>NC_141696.1:1403262053-1403989401 GCF_964263255.1 Lissotriton vulgaris
CCTCGGCCATCTGGTCGCCCGCAATGCTTTCCTATGTAGCGACCAGATGGCCGGACTTCCCTGGAAGTCCCGATGAGGTGCCATTCGCCTCCCGGATCCCAGCGAGGGCTCCGGGAGGTCGGGCACTTTTGCGCCCTGGGTCCCCTCTGTTACCTCGTGTGCAGGGATTACAAGAAATGGGGGTAACTTTCCTCCGGATTGATAGGGACAAGGTACTCTGGGACCCCTCTCGGCCTAGCGGTGTCCGTTGTGCCTGGGGAGCCTGGCTGGGTTCAAGAGCTCCGGCCGGGGCACCGTCCTGGGTCCTTCCGCGTGGCAGGGTGCCCGGGATGGGTTCCGGAGGGCCCGGGGAAGGCTACCCCTGTGCCTCTGGGCCTTGGGGTCCCCGGGCCCCGGATGGGGTGCTCTGGCCCAGGGCCCTGTCCTCTGGCCTGCCGCACTGTCAAAGGCCCGGCACTGGGTTCCGTGGTGCCCGGGGTGCCTCCCCGTGCTTGGCTGGGTTCAGGAGCTCCGTCCTGGGGCCCTCAGTTGCCCCGGGGAGGTTGGCCTCCTTGCCCGGGGGTCCGTCCTGGGTCCTGCCGCGTGGCAGGGTGCCTGGGACGGGGTCCGGAGGACCCGGGGTAGGCTTCCCCTGCGCCTCTGGGCCTGGGAGCCCCGGCAGGGTCCAGGGGCCTCGCCGGGCCCCGAGTGGGGTGCTTGGGCCCAGGGCCCCGTCCCTCCGGCCTGCCGCACTGCCAAAGGCCCGGGACTGGGTTCCGTGGTGCCCAGGGAGCCTCCCCTTGCTCCGCTGGGTTTTGGGAGCCCCGTCCGGGGCCCCTGAGAGGGTGGCCTCCATTCTGGGGGCTCCGTCCTGGGTCCTGCCGCGCGGCAGGGAGCCCCGGAGCCCTGCAGCTCCTGATCCCTACAGGCCTGGGGCAGGCAGATTGGTGTCATTTCGGCCGCGGCAATCTTGTCGCCGCTCTCGCCTCGGCCATCTGGTCGCCCGCAATGCTTTCCTATGTAGCGACCAGATGGCCGGACTTCCCTGGAAGTCCCGATGAGGTGCCATTCGCCTCCCGGATCCGAGCGAGGGCTCCGGGAGCTCGCGCACTTTTTCGCCCTGGGTCCCCTCTGTCACCTTGTGTGCACGGATTACAAGAAATATGGGTAATTTTCCTCCGGATTGATAGGGACAAGGTACTCTCGGCCTAGCGGTCCTCAGCCGGCAGCTGGACGGGCCAGGATGTTGCCCCAGCCCCGGGTCTGTTCCTGGGCCTGCCGCGTGGCAGGAAGCCCTGGATGGGGTCCGGGAGGGCCCGGGGAGGTGTCCCCAGCGCCTCCGGTCTCCCAGATGGGGCCAGGGGCCCGGGTTGGGCTCCATCATGAGCACCACAGCTCCATGCCCAAACCCATTTGAACCGCCGCAGTGAAGGGGTTAAGTGGCAGCTGGCATTTATGGAGCATGGTGCAGCGCGTGAGACAAAAATAAATAAGAAAATATTGACCCTTACTTTCCTGGCACATCATCCTCCTCGTTCAGGTCTTCTTGAGGCAAGCTCCAGCGCAAGACCCAGGAAACAGCACTAACCAATCCTGACGCTGCTCTGATGCAGCATGAGAGAAGCGCCAGGATTGAAGGGATCTGCCTCCCTCGGCGCTCCCAAGGCCGTTGCAGCTCCACGCTTTCTCTGTCCCAACTATTTTTGACAGCTGGGAAAGAGAGTTTTAATATGTTCATGTCTAGCTGGCCATCGCAAGATGGCCGGCCAAAGAGACATGCACACTTTAAACTTAAAATGCCTGCCCATCACTGCTCTCTGCTGGCTCTCTGCTGCTGACAGTCAGCACCGGCTCAGCCCCCGCCCCCGTCCTGACGCTCGGCTCGGGACGAGGCTATTGAAAAATGGAATGGTAATAAATTAACTTTATTACCATTTTACTTTTCATCTCTGGGGGCAATTTAGTTAGTGATGATGATGATGATGAGGAATTTATAAAGCGCGACAAATACCCTGGGGTGTCTAGGCGCTGTCCTTAACACATACAGATCAGACCGGACCTAGCATGGGAACTATGCCTTAAAAAGGCAAGTTTTTAAGCCCTTTCTAAATTTCATCAGGCTAGTCTGTTTTTTAAGCGAGTTGACAACGAGTTCCACAGTTTAGTTGTTGCAGCAGTGAAGCTCTTGCCACCCCATCTAGCCCTGCTGACTCTAGGAACAATTAGGTTTCCGAGTTCCGCAGATCTAAGGGTTCTTGCTGGAATATAGTGGGGTGACGCTCCTCCGCTACTCCGCCTTAATGGAGGAGCCGTCCCTGCTGCTCCCTCTAACGCCAGCACCACTGCGTGGTCCATCTTAGTACCCATTATCTGGACCACCATCAATCAGATCACCCAACTCTCCTTTAATGTAGGAAAGAGCTGAAGAAACATCTTTAAAGGACCCTGCATCCCCATAAAGTGTCAGTCTGCCTTTGCTCTCAGAGCCCAGCCACCTCTGCTATCCCTCGATGACTTTATGCTTGCGTTTGACCCTGTCAGGCGTTCCACTGCTTTTTGGCTCGGTTTGTGTTATACAAATATCATCTACAAACATCTGCCTTCCACCTCTGTTTCTGATTTCTTATATGACCCTGCTAACCAAAGGGGGAGATAACAAAGTTTGGCCACAGAGAGCTGGCTCTTAGCGTAAAGGAGGCTAGTGAAAGCAACTCAAGAAGGGAAAGCAGACGAAAAATCACTTGGAGGCAGCCAACTGGTCTGGCTTTTACAATAATGACATTGAATATTGGGATTAGTTTGGCTTTCCTGTTTGACCACAATGTAATGTGTGATCCAGGACAAATGACTTCATCTTTCTGTGCGCCAGGTCCTCTACCTGCAAAAAGCACACAGACAGACCAGTACTTAGCTCTATTTACAAACCTAGCTCCTAGAAGCATCAGACAAGAGGGTAAAGAAGACATAGTCGCAGGCTCACTAACAACTCTTTACTTTCCTGAACAGTTATAATCTATTCTGCTCTACGGTGCTATACTATGGCTGAATATGCTGCAGATATGCAGATAATATGACATAACATTCCATAAACTCAGGAAAGACATGTCGTCATGATCCTGCACTCTCTGTACTTCTGAATGTCATACTTAAGAGAACAGGATGTCAGCACTTCATATATATATATATAGTGACATGACGCAAAGGACAGACTGTATATATGTCATTTAGGGGTCACGAGGGGTCGCAGTTGCCACGCCTGGTTTGCCCCTTGCAGCCCCTCGCACAGTCCTCGTGACTGCTGAGCTCAGGCTACAAAGGGTAGCACAAGGAACAGAGGAAGCAGGACATTCGTCTGAAAATAAAAGCAGCTTTGTGTTTCCCAGACTGCTGTAGCTGGGGACTAGTAACAGTTGTAACTTATAACTGTTTCATATTGTCCCATCAGATAAGGGTTTTCTTAAAGTGCTGCCTAACAAATCACATTTTAAGACCTCTCACACCCAAACTTCCACCAGGCAGGAACATATAACAACTGCAGGCTCTAGGAGAACTGGGCAGTTTTGAGGCGGAGCCCCCAGGGATGCTGTCAGTAGTCTGTGCCTGTTTTCATGCGCTGCTGGGCCCCAGGGACTTTTTGAAATGTATGGATTGCTCATGGATATCGTTTAGGGGTCCCAGCTGTGACCCCTGGCTTTCCTCTTGCAGCTCGGGGCACAGCGTTCGTGACCCCTGGCCTCAGAAGTGGTAAAATCACTGCTAAGAACATAGGGGAAACTTCTTACTCTTTTTTTTCTGTCCATTTCTCTTTACACTGATAGTGATTAATGTGGTGTTATGCTTGCAAGTCTGCAGTTGGCCATAGCATACTGAAAGTAATTCTTGTCTCACAAAGACACCCATGGGAAAATACTGGTGCTGGCATACAAATCTTAGCATGACAGACACCTGTGACAAAATACTGGCACTGGAACACTAGAAGTAATTTATGGTAAAAGGGACACTCATGTTAAAAGTAGGCCTGTTATGTTATTGCGTGTTTTGTATAGCGCTCAGCTACTCCGAGTAGTGTCCCGGCGCTTCTAACCTGATGCGGAGCGGGGCAGGCAGAGGAAGACCAGATCTACTGAATGAAGAGCCAAGATTTCAGATTTTTCCTAAAAGCTAGCAATGTGCCAGTCTTTCTCAGAGTGATAGGCAAGGAATTCCACAGTTGTGGTGCCATGCGTCTGAAAGAACGGCCTCCAATACGGGCACGCCGAATACCAGGAACGACGGCCAAGGCTTGCGACGCTGACCTCAGTGATCTAGATGGCTGGTAAAAAGTCAGCCGCTTACTAATATACTTCGCACCAGTTCCGTGGAGAGCTTTAAAAGCCAGTGTCATCGTCTTAAAAACAATACGCTTCCGAATGGGAAGCCAATGTAGAGTTTTCAAGAGTTCTTTAACGCTGGATCTCCGATGAAGGCCAGCGATGGCGCATGCAGCGGAATTTTGGACTATTTGGAGACGCGATAAAAGGTACTCAGGGAGTCCGAGATATAACGCGTTCGCATAGTCCAAGTGAGAGCCTATTAAAGCCTGCACCGTGATCTTTCTGTGGCCGAAGGACAGCAGCGGAAGACATTTCCTCAACATCTTGAGAATGCCGAAGCATTTACCAGCTAGGCCAAGAATCTGGGGCTTCAGAGTGAGACCGTTGTCAATTACCACTCCTAGGTTCTTGGCCAAGGTAGAAGCGGCAGAAGGAGGAAACATGGCCGCAGGCCACCAAACCTTCCAACTAGGATCCGAAAGACAGCCGAAAAAAAGCACCTCGGATTTATCCGAGATGCATTTAAGGCTGTTGGACTGGAACCAATTGAACACAGCCTCGAGGCAGCCTTTGATGCTCTCTCCATCGAAATCCTCACCCCTCTAACAGGAGAAGAGGAGCTGGGTGTCATCCGCATAAGAAACGATCTGGGCACCGTATGACTCCGCCAGTGCCGCCAATGGGGTCATAAAGATGTTAAAAAGAGTCGGGCTCAAAATTGAGCCCTAAGGCACTCCCACCTCCAATGGCGGCACCATGGCAGAGTACGGTGGGGCCCAGATTGTTTGGCGGCTGTTCGCTAGAAAGGACTCGAACCAGTTGAACACCGTCCCCCGTAGTCCGATCTCACTAAGTCTAGAGAGGAGACCTCCTTGGGGGACGGTGTCAAAAGCCGCCGAAAGATCCAGCATTACCAGCATCGCCTTTCCCCCTGAATCCAAAACCTCACTGATGGCCTCCGTAACTTTCAATAGAGCCGTCTCTGTTCTCATATTGGAGCGGAAGCCGGACTGGGTGTTATGCAAGATGTTGTTAGTCTCGAGGAAGTTGGAGAGGGAACAGTGGACATGCTTCTCCACGACCTTGGCAAATGCTTGAAGCAGAGAGATGGGCCAGTAATTGGCGTGTACCAAGGGGTCAAGATTAGGCTTTTTTAGAAGTGGTAAAATAAGAGCATGTTTCCAAGCCGAAGGAACCACTCCTCAACTAAGTGAAAGGTTAAGGACTGGATTAATTAAGGCATTGATAGCTTGTGCCGATTTCGCAAGAAATTTGGCCGGGCAAGGGTCCAAAGTGGAACCTGATTTAAGTTTGGCCAGAAGATCCAGTGACACTGGCAGGGGGAGGGCGGGGAGGGAGGAGAGGACAGGAACGTCAGCAGAAAGGGGCAGAGAGGGAAGGACCCTCGCACTGGAAGCCACCGTTGCACCGGAAAGAAGGAAAGAGCTCTGAATGGACTTGATTTTATTCGCAAAGAAATCGGCAAGTTGAAAGACCCAAGCTTCAGAGAGAGAGCAGGTAGGCTTGCTCGTAGTGGGGGACATAAATTCCTTGACGATGGAAAATATTTCTTTGCTAGTGTTCAGAGCTGCTTCAATTCTTCCGGCTAGGTAGGCTTTCTTTTCTGCAATAATGTCACTGTGGTATAATTTGATAGATTCTTTATAAGCCAATTTGGCACCGATGTCATACTTGCGGGGCCACTCCCTTTCGGCTTTCTTACAGAACCGCCTGTGCAGTGAACTCTGCTCCATTAGCGGAGTTTTCCACACTCTGCTCTCTACGGCGCACGCAGAGTTCCGAAAAGAGGTTTTTCCTTTCTCGTGTGTGTAGGAGGCTGGATATCTGACCATATGGTTACCCCAACTTTTTTGCCTAGTGTTTAGCTGTTTCTTGACTTAGTTGGCCTGGGATCCTGCTATTCAGGGCCCCAGGCTATCTGCACTCGCTGTAAAATGGACGATATGTACATTAGGTACATATCTAATTGGGGATTGGGTCACCTTGTGAGCCCTTGTATAGTGTACCATAGGTACCAGGGCATAGGTGCATCCAGGCTGCAGCATGAATTATGCCACCCCTGGCTGGCAATCCAAACTGACACCACAGGCTGATCACTCAGCTTGGGCAAGGTGGTGTCATCACCCCTTGCTTAGATATAGTACTCCTATATCTACCCTTATATATAGACACATATATACCTATAAGCCACTCCTATGGCAGGCCTTGACAATCCTGAAGGCAGAGTGCTTGGTTTTATGTGAGATGGTGCTCTAGCATGAGCTGAGCCCGTCTGCGGCTTTCGGAACCATGTCCTTATAGCTGTTCTATGATATAGCCATGCCATATACTCTTAAGTGCATTATAATCCTCGCGGTTAAGGCTAACTTTGGTTTGGCTTTATCAAAACATGTCGTGTAAGGTGTTAAACACTTTGGAATACTACCCCCCCCCCCCGCCAGTCCTGGTGGCGGGGGTAGCATTCCACCCTTCTAGAGGGAGAAAACATGTAGTTACTACTTTACCCGGTTAAAGTTAAACAGAGCCTCAGCATCCCAAAATGGATGCTGCCACAGACACGAGTCTGCCCTCCTGCAGCTGGACGAAATTCCGGCATGGGAGGCCTGGACAATAGGTTTCCTGTTGAGGAAGGTGCTAGCACCTCCCCAGACAGGCTGTAGTGGATTGGGGCAGTGTGGGTTCAATGGAAAGATGCTTTTCCAGACACTGCCTGGGGCACTCATGGTGCTCCATGCATAGCCCGGTTCAAACCAGTTGCTGGGGCACTCTAGCCCCAGCTCTGGCGCGTAACTGGACAAAGGGAAAAGGGTGCAACCACCCCCTTCCCAGGTTCCACCCATAGGAGGGACCTAGCAGGTAATCCAGTCCCTTAGTTTAACATAAAGATAGGAGCTGTAGCTTGAGACATTAGATTATCCGGGAAAGAAACTCTGAAAGGAAACTCTTGGACCTTCGATGTTCCATATCGACTGGAAGACTGAAGACATCTCCCTTGTGGTCAAGGAGTGACCAGCCTGTGCAAACAGGCACCACCAGTAACTTGCCGGTTTGCTTTGTCAATGCTCCCGCTGGAACCCGAAGACTTAGCAACTTAGGAACTGGACTTCAACACTTCTCCGACTCCGATCCACATCAAAGCTGAGACCTGTGGCAGACACGAGAGACGTGGGACCGGACATCCTGGACTACCTGCTTTTTGTTACCTGTGCAGCTTCTGAGGTACCCTCGAAGTTGTGCATTGGGGTTTGAAAAGCCCCAGACTTGAGCAGCATTTGCACCGAAACTCAGCTCTCCACACTCCACGAGTGCCGCATGGGGCCCGCTCCTGCATTTCAGCTTGATGTGTCGTACCGATTGCTAGCCCGTTGGCTAGTGAGCCCTACGAAGACGAACCTTCAAATCTACAACACTTTCCTGGTTGCTTCAGTTTTGCTCCAGCTTCCCTGTGAAGGAGAAGCGCCTAAGTCCTAGCTGGTCTGAACAGAAGCCCGTTTTCACTTCCTGCGTGGGTTGCGGTTACCAAGACTTGTTGGGTCCAATCCGGATTCCGACACTGCAGTCACCTAGATCCTTTGTGGGACAGCTCATATCCAGTGCCTGGTTGTCATCGACGCCTCCTGGTCCACGTGGCTGCAGAGACAAGCTTCACCTCTTCACCTGATTGCATCTCGACATCGCCTGGTTCCTTCCTGGTCACTGGCTACTGACCCAGACTCTGTCTCCTCTGCTTTCAGGTTCTCCTCGACTCCGATCCACCCGGACACTTTTCTCCTGCAGCTCTCCATAGGAAACAGCGACGAAACCCGAC
The DNA here is from genome assembly GCF_964263255.1 of Lissotriton vulgaris. Classification (NCBI taxonomy): domain Eukaryota; kingdom Metazoa; phylum Chordata; class Amphibia; order Caudata; family Salamandridae; genus Lissotriton; species Lissotriton vulgaris. The sequence goes on from NC_141696.1 coordinate 1,403,270,175, forward strand.
ACGAAAAAACACCTATGCACCCGGCTTCCCTGGGTGGGGTAACTCGAGTACTCCGGTGCTCCCGTGGGTATTAACTATCCAAGTGTCCTAGTTTAACAGGGTTCTCCCGTAGTCCATACCGAAGTGTTCGAAATCTACTACTTTGTAACTTTTACGTTCCCATTATAACTCTATGGTAACTCGCATGTGTGTTTAGACACTGCACATGCATCCCGTGGGCCTCCTACTTCCAATCCCTTCTTTGTTCAGTGTAGCCCAAGCGATTCCCTAGGCCCTAGGCCTATTCACCTTTCCTGAAGTGGTTCTTATACCACTTACTTAGTATATGGTTTGTGAGGCCCCTAGGGCAGAATTGTATTTGTGCAACTTATAGTATGCTTAATGAGTACCTTGTAACATATCTCGAACTCTGACCTCATAAAGAGTGCAGAGGGGTTATGTTAGTAATAAATACATATATATTTGATATATACCTTGTGTGGTGTCCTTTCATTTGATATTCAAGGGATTATTATTGGTAAATTGTAGAGCTGGCTTCACATGCTCTCTGAAGTTTTATCCAAAGACTGCTTTGTCCATTCTACCACTAGTATAGCTGGTCTATAAGGTTGACTTTATAACCATCACCATAAGGGTTGTTTGGACTGTACAGGGTGCCCACTAAAATAGTGGACATCATGTACCAGGCCAACTTCTCACAGAATACACCAGCATTAAGTTGGCGAGCGCGAGCAAGGAAAATCCAATGCTAGATTACCTCACAGTGAGATTTCTGAATGCGGGTGGTCGTGGATGATCTCAACTGCTCTTGTTGAGAAACCTTCCATTCGAGTTTGGGAAGCTGCCACTCGAGTAGAACTTCTACTCGAGCAGCAGAAAGCAGCAGGGCCCTCTTGCAATGCACTTGATGCTGTTCCCACTGATTTTACAGCGCAGGACTAATACCTGGTGCTAAAAATCAGCGCGAACAGCATGGGGTAATGCACTCTGCCGCTTTCAGAACTCCACGTCCACGAACTCCACCCAGGGCTAGTTAAAATACTGGTAAATGCATACTAGAGGGAATTTTTGGCATATGGGGCACCTGTGGAAAAAGGCTGGTACTAACACATTGGAGGTAATTCTTGGCATAAATTAGGGCAGCCTGTGATATAGAAGGGGGCAACCATGGCAAAATGCTGGCCCTGACAACCTGAGGTAATTTTCAACAAAAGGGTAACTGTGGAATATGGATGGCATACATGGAACAAGCATTTACAATGCAATGGTCTCGGCATTATTAAAGGTAGAGCTATTGGCATTGCTCATGACATTTTTTTTTTTTTTTTTTTTTTTATCATAAATAAATGGCATTGTCATTTACATTGCCAATAGCTAAATCGTTAAATAAATGGCATTGTCATTTACAATGCCAATAGCTTAATCGCTCGCAAATGCGAGAACTATTGCATTTACACTCACACAGAGCCACAGACACAGAGCCACCGACACACGCATACAGAACCACCCACACAGAGCCACAGACACACACACACAGAGCCACACACACACACACACACACAGAGCAACACACACACACAGCCACACACACACACACACACACACAGCCACACGCACACAGCCACACGCACAGAGCCACACACACAGAGCCACACACACAGAGCCACACACACAGTGCCCCCCCCCACACATAGAGCCACACACACCCACATAGAGCCCCCTCCACACACACAGAGCCCCACACACAGAGCCCCACACACAGATCCCCCCACACACACACAGAGCCCCACACACACACAAAGAGCCCCCCACACACACACATAGCCCCACACACAAACACAGAGCCCCCTCACACACACACAGAGCCCCACACACACACACAGACAGAGCCCCCCCCACACACACAGAGCCCCCCCCCACATAGAGCCCCCCACACACACAGAGCCCCCCACACACACACAGAGCCCCCCCATACACACAGAGCCCCCACACACACAGAGCTCCCCCACACACAGAGCCCCACACACACACAGAGCCTCATACACACAGAGCCCCACACACACATAGAGCCCCCCACACACAGAGAGCCCCACACACACACCGAGCCCCACACACAGAGCCCCCACACACACACAGAGCCCCACAAACACACACACAGAGCCTCCCCACAAACACAGACCCTCCCCCCACACACAGAGCCCCCACACCCACATAGCCCCCCACACACAGAGCCTCCACACACACAGATCCCCCACACACACAGAGCCCCCACACACACACCCAGAGCCACACACACACCCAGAGCCACACACACACACAGAACCACACACACACCCAGAGCCACATACACACACAGGAGAGCAAGCACAGCAAGGGGGCAGGGAAGCAAGCACAGCGAGGGGGCAGGGGAGCAAGCACAGCCAGGGGGCAGGGGAGCAAGCAGAGCCAGGGGGCAGGGGAGCAAGCACAGCCAGGGGGCAGGGAAGCAAGCTCAGCGAGGGTGCAGGGGAGCAAGCACAGCGAGGGGGCAGGGAAGCAAGCACAGCGAGGTGGCAGGGAATCAAGCACAGTCAGGGGGCAGGGAAGCAAGCACAGCCACGGGGCAGGGGAGCAAGCACAGCCAGGGGGCAGGGGAGCAAGCACAGCCAAGGGAGCAAGCACAGCGAGGGGGCAGGGGAGCAAGCACAGCCAGGGGAGCAAGCACAGCCAGGGGGCAGGGAAGCAAGCACAGCCAGGGGGCAGGAAAGCAAGCACAGCCAGAGTGCAGGGAATCACGCACAGCCAGGGGGCAGGGGAACCAGGGGGCAGAGGAGCAAGCACAGCCAGGGGCAAGGGGAGCAAGCACAGCCAGGGGGCAGGCGAGCAAGCACAGCCAGGGGGCAGGGAAGCAAGCACAGCCAGGGGGCAGGGAAGGAAGCACAGCGAGGGGGCAGGGAAGCAAGCTAAGCCAGGGGGCAGGGGAGCAAGCACAGCCAGGGGGCAGGGAAGCAAGCACAGCGAGGGTGCAGGGAAGCAAACACAGCGAGGGGGCAGGGAAACCAGGGGGCAGAGGAGCAAGCACAGCCAGACAGACAGGCACCCTCCCCTGGCTGCCCCCCCACCCCCTGCCACCCTCTGCAGCATCCTGTCCAGTGCCACCTTAAGCAGGCCACGAGGAGTGCGTCCGGCCGGCCGGGAGAGCCCCGTTTGTACACAGTACCCAGTGTGGAGCCCTTTAAAGCTGCAGTGTCTGCTCTCACACAGGGTGCCGGGACCCGGAAACACGCCCACAGCAATGCGGGCATCCACGACCTGCTGTTGGCAGCGCGCTGAAGCGGCAACCTTTGGCGGTAGGCGCTATATAAAGCATGCATTACATTCCACAGGGGCTCTTTAAAGCTGTAGTGTCTCCTCTCACACAGGGTGCAGGCACCCGGAAACACGCCCACAGCAATCCGGGCATCCACGACCCGCTGTTTGCAGCGCGCTGAGGCGCCAACCTCTGGCGGTGGGTGCTATATAAAGCATGCATGGTTAGATTTAACAGCCGATCTGAAGGGCCCGAATCAGGTCGTGGGAAGCCGTGGGTGTGGGGCGGATGGGTGTGAAGAGCAGAAACCCTGGGGAGTGGGGAGGCTGTTTTTTTTCCTTTAGTCGAAGATCACACGTCGCCCGATGTTGGATTGATGCACCGTCTGCCGGCCCGGCTGGCCTCACCCGGACTCCTCCTTCTGGGTCGGGACAGGACTGCCGAAGGGAAACCCACACACACACTTCATGTCCAGGTGCCTGCATGTTGGAGGGGCATAGCTGCCAAGGTTTCACATTGCCATGTGTGACATTTTCATAATTACAGTCCTATTATGAGTGACATTTCAAAGAGTATGAGTGACACTTTCCTATTCCAGCGGTAGCGCTTACCTGTAGCGCTTGTATTTGGCAGTACTCTGTTTTTTAAACCTCCCGTTTTTGGTCTAATTTACTTTATTTTCTTTTTGCACTTAGCCCCTGATTTTAACTCAGCTTGGCCCGCACACCCCCACGGCTGTCATCTTACCCGCAATCTAATTGTGTATGTTCACCACATTTGGCGGGTCCCTCTGCCCCTTGCACGTGGCGGCCATACTGGGTGAGTGTGTTCCACCGCGCTTGTCCTGTTTCTACTCGCCTTGCGAGCATATAGCCAGGCAAATTCCAGCAGCGCGCTCTATTCCAGCGGTAGCGCTTACCTGTAGCGCTTGTATTTGGCAGTACTCTGTTTTTTAAACCTCCCGTTTTTGGTCTAATTTACTTTATTTTCTTTTTGCACTTAGCCCCTGATTTTAACTCAGCTTGGCCCGCACACCCCCACGGCTGTCATCTTACCCGCAATCTAATTGTGTATGTTCACCGCATTTGGCGGGTCCCTCTGCCCCTTGCACGTGGCGGCCATACTGGGTGAGTGTGTTCCACCGCGCTAGTCCTGTTTCTACTCGCCTTGCGAGCATATAGCCAGGCAAATTCCAGCAGCGCGCTCTATTCCAGCGGTAGCGCTTACCTGTAGCGCTTGTATTTGGCAGTACTCTGTTTTTTTAAACCTCCCGTTTTTGGTCTAATTTACTTTATTTTCTTTTTGCACTTAGCCCCTGATTTTAACTCAGCTTGGCCCGCACACCCCCACGGCTGTCATCTTACCCGCAATCTAATTGTGTATGTTCACCGCATTTGGCGGGTCCCTCTGCCCCTTGCACGTGGCGGCCATACTGGGTGAGTGTGTTCCACCGCGCTAGTCCTGTTTCTACTCGCCTTGCGAGTATATAGCCAGCCATGTTGACGCGCAGCGGTAACGCGCAGCGGGGACGCCGTATTGACGACGGAGTTACGCCAGAGTTCAGCCCGTCTGTGCCCGTGCGGGCCCTGACGGGCTCAGGGCTGGTCCTAATGCCTGATCCATCAGCTCCACCTCGCACTTGCGTCAGGTATAGGAGGGAGGAACTCATGGCCTGGCGGATGTTGCATTCTACCACATGCAAATTCGCACAGGAGAGAACGCCCCCGTTCCTACCTTGCAGGGCTTGCATCGTGGGCCAGGATTCGGTCTCTGTTAAATCAGTGCTCTCTATGGCGTTACTGAACTGTCGGTCCCTACCTAGTCATGCTACTGAAATCAACTCCCTCATTCTGGACCACGAACTGGATGTGTTATTTCTTACTGAGACCTGGATTTCCGCCAGCTCGGGCCCCGATATGGTAAGAGCACTCCCTCCAGGTTTTCTCATATTTCATCTGGACAGGCCTGTAGGGAGGGGAGGAGGAATTGCCATCCTCTATAGGGACTCGCTAGTCTGCAAGGTTCAGGATGGAGGGGTGAGCGATTGTGAGAGCTGTCAGTTCTCTCTTCGCCTGTCACCTACTGCGTCCATGGTAGGACTGCTGATTTATCGCCCACCCAGAACCCTGGGAAACTTCTTCAACTCCTTCCTAGAAACTACCGCACTTCTTGCCTCCTCAACGGGTAATTTTGTTGCTTTAGGTGATTTTAACATCCACCTTGATGACCCCTCCAACTCCTTGGGAGTAGATCTGCTAGGCGATCTCAAAGCTTTTGGGATCAACCTGGCTAACTCGGGTGCCACTCACGGGAAAGGCCACTTGTTGGACCCTATATTTTCTAACTCGGACAACCTTAAATCATCCCCAGCGCTGGCTCTGCCTTGGACAGACCACTTTATGGTGCCTGCACTGTGGCAGTTTGACATCCCAGCTGCGCCGGCCCCTAGAGTACACACCGTGGAAAGAGCCTGGTCTAGGCTCCCAGTGGACACTTGAGCGGCACATCTGGAGGCGTCTCGGCCTCCCCTTGGGTCTCATCCGCTAGTTGCAGATGAGAACTTAAACATCTGGCTTACTAACTCGCTGGACGCTCTCCTCCCCAAAAAGAAACAACTTACTAGGGGGAAGAGAGTGGGTTCGGCACCCTGGTACACATCTGAGCTCAGGACATTGAGGAAGGGCTGCAAGAGGCTTGAGCGGACCTGGAGGAAAGATTGGAGCGAAACGAGCCGGAGAGAATATCGGGCGGCTCTTAGTACCTACAAATCTGCTATTCGGGTAGCAAAATCAGGATTCTTTGAGGAGAGAATAGGCTCGGCGGCCAACTCCTCGAAAGAATCGTTTAGGGTCATTAAAGAACTCCTGAAAACTCCCGAACCTCAGGTCATTCACGAGGACCCTCGTGAGAAATGCTCAGAACTGGCCTCCTTCTTTAAAACTAAAATTGATAACATCCTTGCATCTCTCCCCCGGCTATCCGAGGACGTCTCCTCTGGTGGTAGCGCAAGCCCTCAGCCCAGGGTGCGATCAGCAGAGTTGGTCTCTCTTGGTCCTGTCACTGTGGAGGAAGTTCTGACAGTCCTGACGACCATGAAAAGTGGTTCTCAGAAAGATCCTGCACCCATGAAATATCTGAAGCAGGTAGCCCCCACCATCGGCGGCCCAGTGACGGACCTTATAAATCTATCTCTCACCCAAGGAGTGGTACCCCCCAGTTGGAAAGGAGCGGTCGTCAAGGCTCTTTTGAAGAAGCCTAACCTGGACCCAGCCGACCTTGCCAACTTTAGGCCTATCTCCCTGCTCCCCGGCCTCAGTAAGGTGGCGGAGAAGCTGGTGAATAGTCGCCTATCGGGCTTCTTGGAGGCCAACTCCCTTCTGGGCGACTCCCAAACGGGCTTTCGCCCCGGTCAGGGGACTGATACTGCCCTGCTGGTAGTTGTGGAGAATGCCAGGAGCATTTTGGATTCAGGGGGATCGGTGGCAGTGATCCTCCTGGACCTCAGTGCTGCTTTTGACACCGTAGACCATCAGGTGCTTCTCCAACGGCTGTCGGGGGTGGGGGTCGCCGGGACGGCCCTTAAGTGGTTCGCTTCCTTTTTGGAAGGCCGGACTTTTGAGGTGTGGGAAGGCCACGAGAAATCATCCTCAGTACCTCTCCAGTGTGGTGTGCCACAGGGCTCATCGTTGAGCCCTACTTTATTCAACGTTTATATGGCCCCTCTGGAGAGTGTGGTACTGCCTCTGGGTATCAAGATCATCAGCTACGCTGATGATACCCAGTTGGTGGTAGGCCTTTCCCAGTCGGCTTACCATCCCGACCGGCTGCACACGTGTTTGGATAAGATCTTCACGTGGATGTGCAGCTCAGCTCTCAAGCTTAACGGCTCCAAAACGGAACTGATGCTGCTGGGGAATTCCTCTCCATCCTTATCTCCCAGCAGCTGGCCCAATTGCCTGGGACCAGTACCCACCCCCAAGCAGGAGATCAAGAGCCTGGGGGTGTGGCTCGAGCAGGACCTTTCCTTTAAAACACACGCAAAAAAGACCGCTGGCGTGTGTTTTGGCCTGCTTCGATCAGCCCGGAAGATTTTACCTCTCCTCCCAGTGGCCTCCAGGAGGTTACTCATTCAGGGGCTTATCATCTCGCGGCTGGACTTCAGCAACGCGTTGTTCCTGGGTGCTCCAGAATCCACCCTGAACAAACTGCAACAAGTGCAGAACGCGGCCGCCAGGCTCCTGACGGGCCTTCCTAGGCGTCAGTCTGCTCGCCCTGCGTTGAAGGCGCTACACTGGCTCCCTGTCAGAGAGAGGGTGAAATTTAAGGCACTCTGTATGGCCCACAAAATTCTGCAGGGGAAAGGCCCACCTATCCTAGGGGATATGGTTCAGCCTTACAAGGCCTCCCGCTCTCTTCGTTCTGACCATCAACACCTGCTGCAGGTCATGAGGGTGAGGAAGGCAAGAACCGGTGGCAGAAGATTCTCCATAAATGTGGCCACCCTGTGGAATTCTCTCCCTCTGCACTTACGCTCGGAAACGAGCCTCCTACTGTTCCGTAAACTTTTTAAAACTTATCTATTCACTGTCTAGTTCTGGTGTCTATTGTGGTAGTGTTTCTTTCTGGATGAGCGCGGGGATGCCCAAGGGTGAGCAGGCGCTATATATAAAACTTGTTAATAACTTTCTCGCGTGGTAAATAAAGCAACGCAGACAAGGGAAACATATAAATATCACAAATTAAAACCATTTGCGGAACAAGAAACTCTACTACAACAGGGGAGAAAGGCACAGGGAACTCACACCAAAACGTAGGGACACATAAATGGAGCATAACAGTATAGGTGAATTTGCACTGGCCATTACAAACGTGGGGCAGAAAGACAGAAACTGAAAGCTAGAGAGGTCGAAAACGGGGTCAATAGCTTAAAGAGTGAATGTATTGTGATCCTTTGTTATGTAACTTGTGCTCAGTGACACTTGCTCCATCAAGACATTGTTGATGTCACTGCCCTCCTAATCGCAAGCTGCGGTTTCACTCGTGGTGGCAGCACATTGCTGGCTCAGGGGTCCACATGTGGTGGGTGCGATGCCCCCCATGAGCTCTCTACAATTGCAAATGCCAACCACGCCGGTACTTGCCAGGGCCGTCTGTGCTAGTCACTCCTCGCTGATTATCAGCGAGCATGGTGAAGGAGCGAAAAGGACGGGCCCAGCCGCGACGTACGGCGGTAGCGAGTCCCAAGTGGAGAGGACTCGAGTATTTGCATGTCTGCATTCTCACTTGGCTGTACTCCACAATGGCAGGGCGGCCAGGCTACTGATGTACCTGCCACCACTCCGCAGCAGCCGCGGGCCCCATTGACTTCACATAGTGGTGCGCAGTAGAGGAGACTCCTGGTGCGCACAGACGCAATTACCGTCACACTTGGAATGGCAGATATACTGATCTTCGTCAGGCGGCACCTGGTGTGCTCGGTGAAGTGACCCCCACTTTGTAGGGTCAGTGGCAGGTGAACGACGGTCTAGACCGTCTTCGAATAATTACACCACTGCGCCGGCCTTAGTCACTCGGCACACCGCGCTGCAAACTACAACGGCGGACTCCCGCCTGCTACTGATAGTTCATGCAGGCTCACTTCATACTTAAAAGCATCGCGCCCGCCCGATTGTGTCACTATGGGCTGTTGCAATTGGCTGCAGGCCCCCGAATCGCAAAAAGACGGGGCTTGATCAGAGTGACGCCCCTATCCTCCAATGGCTGGCCAGCATTTACGAGGCCAGCCAATGGAGAAGAGGGGCGGGTTCAAGCCCAGTACTAAGAATCATTAAATCTCTAAACGAGAATGCACAAGCGCAGCCTACGGTACTCGACCCAAAATTGGGGGGACTGGCATATTGGGGACAGCCATAGCATATGGAGGCACCCATGACAAAATGCTAGCCCTGGCACAATGGAGTTCATTTTTGACATATAGTGCCCGATGTAGGTAATAGGGAAATACTAATTCCTAAATACCGAATTTTACCGATTCGGTATTTAGAAATCAGTATTTCAGATGTAGGTAAGAATTCGGTAAAAAATACCGAATTATTAATATTCGTTATTACCAAATCGGTAATTGAGATTCGGTAATAACGAATACCTACCCATTCATTTCTATTGGCTTGGAGGCCCATAGGAATGAATGTGAAGACATTCGGTATTACCGATTCGGTATTACCGAATTGGTAATACCGGGAGGTATTTCAAGGGTGCCAGGGTGTCCAAAGGACACCCTTTTGCACCCCTGAAATGTGCATGTGTGCACATGTGGCACACATGCATGCCCTAAGAGCATAGATGTGTGCCACATGGCACATTCAAAAAGCAAAAAAGTGCTTTTTGAAAGGAAATCGCTACTTACCACCAACTTGAAGTTGGTGGTAAATAGCGATTCCTTAAGGCTGAGGTGCACTGTTTTAAGTGTTACCTACATTTCATTTAAGGAATCGGTATTACCGATTCCTTAAATGCAAGGCCAATAAGGAATCGGTATTAAGGAATTGGTATTTACGATTCCTTATTACCGTTTCCTTCCCTACATCCCACATGGCTAAATACCGGTCGGTAACAGTGAAATTTAACTAATTTCACCGTTACCGACTGGTATTTGCCCACCTACATCTGGCCCATAGTTCCAATCCATAGCACATTTTTAAAAAATGGGTCACCTCCTTGGGAGCGTACGGGTTCACTGGCTTTTACACACCATGCAAGCATATGAGAATTTAATGAGTGCCCTTTCAGAGCTGTGGCTTTTTAGAAAATGTATGTGAAGGTTGTGCTTTAAAAATGCACTAGTTTACACATTTTCTTGGGGGACAAAACTGCCCTATTAGAAGCCTGATTCCTGCTTTGTTCACTCACTACAATTGAGGGCAAGAATTACATTCCAGAACTTTCAAAGGTCAAGTCGGCACCATAATATAGGTGGAATCTAAAATACACTGTTGTGTACGTTCTGTTATATTATTCATGCAGTTATAAAGGAACTTCTTTACTGTCAATTATTGTGATATCATTTTGAGAGCATACCAAATAACTTCCTGGGGAAAAAAGGGTCAAGGGTCACTTCCTGTGATGTTATTAAGGTCAAAGTGTATATGATGTCACTTCCGCTACCCGTAGCATTTTAGTGAATCGACGCCCTTGACAGGCAGTTGGAAAGGAGGGGTCTGAATTCGGTGAATCTGTATGGTAACATGCCGTGGATGGACATGTAGAGTTTAGCCCTGGATTCCCTGTATATTTTCATGGGCAGGCCTTTATACTATCCCAAGGACTCGGGCCACTCATACGTATGAGCCAGGTAGGTCCTAAGGGGTGTAATTATGTTGGTGGGGAAGTACCGCCTAGCTGTGCAGTGAGAAAGATGTGCCTCGTCTGTGCTCTGTGGGGTGTCTCAGCTGTTTATAAGTAAGATTTAAGGCACTGCTAACCATGTTATTTTAAAGAAAAAAAGGGAACTTTGGAGAGTCGCTGCCCTCTTGGTGGTAATAATGAGCTCTTGTGTCTAATGAACTCTAAGCTTCCGGGAACGGAAGTGCACAGGGCCATATTCTGGAAGTGGCAAGAATGATGCTGATCCTAAGCAAACGATATCTAGTCCATCTAAGGCCACAGTTCATAATTCCTACAATGCAAACAATAACACTCATTTTCGGTGTGTCCGTCGTTTGGTTTAGACAGCAGACTGTGAGAACCAACTTAGGTTAAATACACATTTCGTATCTGCATTTCATTCGTGCTCCATCCATCACTGGGAGACAGACATCTGTCTCGGCTTTGAATGCGCTTCTTCACTGTGGAAGCCACATTACAATTCTGGGCGGAGCCTGTGGAAGGCTGGGGGGCAGCCACGAGGACGGTATGCAGATCTTATCTGCACGCACGCGCGGCGTCTGCTCCGGGTATGTAAACAATGCAAGCTGTGGCGGAGGCCTCCAGGGGGTGCAGCCAGCGGGGCGATGCGTTCTAGCCCTCCCCCGCCCTCCAAGCTCCACCCGGGGTGCAGCTGACTTGCATGCCATTTACATGGGGAGAGAGCGTGTTTTACAAAAGACCGCCTGTCTATCCCTCAAATGGCGGCAATTGCTTTGAGCGACCATCAAGGAGGGGGCAGGGATGACTAATAGTTACCCGAAGCCCCACGGAGAGCATATCAATGCAAGGACAAGACGTTCAGGCAAACAAGAAAAGAGTAAATGTGCTCATCTGGCCACTGCAGCGCAAATTCAAAATACGAATGGGCCTGGCAGACAGCCGGGCCCGCCTGGGCCATTGAGGAGCTCACTAGAATAACTGAAGATAGGGGAATGGAAGACAAACACAAAATACATCCCTTGACCCCAGCCCCCGGGCATCCTGCAGATCCCACCCGCCAGCCAGCAGAGGATGTGAAAGGAAGGTGCCAGCAGAATCCTCCTGTGTGAGCAAGAAAAGTTTGCATAGTTATCATCCGGGCCGTGACCTTACTGCACTATTTTCTTAGAAATTGATAGAAACGTGTTGATAGATAAACATTTGTGGCAGTGTGTTCACTTTTGCACTCTGGGATTTCATTATCCAAGGCACTTTATGACGAATTCCAAACTACAGCCAGATTAAACCACTGAACACCTGCGAGCATGTTGTCTCTTTCAAGAGTCTGCTGGTTTAGAGTGCTGGGGCAATGAGATGCTGAACGAGTATTATAAAAAATAAAACACCTTGGGGCAGATTTAAAAAGCCCCTTGCGCCGCTTTTACGCCGCCGTTGCATCACTTTTGTGACGCAGCGGCGGCGCAAAAGATGCACCATGGTGCGGGGTATTTACAACGTGACGCATCTCCCAGATGCGTCACGTTGTAAAGCTCTGCGCCAGAAGAGGCGTACCATCGCAGGGGGAGGCGTTCGGGGAGGCGTTCCGGCACAGGAACGCCTCCCAAAAGTGGCTGAGTGAAATCTACAAGATTTCACTCAGTCACTTTTGGGCCCATGCTGCGTCAAAACCCTGCACCAGACGCAGCATTGTGCACATAGGGCCCCCCTGATCATTGCAGGAGCTGTCCCGCTTGCGACGCAACTCCAGCAATGCGCTGCTTTTACGGCACAGATGCGTGACGCATCTGTGCCATTTTTACCCCATGGTGCGCCGCATTGTAAATGCGGTGCACCAAGGGTGGCGGAGCTGCGGCGCACAATTACTGGCGCATCCCTGCCAACATGCAGGGATGCGCCAGTAATTGTAAATCTGCCCCCTTGTATTGTACAACTTGTATTACAAGTGAGCTCTAACAAGAAAAACATCCACTAGTCACCTGTAATACTGTGTTACAGGTGAAGTTTCCATAACAGGCACCACCCCTCTATTTCCCATCTGCCTTCTTTCAGTAATAGAAAGCGAGAGACACACAACACAGATGACAGGACGCACTCACACACACCATTTTGTTAATTTATTTTAAAGGATTTATATAGCGCTGGCTAGACCCGGAGGTATCAGAGCGCTCGCTGTACATGAACATCAGATCTGTTACAGGTTACATTGTTACAAAGGTAAGGTATTTAGAAATCTGATGGATTAGTAACATCCAAAGATGATTCTACCCCCGCACAACCATCACCGTCAGTTTTTTGTTAAAATTCTGTTTTCAATACACACTAAGTACACACTATAGTTTTCAACACCATCAATATGCAGTGCTCCTCTTGTTAAACAAATGTTCTCTGTACAGGGCTCCACTGCTTCTGGAACTTGGTTATATGCTATATCAAGGGACTAACATAAAATTGAAAAAAAACCTGGAGGTGACATACACACAATTGCACAACAGGTGAATATTGTTGTTGGGTTAAGCAGCTTTGTTGTCATATCTGCTGTGACAGACATCTTTCAGAAGGAAGGATGAGAGGAAGAGACGTCCATATTAAAGAAAGAGAACCCCAAAATAAAACTTCAAGGGTCCAGAGCCTAAATCACATTTGCTGCCTGGAAAAGAAATATAAGTAGGGGAGTCTGAGACTCCATACTTTGTCATCTGCCGAGCAGCCAGCTAGGCTGCATGAGGAGGGAAAGCTCTGCAAGATTTCTGTCTGTGACCAGGACTAGAGGCCTAGCCTGCTAGTCTCCATGCCGGGTGAGGGGACATCACCCAGTGAAACCAAGATCATCTTTCCGGAATTTGCAGCATCAGAATCTGCCTTCTCGCAAAGACCGGATGGTTCATGAGGGAGAGGAGTGTGCTGGAGGGAGCGAGATCCAGAGAGAGGCCCAGACATGGGGGACTCCTGAGCGAGTTGTGAGGAACTGTGCGGCACTGATCGGGCCGTTGCCCGTATGCTCTAGTGTGAACTTTGGTGACCCTGTATGCCAGGAGGGGCCGCCGTGCATCAAGAATCGGGCAGCACCAACTGGGCAGTCGCCCGTGTGCCGCATTGTGAACTATGGCGACCCCTTATGCCAGGAAGGGCCACGGGGCACGAAGGACATTGCCACACCAATCGGGCCGTTGAACTTGTGCAGCATTGCGGAAGTGGTGACCTTGAATGCCAGAAGGGGCCGCCGAGTGGCGAGAAACTGTGTCGCTTCCATCAGTCCGTCGCCCGTGTGCAGGAAGTTGCTGCGACCCAGTGTTCTAGGAGGGGCCACGGAGGAGGTAACCCAATGCCAGCATGACTAGACAGTGAGTTTTTTTTGGGTGACCTCATATGCCATGGGCCACTTGAAACACAGAGGCCAGACATCCGGGTCATTGCCCATGACTTCAGATTGCTGCTACAACCAAGGCAAGGGAGTTTTGTGTCCGATGAGGCCCGAGGACTGAGGAGACACCGTCAGAGCCCCGTCAGAACAAGGTGACTGCCCCCATCCCTAAGGAAGGAAGAATAAGACATACCACGTGTGGCTGGACGCGGAGCAACTCTTATCGTCAGGAAGATGGTAAGCGTGGCTCAGGAGAGAGAGAGCCACTGCCAGGAGCTGTGCGAGTGAATGCATGCTTCCCGACTATGCTGATCCGATTCAGGACCACACTGTACCTCTGTCAGGCTTCTTACCGCCGGAGCGGGTACACCAAGAACTCAACCTACCAGGCCCAGGGGGATATACTGCCTTTGGTGTTTGGAACCTTAATTGACTGTAAATGAGTACGCCTTACTGACTGAGTCCATGAGGGGGAAGCCCCGCGAACAGGACCTAGTAGTTTACATTTCCTGGATGCATGTGAGTGGTATATATCAGCACACCCGTTACATGAAAACCCAGTGCAATGGCCTGACAATTACTAGGGTGCCTACCTTGAGGTAGGACTGTGTTATTGCATATTGAATGTCGTTTACCTTTGCATGTGTAGAATTAGAATTAAAATACTTCTTTTATATAAAATAAGTATTTGACTGGATAACGATTTATTGTGGGTGCTGCATGCATGGTGATACTCAACAAGTACATAGTAGAGTTACAATACTTGTTGAAGTAGGTTATAAGCTGAGTTCCAGAAAACCCAAAATATGGCTCTTGAATATTATCTTCCCAGTATATGAGTTATCCAGTAAATAAAAGGGACCTCACACCAGGGTTTCTAGGGAAATGTGGGATATTAGAACCCCAATAAGCTAAATAAATTTTAAAAAGCAATGGAACTTCTGAATTTCAGGCAAACATACATGTACCAATCTATTAGCACAACATTTATTGGAAAAACATTGGAAAATTTAATACATTGAAATACTTGAAGACTAGAAATAGACCATAAGTTCATATGCACATTTGCAAATTCTGGGTAAGAAACGCAAGCTAGTGATATGAATAGTTTCATACCAACCAAGATACATATTTATCATGTACAATGAAGGTCAGTCTACCCTAAATCACATTTCTATTCTTCAGTAGAAGAGTGTTTTGCTCCTAAAGAGAAAGTTCAAGAAGTGACCATTAAAGTGCAGTCCACCGCAGAGGGTAAGAAAATCTTTGAGGTTATGCCAATACCTTCCTTCGAGACTCCCACTAAAGATAGCACAAATACCAAGATTTTGTCTTAAGTCTGTCTTAAGTCTGTCTTAAGTTTGTCTAAAGTTTGTCTTAAGACAAACTTAAGACAAAATCCTAACTTCTGTGAATACCAAAAGTAGTAAGTTCATTCTGTGAATGCCAAAAGTAGTAAGTGCATTCTGTGAATACCAAAATAGTAGTAAGTTTAGGATTGAGTCTTAAGTTCATTCTGTGAATCGGGCCCTGTGTGTCAGGCTAGTACAGACATACAATTTGAGTATGTTCTGACAATAATTAGCACAGGAATTTCTACAATATCTACTAAAAGTTCATGAGTTATTATTGATAAAGCCATTTCATGAGTAGCATGGTAATTATTTACAAGGATGGAACAGTGAAGCTGCAGTAGGCACTTAACAGCTGTTCTCCATGGCATGGTTTGTGAAGCTGTACAGGGGTGTTTGAGGATTCAGAATTTAAAATAACCCATACATTTGAAACCCTTAGGCTCTTAAATCACTTAAATAGCAGAATTAAATGCTTTCCTCCTAACCTTCCAAAATACTGAAGCTTCTGCTCCTATATTGATAATATCTGGCTCATCATTTTGTGTTTGACGGTACAAAGTAGATTTAAAACATTGGGAAGCCAATCGGTACAAAGACTTAAGAGGAAGGACAATATGAGCTAAGCAGTTCTAGGCATGGTTTGAAAAGGCAGATTCCATTGGTGAATGTTCAGCACGTGCTAGTCCACCAGAGTGAGGAAATCCATTTTAAAGGCAATTTAGCTACTGATCAGGCTCTGAGGGCCCGATTCACAGAATGAACTTAAGACTCAATCCTAAACTTACTACTATTTTAGTATTCACAGAATCCACTTACTACTTTTGGCATTCACTGAATGAACTTACTACTTTTGGCATTCACAGAAGTTAGGATTTGGTCTTAAGTTTGTCTTAAGTCTGTCTTAAGTTTGTCTTAAGACAAACTTAAGACAAAATCCTAACTTCTGTGAATACCAAAAGTAGTAAGTTCATTCTGTGAATGCCAAAAGTAGTAAGTGCATTCTGTGAATACCAAAATAATAGTAAGTTTAGGATTGAGTCTTAAGTTCATTCTGTGAATCGGGCCCTCAAATCCTATGTAAAAGTAAAAAAAATGAAAAGTAGCAGCTGCAACTCAGTTGTAAATCACGCTCGACTCTAAAGTACTCTCAGCAGTTCACCCAGTGGCTTTCTGGAGAAGTACAACTTTTCCTGACACTTGATCGGTGGCCTAGAGTGATTATTCCAAAGATTAGGGATCGAAATCTAAGCAACGATTCGGGCCACTGTAACTTGATTAAAGCAGCCCATGAAGGAACAGGCTCAGTTGATGCAAGAGTTTCAATGATACTGTGTATTTTGCAGAAGCGTTACTGATGTTGGTTAATGCCTAAACAATATGACTTACAATTTGAGTTTTGCCAACAATTCAAACATTCCACAATAGCAAGGCCATCTTCAACTTCTTTAGAAAAAGCAGCACTACCTTTCCAGGTCATCTACCTGGATTACGTGGGTCTGTTTAAATACATAAATAAATCCAATTATGTATTTGTGGCAGTAGATTCTTGCACAAGCTTTATGTGGGTGTGGCCACAGAGCCGGTCATGACTAAAGCACTTGCAAAAGGCTTGTTGTACTCAATTTTGAGGTGTGGAGGTCTTAGCTTTCACTCAGATCAGGAAATAGCTTTTACTTCAAGGTTGGTGACAGAAGCTATTATTGAGGGTGAGTAAGTCTACATTTCTCACACCCCTGTAGCCCTAGTTCAAATGTGGTTCTGAAGAGATCTAACAGTTTTTTAAAGAAGTGTGGCTAATCAATCCTTCACAGGAACGGTCTTAAGTAATAGTGTACCTTGATGAGCCAACTTCTGTAGTGCATAGTAAGCTTTAAACTTTAAATAATAAGCCACGTTTTGTTGACCTGTAAGCCTTATCAAATATTCCCCAGAGTCATAATATATGTGCTGGGTCTTCCAGAGGAGGACAATCCAGATCGTGTAAAGCTTGCAAACATAGATCCAATTGTGACATATACAAACTAGCCACAGGCAGAAATGTACAGATTAAGAAAAGGATTACTTATCAAACAAATATTTTGTGCATTTTATTAAATATCCATGCGGATTACAATATGTTGTTAGCACTATTTTTCCAATTAAAAATAAATTCGTGAACACACAAGAACTATTAAACATCGTGACAATTCCTGCTCTGTTGCAAGGCATTGGAAGGAATTGCATGGAGAAAACCATGATAAATGATCAGTTTTGGGCATTGACAGGACTGAGGAAAATCCCAGAAGAGGTCACAGAAAAAAGCAATTGAGAAAACATAATCTGAATTTATTATTTCTCTGAATACCAAGCAACTGAATGGTGTTATTATTGAAGAAGACCTATATGTCAGTATCGGATAAATCAAGTTGAACCATGGACGCAGATGTGACAACAGGCAACTTTTTCCTTTTTTTTCTTCACTTTTGCAGAATGAAAAAGTACACAATTTCCCATTTTAGCTCCCACCCACAGAAACTGTTTCCGAAAGATAGACAAAAAGTCAAAGCATGTCGAATACAAGTCTAGGTTTACGGACACACCCCACTCTCCCACATCACTAGTTGAGCGACAATCAGAGAGTTGGGAAGCGCTCCAACAGAAGCAAAAGTAGAATGAGGTGGAGGTTGTTCAACGCAGGTGCAAGTTTACACACTCACCTCACTCACCCATATCAGCACTCAGGGCCACAATCAGGGATGTTTGTGAGCGCTCCAGTGGCAGCAGAATTAGAATGAAGCGGAGGGTGCCCAATGTAGGTCCAGGACTACGCACCCATACCACTCACCCATATCAGCACCATGGCCCACATTCAGGGATTTAAGTGCTCGCTGCAACAGCAGCAAAAGTACACAAAAGTGCAATGAAGGACATACTTAATCAGATGCAGTTGAGGACAATGAAGGAGGGACAACAACAGTGAGATTACAGTGTGGCCAACACATATCAGATATGCACGAACAGAACAAACTTGTGGTCAGTCAGATGCATGGTTAGGGCTAATTCTGTAAAAGTATCATTCGGAAGGAAGGAAGGGTGCTTTCAGTAAACAGTTGTTCACCAAAGAATGAAGAACACAGACAGCTCCACTCACTCAGGTACACACTCCGGAGTAATCCCAGAGTACTGAAGACCCAAGTGGTAAGCAAAAATTCAGTTGGGCAGTGATTGTCCAACAAAGATATAAAATCACAAACACTGGCACTCACTGAGATACACAACCAAAGCAAAAAAATAAAATTGACTTAACATATTGAGGTATTTTTCCAACTAGTAGGTACAGTTAAATTGTAGTTGAAGTTTACCAAAAGAAGAAAGGTCAATTTTTTAACAATAGGTATGAAATTAACAGGTATGAAATTGCTGATTTTGAAAAGTATTTTTGCGAGAGAAAAAAATTACATGAATCCGTTTTTTGAAACCAAATCTCCCTAAAAACGACTATAATTCACTGAATATATGGTTCTGGCTGAAATGTAGTAAACCACAGAAATTTGCAGTTGTGTGTGATGACATCTCCAACGCAAAGGAGAGTTGCTCCTGTGGGATGCCACTCCGAACACAAGGGGGAGATGATAGTTATGATTTGTGCTGCAAACCATAACAGGCAAATTCCAGTGGTTTAACGAATTTGAGCCAGAACCATTTTTTTACACAAAGGTTTTACCTGTGGTTTTCAGTGACACACACATATACAAATGTATATATATATATTTTAAATAAATAAAAGGACTTTCGTAATCTACCTTGGAGTGCCGGATGATTAATGACTCTAGAAGATAAATCCTATATCCAATATATATTTATATATATATATATATATATATAATATATATATATATATATATATATATATATATATATATATATATATATATATATATATATATATATATATATATATATATTTGTACTGCAAGAGGGTTGGTTCCTGGGATCCAATTCCCGTAGTCAGGTGGCGTGTCGAGCCCGGCGGCCCCCACCGCCGAGTAAGTTCAATAAATTGCAAGTTTTACCGTAGTAAGTATCACACGCACTCAGAAAGGTACAGCTGGTGAAGGTTTATTTCCAAAGTCACGCTACGCGTTTCAGCACCGAAATGCCTTGTTCACACGTTTAAACTTATCAGAGTGAGGAGCAGTTTTTAAGTACAAACAAACCGATCACAATGTGTCATAAACATAAAAGAAGTACATAATACACAAGGGAACTTTGGCAGCCATTGTTGAGTGTACTTGTTTACATGGGTTCATTATAGACACGATGGCTTTGTATTTAAGGAAATTTTCACAATCACAGTCATGATTAGAGAGATGTTACTAATACTGAAACCATATTAAATTCATAAGGCCTACTTTGTATATAGTAGAATGATAGTCTCATATACATCAACATTAGCCCAAATTGAGCGCCATTTTGAAACGGGAAATCACATTCGATTCAAAGTACCCAGCGAGCTTCATAAAATTGATCAATGATCATGTAGGGAAACATCTTATGCACTTGTGTAATGCATGTACTTAACCATAGAAATTGATATATCAAAATACCATCCGTCTAGTGGCCGATTGAAACATATAACAAATTATATACAACAATGATTCACGCGGTCTAGTGCCCTATCACATCGTATATGAGTGAAGAAAAAACATACTGTGCAAAACTGCATTGGCGGTTAATATAAAACACGTTATCAATTTCTTGTTGTGCTGTGAACCCCTCGGGATAAATTCCACAATCATAAAAGTGGTATAGCCAGTCTGTTCGAAGGAAACCCAGTCTATGCAATTGGTGATCAATAAGTAATTAAACTGCGTTTGTTCCCTCACAATGGAACGGAGTGCAAGAAACCAAACGATTCAAAGGAATAAGACGCAAGAAAAAAGTGAAAGTGAATGTCTTAGCTTTAACGTTGTGAGGTGAGAATCTTCAATTCGTGGAGGCCATGTGGGATTCAGTGCAGTGCTCAAGGTTAATTATAAAGTCCCACATATGCTCCTAGAAGAAAAAATTGCAAAAAATTGGTTAAAATGGGTTTAAAATCAAGGGTTCTACTAATTCATCACACACAATTACAGAAACAGCAGATTACATACAGTATATAAGAGAACACCCCTCGTTTTCCATCAAAGACCAGGTACAATGTACTATAATGAGGCATTGAACAAATTAATCCATGTGGAGATGGGTTGCAAGTTCCTCGTCCTGGTTATGCCCCCCAGGACATTTAGTTTCCAATTCCAATATCCATTTGGATTCTTTTTTTCTCAGGGCAAGTTCACGGTTGCCGCCCCTTTTGCCGATGTTAACCTGTTCAATTGCAAAATACCTTAACAGTTCGTTATTGGATTGATGCATTTCTTGGAAATGTCTGGCAATTGGGTACTTGGGGTCTTTGTTGGTGATTGCCCTCAGATGTTCTTGGACCCTTTTCTTTGCCATGCAAGATGTACTGCCCACATACCTTTTTTGACATGGACACTCCAAGATATAAATAACAAAGGTGGAGCTGCAGGTTAAGAATTGCTTGATTTGTCTTTTATTTTGTGTACCTGGTACTTCAAAGTCTTTAACCATGACACTGGTGTGGCAGGCCCTACAATGACCACAGGGATAAAATCCCTTTAATCCTTGTATGTGTTGGCCAGTTTTATTAGTTATGTCACTTTTGACCAACATATCTATTAGATTACGGCCTCTTCTGTATGTTATAAGAGGTCTCTTAGTCAGTTTAGGGCCTATGATTGTATCAGCTTTAAGGATTTTCCAGTTGTCAGCCATGATTTTTTGGACCTGATTGGACTTCTGATTGTATGTGGTGATGATTCAACAGGTTCGAGGGATTTGGGTTTAGGGATAAAAGTGTCTGATCTAGGGACTATGGATGTTTTAGTTACTGCCTTGGTAAGTACCCATTCTGGGTAACCTCTTTCTCTAAACCGTTTCAGAATGGTGTTCATTTCCTGTTTGTAATCCTCCTCTCTGGTACAATTTCTTTTGGCCTTCAGGAGTTCACCATAGGGAATACTCCATTTTAGGGGATCAGGGTGGGCACTCAGGGCATGGAGTAGGCTATTGCCTGCGGTATCCTTCCTGTGCAGTTTGGATATCAGTTTGCCATCCTGGACCTCAATGCTGGTGTCCAAGAATTCAATCCAACTTCTACTGATGTTATAGGTGAGTTGGATGTTGAAGCTATTCTGATTTAATTTGGCAATAAAGTTTACTGCTTCTATTTCTGTGCCTTGCCAGATGACAAAAAGATTGTCTATATAACTGATCCAAGTATGTACCATCTTAAAGTCCTCTCTCAATCCTTCACCTGCTCTAATTTCTTCTTCCCACTTGCCCAAAAAGAGATTAGCAAAGTTAGGAGAAAAAGCTGAGCCCATAGCTGCGCCGCGAATTTGTTTGAATAGAGCCCCATCAAACATAAATATGTTATTTCGCAGGCATAGTTTCATCATTTCGATAAGCATGACTGTATGGTTGCTGAATCCTAATGCTCGATTTTTAAGGAAATAGTAGCAGGCCTCCATACCCTGGACGTGGTCAATGATGGTATACAATGCGCTCACGTCCATGGTTATAAGTATGGAGCCTTCTACCCATACAACCGTGTCTATTTTGGTAAGGAAATCGGTGGTATCTTTTGTATAAGAAGGAAGTTTAATGATGTATTCCTGGAGGAAGAGGTCAATGTAAACTGAAAGGTTTTCATTGACACTTCCTATGGAGGAAATAATGGGTCTCCCTGGTGGTTCTGATAGATTTTTGTGGACCTTCGGGAGTAAATAAAATATAGGTAACTTGGGGTAATCACGATTGAGAAAGCAAAATTCATGCCAAGAGAGTCGTCCCTCTATTTGCCAATCATGCAGTTTGTTCCAAGTCTCCTGAGATGCTATTATGGTACTCAATGGAGTTGGACCTGGTATAAAAAATAATGCCCTCCAGTTGTCTTAGAGCTTCCTTGACATATAGATCTCTACCCCATTGAACAATATTGCCTCCCTTATCTGAGAGTCTCAAACACTATTGTTTTATCATCAGATAAGGAGAAAATAAAGTCTTGTTCTTGTTTGGATAGGTTTCTGTTCCAGTGGTCTTTGTTGTGCTGTTTATGTTTAAGTTTAACAAGTTCTTTACTGACCACTTCCTGGAAGGTATCAATAGGGTCATGTGGCATAATGGGATAAAAAACTGATTTGGGTTTAAAACCAGTACGTGCTGCCTGACTCATGTTAGTCTCCCTCACACCCACAATTTGATCATCCTGTTGACTCTCAGTAGTGACTTCACCCAAAACATAAACGTCCCGTATCAAATCACAATCATTAATAGTAAGTTCAGGTGGGCCCATCTCTACTGCAGGCACGTTGCCTAGGATTAGCGGGAAAAGAGACGGGTGGTAATTCAGTGATAGAATACCTATTACAGACTTGGATAAATCTACAAACCCGTAATACTCTTACCATATCCCTCGGGAGAACGTGTTAACTATACAGCATCAGGAACTGCTTATCGAAGCAGGTAGTGCGTACAGCCCTGTTAATATACGATTCTACGGTGAAGCATACCGTCATTTTCCAAAGAGTAACCTACGAGTGCAACTCTCACTTGTGAACACATGCTATAATTACAGAGAGATCATTGAATTACTGAAATAAAATATGGAGGAAGAAGATGAACGTAGAAGAGAGGCAGCCACATTGTTTGCGAGGGGACCAGGTAAAGGTGGAATAGGTCCTGTGGTTTTTGAAAAAACTGATGGCAGTTCCCTAACATGCCAACTAAGAAAGTATGAAACGTTGAGAAAACAAGAAACCTCAAAATGGTGGGAGGCTACTTCCCTCCAGGACTATGTGGACAAGAATATGATACCACGGGGTTTAAGAATCTATATAGCCCCATCACATGAATCCCCAAATGCTAGAATGCTAGAAGAATGGTCAGAAAATTCAGCCTCTATCAGTAAAAATATGCTCTGCATTCTAATAAAATATGCATGGGAAGATCGTGAGACAATACTTAAACAAATAAAAGAGCTTGAGGAAGAATTTAGCACCCACCCTAATCAAGACATGATAAACAAATTCAAGGATGATCTGAAGGGACGCCTCAAGAAAAATGAAGAAGACATCAAATACCGCAAACAACGTAAGCTGCACAGAGACTGCGGGGATTATGACAGTGGTTGTATATTAACCTACAGCCCCAAATACGATTACTTATATAAACAAAGCAACATAGCCATGGATACATCTGAACCCCAGGAAGCTAGAGGGGAAAACACACCCACAGTAATTGCAAGTGAACCCGACTCAGACGCGTCACGACAATCTACCAGTACGGCTTCGGATACAGAGATCATCAAGAAACCGGCGACTTTTTTTAGAGGAGTTCAGGGTCCTGAGAACAAGAAGGAAGAAGGAGGCGGAAGCACAACAAAAACAATCATCTCAGAAAACACCAACGCGGGGCAGACCGAGAGGACAAGCAAGAGGAAGAGCCGATCACAAAAGAGACGACTCAAGTTCCAGCAGAGAAGACGGAAAGAACACAAAGCCAATGGGATCCAAAAGGGGAGGCTACAGAAGAAGACGCTAACTATGGATGATGAAACGGTAAATAAAACCATTATTAACTTGTCTTCTAGAACACTTACCCTCAAAGAGAAACGCATTCTCTGCTTAGGATTGACTTTTTGTCCTAACGAACTGTTTAGCTATTCTGGTACCAGGATAGACATCTATAACTTTGTAAGAAAACTTAAGCTTCAGAAATGGCACACACTCAAACCCAAACAATGTAGCGAAGTGCCTGCAGTAGAGATGGGCCCACCTGAACTTACTATTAATGATTGTGATTTGATACGGGACGTTTATGTTTTGGGTGAAGTCACTACTGAGAGTCAACAGGATGATCAAATTGTGGGTGTGAGGGAGACTAACATGAGTCAGGCAGCATGTACTGGTTTTAAACCCAAATCAGTTTTTTATCCCATTATGCCACATGACCCCATTGATACCTTCCAGGAAGTGGTCAGTAAAGAACTTGTTAAAATTAAACATAAACAGCACAACAAAGACCACTGGAACAGAAACCTATCCAAACAAGAACAAGACTTTATTTTCTCCTTATCTGATGATAAAACAATAGTGTTGAGACCCTCAGATAAGGGAGGCAATATTGTTCTATGGGGTAGAGATCTATATGTCAAGGAAGCTCTAAGACAACTGGAGGGCAATATTTTGTATACCAGGTCCAACTCCATTGAGTACCATAATAGCATCCAGGAGACTTGGAACAAACTCCTCCCAGTGCCTCTGACCCAGTGTCTTATCTGGACTAGGTGGTGGTGTGAGCATCTTGTAAATTTCTGAGATGAGATGTTTGTCTGTGTCCTTAGTGATAAGCCACTTCTCGAAAGTTGTCATTGGGCGCCCTACCAGTGTAACAGTGGGAGGGGTGTTGAGCCAGTGTCGAAGCTGAAAGTATTGGAAGATGTGGGGGTCTTCTATTCCGTATCCTCATTTAATATCGGAAAGGGGGACAAAACCCTGTGTGTCAAAAAGATCTCCGGCGCAGCGACACTCGGTACTGCGCCATTGTGAGAATGCACGTGGATCATTGCCGGGAGGAAATTCCGGGTTGTCTAATAAGGGAGTGAATGGGGACGGGAAGGTCATCAGTTCCCTCTTGAGGGCAACACTATCCCAGACCGTCAAAGTCGTGCGGGTAATAGGGGATTTTAATAGGTAACTTGGCCGGTGTTATTTGGTAAGGAATGGGATCCTCCAAAGTGGGGTTTGAGCCATGGCCATATCCTGGAAGAGCACTCTTTTCTCCGATTCTGGCCTGTACCACTCCACAAAATAGCGGAGCTGAGAGGCTTGAAAATACGGCAGCAGATTCGGGATGCCAAGGCCCCCCTCGTCCATACTCCTAAATGCTAGCTGTTTATGGATACGCGCTCGCTGACCTTTCCAGATGAAGTTGTGGAAATCAGCCTGTAGGTCCTTTAAGGTGCCTGCAGGGGGCATGACCGGGAGGGTCTGAAAAAGATAGAGAATTCTAGGCAGAATGGACATTTTCACCGCCGCAACCCTCCCTAAAAGAGAGAGAGGTTGTTTTGACCAGCGTGCGAGATCTGTCCGGATCTGGGTTATCAAGGATTTGTAATTAGTAAGGACTGTGGAGTCCGTCGAGGAGGTAAGGGTGATTCCCAGGTATGGGATATTTGTGGAGAGTTGAAGACCACTTCCCCCGGCAATGGCGGGGTCATTGGACTGCGCGTTCTTTCCCAGCGGTAATATCAGGGATTTCCCTCTGTTAACGCGGAATCCCGAAACGGAACCAAATTTGTCAAGTTCCTCCATAAAGGCGGGTATAGAGCGGGCAGGGTGGTCGAGGGCTGCTATGACGTCATCAGCCTAGAGGCTGATCGTGTGGGGCTCATGGCCAAAGGTGATGCTGTGAATGTCGGGGTTATCCCGGACCTTCTGTGCCAGAGGTTCTATGTATAGGGCAAACAGAAGGGGGGAAAGGGGGCACCCCTGTCTGGTGCCGCGCTGGATCTCAAATGGGTCAGAGCGCAAGCCGCCTACTCGTACCCTGGCTTGGGGATGGCAATAACAAAGACTTGTGCTTTGATATTGCTGGGTTGCATGTTGGTTTGACACACTTGGAGAAAGCCGTTCCATGGAGAAGAGCTCCGCTGTTCCTATGATGTAAACCTTACATCCAGGCTTTCAGGTATGGGGTCCGCTGTCAAAGCCAGAGATCTTCCTTTATATAAAATCAACTTCTTCTTGTCAAGGAGAGGGTAGTTAGGCCTTACAGCCCTTTTTCCACAATCTTTATATAATGACTTCCCTCTTTGTACTCTATGGAATTGTAACAATGCTAACCGTGCTGAGTTTATGCATTTTGCTGCTGGTATAGCTCGTATACTATATTGTAAAGCACGATAGTTAAAATAACATTTTGAGCTATTTCAGTGACTCTGCCAATTTTTATTGTGGACAAGTACGAGTGAGTGAGCGGAAGAGTATGTCTTGCTCCCGCGATTCCTGAGAGAGTCGGGAGTGTTGCGTTCTGGGTTGTCTAATCATATGCAACTTTGTGATATTTGGAGGAGAACAAATGAGACGCTATAGCTAGTCGGTTTGAGGATTTTGGGTACTAATGTGGTAGGTTGATCCACCCGTATACACTGAGGTCCTGTTTTCCTGCATATAGTTCTGTGTAGGTGCAGAATCCCTGCAACATGGCGCTGCCAATGTTTAGTCTGGTTTTTATCTACGAGTCGCTTGAGTAGTGCTTGTGCTTGGCGACAACACCCTCACTTCTGTTTCCGGAGACAGCTGTGATGTGTAACCACCTATATTTAAGTTTTATAGGTTCTTTTGAGCATGAAGTTTTAAAAGGTTGTTTCTCTATATTCTTAACCCGTTATTGCGCTGCCGCACTTTAGGTTGTTCTTCGTTTTTCGTTATGGCGATTGATATTCCTCCGTATAGCCACATCCTACTCAAGGCATTTTTGACTAAATATGGAGTTCCTGATGTGGGAGCCGCGCTTATATTTGTGGTTGAAGCTAATCCAGTGTTCCGCTTCGAGGTGTTTTATTCTTGGGTCGCCATTCCGGCGGTGGATGGAACAGATGATTTGTTTCATGAATATACTGCCAAGTCCCTTCCTCATGCTTATAGGGCTCTTGAGGTACCGCTCACAGCTTGGCAGCACCAGATTTGGTTTAATGGCGCACTTCTTCACCCAATAATGCTGGTCCGGTTAGGTCCTTTATCGATAGATGGGGCCATGTGGCCCATTTTGGCTGGGTATACCCCACACCGATGCTTGCAGAACTCCACGTGTTACATACGTCCTTGATACAAGTGCATAGAGATGTTATACAGTTCATCTTGTGCAACTTCCAGGTGGGACCAACAGGCGTTGATGCGCTACCTGCTGGACCAGTGGTGTGACCATCAGTCCCCTTAAAGTTAATTTAACCAATCAATCAATGAGGGTCTCAAGGCACTTGGGGAACGGGGGCGTCTCCGGATCAGTCAAAAAACTAGTCAAAAATTCATTGATGGGCAAGCGTCCACAGAATAAGCGTTAGTTCCCTTATTGGCTTGCTTAATCATTTGGACAACTAAAGGCTGTTTTTTCAAATGCCTCTTCTGTGGAGAAACACAGGATATTGACTATTAGTTTGCCTAAAGACTTACTTCCTGAGTTAGCTGATTGTAACACCTGGCGAAAGGTGTTTGCAGCAGTATATTCAAAGTGTTTCGGCACACCCTCCATGACTGTGCTCCCCTCTGTGATTAATTGTGTTCAAGATGAACCCGGGACCGAAGCGGCTGTTGAGTTGAGGATGTTTCTTGTGGGGGTGTTCTACGTGGTTGCTGATATGATCTTTGAAAATGTCAAGGACGATGCGATAAGGTTTCAAGAGGCAAACCTCTTGGAGGCTGTCCCAGATGCTGACAAGCCCAGATAATTACCAAAGATTATTGCAAAAGTTTATAAGACTATAGGCCGCAATAGTCTGGGAGTTAAGCCTT
Organism: Lissotriton vulgaris; assembly: GCF_964263255.1. Classification (NCBI taxonomy): domain Eukaryota; kingdom Metazoa; phylum Chordata; class Amphibia; order Caudata; family Salamandridae; genus Lissotriton; species Lissotriton vulgaris. The sequence goes on from NC_141696.1 coordinate 1,403,298,162, forward strand.
TTACTCACTGACCAGCAGAGTCACTGTCCATGTCCAATCCAGGAGTTACGTTCTCACCGCCTGAGGCATATCTCGCTGTTAAAGCAGCAACTTTTTTCTTCTGAAATGTGGGTAAAAAACGAGGTAGATCCTCTTGTTTTCCTTCAACGTCAAACTGTCCAGGTTGATCTCGTACCTGTGGCGCAGGTTGACTTTTGCCATGATCTTGGCGTTCCCCTCCATCGACTTGAAGCCTGATGTGTCCTGTAAAGAACTAGGAGAGCGCAGATCAGGGACTTGAAATCTATCAGGAGTCTTTTTGCACGATGCTCAGAAGACTCAGGTGTCGATGAACCAGCACACGAACCTCGCTTCTGCTGTTGCTGCTCCTGTTTTTAGTCCGTCCAGTTCTTTTTAGGAAAGAACGGACGCCCATCTTTATCAGTCTGAGCTTTTTGTTGAGTCTGAGTTTGTGTTTGCGTTTGAGTAAAAGGCTTAACTCCCAGACTATTGCGGTCTATGGTCTTAGGAGCCTTTGCAAAAATCGTTGGTAATTCTCGTGGCTTGTCTGCATCTGGGACTGCCTCCAAGCTGTTTGTCACTTGAAAGCTTACCGCATCGCCCTTGACATTGGCAAGGATCATATCAGCAACCACGTCGAACACCCCCACCAGTCTCATCCCCAACTCAACAGTCTCTTCGGCCCCATGTTCATCTTGAACACGCGTAATCACAGAGGGGAGCACGGTCATAGAGGGAGTGCCGAAACACTTTGAATATACCGCTGCAAACACCTTTCCCCGGGAGTTACAATCAGCTATAACAGAAAACAAAAAACAACGACCTAAAGTGCGTCAGCACAATAACGGGTCAAAAATAAAGAAAAACAACCTTTTACAACTTCAAGCTTGAAAGAACCTATAAAACATCAATATAGGATGTTACACCGTCAGAGCTGTCTCCGGAAACAGAAGTGAGGACAGGCACTACTCAAAGCGTCTCGCAGATAAGAACCAGACCAAACGTTGGCGGCACCATGTTTCAGGGATTCTGCCCCTACACAGAACTATGCGCAGGAAAACAGGACCTCAGTGTTTAGGGGTGTAGCTACCTACCACATTAGTACCCAAAATTAAGCATCGTCTGGGACAAAGTAGCCTTGAATTCCACGGTCCGACTGAGGTACTTAAAGTGCCATACGTGTTTTGCGTCTCATTAGGAGATGTGGTAACATTCGACGATTGGGATGTTGAAGCAGTACATGCATTTTCAGATTTGAAATATTATGCTGCTTTTGATGCTGGAAATTTGTATTTAAATTCTGCCAATTATGGTGATCTCTTTTGCTTTCAACATTATGGGCATCATTTTTTGCACAAAACAAACACTTTAAGACCTGTTTTTAATTACTCTCAATGGGAACATTGGGCCTGATTCACAGAATGAACTTAAGACTCAATCCTAAACTTACTACTATTTTGGTATTCACAGAATGCACTTACTACTTTTGGCATTCACAGAATTAACTTACTACTTTTGATATTCACAGAAGTTAGGATTTTGTCTTAAATTTGTCTTAAGACAAACTTAAGACAAACTTAAGACAAAATCCTAACTTAAGTCTGTCTTAAGTCTGTCTTAAGTTTGTCTTAAGACAAACTTAAGACAAAATCCTAACTTCTATGAATACCAAAAGTAGTTAGTTCATTCTGTGAATGCCAAAAGTAGTAAGTGCATTCTGTAAATACCAAAATAGTAGTAAGTTTAGGATTGAGTCTTAAGTTCATTCTGTGAATCGGGCCCATTGTCCTACACCCGTACACGGGAATTCTAAAACTCTTAGAGATAAATTCACTTATTTTACAGATCATGACATTTCCAATCCGAAATCCTATTTTTTAAACTTCAATCGTCTTCACAATCCAAATTAATGTTGACCCACACTAAATTGATTGACGCCAACTTGTTTAGAACTGAATTGGCTACACAGGGTTATGATCACTGGAAAGAGACCGTTGATTTAAAATCGATCTGGGGCACGAAGCCCTGGCAGGTTGAGGGAACTGAGGCTCAAATTATATTTTTGAATGATACAGTGTACCAAACCACTTGTTTTGGCCTAGCAAGTGTCAAATTATACTATTGAGGCATTGCAATCTTTGCTTTTAAATGACACTTTCAATGTCTCTGAACTTGATTCTTCAAAAAAATGTCAAATGCATGCCAATTGCGTTTTTATAATGTTACACCTGGTTTCATTCAGACTAGACCTGATCCTTGTTATCCCTTACACATTTGGTCACCACATACTCCGTGGGTAAATTATGCAAAACATGGTTGGGACAGGGGGGCGGGGCCCAGCCTGCAACTAAAATGGCCGCCCGGCTCTGAAGGACCGTCCGGCCTTCCAGCTAAATGGCGTGTTCCTGTAGCAAACACCGACATCACGGGACGAGCACGATGTAACGGCTAGCTAAAACAATACTGATCCTCCGGTGCAGGAACAGGACCGCTAGATTCCCAAGAACGTCCGCAATGGCGAAGTGTAGGCCTGCGGTGCAGTCTTTCCGCCGCAGGCCCGTCTCCCAGCCCTTTCCTGCACCCTTGGCCGACTTTCCCCGGAGCAGCAATCAACACAAGACACCAGTGAGAGCTGCTGCGCCCCCCCTTGCACTGTGTGCCCGCTGCCCCTCCAAGTTACCGCAGATGCCATGACAGCTATCGGCACCGTAGTCGAGACGCACCTCGATCTTAGGTGCGGAGCCTGCCGGGGGGAGGGCGCGTGCTACAATCCGCGCGCCTCACGGCTTCCGTCTCCGATACTTCTCCTGCCTCCGTATAATCGGATAAAGGCGTGACTGATACTGCATGAGGTGGAGATGTGAAGCGCCCCGTGGGATATTCTAGAGGACAGCGCTGGCTGTATGACCCCGGCCCTTATGCCCTGATCTGCCACATGACGCCGACGCCTTCTGCTAGCGCAACATGCTCTCCTACACAGTGGGAGTCGACCCATGCAAAGGGCCCAGACATTGCGGCCTAACCAACTCCTGGATCAGGTGCCTTACAAGACGATCATAGACAAGGATCTCACCCATCACCCCTATCCCCTGCACAATACATCACCTTCGCTCCCCCTGATGCGTTTGGGTGTCTGCCCCCGCCGTCAACTAAAGTGGCCTTGATAAAATCAACGTGATTGCAGCGATCTCTCCATTATTATTTGCGCAGGCAATCGAGGTGGTGCCTTCCCGGATACTCGCTGCATGTGGCACCTCCACAACCTTATTTCTCACCGGCAGGCCTGCTAGCGCCACTTGACGTGTTCCAAGCCGTTACAGGGGTGGCCGTCCGAATCACTGACAGAATTTCGACCTCAGAAATATCGACCTACAAGAATATCGAGTCAACAATATCGAGGGCAAAAATATCGACATCCTATCTACAACATGGTAAGTACAGAAATATCGAAAAAATAATATCGATGTAAAAAATATCGATGTTAAAAATATCGATTTTATTTTTTAATATATAAATGTAAAATTAAGTATATAAGACTAATAAATAAAATAAACATATTTAAAAGTATCTAATAATGTTTAAAAGTAATAAATAATACATATATAATAAGAATACATTAATTAATTATATACAGTAAATATGTAATATATATGCACTGAACAATAAGTATTAATAATTATTTTACTAATTTATAAATAATGAAATATATTCTAATTTACTAACACATTTACAAACATAAAAAAATAACATAAATAAAATATAAGTAATATAAAAAATAAAATAAACATTTGATATTTTAACAATTAATTAAATAAAACGTTGGATAGCAAAAGGGTAAACATTTCTATTCCTACTCCAGAGAGTGCAACAGTAGGGAAAACTGACCCTGAACTCAAAAAACACCCCTTTACCCAAGAACTGAAAACTGACCCTGAACCCTAAAAATACCCCTTTACCCAAAAACTGAAAACTGACCCTGAACCCAAAAAATACCCCTTTACCCAAAAACTGAAAACTGACCCTGAACCCAAAAAATACCCCTTTACCCAAAAACTGAAAACTGACCCTGAACACTAAAAATACCCCTTTACCCAAAAACTGAAAACTGACCCTGAACACTAAAAATACCCCTTTACCCAAGAACTGAAAACTGACCATGAACCCTAAAAATACCCCTTTACCCAAAAACTGAAAACTGACCCTGAACCCTAAAAATAACCCTATACCCAAAAACTGAAAACTGACCCTAAACCCTAAAAATACCCCTTTACCCAAAAACTGAAAACTGACCCTGAACCCTAAAAATACCCCTTTACCCAAGAACTGAAAACTGACCCTGAACCCTAAAAATACCCCTTTACCCAAGAACTGAAAACTGACCCTGAACCCTAAAAATACCCCTTTACACAAAAACTGAAAACTGACCCTGAACACTAAAAATACCCCTTTACCCAAAAACTGAAAACTGACCCTGAACCCAAAAAATACCCCTTTACCCAAGAACTGAAAACTGACCCTGAACCCAAAAAATACCCCTTTACCCAAGAACTGAAAACTGACCCAGAACCCTAAAAAAAACCCTTTACCCAAAAACTCAAAACTGACCCTGAACACTAAAAATACCCCTTTACCCAAAAACCCAAAACTGACCCTGAACCCTAAAAATACTCCTTTACCCAAACGTAATTAATATTATTTAATTAGCAATTAATTATTAATTAACAATAACAAATAAAGTAAATATATTAGCACATTAGCTGTAATTAATATAATTTAATAATTAATATAATTTTTCCCCAATTAATTAATTAACAGTAACTAAAAATTATATATATAAATAAATTACTCTAATTAATGTAACTAATTAATATTATTTAATTACCAATTATTAATAATTTAAAATATGTACAAAATTATATTAATTAATTAACTAATTAATATTAATTATTTCCCAATAAATTAAATATACATTTTTAAAAACATATATTAATTAATTAATTATTATTAAATTACTCCCCACCCCATTCCCCTATAAACCCACATCCCGCTACAGAAAATATATATCAATTAATCAATTAATTTTTTTCCCAATTAATCAATATTAATTAGCAATTAATTATAATTAATTAATTAATCCTACTAATTATTAATCAACTTACCGTAATTAAATTACTTCCCACCCTATTCCCCTATAAACCCACAACCCACTACAGAACATATATATCAATTAATAAATTAATTAAAAATATTTTCCTATTATTTTCACATAATTACCAATTAATTATAATTTATTAATAAATCCTACTAATTACTAATCAATTTACCATAGTTAAATTACTTCCCACCCTATTCCCCTATAAACCCACAACCCGCTCCGGTACAAAAACATAAAATTTACTTATAAATTTATTTATTATTATATAAAATTTATACACATATAATAGTAATTATTTTAAATACTTAAATTAAACATATAACACATACATAATAAAAAACTATACAATAATACAAATATCGATATTAGTGTCATCGAAATTAGTAACATCGATATATATGCTATCGATATTACTAACTTCGATATTACTTACATCGATATTAAGTATTTCGATATTACTTACCTTGGGTCGATATTCTGTCCTACGATATTCTTGCCTTCGATATTATGCTCCTTCGATATTTCAGACTCGATATTATGGTAGGTCGATATTTCCTACTCGATATTTTGACTGTGTACCGGCCGTCCACCCTGAAAACACCAGCTGAGGCCAGGTGAACTGCGGCAGACTCACTCTGCGCGACATGGGCCGCAAAGATCCTAAGCAGAGAACGCTCCCTTTTGAAAAGATCACAGACACTACCCCCGCTCAAAATTCCACCATGGCGGCATCTGTACAGAGCCTGGGCCAAGGAGACGGATCCTCAGACCCAACACATTCCCTGCTCCAGGAGATGAGAGACGGTTTTAAAGCATTAGATAGCCACTTTGACTCCCTTGATAAATCCATTACCAGCCTTGGCGCCAAAGTTCAATCTCATGACAGAAGATTGGATGTGGCTGAGGCACGCATTTCCAACATTGAGGATGGGACTGCACAATCCGAGAAATGTCTAGAATGCATTTAACGCATTTTGAAGGAGGTAGCTATTAAAAATGAGGACTTGGAAGCACGCAGTTGCCGAAATAACGTGCAGATGGCAGGACCCGCATCTTTGATAACCCGAATCCTCAAACAAAAGAACAACCCCTAGGTTAGATCGGGATCCAGATCCTCTCCCCCACACAGCAGCTCAGATGCAAGTGCAGAACTGTTTTCCAGTGCTAGCACGGGATGATTGGAACTCTTCATATTCCATGTACTCATGTGTAACTTTGCAGGAGCAAGTTAAGCAATTCTACATTGATATTGCAGTTAGCTGGAGACAGGCTGGGGCGTTGCTGCCTCCCATGGTGTATCCTTTGTGTATGGTTTGTTTCACTATGGGGAACTGTTTTTTTGGAACGTCAATTCAATGTAAAGCAATTTGGTACTTCACGTTCCTTAACATTTGGGATGTGGCCCTGCCCTGGATGGGGTATGGCTAGGTGGGGGTGGAGGGAGGGTAATTTCATTCATATGTCAATTTTCCGTCGTACATTCAAATCATTCTAGATTGATCACTGTTGTTCATGGTAGATTGTCTGCTTTATTAGAAATGCTACACCAGCTGGATGGCCAAGTTCTGTAATGTAGAAGGTCCATCGAGCCTCACCCTACTCTCATGGAATGTGAGGGGCTTGAATAATACTCGGAAACGTAGACAGATCATCTACTATTTAATAAGACACAAGGTAGACATTGCCTACTTATAGGAGACACATCTCCCCCAGACTGACAGGGCAATTTCGGGGCTAACTGGGGTACAAAAAGATATTTTGCAAGCTACAGCAACTTACCCAGGGCGACAGCCATTTGAATACACAACAGGGTCCCATTCTGCCACAGTTCCATTCTCCAAGATTGCCAGGGAAGATTTCTGGCAGTATCCGGGACTTGGTAGGAAAGTTACACTAGTATGCATATAAGCCACCAACACGGACAGCCCAGAATTTTTTCACACTCTGTTGTTACACCTGGATAAGCTGGATCCGCAGACTCTGATAATAGGCGGGGATTTTAACCTACTGCCCGACCCCATCGTGGATAGTACCTCTGTGGCACAAGATTCCAAACCCCGGGCCTGCCAACCACTCCAAGAGCTCTGTGACCGGTTCACCTTACTAGACGTTAGGCGGAAACGCAACCCCACCACTAAAGAATACACACACTATTCAGGCCAATATAACACGTGGATGAGGATCAACTTCTGGCTGATCTCCCCCAATATTTCTGGCTGGTGCTCATTGGTTGAGACACTCCCTAGGACCTATTCTGGTCACTCTCCAGTTAAATTGCACTTGCGGATCCCCCGCCCGGAGGGTTTCGAGCGACAATGGCGGTTTCCCATCCGAGCCTTACAATATGACGTTTTCAAGGCTAAAATACACCAGGCTATTGAAGACTACTTCACGATAAGTACTGGCTCAGTAGATTCCTGGGCATTATTGTGAGAGGACTATAAAGCTGTTCTTAGAGGCACATGTATTGCTAATCACACCGGTGTCCTGAGACATCTATGTAACACACTAACACAGCTCGAACGAGACCTAAAGACATGAGACGAGGCATACACACATCAGGCAACATCTACATATGTGAATAGATAATTGGTGCTGCTAGAGGAATAAAGAGACACTGCGGACAGGGAAATTTTATTCTTATGGAAATACCAGACAGCTAGAGATTACGGAGAGGGTGAGAGGCCTGGGAGAGGCCTTGCCCAATTACTGAGACCACCTTACCACAAAACCTACATTACTGAACTGCGGGCTTCTGACTCACATACCTACACCACCACAAAAGACATTCAGAGCAGCTTCCTGGAGTTCTTCTCCAAGTTATATTCATCTACCCTAGGGGTCGATAATGAGGCACAGGAGAGCTACCTTGACGAAATTGCATTAGTATACCTCAAAAAATATATGCAGGACTTCCTAGCTGAACCCATTTCCGTTGCAGATGTGCTTCTCGCCATAGACACCATTAGGGGATACTCAGCGCCTGGGTTAGATAGATTCACGGGGGAGTTTTACAACACATTTAAAGATATACTGGCTCCTAAACCTATTGAAGTTTATGCTGTAGCTTTAGAAACACAGACTCTACCTCCCACCCTTCTTGAAGCAGTCATAATCCTTCTTCCAAACCAGGCAAGGGTCCTTCGTAATGTGGCTCCTATCGCCCGCTGTCCCTCCTTAATTTGGATTATGAAATATTAGCGAAGGTCATCTACAATAGACTGTCCCAACTAATGGAATTTATATTCTCCTCAGCTCAATCCGATTTTGTGCCCCATCGCTCCACCTCCCTGAATCTTCGAACGTTGTTCTCGGTCATTAACAGAATTGACCCGGACACTCCGGCTGCAGCTATTCTATTGTACACAGAAAAAGCTTTTGATTCTCTCCATCATGCGCTGCATGGGCATGCCCATGGGTTGCATTGCCACGACAGCCCTCCTGTATAATCAACCGACTGCCCTTCTGCGTTTAAATGGGACACTCTCCAGTCCTTTTTGGCTAACACGCGGTAATAGGCAGGGCTGCCCTCTATCCCCTTTATTTTATTTTTTTCTCCATGGACCCCCTCATACGGCACTTCCAGGAAAGGCATTTACACTGAGGGTTGCAATTTAAAACCGGTCCCCTACTGGTATCGTTAAATGCCGATGACACAATACTCTATGTTAGGCACCCAAAAGATAACTTAAACGCATTGATTAGAGAAATTATTAGATTTTGTCGTTTCTCCGGGATGGCCATAAACTGGCACAAATCAGTCATATTCCTATTGACAAGCAGTACAAAGCCATGAGACCTTGAGTTCCCCCTAGAATGGTGCACCGAATCGGTGAAATACTTAGGAATTCACATTCACCTCGTCACAGCCCAAATAATGAGCCTAAATTATGGGCGGGCAGTGGACACACTTACCACTCAAATAGAGAAATGGCTGAAAGTCCCCTTGTCATTAGCTGGACGTGTGGCCATAATAAAGATGATAGTCCTCCCTAAATTTCTATATTTTTTCAACAACGTACCAATCCCGCTCGCCAATCACTTTTTTAGCACACTTTATTCCCTTCTGAGTCATCTGGTATGGCACGGGTCCAATGGACTATCCTTACATTACCGTACGAAAGAGGGGTTTATAATGTGAAAGATTTTCAGCTTTACTAGCTGGTGGCACAAAGTAGCTATGCATACACCTGGTATCATCCAGATGCCCGGATTCTTTATCTGAGGCCTGAAGTGGACCTGGTACTTCCTGAGCGCCGCTCGATGGTCCTTCCCACTGGTTTCCCTAGAGACCCGCTCGACATTCCAACCGTCTCCTCCACCGGCTGGGCATGGCATAAATTATGCCGGATCACTGGAACAGAGAGGTTATATTCCTCCGCCCTACCTGTCATAAACCCTCGACCAATCCCCATTACAGGTGAAAGACTGGTGCAACGCACTCTGACGAAATTTGAGCTAGCAAGACTGGGGGACCTATTTCCAGATGGCCATATTTTCTCCCCCACAGAAGATGCACGCTTTAACCCTAGTAGCATCATGGATAAATTCGTTCTGGGCCGCATCCACTCCGCAATACGTTCCACTTTCCTGACATTCCCACTGGAGCAAGTCTTGTTATCCCCTCTCACACTGGTCATATAAAATGCAGACAGCACACATCTGATCTCAAAGCTTTACACAGCATGTGCCTCAGTGAAGCCTGTACAGGACAGCAAAATTTGCAGCGCATGGGAAAAAGACTTGGGAACCACGATTACTGATAAGCAATTGGCTCACTGCTGTTCAGTCACGCAAGACGTCTCCCTGAACAACAGACACAAACTCCTACATTTTAAATTCCTGCGTCACATTTCTATCACTCCAGCACTGGCTCACAAAATAGACCCATCCAAGCCACACAACTGTCGCAAATGGGTCGGATGTTGCACATTCCTCTGACCCCAATTCCAGAAGTTGCCCTGCTGGGATACATTATTACGTTCCCCCCAAAAATGCGTAGGTTTGCTTCACTGGGTCTTTTATTAGCAAAGAGAGAAGTGGCCCTGCACTGGGGGTGAAAAACTGGCCCAAATGTTCAGGGTTGGTTGCACAGTCTCGCCTATTGCAATGTAAACAGTGAGCTCTAGGCAAGCTTGATGCCCAGTACATCTCGCCCCAAAGACATCTGGGGACCCTATATGCCCTATGTTGAGGTCCTTAGACAGGAATCTGAGACCCAGCTTGAGCATGGCATTACCCCGGAGGGAGTGGGGTGATCCCGTATCCTCATTTGGAATGATTTACTATGTATAACAGCCAGTAAGCCTCACCGAAATGCACGTTGATTTTTGGGAAGAAAGAATGTCTTTGTTGAAGATTTTTTTACCATTGTGGGAGGGGTGGATTCTGAGGGACCCTAATATGACGAACGATCATTATAGCCATTGATCATTTTACCTGGTGAATGTTTGAATATATTTGTGTAATGCATAAGACACTATTTTGGAATGATGTGACAATCTATGATGTACGGACATACATATGTATTTCTTTTGTAATGAAGAAAATGGAAAATAAAGTTTAAAAAAACATGGTTAGAACATTCCACGTTGGCCTCAGTGAAACAACATCTTTCCCTCTTGTCGAATGACATCAATCTGGCGGATTTCATCTTAGGACCTAGGAATCCTAGATCTAAGAGGTTTATTTATGCTGCTTACAATGACATTTGGAAACATTCGCAGATTGAGGCAGCTCTTAGTCTGCGCCAAATTGATCAAGCCAAATTAGAAAAAGTCCTTGCCGTAGTAGATAATAGCATCAACACACTTTCCTCACACATTTATACGCTGGATAATATTGTTTTGTCTGTTATTGATATTGTTCAAAGTGATGTTTCTGTGTTATATCATGGTCAAAATCAGTTAAGGTCTGTAATGCAATTTGCTCGGACATTGCAAAATGGAAAAGTACCTTGGGGTTATTTGCATGCCACTGCTTTGTTTTTGCCATTTAATCTAACTGATAAACATTGGTTTATGTCCATGAAAGATGCTGCATATACACTCTTACATATTGAACAACTGGAGCCCTTACCGTTCTCGGTAGCGGAAAAAGACTCTGCTGTTTAGTTCATTCATGGGGTTATCGCTCTCCCTTTTTCACTGTTTCAATTTAAATCATGCATGCAACATTTTCCGATTGGCAGTTTTGAACCACTGGGTAGTGCATTTCTACATGAATTGTGGCCCCTACCTTTGACTTACAGCTGTCTGAGGGAGGGTAAAGAAGTCTTTCTTACAGGGGAGGACTGCGATTCCACAGTAGGACATTCCCTTGTTTGCAAACATGTTAAGTTGCACGGCGCTTGCCATGTATCGGAGCCCAATCTCACTTGTTTTTTAAAGGGGACCCCAGTACCATCAATAATTCCCACTTTTACATTGCTTACGATCTGCAGTTATCTTATTTTGAACAACTAAGACTGTTGTGGTTTACGGACAGGAGTCCCGTATTTAGTAACAGTTTCCCAGCGCATAACCTGTTGTAGCAATGTGATTTTTCCACCCCCGCATGGGAGTCTAGTTAGCTCCATTTGGCCTTCCATTCCTACTTTGATAACAGATTTCAACAAGTTGAGCAGGCTCAAAGCGCTATTATTCCAACAAGAGGTGGCTCTCACTTCGGCCCGAGAAACCTTCGAGTTACAGGTGGCTAGGACTTCTAGCGAGGTACAGTCCCTTCTGAACCCCCCACTTCACTTTGGGGAGCTTATACATCAAATATTTAATGCGTCTGACACTAAAGACCTTGCACATTTTTTTAAACATGTGGGATCTGGCCTTGTGACTTCTTTTCAGACAATATTTGGAGTAATACCTTCTTTTATTCATTCTATCTTTTCCAGCGTCTTCGAAGGGTTCCCCTTAGTATTGGCGTTAGGTGGTGGAATCCTGCTTCTTCTGTTCCTGCTGCGTAATGGCTGCTCATCTTGTGGTACTGCACAGGCCAGGCCAATTGCAGCTGTACAGTGATTGAATTCAACAGGTTTTTGGATGCTTGCCATTAGCAACGAATGGCGGTAGTTATGGATTAACTTTTTGCTTTGCCTACTTTACTTGCGTGCACCCAGTGTTTTACTGTCAGTGATGCCCCTTCTATTGGGCAATGGATATATGCCTATCCAACACTTTGTGTCCAGTCCCAGATTTTAACAGAGTTGATGGGTCCCTTGGAGGCTCATGACCAGGCTTGTTCTGGGGATGGCCGCATGGCGCGTGCAGCTGCACTTGGAGTATTGGCTGAATGGGATGTCTGTGCGGCTGCACGGGCCGTCCTGCATCGGAGTTTCATTGAAAATCATGCAAGTTGCCCACTTATGCTTTTAGATGCATCTGATTACGAGGAGCACGTTTGTTCCTTTGGCTTACTTAATTGGATGGCATCCCTTTTTTCTACCACCGATAGGGATGATCTTCTGGAGGGAATTGCTTTCCTCGGTTCACACATCTTGATGAACATACCACCTCCTTCATAATAACTTTATTATCCTGGAGACAGCTCTCTTTCAATAGACCCTAAATAATGATATTGATTTAAAAAAAAAAAAATTCAATTGTTTTTAATTTGTTTTTTTCCAAACCCCTGGAACTCTGCTTGACTTTGAACTCTGTTTTAGTCCCTTGTCTATGTCCTATGACCTAACCAAGAGGAGGGTATTGTATGGCCCTTAGGGACATTGTCGACATTGCTAAGTTAGCATGAGCCTTGCTGCCATGATGCTGCTTTTGAGCACGTGACTACATTACTTTGTTTTTGCAAGACTCTGTTTGTGCCTTTCACATGAGAACGGGCTGCTTTTCGCGTTCTCTGACTTTCCTGGAGTTTTGTCTGAACACAATGTGCAAGGTCGATAAACCATGCCCCTTGTTATTCTGTTCTGGTCAGTCCCTAGTACCTAGACATAACATGCTACACACAGCTGCAATACTGAATACTCGTGTTTTGATATTACTGGGTTGCATGTTGTTTTAACACACTTGGAGAAAGCCGTTCCATGGAGAAGAGCTCTGTTGTTCCTATGATGTACACCTTACATCCAGGCTTTAAGGTATGCGGTCTGCTGTCAAAGCCCAGAGATCTTCCTTTATATAAAATAAACTTCTTCTAGTCAAGAGGAGGGTGGTTAGGCCTTACAGTCCTTTTTCCACAATCTTTATATAATGACTTCCCCTTTGTACTCTATGGAATTGTAACAATGCTAACCGTGCTGAGTTTATGCATTTTGCTGCGGGTAGTGGTTTGTATACTGTATTGTAGAGCACGATAGTTAAAATAAACATTTTGAACTATTTCAGTGACTCTGCCAATTCTTATTGTAGACAAGTACAAGTGAGTGAGCGAAAGAGTATTTCTTGCTCCCGCGATTCCTGAGAGAGTAAGGAGTGTTGTGTTCTGGGTTGTCTAATCATTTGTAGCTTCGTGATATTTGGAGGAGAACGAATGAGACTTTGTAGCTAGTCGACTTTGGGTACTAATGTGGTAGGATGGTACACCCTTATACACTGAGGTCCTGTTTTCCTGCGCATAGTTCTGGGTAGGTGCAGAATCCCTGCAACACAACCTAGGGAAAACTCAGCCTACCAGGAAAACAACCAAGGGGGGCCACTGACAGCTGTCAGTTACTCAAGCCAGGCCCCAGGCCACCCAGGGCTCTCTGATGCATGTGAATTCTCAAGGGGGTAGAGAGGGGACAGAAGCCCCAGGTGACCTGCACCCTGTTTCCACTTCACCTTCCACCAGTTCAAGAGTGGTATCTTGAGACTGGTACTTCAGTCCAGGGTCTGTACCCTTAGGCTGAACATGTGCTTGGCAAGCCAAGACCTCAATCAATCAATCAATCATTTGAGGGTCTCAAGGCTCTGGGGGGGGGGGGGCGTGGGGGGATCGCTACTGATCGAACAGCCAGGTCTTGAGTATCATCCTGAAGGTCAGCGGGTCTTGGGTCTGTCGTAAGCTCAGTGGGAGGGTGTTCCATGTCTTGCCAGCGAGGTGGGAGAAGGATCTTCCACCAGTGGCTGTTCTTCGGATGCGCGGGACGGTGGCGAGTGAGAGGTCGGCGGAGCGGAGCTGGCGGTTGGGGATGTAGAAGGAGAGCCGTCTGTTGAGGTAGGCTGGGCTGGTCTTGTGGACTGCCTTGCGTGCGTGAGTGAGGAGCTTGAAGGATATCCTCTTGTTGACGGGGAGCCAGTGCAGGATTCTTAGGTGGGGGATGTTTTGGCCGTGGCGTGGTACGTCGAGAATCAGTCGTGGCGAGGCATTTTGGTTGTGTTGTAGTCGTTTGATGAGCTTGGTCGGGGCTCCCACATAGAGGGCGTTTCCGTAGTCGAGTCTGCTGCTGACGAGGGCCTGGGTGACTGCCTTTCTTGTATCTATCGGGATCCATCTGTAGATCGTGCGGAGCATAAGGAGGGTGTCGAAGCAGGAGGAGGAGATGGCGTTGACTTGCTTGGTCATTGAGAGCGTTGAGTCGAGGATGATTCCCAGGTTGCGTGCCTGGTTGGTGGGTGTCGGGGCTGCCCCCAGTGCCGTCGGCCACCAGGAGTCGCCCCAGGTGTCAGAATCACCAGTAGCTCTGCCCAACACTGCAGAAACGACGATAACCCCAATCCTCCTCCAATACCCGTGTAGCAACCACCGCAGTATGTAAACAATGGACTTGCCACATGAGCACCAGGAGAGGGTGGGAGAGAAAAGAGTGAAGGGAAAACACTGCACCCCGTCTCAGTTCCCCGGAGACCTTTTGTAAAGAATGGACCTCACACTGCACCTATTGGGACGTAAACAAGAAGGAGATTCTCAATTACAAACAAATGTCCACCTAGTAAGTGTTGTCTCTGTGCCCATACATGTGCAATCCCCTCAGATTATAACCAAATGCCTTCTTACCCGTTTATGGAGCAGGAGACTCCCAGCACCTAGGCGTCCATTTCTTCACCGGAGCACTATGCCTCCCTCTCCGTTTGTCTTGAACGTTATAAAACGAGGGGAAAAAGCCTCAGGCATAAAAAACCCTCACTTCGTTTGTTGCGCTAAAAAATCTCTTTACTTGGCCCCAAAAGAAAAACCCAAAAAAGAAAACGATGGCCGTTCTCCCGCAAAACTCAAACTCAAGCTTAAACCCAAGAACGCTCTCATCCGACAGTGCGTTCCGTAATGCGCTCCAAATCTCCGCACAACGATGCAGAGCAGCTACACAATCCGGGAAGTGCCCCTAGATTGTACACGCAGCCGCGCGTCCATCCGAAGTCCTTCTCCTTGGTTCCAAATCGCTGCGAAGGTCCCCGCGGCCGCTACCAGACTCTTCAGGCTGTCATCAGGAAACCACAAGGGGCGAAGCCAAACAGCACCCAACACACAACTTAACAATAAAGTCCCAAAAAGGTCCAGGAGTGCAGAACAAAGCAGGTTGGTGATACCAGACTAGGAAAGAAACTTGACCAGTGCAACCGGTTTCTATTTAAAGGGCAAGCCACGATCAAATAAACCCGCCCATGCATAGACACAGAGACAGGACTAAGGCACAGGAAAGTAGAATACATCCTAACACCAGGCTGAATGGTTGAAGCCGAGGATGAGGACCTCCGTCTTGTCCGAGTTCAGCTTCAGACATCTGGTCTTCATCCAGTCGGCGACGGCCTTCATTCCTTCATGGAGGTTGGCTTTGGCGGTGATGGGGTCCTTGGTGAGGGAGAGGATCAGCTGAGTGTCGTCGGCGTAGGAGATTATGTTGAGGTTGTGCTGTCGGGCTACGTGTGCGAACGGGGCCATGTAAATGTTGAACAGCTTCGGGCTGAGGGAGGATCCATGGGGTATGCCGCAGATGATCTCTGAGGCTTTGGAATGGAATGGGGGGAGGCGGACACTCTGGGTTCTGCCGGAGAGGAAGGAGGTGGTCCAATCCAGAGCCTTGCCTCAGATCCCTGTGGCGTGAAGGCGTGCGCGTAGTGTGCGGTGGCAGATGGCGTCGAAGGCGGCATAGTGGTCTAGGAGGATGAGTGCTGCGGTCTCTCCGTTGTCCAGCAGGGTCCTGATGTCGTCGGTGGCGGCGATGAGGGCAGTCTTGGTGCTGTGGTTGCTGTGGAACCCTGACTGGGAAGGGTCCAGGATTCAGTTTTCTTCGAGGTATCGGGTTAGTGGTCTGTTGACGGTTTTCTCAATGACCTTGGCCGGGAAGGGGAGCAGAGAGATGGGCCGAAAGTTCTTGAGGTCTCTTGGGTCTGCCTTAGGTTTTTTGAGAAGGGCGTTGTTCTCAGCATGTTTCCAGATCTCTGGGAAGGTCGCGGTTTCAACAGAGACAGGACTAGGGCACAGGAAAGTAGAATAAATCCTAACAGTACCCTCCCCCAAAGGTCCTCCCTACAGGACGAGGCTTAGAGGGATGTCTCAAATGAAAGAAACGCACCAAACTTGGTGCATGAACCCCACCCGCCGGCTCCCAAGTATGATCATCAACAGAATACCCCTTGCAGTCCACAAGATAGTACAACCTACCCCTCCTCCTCCTGGAATCCAAAATGGCACGTACTTCAAATTCCTCATGCCCATCTACAGTCAAAGGGGGGGCAAAGTCTGAGTAGTCCTAATGTAAGGCTTCAAGAGGGATGTGTGGAACACTGGGTGAACTCCATACTCTTCAGGTAACTCTAAATTCATGGCTACAGGATTCACCACTTGACTGATGGAAAAGGGTCCCACATATCGGGGCTGCAATTTTCGGGACCCACTTATCCTCAAATTCTTAGAAGCCAACCAGACTTGATCCCCCACAACGTAAACTGGAGCAGGACGTCTATGCCGGTCTGCCTGCCTCTTCATATCATCCTTGGCTTTCTGTAAGTGATCTCTAGCCACATTCCAGATGTGCACCAAAGACTTACTGAAAGTCTCTACAGCTGGCACACGATCTGTAGGCTGAATAGGAATACCCTTATGGTGATATCCCATGGAACAAAAAAAGGCGTCATCCCTAAAGCAGAATGCATGCTATTATTATATGCAAATTCTGCGATAGGAAGGGCTTCCACCCAATTGCTAGTCAAAGAAGTCAATAGACATCGCAGATACTGCTCCAACGTCTGATTGGTACGTTCAGTTTGCCCGTCCGACTGCGGATGATACGCAGACGACAGTCGAACCTCCATTTGCAATGAAGAACAAACTTCGGTCCAAAAATGGGACACGAATTGAGCCCCCCTATCTGTCACTACAGCTGTAGGCAGACCATGTAGTCTAACCACATTACTCATAAACACTGAAGCCAACTCTCTAGCTATGGGGATCTTTTGGAGTGGAATAAAATGCGCCATTTTTGTAAACAGATCCACCACTACCAAAACAGCACTATACCCTGACTTCTCAGGTAGATCTGTCACGAAATCCATACATATGGTATGCCACGGGGCAGGTGGAACAGGCAATGGGAGCAGAAGGCCGGAAGGAATGGTATGTGAAGGTTTATTTATAGCACATACCGTACAGGAAGCAACAAGCACCTGTACATCATGAGCCAATGTCTCCCACTAAAACCAGCGCAAACACATCTCCTTGGTTTTAGCAATTCCTGGATGGGCTACCAAAGCAGATGAATGACACCATGTAAGGACGATGTCTCTCAACTCAGGAGGAATAAACAACCTTTCCTCATGATACAGCAACGCATTCTGAACTACAAAGAGAGGATTATTCAACCAGGGAGTGAGATCCATATCCCTCAACTTGTCCTCCACCATAGCCAAGAAATCCCCAATAGAGACACTACCCACAATCCTGTCCTCCGCTATAATAGACCTTATCTCCTTCTCGGACTCCATTGCAATAGGATCAATATGGATTCGTGACAAGGCATCTGATTTCACCTGCTGAGCAGCTGGCCAGTAAGTTATGACGAAATCATATTCATTAAAAACAACATCCAACGCAACTGCCTAGGTGTTAAGGCCCTAGCTGAACGGAAAAACTCTAAATTCTTATGGTCCGTATAGATAGTCACCGTATGACGGGCCCTCCATAAATAATGGCGCCATTCCTCACAGGACAGCTTAATGGCCAACAACTCCCTCTCGGCTACTGTGTAGTTCCTCTCAGCTGGCAATAAGGTCTTGGAAAAGAACGCAACAGGGTGCAAAAACCCTGTTTCCAAATCTCTCTGTGAAAGAACTCCCCCCACTGCACACAAAGAGGCATCTGTCTCTACAAAAAAAGGTAACATAGGATCAGGATGTGCCAAAACAGGGGCAGAAGTGAATCTATCGATTAGCTGCTCAAAAGCAGACTTAGCTCCTGACGATCAAACAAAAGGAACTCCTTTTTTCAACAATGCGATCATGGGGGCTACTACATCTGAAAAATGTGTGATAAAACGCCAGTAGAAGTTAGCAAACCCCAGCAGCCCCAGCAGGACCTGAATGTCTTTCACACAAGCAGGGATGGGCCATGTAATGATAGCTTTGATTTTCCGCGAATCCATCTTGATACCATCAGCCGAAATCACAAAACCCAAAAATCCTACGCTTGGCCCATGAAACCAGCATTTTTCCAATTTAACATACAAATGATGTTCTTTCAACTTCTGCAAAACCCGTATCATATGCAATTCGTGTTCTTCCATAGTATCCGAGAAAACCAAAATATCATCAATGTAAACAATAACATTCAAATCCCAAAACTCCCTCAAAACCTCATTAATAAAAAACTGAAAAGCCACCGGAGCATTACACAAACCAAAAGGCATCACACAATACTCAAACAAACCAAACTTAGTCTTAAAAGCGGTCTTCCACTCATCGCCCGCGTGAACCAGAATGAGGTGGTATGCTCTCCTCAATTCCAGCTTGGTGAAGACAGTGGCCTGCTTCAGCTGATCCAATAAGACAGGGATCAAAGGGAGAGGATACTTATTTTTGATGGTGACCTTATTGAGCATTCTGTAGTCTACACAGGCGCGCAAACTCCCCTCCTTTTTCGGAATAAAGAAAATAGCAGAAGATACTGGGGAAGAAGAGGGACGAATGAATCTGTTAGCCAACATCTCATCCAAATAATCCTTTAAATGCCTTTCCTCTGGCTCAGAAAGAGCATAAATACGGCTACACGGCAGAGTAGCACCAGGCATCAAGTCAATTCGACAATCGAAAGAACGATAAGGCGGTAGTCTCTTTGCCTGTTCCTTATCAAACACATCCCTAAATATGGCATAAGGTGCAGGAACATCCACCA
This sequence comes from Lissotriton vulgaris, assembly GCF_964263255.1. Taxonomy (NCBI): domain Eukaryota; kingdom Metazoa; phylum Chordata; class Amphibia; order Caudata; family Salamandridae; genus Lissotriton; species Lissotriton vulgaris. The sequence continues at coordinate 1,403,317,576 of NC_141696.1, forward strand.
CATCTCCTTTATCACTCCCAGCACAAGTCAATGGGGTAACCCAGTCAGTCGCAACCTGGTAACAACTTTGTAGTCAATGCACCGAGTCTAAGGTCACCGTACGTCTCACCCAATCAATCCGGAGATTATGTTTCTGCAGCCACGGAACCCCAAGCACCACACCAAAAGAGGGGGCATCGATTAAGTCAAAACGTACATATTCCGAATGTCCATTGTCACACAATAAACACAGTGGCTCTGTTTGACGTGTGATCAAACCCGATGATAACTCAGACCCATCTGTAGCACGCACCGGTTCTGGTTGCTCTTTTCTCACACAAGGAACCATCAATCTTTCCGCCAATTGAATGTCAATAAAGTTCCCCGTTGCCCCTGAATCCGGTAATACTGACAATGAGGTTCTTTGACTATTGGTAATCACTAGACATGCTGTTATAAAAAATGTCTTGCGCCCCTGTGTACTGCCCCGATCACCTCATACGCAGAGGCATGATCCATCACATCCACGAAGCCTCCTGGCTTATCCAACAAAGCCACAGTGTTTCGTGGAGTGAATTTAGACGTTTGACAGGACATTTCCGGGCGAAATGTCCACCTTTTCCGCAGTAAAGACAAAGGTTCTGACTTCGCCTCCTCTCTTTCTCCTCATTCGTAAGAGGTACTCTGACCCCCCCAATTTCCATAGGTTCGGGTGCCTGTTTTAGCTCAGTAGGAGGCTTAACCTCATTTCTCACTGACACCAATACCCGAGAAGCCTGGAAACGATATCGCTCTCCCGTCTCTCTAACAACCGGTGGTTAAGTTTCACCACAAGGTCTATAAAGGCCACACAATCACCTGGAGGATCTACTACTTGGGATACCACATCCTTCAACTCTTCACACAATCCTTGATAAAACAAAGATGTTCTTTTAGCTACAGGCCACTGCGTTTCCGACACCAACCGATTGAATGAAGAGACGCACGTCATAAGATCCTGCTTTCCCTGTCTTAACTTAAGCAACTCGGCATCACTTGCCTGCATAAAGGCGTGCTTAGAAAATAGACAGCGCATCTGCTCCTTAAAAGCCTGGTAATTATACAATACTGGGTCATCGTTATCTACCAAGAGAACTGCCCATAAAGCTGCTGTCCCGGCTAAGTATGAAATGATGAAGGCCACCTTGGCAGAATCGTCTGGAAACGCCGTTGGACAACACATGAAATGCAAGTGGCATTGGTTCATAAAAGTACTAAACTTATTGCAGTCACCTGTAAATCGTTCCGGTACAGCCAAGGGGACGGACACTGGAGTCGTTACATTAATGGCAATAGGTGTGCCTCCTACTGCCCCCTGCCCTGACCCTCCTCTATCGAACTGAAAGGTAGCAGATTGTAAAAGGGGACCCTGGCCTGAACCCCTATTTTGTTCTCTAGTCCTCATTGCCCCCAACTCCTGATGAAGCCCCACATTCTCCTGTCTTAAATCCTGCATTTGAGTCTGCAAGGTTGTAATGGCACCCATTAAGTCCTGTAAAGATGGACCATCCTCCCCAACTCCTCCATTCCCTGTTTCATTCATCGTCGCTCGGGCAGTGTATATAAGAAACGTGGGCTTGGTTTTCTGTCAGAATCACCAGTAGCTCTGCCCAACACTGCAGAAACGACGATACCACCAATTCTCTCAATACCCTGTAGCAACCACCGCAGTATGTAAACAATGGACTTGCCACATGAGCACCAGGAGAGGGTGGGAGAGAAAAGAGGGAAGGGAAAACACTGCACCCCGTCTCAGTTCCCCGGAGACCTTTTGTAAGGAATGGACCTCACACTGCTCCTATTGGTACATAAACAAGAAGGAGATTCTCAATTACAAACAAATGTCCACCTAATAAGTGTTGTCTCTGTGCCCATACGGATGTATGACGTTACAACGCATACTTTTACCACGCATACCTTTACAACTCGGTTTTTACCACGCATACCATTATAACGCATAGCGCTTTGGGGTGCTGGATAGTGAATAGTTTAATTTACTATTCCAACTCCAGTCCCCGTGGACACTAGGGTAGGTGTTGGATAGTAAATTAAACTTATTCCCTATCCTAGAGCGCCCCCCAGCGCAATGCGTTGTAATGGTTTGCGTAGTAATGGTCGCGTTGTAATGGTAGTGCGTTGTAAAAGTTTCGTTGTAACGGTTGTATACCGCCCATACATGTGCAAGCCCCTCAGATTATGACCAAATGGCTTCTTACCCGTTTATGGAGCAGGAGACGCCCAGCACCTAGGCGTCCATTTCTTCACCGGAGACTATGCCTCCCTCTCCGTTTGTCTTGAACGTTATAAAACGAGGGGAAAAAGCCTCAGGCATAAAAAACCCTCACTTCATTTGTTGCGCTCAAAAATCTCTTTACTTGACCCCAAAAGAAAAACCAAAAAAAGAAAACGATAGCCGTTCTCCCGCAAAAGTCGAACTCAAGCTTAAACCCAAGAACGCTGTCATCCGACAGTGCATTCCGTAATTCGCTCCAAATCTCCGCACAACAATGCAGAGCAGCTACACAATCCCGGAAGTGCCCCTAGATTGTACACGCAGCCGCGCGTCCATCTGAAGTCCTTCTCCTTGGTTCCAAATCGCTGCGAAGGCTCCCGCAGCCGCTACCAGACTCTTCACGCTGTCATCAGGAAACCACAAGGGGCGAAACCAAACAGCACCCAACACACAACTTAACAACAAAGTTCCAAAAAGGTCCAGGAGTGCAGAACAAAGCAGGTTGGTGATACCAGACTAGGAAGGAAACCAAGCACCTAACCAGTGCAACCGGTTTCTATTTAAAGGGCAAGCCACGATCAAATAAACCCGCCCATGCATAGACACAGAGACAGGACTAGGGCACAGGAAAGTAGAATAAATCCTAACACCAGGCTGAAGGGTTGGAGCTGAGGATGAGGACCTCCGTCTTGTCCGAGTTCAGCTTCAGACGTCTGGTCTTCATCCAGTCGGCGACGGCCTTCATTCCTTCATGGAGGTTGGCTTTGGTGGTGATGGGGTCCTTGGTGAGGGAGAGGATCAGCTGAGTGTCGTCGGCGTAGGAGATTATGTTGAGGTCGTGCTGTCGGGCTACGTTTGCGAGAGGGCCAATTTAAGTGGGCATTGTAAATGTTGAACAGCTTCGGGCTGAGGGAGGATCCCTGGGGTATGCCGCAGATGATCTTGTAGGCTTTGGAATGGAATGGGGGGAGGAGGACACTCTGGGTTCTGCCGGAGAGGAAGGAGGTGGTCCAATCCAGAGCCTTGCCTCAGATCCCTGTGGCGTGAAGGCGTGCACGTAGTGTGCGGTGGCAGATGGTGTCGAAGGCGGCAGAGTGGTCTAGGAGGATGAGCGCTGCGGTCTCTCCGTTGTCCAGCAGCGTCCTGATGTCATCGGTGGCGTCGATGAGGGCAGTCTTGGTGCTCTGGTTGCTGTGGAACCCTGACTGGGAAGGGTCCAGGATTCAGTTTTCTTCGAGGTATCGGGTTAGCTGTCTGTTGACGGTTTTCTCGATGGCCTTGGCCGAGAAGGGGAGCAGAGAGATGGGCCGGAAGTTCTTGAGGTCTCTTGGGTCTGCCTTAGGTTTTTTGAGTAGGGCGTTGATCTCAGCATGTTTCCAGATCTCTGGGAAGGTCGCGGTTTCGAGGGAGAGATTGATGACGTTGCACAGGGGGAGTGCGATGGAGATGCTTGCTCTGTTGAAGACGTGGTGTGGGAATGGTTCTGACGGAGAGCGGGAGTGGATTATGCGCATGGTCTTGATGGTATCGTCGATGCTCACACTGGCCCAGGTTAGCAGGGGGTCGTGGTCGATGGTGTGCGGAGGGTCTGTTGTGTTGCTGTGTAATGGGGCTGTCTGGGTGTTGAAGCTGTCGTGGATGTCTGCTATCTGGCAGTGGAAGAAGGTGGCGAGGGAGTCGCGCAGGGTTTGCGACGGCGGGATGTCGTTGGTGTTGGAGCTGGGGTTGGAGAGTTCTTTCACGATGTTGAAGAGCTCCTTGCTATTGTGTGCATTGTTGTTGAGGCGGTCTTTGAAGGAGGTCCTTCTTGGCCACCCTGATGAGGTGGTGGTGGTTTTGGATGGCATCCTGTGTGCTGCGTGGCTGTCCGGAGTTTGTTCACTGTGCCATTTCTTCTCTAGTTTCGAGCAGGCTTGCTTGGAGGCTAGGAGTTCTGGGGTGAGCCAGCTGTCCTTTTTGATGGTGTCTCTGTGGTGGGGTTTCTTCAGTGGGGTGAGCGTGTTGGCGCAGTCCTCGATCCAGCGTCTGAGGCTGTGGGCAGAGTCGTCGGTGTTGGAGGGTTCGGTGGGTGGGCTGACAGCGAGGTTTGCGTGTAGTTGGTCTTCTGTGAATTTGCTCCAGCAGCGGCGGGGGATCTGTTGGGTGCAGTGGTGTGTGGAGGGTTTCTGGAAGGCCAAGTGGGTGAAGCGGTGGTCGGTCCAGAGTAGTTGGGTGGTGTGGCTGACGGAGACGTGCAGGCTTGAGGAGAAGACGGGGTAGAGCGTTTGGCCGGTGGAGTGGGTGGGCATTGTGACGAGTTGCCTCATTCCGAGGTTGGCGAGGTTATCGATCAGGGTTGTGGAGTTGCTGTCGTTGTTGTTCTCGAAGTGAAAGTTCAGGTCTCCAAGGAGGATGTAGTCGGTGGAGGTCAGGACGTTTGTGCTGATCAAGTCTGCGATGGATTCGCTGAACTGGGGGCCAGTCCGGGGGGTCGGTAGACAAGGGTGCCTCTGAGGATTGAGTTAGGGTCTGTGCGGATCTGGAAATGCATGTGTTCGGTGGTGCTGAGCACGTCGTTGGTGCTAGTCGAGATCCTGATGCTGTTCTTGTGGACGATGGCGATTCCTCCTCCGTCTCCGTTGGTGCGGTCTCTGTGGGTGATATTGTAGCTGTCTGGGATGGCTGTGGTGATTTCGGGTGCGGAGGATTTGTTAAACCAGTTCTCTTTCAGGAAGGTGACGCCCGGGGATGTTGTGTTGAGCAGGTCCTAGAGCTCGATGGCATGCTTGCGTGCGGAGCGGGTGTTCAGTAGTATGCATCGGAAGTGGTTGGGGTCTTTCTTGGCGGGTGGTGTATCAGCTCTGAGGCTGGTGTAGCTGCAGTTCCGGCAGGTGAAGGGGCCATGTGTGCATTTCGGGGCGTCCTTGAAGCAGGTGTGGCTCCGTCCAGAGTTGAGAGCGTGCAGAGTGCTGGCGTCGTAGTGGTGGCGGTCGTTGTGGCGAGTGCGGGAGCCAGGGGTTCTGGGCCTGGGCGCGGTCCAGGCGCGGACGGGAGCAGATGGGTCGGGCTTGCCTTAGGCAAGCCAGAGTAGCACAGAGGGCAGAAGGGCACAAAAAACGAGTGGAGCAGAAGGCAAAAGGGGCACAAAAACAAGGGAAAAACGAGTGGCACAGAAGGTAGAAGGGCTCAAAAAACGAGTGGAACAGAAGGCAAAAGGGGCACAAAAACGTGTGGCACAGAGGGCTGAATGGCACAAAAAAACGAGTGGAACAGAAGGCAAAAGGGGCACAGAAACAAGGGAAAAACGAGTGGCACAGAAGGCAGACGGGCACAAAAAACGAGTGGAACAGAAGGCAAAAGGGGTACAAAAACGAGGGAAAAACGAGTGGCACAGAAGGCAAGGAGGGCACAGAAATACCGGAAAAACTAGAGGTACAGAGGCAAAATACAGAATACAGAAATACAGGGGCAGCTAAGAACAGAAGGCAGAACGGGCAGAGAGGCACGGGGCAACGAGGGGAACAGAAGGGAAAACCGGGCAGAGAGAGCACAGGAACAGCAAGGGGAACAGAGGGGAAAAAAAGGGGCACGGACCACATACAGGCAACGGGGGAAGACAGACAACAGCAGTCACAGACACAACAATGAAAATACAGGCAATACAATAAAAGCAATAAAGCGGAGGATGAACAAACCTACCTACGGCCAGTGCTTAATTTGTAAAATAGGAAGTCCAGGTGCTCAAATTTTTGGAGGAGGCCACACTCACTTCGCCTGACTCCACCCACTTCCTTCACTGGCTATCGAGAACACGCATGTCCACCTAATAAGTCACCAGGCTAACAAATAACTGTTCTGCCTAAGTAAATAGCATAGCTCGTTAACAAGGAACCAGTGCCCTGCATCATTCACCTTGCAGTTAGCTAGGGAGGAAAGAACTGAATGATGTAAATGTATTTTGTTTTATGGCGCAAGCTCGACCCGAATGTATTGGAGCGCTTTACATGAATGAGCTCCAGCTACACAAGGTTAGGCACGGGAGGATTTAGAGATATGCCGGGAATCACAGTGTTGTTGAGCTGACCCCGAGACTCAAACCTCTATCTCTAGCCGTGACGCCACATGTTCACCTTGTTCGAACTTAGGAGAGCCAAAGCTTCATAATGCAATTTTGTAAACATTTGCCAGTAGTTGACTTTGTGTACTTGAAAAACAACGTATAAAGTGACAAAAAAACATAAAAAAATGGTTTGAGTGTTTGTCCGGTTATTTTAACATTTCCTGCTGCACCAACCTTTTCAACTGCAAAACACAGGCGGTGCTGTGCGGAGGGGGAGCGACCTACCTGGTAGGTAGGGGAGTACCCTTATCCCCCTCAAGGGAAACACATCCTGGGCATGTGGTGCGAGAGTCTGCCTGGTGCAGGTCACTAGCCCTCTGTCTCCGTAACAGTGCATGGAGTCCTCCCAGGCCAGAGTGGCCTCACCAGGGTCAGTCGTCGGGTACTCTGATCTCAGAGTTTGCAACCACTGATCCACTGGTCCTCCCACTGTAGACTGCTTCCAATGTATGCCCCTCTATCTGGGGATCTGTACCCTCCACCGTGGAGTGGTGCCCCAGAAACCACAACTGGTAGGGTGCTTGTGGCAGCCACCCCTTCCCCCAGGTAAGGGGTGATACCCTGAACCTGGTTTTCCAACCCAGGGTCTGTACCCTGGGGCTGGACAGGAGTTAGGGGAGAGTACTTCCTCCCCCTCAAACCCCTCTATCTGGGCTTCTTCATCCTCCTTTGCAGACTGCCAGACACCAGAACTGGTTGGACTCTTGGGTCAGCCACCCCCCCCAAATTCTCCTGACACTATGGGGTCCCCCTCAGTTAATGGTTCCTGGTACAGACTAGTCTCCCTTCCTGGGGCCCCCTCGAGTTACTCTCTATGGGCCCGATTCACAGAACTAACTTAAGACAAAATCCTAAACTTACTCCTTTTGGTATTCACAGAAGTTAGGATTTTGTCTTAAGTTTGTCTTAAGACAGACTTATGACAGACTTAAGTTAGGAATCAGATTTTGTCTTAAGTCTGTCTTAAATCTGTTTTAAGACAAACTTAAGACAAAATCCTAACTTCCGTGAATACCAAAAGTAGTAAGTTTAGGATTTTCTCTTAAGTTAGTTCTGTGAATCGGGCCCCATGTTATGGGGCTGGCATAGGACACCCTGGGACTTCGCCCACCCTCACCTCACATCCTATTCTCAGAAAGGACATGTGACCCTTTGCCCACCTGACTACGCTGGGAACTGTCTGGGTTACTAACTTACTATGAACATCCTCTGCTCTCGGTTGGGGGGAACCTGAGCCCCTCCCTTTAGGATCACTCCCAAATGCCTTTCCAGACCTTCTGGAACTCACCCAGAGGTCTGCCTCCTTTACAAGTTCCCTGGGATCAGAGAACCTACATTCCAACAAGTGTTTGGGTATCCCTGGAAAACAGCAACGGAACATGTGCTCTCTGACAATCAGATTGCACAGCCCTTCAAAAGTGTTTACTGTGTTCTACCCGTCAACCCGTCTATCCAGTGCCATGCAAAAGTGACACAAAAAATCCTCAACCCCCCCCCCCCCTTCCCGGACTGGTGAGACATGGTCCTATTGTCCGTGAATCTCAACCTGCACTCTTCTCGGGTGAAGCCATATCTCTTAATAAGGGTCTCCTTAATGGTGGGATACCTCAGCATGTCTCTCCCATCTAGGGCCAGTTGGGCATTACTCCCATCACCAGGTATATGCCTCCATAGGACAGCTCCCCCAATCCTCCTCAGGGATCCTGTGTGCTACTAGAGTGACTTCATACACGTCAAACCCCCTGCCAATATCACCCCCCCCCCTCCTTGCAGTAAAGCACTAAATCTCTCGGTGTGTGGTCCTTTCCTTCATCACCGGACATGGGACGTTCGGTGCCACCACTGGACTCTACTTGCTTTGCTTTTAAGTCCAGTTCCTTTAGATTCAGTTCATGAACCCACAGAGTTTTCTTTCTTCCAAGGCTCCCTTAGCCTCAGCTGCCTCCATGGCAAGCTTTTCCTTGGCGGAGGCTCTCTCAGTCTCAGCTCTTCTCTCCTCTGCAGCCGGTTGAGCCAGCTGCAGCTGCAGGTCCCTCTTGGCCAGTTTAACCTTGAACTCCTTAGTGAACAGAATGTGTGTGGAGACACCGCTCCCAGCAGTAGATCCATCAGGGGACTCCCTCTCTGTGGGCTGCACTCTCTCCTCTGGAGCTTCTGCAAAATCATGTCTCTCCTTATCTGCTTCCTTCTTAGGGCCACTGCCCTCTTGAGGTTCTGGTTTGGGAACCTCCAGGAAGTTCCAAGGCGTTGCATCCTTTGGACTTTCAGTGAGGACCTCCCGATCTGAGACCTTCCCAGAGTCATCTGTTAGTGCTGCTAGCTACTGTGTTTCCTAATAAAGAAACAGGACTGTCTGTAGATCCTACCTTGTGGATCTTCTCTTCGCAGCCTGCTCCCTCTCTTTGCAGAAATCTTTCAGCTCCTTCACAGTGTAGATTGATAGGTGCAAGAACTTAGGGCCCGATTCACAGAATGAACTTAAGACTCAATCCTAAACGTACTACTATTTTGGTATTCACAGAATGCACTTACTACTTTTGGCATTCACAGAATGCACTTACTACTTTTGGTATTCACAGAAGTTAGGATTTTGTCTTAAGTTTGTCTTAAGACGAACTTAAGACAAACTTAAGACAGACTTAAGACAAACTTAAGACAAAATCCTAACTTCTGTGAATACCAAAAGTAGTAAGTTCATTCTGTGAATGCCAAAAGTAGTAAGTGCATTCGGTGAATACCAAAATAGTAGTAAGTTTAGGATTGAGTCTTAAGTTCATTCTGTGAATCGGGCCCACAATTTCCATTCTGACAAAGCCTCACAGGTGCAGCAGGCAAAAAGAGTTCCAAGTTGATGAAGATAAAGCCGGAGTAAATTTGGAAAAATGAGCAATTGAGAGAAAAAAAAGAGAAATTCATAATGGTCTTAGATGTGGAACGGAGTGTACACTAAATTACTGTAAGGCACCGCAGGAACACTAGTCCTATCTTCACAGCTGATCACCAGTATTAGAAATGGGGTTTCTGGTTGGCTAGGGTATGTACCTAAGCAAAGCAGAAACCACCATTCTAGTCAGTGTAAGTCAGAAACACACATACGATAACCTGTGCTCACCCTCAGGTAGCTTGGCACAGAGCAGTCAGGCTTATCCTGAAAGGCAATGTGAAACGTATTTGTGCAACATCAAAAAAAGCAGTGCAAAACAACAAGTAGTGCTTTCTAAATGGGCTCTTTTTAGAGCCTTTATGCTAATTCCAGTTCCTGAATGAGTGTTGAAAAACAACATTTTCCGAAGATGCAAATGCTAGAGTTATGGTAATCCTGAACTCAACCCACATGTTTAGAGTACAGAGAAACAAAAAGAGGGTCAGAAAATAGGAGGAGGAAGCCAAAAGGTTTGGGGATAACCCTGCAGAATGGGCCAGGTCCAACAGTTCTCCTGGCTATCTTGATAATCATCAAAGCAGGTTCCATTAGGCTATATCTGATGTCCTTTTTCCTCAGCCTGAGCCTAAGCGCAAAGAATCTTCTCCACATAGAGTTAGTTTCAGCAGAGAAATTCACTGATATGTGGATTCAAACTGCTACCAAATTGGAGAGGACCATGTTTCTTGGCCGCCTCCAAAATTTGGCGAGCCTGCTCATGTTGAATGCAACATGCCACCATCTGACGTGGTCTTGCGGGGTTTTGACCGCACCTTGAGAGCACTTGGTTGGCTCTTTGGAATCCCAAGAGTAGTTCAAATGTGAGGTTTAGGAGGGTTAGCAGAAAAGTAGTCAGGAATTGTTGCATATTGTCCTTTTCTGCCTGTTCCAGCACCCCAGACACTCGGACAATATCCCTCTTACTACCATCTTCCAAGTCAACAACATTGCAGTGGTATTTCCAAAGATCCTGACCTCAATCCGGTGATTTGTCGAGGCGTTGTTCCACATCTGGATTCCACCAATGGTAGTTGTTGGCGAAAAGAGGAAACCTCCCCTCTGAGGGATTGGATGTCTGCCGCAGTAGAGGTAACTGCTGCGTTTATGGAGAGAATCGACAACTTGATGTCTGTAAACTCCTTGAGAAATTTTGTGAAGGCAGAGTCCATTGTATCAGAAGGAGCCGACATTATCAGGTCCGGTTGCAAAGGTTTATCTGTTCTGTAAACTGCCTGTGAGTTTAACAGTTGCCGAGAAATCTTAGGCTTTGATATGTGGAGGGCACAAGGACCCAATCTCGGACCACCTGTCTCAAAGGTAGGAAGACGTCTGAGCTAAAAGATAGACAAAGGTCCAAAAATGATGGGTGAGGCAGTCTCTAAAAAGAATTAAAAGAGTAAGCAAACACTCCACTGGAAAATTATCATGAAGAGGTCCTTGTGCCAGGAAATAAAGGAAGATCAATATTGTGTGGAAACAGAGTCTACTAGTCCAAGATGGCTGTTGCCCTGCCAGTAAGCTAGCCTAGGAAGGGGCTTTGACTCATCCAAGATAGTTGACCGTAGGAAGTCCTGTTTATATGCTTACTGCCCTACAGTCCTGCTCTCAGGTCGACCAGTCAGGAGGAGTAACTAACCAGGTGAGGCTGGGCTCGCCTTATGCTCCCACTGACACCTAGCCTCTTCTTGCCTCTGGGAGTTACTGCGCACTGCACTGTCTGGGGGGCATGTTTGCGTGCCAGCGAAGGATAGTTGCGGTGTTCTTTGGTCATCCGCTCCAGTAGGAAAGCGGTGGTGCTATCGGTCAGGACGGTCGGCAGGGTAGGTCAGCAGAGTCTCTGCTCTCCCCAGCGGTGCCCGTTCTGCCTGGGCACAGCAGTCATGTGATGGCGGTATGCCGTAGAGAGGAGGAGAACGGGCACCACCATCTAAGAGGAGGTACAGAATCGGTAGCTGTGTTGTCAGGATGCAGGGACATCGGGGAGGACATGTGGGTGGCCCCTTAGTCAACACATAGAGATGTATGGCCTACTATGGTCACAGAAGGTCTACTCAGCTGCCGCCACGGTCCTCGGCGCCAAGCTCCACCTTGAGAGATCATTTTCACTGGATTGTGACTTTGCAACTTCGTTTTATTGTACAGTTTTCCAAAGAACTTTCAAAGGCTGAGAAAGAAGCCATGCAGCCTGATGCCAACACAACATGAATAGTGAATCAACATGAGGGGAATCAACCACTGAGGACTGAAATGAGCCTTTGAAATCATATGTGAGTGACTGAGTGGGAGCAGGTGGGTAAGTGTAGGAATTAATTAGAATGAGTGTGACAGAAATATGTTGATCACTGTGTGAACACAATTAATGCTAACAGTTACCATGGGGCATATTTATCATAGGGTTGCATCACTTTTACGCCATGCAACGGGGTGCAAAAGAGATGCAATTCATAAGTGCAATTTATCAAGCCATGCAAGGCCACCTTGTGTGGCCCTGAGTGACTTGATAAATCTGGAGTGACACAAATCGCTGTGTTGCGTTACTCTGCCCCAGGGAGGCATTCCATGGGTGGTGCACAGGTGTTGCCGCAACACCTATAGATTGGATTTTTGTGCATGCCCAGAATTTACCATTACTGGTAGACCTTGGAGTGCACCAAAATGCTACACCTTCCCATCTGAGGCGTAACCAGGAGAAATATCCTTATTTCTCCTCGTTTTTTGCTCATTCTGTGTGTGCCGCATTCTACGTGCTTGTTTCCGGTCCAGGGAAGGCATGGCTTGGCAGTTCGGGCTGGACTGTTCCCATGAGGCACAGGGTCAGACTGATTTGCATATGGCCATGTCTGAACTGGGGTGGTGTGGAGTGCAAAAAAACGATGGATTTAGGCCCAGATCTCTGTACTGGGGTGAATGTATGACATTGTTCTGCATTCCGTCCATCAACTGTGGTTTTTGCATTCTATGTACAGCACACATAAAAAGAGGAAAATGCCTCAGGGAATCATTTTTGAGCAGGAAGGTATCCATGCCTGCACAAAAACAATCCTGGTTACAATGCAGGCACCCTTGCTCCCTGGTGCAGGAGTGCCTGCGTTGGAGCCAGGCAGATCATTGGGTGCCAGGGCCAAGAAAAGACAGGAATGCGCCGTATAATGTTGCACTGTGTGACTCAATGATAAATATGCCCCCATGTGTGAGAAAATGCTGACATTTTGACATGTAAATTATGGTCACCGCTAGATGACATTTTCCATAATTAAATATCTGTCAGCAGAGTGTCCAGGCACTGGGTACTGCACAATGCAAACAGTAACCCTGTGATCAACAACTGGCAGGAACTGAGAACGTCAAGGATGATATTGCCATGACAATCACAGACCACATTAATACATAAAATGTAACAGTGATGCAAATAGCATGAATCATTGGCTTTATGAGGAGCACAAATGACGAGGAGTTGCTTTTGGGCAGTCCCTTGATTCATTACTTCCCTTTTTTGAGCTGAGATGTTTCTCAACCAGCTAAGAATACTTGAAAATGCCAGACAGAACCTAAATTCAATCACTGTAAATAAATGGTATGAACGTCGAATCTCCGTGGGGATGACCTAATGTTTTCAACTTCATCCAAAGACACCAACGTTAGTTAAGGCCGCCATCCCCATTTCTTCTTCAAAGGTGGATATTGCTGACCACCATGCACAAAAAGATGTCCAGTCAGAAAAAGTGGGTGATAGTGGACCTAATGGGTATGTTTCTGGTTGCTCTCCTTTCACAGATGTATTCAGTTACATTGCATACTCCGCTGTACACCATGGGTGTGCAAAACAAGCGTAATTTGCTGTAGTGTAATTATGCAAAATTGGCGAAAAATTATACCAAATGCATCTCACACTCAAAAAATTAACCAAACAGTTTGTGCTGGGAAAAACGAAATTTTTTATTTCAGTCGCTCTCATTCAAAAGACTGCCGGTTGTGATTGTGCCCGATCCTTATTATTAGAAGCTTATAAAGCGCACTTATACCCAAGGGCGTCCTGGCGCTACCCTCTTACTCACAGGAGCACAACTGGGGGACTAATCCCTAAATAGTAATGTATGGAAAGTGTTCCTCACAATGGTGTGGAGCACTTAGTATTTCTTAAAATACCCCTCACACACCAAAAGGACCCTTGGTGTCATGCTTCATCTTAGGGGTCTTCGCACCCCTCTACGGGATGCGGCGTGCTGCGACCTACCACTTCGCAGGAGCACTAATAATAGACTATGTATGGTGCACGTGAGGGTTTAATATGTGAGTGAGTGGTGGGATGGGTGAAAAATTCAAAAGTACCTGGCTCGTAGGACTCTGAATTTTTTTTTATTTGTTCCCCGGCTGGTGCTATTAAAAGAAGTGAAGTGCGAGGTGTTTAATGTAGTGATAATGTACATCACCTCAAAGTGTACGTCGACATGTTTCGGAGACTGAGCTCCTTCTTCAGTACAGGGTGCACAACTTCCCCACCTTACTCACGTTTCACTACACAAAAGAATGATGTGTAATTACAAAAAAGTGGATAATTATATATATGTATATAAATTATAGGTTACAATGTACCTACAGCGGTAATGCTCAAGAAAATGCGAATGGCAGTATTTGTCTTTGCAATGTTGTAAGCATCATGAGACTCAAGAACATCTGGGTTGATAATTGCCAATCTGCAATGAACTCAATGGGAGTTCTGATCCATGTTACCCCATACGCGGCTCCGCTGGAATGGATTCTCGTTGTTTATGTAACTTGTTTAGGGAGTACGAATCCATCTGTGATACTCTCCCTCCCTTTCCTTGTTTTTTCATAATCCCTAAATAACCACATCTTCAACCGCTTTCTAAAAGAACGGAGCTCTGAGGCATTCCTGAAATGCGCCGGCAGGCTATTCCAGGCATTCGATGCAGATAAAGCTGTTTTCCCCCCAACTTGCCTTTTTTATTCGGGGCACCGCAACTTGTATGCCTTCAGAGGAGCGCGATGTTCTCCCAGGAACGTACCATTCAAAGCACCTACTCAAAAGCTCTGGGCCACTGCCCCTCAGTGCTTTGAAGATAGTTCACAGAGCTTTAAATTGTGCTCTTCGTTTTACAGGCAACCAGTGCAGTTGCCGGAGTCCCTCTCGCACAGAGGCAAACTTAGGGATCCCCATAAGCAGTCTCGACGCCGCATTTTGTGCCAACTGTAATCTGTACAGATGTTTTTTTTCAGATTTAAGTACAAACTGTTACAGTAGTCCAAGCGTGACAAAATAAGGGCTGAGACTGCTGTGCTGAAACCGTTGGCTGGAAGATTTTAAAAAAAAATGTCTCAATATCCTCAGGATGTAGAAACCGTTCGAAACCAGTCCGCTAACCTGATCCCCAAAATCGAGTTTCTGATCCATGATCACGCCCAAATTTATTGCCTTCCCAGTGGGACCTGGTAGCTTTCCAATGTCTTCAGGCCACATAACAGGTTTCCAGATGTTAGAGTTATTCCCAAATATAATGACCTCGGTCTTCCCTGCATTCAATTTGAGGCAGTTGGAGGGCATCCAGCCAGCAATGTCTTTCAGACAGTCATGGCACCTTGAGGCCATATCCACTTGGGACCTTCGCTGTATGGATAACACAATTTGTGTGTCATCAGCGTAGGATGTGAGTTGCAGACCAAAAGATCTTATCAAAGCCGCCAATAGACTAACATAGACATTAAAAAGTGTGGGGCTCAGGGAAGACCCCTGTGGCACCCCACATGGGAGGGCAAAAGGTTTAGATTTGTCCAGCCCCAGGTCTACTGTTTGGATTCTGTCTGCCAAAAAGGATTTCAGGAAGCTCCAGGCAATGCCTCCCACCCTCGCCTTCGACAAACGATCCATCAGCACCCCATGATGGACCATGTCGAAGGCTGACGACAGATCCAGCAAAATCAGGACAGCCACCCCTCCCTGATCAACCGTAACTCCGATCTCCTCTGTGGCCTTAATCAGGGCCAGCTCCGTGCTATGACCTGCACGAAACCCGAACTGCGTGGGGTCGAGTGCCTTAGTCCTCCGAAAAAAGAGCTGAGCTGCCTATTTATGGCCTTCTCCAACATTTTAGCCGGGGGCGGGAGTCGGGATAAGGGTCTGTAGCTGTTAGGATCCTTTTTGTCCAAATTGTTTTTTTTATTAAAGGAAGTATATCTTATCCCTATTTTATCAGATCTTACAATCTATGAGGATCTCCGGTTGACTGGATCTTTTTATCTGCTAAGAAGTGTAAAACGGAGAAAACCAATAAAGTCACCTTCATCAATAAGACTAATCAATAAAGACTCGGAAAAAAAACTGACTCTATCTCAATTTTAAGGATTTTTATTACAGAGCCAAAAGCAACTGGACATACAAGTACCTCATCACGAGGTTGAAAAGATACATATGCACTAATACAAACTTCATACTCCTGATTAACCTAATTCGATGCAAAGTAAAAAGAATAAGCAATTCCAAAAAGATTAAGCTAGCAATGATTGATCCAATCTCTAGGTTGGTCTTCATCAGATTGCAGAAAGGAAAACGTTTGGTTAATTCTGTCCCTACTCGTGTCACCTTCCCGATGTTGTTATGTTACAGGAGACTCATTTGTTAGGCAACACTTGTCACAACTTAAATAGGTATGGGTACACCTTGTCAGTCCATTCGGCTTCACCACGGGGTCCTGAGGGGTGGGGGTCTTTCTCCGACGCACTTTCCCTTTCCTTCCAGACCACACGGCCACTGACCCACAGGGCCGATTTGCCACAGTTTCGGGTAAATGGGCGGGTCGCAGGCTCACTCTGGTTTCCACATATGTCCCGCCGGGCCTTCAGTCACAGGTGTACACGGACCTCGGTAAACTCCTTCTATCCCTCCCGGAGGGTCAATTTTTCGTCGGTGGGGACTTTAACGCGTTGGTTTCTGGGATGCTTGATAGACATCTGCCCAGGGAGACACCCCGGGGACAGAGATGGTTGGGAGACTTCCTGGAGACATTTGGCCTCACTGATGTTTGGCGCCTTGGCACACCCTACAGACACACAGTACACTTTCTATTCGGGCCACACCACTATTTCTTCCGCCTTGATCACATTCTCACTCCCCTGCACCAAGACACAATTGTACACACGGCAACACACCGGGCATGAGGAATTTCAGACCACTCACCGGTGCTGGTTCACATTACCGTTGGGAATCGGAGGGTGGGGTACACTGCGCCTATCCATGCCTGGCACCTCCGTAATGAGGACCTCCGTGAGGCACTGACCCTCTCCATCGCCCAGTATTTTGATAATAATGACGGTTCTGTGGACTCAGTGATTACTTTATGGGAGGCCTTCAAGACGGTCCTCAGAGGGGAGGCCCTGTCGGCGATCGCGGGTCGGCGGAAGGAGAGGGAGGCGCAGCTGGTTGCTATGGAGGCTGACCTGGGGACACTGAAGGAGGTAGCACGTACAGAGAATACACCCGCGGCGCGCCACAGGCTCTCCCTAAAAACCGCAGAATACCAGGCGACGGCCACAGAGGCAGCGAAGAAGATGGCTGCTACTAGGGAGGGCAAGATCTATGACCAGGGAGACAAGGCGGGTAAACTCCTGGCGTGGCTTGATAAAAAGCAACAGGCAAATAGGGTGGTGGTGGAGATTCAAACGGCGGACAGCACGGTAGTCACTGAACCACAAGACATAGTTAATAAAATTTGCTCGCCACTTCCGGGCAGTCTACAGCAGTGGGTCTGACCGCCCAGAGGAAGACTCGGTCGCACCTATGCATCTCCCACAAAATAATGCACGACAAAGGCCCCCCAATTCTTAGACCCCCTGATGAAACCCCATCAGTCCAACAAGCAATTAAGATCCGACTCTCTCGCCCTCGCCAGCGTTCCAAGAATAAGAAAGGCCAGATCCGGCGTCCGCTTGTTCTCTTACAACGCCCCAAAACTGTGGAACACCCTCCCACTTGCTATAGGAGAGAGCATAACCTCCTCACTTTTCGGAGACAATTAAAAACCTGGCTCTTCCCTTAACCTTCAATCTTCCTTTTCCTACTTCTTCTCTGGATCTAAGGTCATGTCAGCGCTGGGATGCCCTAGGGTAGCTACGCGCTTTATAAATCCCAACTCAACTCAACTGTTGGCTGACTTGCGAATGCCGGACCTGTCTGAGGCGGAGCACGACCTCCTTGAGGCGCCACTCACTATGGCAGAAGTGGAGCGAGCTGTAGGAGAGCTCCGTCCAGGTAAGGCACTTGGTCCGAATTGCCTTCCGATTGAGCTATACAAGCTCAAGCCGGATGGAATCAGACCCTATCTTAGGCGTATGTTTGAAGAGAGCAGGTCCAAGGGGGTGCTACCCCGTGACCAAAGACTAGCAACTATTGTAGCAATCCCTAAGGAAGGGAAGTTAAAGGAGCTGTGTGCCTCCTATCAGCCCATCTCCCTGCTAAACGCAGAACCTAAGATATTGGCGAAAGTCTTGGCCAATAGGCTCCAGCCGGTCCTCACCACTCTGGTCCATCCGGACCAATCAGGGTTCATGCCCCACCGCAACACAGCACTCAATCGTCGTCGATTAAACGGGGTGTTGGGGAGATGCCATACGATCAGTGAAGACGCCGTGGTGGTGTCGCTCGATGCCGCAATGGCATTCGATACTCTCGAATGGCCATACATGATGGCTGTCCTCCGTAAACTGGGTTTTGGCCCTGGCTTTATCTCCAGGGTGCAACTCCTCTATACAGAACCGCGTGTCCAGGTGGTCGTGAACAATAAGGTCTCAGAGGCATTCACCCTGGGAAGAGGGACACGCCAGGGGTGTCCGCTTTCGCCCCTTTTATTTGCCCTTTCCCTCGAGCCGCTGGCCACCTGGATCAGACAGGACGTTTCCCTGAAGGGGCTCCGGTGGGCCGATGGTTGGGAGGACAGGATCTCCTTATACGCCAACGACATCCTCCTTTATCTCTCGCGGCTCCCACGATCACTGGTCGTAGCTCTGGACATCTTCACCAACTTCGGTAAGAACGCCGGGTATAGTATCAACTGGAGCAAGTCTCTCCTTTATGTCCTCCACGGCAGCAATTCTATACTTCCATGTGACTGTCCCATAAAGGTGGTCACCAAGGGCTTTACGTATTTGGGCATCTTTATGTCCAAGGACAAAGCCGCCATGTACGACAGGAATTTACTCCCGCCACTCCATAGACTCAAACGAGACTCCGCCGCATGGCAGAAGCTCCCAGTCTCCCTTCTGGGCTGGGCAGCCCTTTTTAAAATGATGGCGCTGCCCCGGTTCCTTTACGCCCTCCAGAATTACCCCGATTTAGTTCCCTCGTCGTACTTCACGACTGTCGAGGCGGCGCAGAGGGGTCTCCTGTGGTCTGGGGCACCTCGAATAGCTCTGCAGAAATTGACTCTGGGGTGGTACGATGGAGGGATTGCCCCAACTGACATCCGCAGGTATTATTGGGCGGCGCATCTTTCCGCTATCAATCAAGGTACTTATTGCGACGGCAACGATCCAGGGTATGGCATGGATAGGTGGCTCCTACCGGGAGGGAACTATGAAGCAGCACTTTACTCACGGCCTGCCAGGTTCGCGCTCACGGGGCCGACCCTCCACTCTGTGCAGGTATGGCACATAGTCCAGAGGAAATGGGCTGGCACAACATGCTCACCTTGGCCACCCCGCTCTGGGTGTCCGAGCGACTTGGCCTTCTGGGTCGTACAAAGGGGCTCCGTAATTGGGACCTCATTGGCATCTCTTGGGTCGGGGATCTCTGGGACTCCGGCAGGGTCAAGTCCTTTCCATCCCTACAAGCTACATATGAGCTCGCAGACACCGAGTACTTCAGATATCTCCAGGTCCACCATTCACTGCAGAAGAATACCCCTCAGGGTACGCTGCCTCCTCAGGCTTCCCCCCTGGAGGATAGGATTTTAGATGGCCCCATACAGGAACATGCAATCTCACTCCTGTACAAGAAGTTGATAAATAACCTCCCTGACCTACTCTTAGGGCTCAAAGAGAAGTGGAAGGCTGATGGTTTAGAAATTGACGAGGAGGAGTGGAGGAGTGCGTTGGCCTCCCCTAAGGAGGTAGCTATTTCGTCTAGGCTGCGGCTCATCCACAGGGTTTACATTTCCATCACTAGGTTGAAAGGGATGGACAGGAGTGACGATGACAGGTGCAGGAGGGGTTGCGGAATGGTTGGCTCCTTCTTTCACATGTTGTGGGAGTGTCCGCTATTGCAGGCCTACTGGGTGAAAGTGACGCGCTGTATGCAGGACGTTTTGGGGGTAGAGCTACGCCCAGAGGCTAAGAGATGTATCTTGAACATATGGGAGCCGACGGACCTATCAGCCAGAGGCAGGCTCTGGGTAACACTCGGCCAGATGGTGGCTAAGCGTAACATTGCAAGACTCTGGGGGGCAGTCACGCACCCGCGACTCGCGGACTGGAAACGTGACATGGACTGGTGCATGTAACAGGAACGAACTGTGTATGTTGCCCGTGTGGGTGCCCCAAAAATGGGGAGAGATATGGGACAAATGGAACGAATTCAGGGGCACTGTATTTGTACCCCCCGAGCTTCGAAGATCGACGCCTGAGGCAGATGTTTAGATGTCCTGATGTACTGTAGTCCCACTGATATGATTCCAATGTAATTTGTTGTTCCTTGTGAGACCCACTGTACGCCTTTGCAACCCAATTGTGTGGCGATGATGGCCGATGCTTTGTGTTAGTTTCAATAATAAAAAGAATAATACAAAAAAAAAATTCTGTCCCTACTCTAACTCTAAGGTGACATCCTCTACATAACATTCTAGTAGTCAATTCAGAAAAGGTGTCAGCTTGTGAAGACTTCCTCAGAAGTGCATTTACTTTAGAAAACAAGCCAATCTTTCTAATTCTTCATTCCTAGAATCGAACCCTTCTCTCACCCTCCTAATGGCTCTCTGCTCGCTACCTCATCCGCCTCTTCTGACTCAACTGCCTCTCTGTCCTTCTCTGCCGTCCCTCCCTTGGGGCACCGCCCCTAATACAAAATGCATAACTCCTAAAACATGCCCAACACACCTCTTTTGGACGCACATCTTTGGCACGGTATTTTCCATAACTTGCTCTTCTTCCAAAAAACGGTTGAGTTATTATGGTCCCAGGCTTCTCCAGCGTGAGGATTCATTATCAAATTCCAATGCAACTATGTTTCAGGTCTCCTCCATACCTAACTCCTAAAACAATGAGCATCAGTCAAGATAACTAGGAAAATGTCCTTGCACCTGCAACGAAAACCTGAGAACAGAACAACCTTGTACATGAAATTCTACAGACTACATTCTATTGAGAGCCTTCACAAGGAAAAATAAATTTCAGGCCTTCTCGACTCTGCTAACATAAGAAATCACATACAGGCCACTCATAGCAAAACGTAAGCAGCCATTTAACACAGGCCTCTAGCCGTTTATAAACCTAGGTAAATGTTAATAATTTTCATTTCTAAACATTTCTAAATATTGCATTTCTCATGATTAAGACACTACAGTCATTCCTACATGTGCAACTTTTATGTGGCATGTTTAAACCTACTATCTACATTACACACAAGTTAATACATGGCACACTTTATATGTCGATTACATTTTCAATCATCATGAGCTAATTTAATAATGATACCTGTACACAATACATTATTACGTTTACATTTTCTAACGATTAAGTATTTCATTCAATTTATAATACATATGGGTGCGGACTAAGGGTGAATATGATGCACCTCTATAAATTTCAGAATAGTATAATGCTCTCTCAGTTCCCCCCTCTGATGACTAGTGTCATCACCAAAAAATCATAACTCCTTGGAGAAAGAACCAATCTAAACATAACTCGTGGCCACTCTTCCCCTGCGGAACTTCTCAAAATCCTTGATACTCTCATGATGACTGTTCTGCAGTCTACTGCTAGATGCACCAACACTGGGTTGTGTGGGTGTCCCCTGGGCACAGGCTCAATGTGCAGCTCTCACACTGCCAACATTTGTGTGAAATAAAGTTTATAATCCAATTTCTTCAATAATGCATTTTATTGAAATTCTTTGATTTTAATCATCAACTCATTATTCATCCAAAATATAGGATCCAAATAGGGTTCTCATTCATATACATCCATTAACTCAATCCCAATGCATTTCGGCAATTTGCCTTCATCAGGGGTAATCTGTCAAGAAATAATATATGTCACTATTAAACATATCACTCCCTAGTGGTGTATCCTTCATCGTTAGAAACAAAACTTAAATGATTAAGAAAAGCTAACGCGCGAAACACTACTTTCAATAATGCATGATAGAATATGGCAGCATAGTATAGCATTCATAGTAAATTCATTAATGCAGCATCACTTTAAACTTCTACCAAGTAATTAGTACCCTGTGTTGTACGTGAAAAAAACGATATGCATCGCTTATGTTACATGAATCACCATTCGAATGTTTATATGCCCTAAAGTTAAAAACTGTGCTAAATTTCAAATGACAGGTCGTGGACATCAATTTCATTTGAATACTAAACCCCTTTATACACGAGACTTTACGTCGCGCTCTACAATAATGCAACTACGTGATACTCATTGGAATTGTTCGCCATGACATTACCGGTTTTGTTCTATAGCGTATTTTAAATAAAACGCAGTGAAAGGGCAAATAAGTCCCCGTGTAGTGTCTATCGTTATCTATACAGTTAATTTCAGCGCTTCGAGTTTACATATGTTAAAACAATGAGTTTATCTGCTTGCGGATGTTAAAAATCGGCTATATCACGGTTTAAGCTACATATTTGAAAGCGCCGCTTACCATTAATCGGAACTCGAATGATTCGCTAAACCGTTCTGGAGCATTCCGCCATTGCTTGTGTCGGCGGTATGTGATGCATATAATCATGTGTATGTTGGGCGGAGTTACGTCAAAATTCACGAGTGCTTAAAGCCACAAGTTATAATTGTGACTAAAATGGTCGCTGAATAAAGTTACATACAATGTAGATACCACACTCTACCTACGTTCAAAATAATTGAGATAAACCCTGTTACCTCAGAATGCAGTGTAAATCACGAAAGGCACTTGTCCAACAGACTAAACCTTCAGTCTAGCCATTTGCATCTCTTGCGCAATAAGAGATCTCTCAACTTGATTCGCTCTGTACCACTGATAAGCTCTCGCAAATCCCCACAAACAAACTACACAAACCACAATGATAATGATAGGCTTCAGAATATACCCAATGATACCTTTTCCCAAACTTGCAAACCAACTTCCCACCTTTCCAAACCCATTTCCAACTTTCTCCCAAACACCTTCCTCTGTCAAATCCCCAATCTCATGATGAATCACAGAGATATTATCTATATATTTCTCCAGATCCTTACTGTTATCTGGACTCTTGAACCGTCAACATTTCACAGACTCCGCCCTCTTTTTCTAACAGAACGTCTAAAGCAAGACGGTTATGCATCACCATCGTCCTTATCGACAAAAATCCCCATCCACAAGTATCAAAGACTTGGCTGTATTTGTCGACAATCGATCCACAACAGTCACCAACTTTCTTAACTTCACATCGTTCAAAATCACTCCCAATCCTGGTATTACCGCTCTAAAAATGTCTCTAATCACCGCTCCAGCACTCTCAACTCTCCTTACTCTCAAATGCTTCTCAACTCCTACTCTGCAAGACATCACTCTACCAAAATAATTCCACAATCTAACAGACGCTCTCTCCTGTTCATACTCACTCCTTCACGAACTGCTACTTCTACCGCACCGTCACTCTCCGTCTCCATCCTCCTGTCATTCTATCATTCTGATTCCTTGCGAGTGGTTCTCACATCCTTAGATCTGACGTGGAGTCAACAAGAGACCTTGGTCTCACTACCCTTCCATCGACCTGTCCCCTTGAGGAGCCTTCAGTGTCTGGCAATGGGGTACTCGATTCGATGGGCTTTGGTAGGTGAGCTATCCCACTTACTATGCCACAACATCTTGAATCATTTCCTTCTCCTGCTATTGACTGTGCTACATTCCCATTCTTCACCCTGTCTGGATCATACACTGACACTATAGGGCCAATGATAACTGGCACTGTAAGAGCATCCGGTAATCTCATAACACCTGTAATTCTCTGTGTCTCTGTTCTCACTGGAGTCATTTTATGCCAATTTTCGAGCCACAGTATAGTATGCAATCCCACATTCGTATCCATGTAATGAGATGGGGTATCCTCAGGCGGAGCTTCTTCTCATCTTCGAGTAACCACTCTTCTATCTCCTCTACACATATCTCGTAAAACTTTGAAACAATTCATGGTGAAATCAACTCTTCCTCCTTTCGCGGTGCACTTTACTTCCTGATGAAAATTCACCCAATGCCAGTGAGGCTTCACACCAACCGACCTATCGCAGTGCGGCACCCTCTGACGTCAAACTTCCTCCAGTTGCAGCGGTTCCCCTCCTTTACAATTTCTCTCTCACACATCTCTTTCATACTCTGAAATACCTGTTTGTCCACAAAAGGACAAATAGTCACTTTTCTGACTGTCTGTCCACCAAAGGACCGGACAGTCTCATTTAATTGTCTACCAAAATCTGGCAACTGTCTGTCCATGAAACGACCAGACAATTGCACTCGACCATCTGTGCACGAAAGACCGGACGGTCACATAATCATTGACATGATCCAAAATACTCGATTATACATGCAAAATGACCTACGACCTGCGTTAGTCACTCAGACACAACTTGCCCTTCTGTGGAAGATCCAAAGCTATAGGACCATAGCTTCCCTTCACTCTAGAGATAACCATCCTACTCTGCTACCAACTGATTGCGCCCGATCCTTATCTCTATTTTATCAGATCTTACCATTTGTAAGGATCTCCGGTCGACTGGATCTTTTTATCTGCTATGAAGTGTAAAAGGGAGAAAGCCAATAAAGTCACCTATATACATATATTTTACCTACTGGCGGTCGCCAGTAGGTAGTTATAGTTAGAACCTAGTTTCCATAGGAAAAACAATTTTTGATTTGCTAATAACTTTTGCGTCGTTTGACAAATCTTCACGAAATTCTCCAGAAAAAAAGTCTATCCAGGTCAGCTCCCATCCTTAAAGGTTGGGGGTGATTGGTCAAGCAGGGGCTGATAAAAAAGGGTCCAAAAATGCGTTTTCCCCATGTTAATTTCCATAGGAATTTTTGAGACTGGCTACAGCCCGAACTGCTGAACGAAATTAACCAAAATTTGGCAAAAAGGTAGAGCTTGGTTCAGAAAGCCACCTTTTTCTTTAAATGCTGTAAATCCGTTCAGTAGTTTTAGAGAAATTCAAACAATAAGAGTTAAAAAATGAATTTCCCATTCCCATAGGAAACTTTGTGCAAGGCTACAGCCGAAACTACTGAATGGTAATACCCCAAATTTGACATAAAGGTAGTGCTTGGTACAGAAAGCGACCTTTTTTTAAATGGTGTAAATCCGTTCAGCAGTTGCTGAGAAAAAAAAAAAGTTTTGATAACTAGGGCAGCGGTGGAGTCGTGACCCTTCCCGAATACAAGCGTCATTCTAACTGGCTGCTACGACCACAAGCTTCATTCTAATTGACTATCAACACTCCAAACCAGGAAGTGTTGGCAGCCATCTTGTGACTCGGTAGAAGTGAGTCACCAGAAAACAGAGAAACAATATATAAAACAAGAGAAGAGGGCAGGGTAGAAACCGCCTGACCCCTTAGGCCTGCTCAGTGGGTCCTAGAAAGACCCTTAGGGCCAAAAAAAGCATTAACATTTTTTTTAAAAACAAATTGGTGCAATACGTGCTGGGATCACGAATTCCGCCGAAATTGTTAAAAAGCTATGAAGCGCGGGTTTTCGCGTTTTATTGTAATGAGGCCCCCGGCTGGACTAGGTCCCGGGGGCATTTAAAAAAAATAATAGCAGGTGGCCTCGGCGGGGGCCCACGCAGCCCTGGGGACCACCACGTCCCTGGGGCTTCACTCATGTTGGGAGGGGGGCCGCTAGGCCACCCTCCTAGAGCCAGTGATGGCCCTAGGGACCGCCACCCGCCAGGGCCGGTTCATGCAGTGTCCAGGGATGACACTGCTGCTTGCTATGACAGGGCGGGAGCCGCACAGCTTCTGCCCTGTCATAGCAAAATTGCTTTGGATTTTGGAAGCAAGAGCTGGGTAACCTGCTCTTGCTTCCAAAATCTAAAGCTGAATGCTTTTCCACACGGGAGGTGCATGTGAGCAGCAGCTCCCCGTGTGGAACCCAACATTGCTCTGACACCCCCCGCTACCAGCCCCTTGTCCTCCATCCCCCCTCACCCCCTCCAAACAAATGTGACAGCAACCTTAGGAAATCTGGAAAGTAGCAAATTGGCTGATGTTGCACAATTATAATTAAGAAGATGTGTAGTGTAGTTCCTATATTCCCAATCGGCTCTGCGCATTGGAATAACATATACTATAGTTTAGACGTAGGACTGAAGTCCATTAGGTCTCTATCGTATATATTAAACTTAATTGTGAGTGCCAGCTAGCTCAGAGGTCACTAGAAACTTTCTCGAATAAACAAGAAGGGATTAGTTTCTGACAACCGCTTAAACATGACAACTTTGTTTCCCAAGAATAAGAAATCAATCTCTAGAGTCGCGGAAACAATAGATAGCTATTTTACTCAGTCAATCGTGCATGCTTTGTTTCACCAGAGGTGTTGAGAAAAATAGAGAGACGGGCATTTTCAATAAAAAGTATTTATTGAACAGTCTTCTTTCTTAAGCATAAGAAATGTACTGCTATAATAGTAATACTGGTTATAAAGTACAAGGCATATAATACGAACAGTATTATAAAGTAGTTCTGTAAAAGCATGATATGGTTTCTAAGCCATAAGTTGCCTAAAATGTATAAAATACATACAGTGATAAAATAATGACTAAACGTACTCAACTGGTGCATCTAAAATACGCCTACCCTGGTGTACCTAACCTAAGTCTAGTACAAGGGAAGAAGTGAGGAGTAGCTTGAGTTTAGTAGTTCTCTGCCAAGAATCTATTCTAAGATATCTCTAAGGGTCTAATCAGCTCTGTACCTTGGTTTTAGAATGAACGAGGTCTTGTATTTCTCTCTCAGGACTCTATTTCCCAGATACCCGCAAGGGTAAGCCGGAAACACTGGAGCTGGATTTCTCTGCAGGAGAAAAGACAGAGTCTCTCAGTGCGTCAGCTGGAGGGTCGGCTTCCTTCGGCACTTGCTGCTGCAGGGCGTCGGGCAAGTAGTTAATTGATCTGCTCCAAACCACCGTCTGTTTGTCTGGGCAAATGTAGGCATATTTACACCTTAAAGGTGCCAAGTTTGACGTATGATTGGACTTAATAATGTCACTCAAAGACTCAATTCTTTGAAAACTCCAGGAGTTCTTGGATAAATCAATATTCAAGCAGGGGGAAGACCCTAGCTTCTGAAGGCGGGTCTTTCCAAGTAATCGTTGTTGATTCTCGGAACCTAGTGGAAGTAGCCATGCCGTATTTGGGCTGTAAGGCTCAGACCAAATATGGTACTGATTTCTATGCCTATATAAGGATTGGATATTGTATACCTATATAAGGGCATGAATCGGGGAAATTTACACTAGGGTCCTAGATTCGTTTACAACACCCATTCCATGATCTTAAGTTCAATAAAGCTAAACATATAAGCACTGAACATATCTAAAGCTAGTGTTTACAATCCCACCCCAAAATACATTGAAATGCACTTGAAATGGTTGCACACGAGAAAATGAGCATTTCTAAAGTACGCATTTAAGGAAGTGATGTCATTTTAAGCATAAAGTATAGTATCTGAAATGCAAGTTGAATGAATCATGTCATTACATTTATGAAATTGGCTCTTAAATACAGAAAAAAGGGTCGAGACCATTTCATAACATAATATAGCATATCAATAATTATAGTATTGAGGACAAGGCCAAATATTTTCTCTGGGAAGTGTTCAAAAATAATTTCTTGTTCTCTAAGAATAGTTCTACTGTAAGAAGATTAGTCTGTGCCAAAAAGTATAATGTTTTGGAGAGAAAAATGCAATTGGTTGTGAAAAAATAGAGTTCCAAAGTTAGAAGTCTTTGTTTTGAAAAAGTGAACGCCGAATTTCAGAGTTCATGGAACGCTGTGTGCATGAATCAAAAGTTATTCTCAGTGTCAGTAGAAAACATCAGATCGTCTAGGCTGGCAAAGAAATCGTCTACCACAGTAGGTGAAAGTGGAACTATTTGATCAAGCAGATCAAATGTGCACAGATGAAAAGCATTGCCGTCAGCGCCAGGTGCCGCATTAGCAGTGTTCATATCAGATGGTACCTGGGTGCCTGTTGTTCCTCGTATCTCACCCTCAGTTAGACGTACTGGTAAGACCTCAATGAATGCTGTCATCAGGATTGGTAGCCGTTGGGGACAACACGATGCATGAGCCGTTACCGGACCTAGCAAGGCATCGACATCTGATGGCAGGACTGATGGAAGTGTAAGACAAATGTCCAACACGCATTCTTCTCCGCAAAGCAGGCATTGTAGAACAGGTAAGATGCAATCTTGCCAGATTGGTCTGAACGAAACAAACCAGGTTGTGTTCAGATCTCTTAAACGAGCCAAGCCAAGAATCTGTGTAATTCTCTCACGATACCTCATGGCAAGGAGGGTCCCTTCCATGGTAGTCTGGGTATCGCCGGTGACTGGACTTGCCATATCGGAGCAGAAGGAATAAAAATAGAATTCCTGCTACAAGTCTCAAAATCAGAGGCAGGCCGCCAAACACAGAGTGCACGAAATTTGAAAAAATGCAGAGGACTGTTTCAAACGGTGTTAACAGTCCCGAAAAAATCGTCTTAAATACATGTGCGATGCCACTGGTATCAGACATGTTTAAGATTTGACTTAACATTTCTGCGAAATGTATTGGGCAGTTTGTTGATTGTAAGGCATGTATCTCTGCAGACGTCCTTGCTACTTGCAGATCAAACGTTTCTCTAGACGAGGTCAGTGGCACAGTCCTTTGCAAAAGAATGGCTTTTAGTCTGCTTAAAGTGTCAATTCGTATAGAAGAGATATTCAATGAAGGCCATAATGCCGTCCCACTGTCTGTCTTGCTCTTTGGATACAATACTTGCATACAACAAGTGACCCTGGATGACACACTAACGAGATAAGGTTTTCCTGGCAACATGCCACAGCAGCTGTGGTCATTGAGCATAACGTAGCTTCCATTGTATAGCTGCCTGAAAATGGGTTCTATCACTGTGGAGGGTGTCCCGTGCAGGTGGCAAGAGAGGTTATTTGCAGAACTATCGCAGGCTTCATGTAAATTAATACCTTGCCACAAAAGTGTACTACTTAGTGAGTTCTTACAATTTTTACCACTAAAGAATACCTCTTTTCCCTTATTCCAACATTTGTGTGTGTAAGGTAAAGTCCAGGTCGACTTAATGTATTCTTTACCCAACCTTTCATACAGGCCCGCTGGTATATGCTGTAGACAACACTGAAATTGGAAAATCGTCACTGGTATCATGATGGTGCCATGAATTATCCATTCAATGACAGGCTTCTCAGAAACTGTCAATGGTAATCTTTCCCGTTTTTCAATGCTCAGCACCGTATAGTCTGCTCCTCTTTGTGCCAAAGAGATTTGTTTATCTGTAAGGTTAAATACAGCAAACAATGGCGTTGTGTTGATTAGACGCCATGGCACGTAGCCTGAACGCAGATTTTGTAACGTCCAGCCTAACTGCATTATAGAACGTAATTGAGACTGGCCATGATGTAACTTTAGCAAGTCCTGCTCTATTATGTCAGTTGCAGATGATACACTGCTGTCCAAAGAATATATTCTGGAGGACAGAGTCATTAACCCATTGTCCACTACAGAGAGAGCTTTCTCTAAATTAATACAATCAATTTCTCATATTTTTCTGCAGTTTCCATTTGCATTATTTTCTAAGCTTCGATGTATGCAGCGTATATACCAGCGTATATGAAATGTTTTTGACGTGGTTTGCGAGGCCCCATTAAGAAATCTCGCAAATCATTGACTTCTTTAAGTAAGGATAAGTGTTGTTTGATTTCTGGAAGTGTGGATGTCTGTAGCCACTCAAGGCATAGTTTTCCTACATTGTATGTTGTTACTTTCCCTGGATGTTGTCTCTGGGAATATCTTTGATCTGGCCTGTTCATTTTAACCCCTGTGTTTTGTTCAGGAATCTATCATGACAGTTATTAGTGTCTGTGGGCCAGATTAACCATTTTTTCCAATCAGGATTTGTTCTGTTGTGTTTTAAAATATATGGTACGTCTACCTCCTTTTCTGTGTTATCATTACTCTCAGATGTGGGTTTAGGTATAGACGGTTTATTTAAATCTTTTATCTTAGCCAGGCCAAGACAAGAAGTATGTTGAACAGTGTCATTTAAAAACATTATTTGTTCTGGTATAATGCAGGCATAATGCAGGCAATAAGGCTTTTAAACCTTGCACCTGCCAGTCTTTCGTGCCCCAGACAGTTTTTGTCTCAATGTTGTCTTTCCAAAAGTCGAAACCTAATGTAGACAGCTGAGCATAAAAGTTTGCAGAATAAATTTCTTTAGTATTGGTCAACATTGTTTTCATTCCTGTCTTATTTACATTTTTTAAATAAAACGCTTCTGGATTTGTAACATTAAACCCTGAGAAGTACGGAAACCTTTCATAAAATGTTTTTGAGCTGCCTTTTGGAGGCGTTGGACAATGTTATGTTATGTTATGTTAGTATCATTTATTATGCGCACAGATACTCCAGCAAAGGAGCGTCCTGGCGCCCGACAAGGTAACAACACAACACAACAGAAACAAAGTGAAAGGAAGGATCTAAGGAAACAAAAAAGTTTTAACAGCTCGACGAAAGGAGAGCAAGTCCCTGAGGGCACGGATTTCAAGGGGAAGGGAGTTCCACAGAACCGCAGCGCGTACTTGAAAAGAGTGGCCGCCAGCCCGGCATCGCTTAAAACGGGGAACCACCGCAAGTTCTAGGTCCGAGGATCTTAAGGCGCGGACCGGAACATAACGGGACAGGAGGTTAGAAAGAATCAAGGCCGGGGAGCCCTTAAGAATCTTATAGGCTACACAAAGAACCTTGAACTGGATCCTTCGCGCAATCGGTAGCCAATGCAGGGCGCGCAGAGTGTTGGAAATGGGACAGAATCTAGGTAAACCGATAACAGCTCTGGCCGCTGCATTCTGTACACGCTGCAGGCGGGTGATTTCGGCCTGATTTAGCCCCACTAAGAGGGAGCTGGCATAATCGAGCCGAGAAATCACCCATTGATTATATGTAAAAACATTCCTAGGGCTTTCAGATTTATGCAAATAATGGTGACCATAATGATTAAAACAATATATTTGTTCATAATCTGAAGACCCTTCTAAATAGTCATGTTCTGTAAATTTTGAAGACATTTCTAAATCTGACATCATATTATTAATAGTCTCAAAGTCCCAATCCTCAGAAAATGTGCTGGGTGATACAAAGTCACTTAAAGAAACCTTGAACTGGTGTGGAATCTTCAGCATTTCCACCGGGCCATAGATGTCATAATCAGTTCTATCCCATGCTATACCACCAGGTATAGGAACGGCTGTGATGTTTACTGATGACAGGTCTCTTTTTTCACATTGGGATGATTTGTGAGGTTTTAGGACCAAGTTGATTTTCTGACTTGCTGTGTCCATTGTACTGTATTTTCCATCTATCATTTATCCCAAGCTTAAAACCAGAATGAGCCAGAGCAGGAGGAAAAGTACACCTAACACAATCCAAAATTCAATCCATGATGAAACCAGATAAGTTGATGAAAGAGTTCTGTTATTTTTTTCTTTGAAAGTTTTATTTACTGGCGTTTCTTCAGGTTCACTTGGATCCTCAGAAAATGTATCAACGTTGATGAAATAGCCAGAGGCAGTTCTGTTAATTGTTGGAATTGCATCAGGATTGTTATTAATCTTTGGGGTTCCTTCTTCCTTTGTCATATTGGTATAGTCAGAGGCTACATCATTGTAGACAGGTGTTTCTTGACAAACTGTTATTTGGGTCTCAAGAGGCACGAGTTCCATGGCTTTGTTACACAGTCCTTCTTTTCTTACTGCAGGTTTATCAAAGGTGATAAGTCTTTCAGTTTCAACCTCTTAGATTGTAGCAAGATTTGGTCTTCTGCTACATCTTGGGAGTCCACTGGGCCTACTACTTATTATTGGCCACATGTTGTGGTTTGACCAGGTCGATGGACACGACTTGGTTCTTCTTTTTACCAACAAGGGGCGGTAGTACTACTGATCTTGTTCCTTGGATTGCCAAACAGGTACTGCTTTTCTGTAAGAAGGCCCAAATTCCTTCTTTACCGCTATATTTTCCCTGACTAGATCCCCAATCTTTGGAATCCAGGCAGGTCTTGCTGGGACAGGTGGTTTTTCTTCAGTGGTCGTTGGCTTCTGTGTTGTGTTACTCAGACTTCTTCTTGGTTCATTTAAGTCCTGTAAAACAGCCAAGCGATCTTTGACATCAAAGGGTTTTTGTTCCACCACTGAAGTTTGACAATCGAGGTCTTCGATTATCATTCTAGTACCAAACAGTAATTCATATGGAGTGATTCCACCCTGAGAATTTCTTGGCAGATTGTTAAGACTACGTTGGACACTTATTAGATGTTTGACCCATCCATCACCCGAACCTAATACCTTAGCTGTTATGTATTGCTTTATGTCACGGTTTTTTCTTTCCACTACCGCATTACCCTCAGAATGGAAGGTACTAGAATACCGCAATGCAATGCCCAAGCTAGCCATGGCCTCTTTGTAAGCTTGAGAGCTAAACGCAGGACCCTGGTCAGAATGTAGCGTGCCGATTGCGTATGTGCCAATAAAGACTTGCAGATCCTTTATAACCGTTCTGGCGTCAGCCGAGCGCTGGGGCCACATCCAAATAAATCTTGTCCTAGTAGTTGTGGGTTCGCATCTGTCCATGGTGATGTCTGCGTGTAGATAGTCTAATGCTGTCTAACAAAGGTATCTGTACTGGGCTGGCTACACTGTAGTCAGGTATCTTGTGGTTGTCAAAGCTATGATATCTGTAACAGGTATCACAGTTTATTCCAAATTCATAAACTTGGATGCTCATTCCTGGCCACCAGTTCATCTTTTCGAATTCTATTAGAGATTCTAAGATCCTGTGATGTCTCAGACCCTCTCCAATATGTGCTTTATGTACCAAAGCAGCTCTCTGGTTCCTGTTTGGGATTACTCTGTCCCCCACTCCAGGGATTCGAGGAAAAGGAACGGAGTGTTCATCAATTATGTATGTATTACCGAGTGGATAGTTTAGAGGTCCTGCTGCATGATTGCCTTCCATAGAGGCTTTTACTGCTAGTAACGTTTCACCATCTATTTCTCTTTTCGAGCAAGCGATTGTAGCTACGGAAGCCGTTTGCACTGCTGCCTTCGTGGCTTCATCAGCCAATGAATTCCCTGCAATGTGAACGCCATCACGCTGATGACTCAGTGTATGAATCACGTGAGTCTTTTGTAGTTCTTTCTGCAAAAGAACTACTTCTTCCCAAAGCATTTTATACTTAATTGTGACACCTTTTGAATTTTTGAACCCGTTTTTAAACCAGTTCTGCAAATTTTCATTGTAAGATTCAACGCAGAAATACGAGCCGCACAGTAAGAGTGTGGGGAATTCACGATCGGTATTTTCAAGCACCATCTTGAAAGCCTGTAGTTCAACTCGCTGACCTGTACAGTCTCCGAGTGATTGAGTTTTTTTGACCATAGGTCTAAATTTGCCTTCGCACCAGCGACCTTTAACAATCGCGCACGCAGCACTATAGGCTTGTTTACCCCCAATTGCGGGGTGTGCAGATCCGTCTGTATATATTATACAGCCGTAATGTTCTAGAGGCAGAATCTCGGTCGGCAGAGGACATTCATGTTCGTATTGGAGAGATTCTTGTGTTTTTAAGTATGGGTCATACACGTATTCAACGTCTGTTGCAGCAAGAGAGTTAACCCATTGTATCCATCTTGGATGAAAGCTTTTGCATTGGGAATGCTTGCTTTTGTTACTGCTTCTAAGGCATGCACAGGTGTAACAATCATTATGCGTTTTCCCTGTGCGAGGGCTCTCTCTTTAGTTATTGAAGTTTGAACCGCTGTCAGAATTATTTCTGTAGAAGTGAATTTTATTTCTGCTCGTGTGTACAAGTGTGATTTGTAAGCTATTGGTACCGTTTCTCCTTCATTAAAGGTCAGGTACGTGAATCGGCATCTCCCTGGGATGATTCGGATCACAAGGTTGCGCACGTTTTCGCGTGTCTGTAATTGTGTTTTTGCTGACATGTCTGTTTGGACAGAATGCAGAATTTCTGTGTGTGTTTGAGTCCAATTAGTTGGTTTGAAATCAGGTTTGATTAATTTGTAGAGAAGTTTTACCCTTTCTGCGTAATTCAGAACATAAGTCCTTCCAAAATTCAGGAAACCTAGAATTGACTGTAAGTTTTTCAGTGTCTTTGGAGGTTGGAGCAGCGCACATTTTTCTAGAAAATTAGCTGCCAGGCTTTTGCCTGCACTTGATAACTCGTAGCCTAGAAATAGCACGTTGAGTTGGGCAATTCGTGATTTCTTAAAATTTAATTTATACCCTTCAGATGCGAACCCAAGTATTATGGTGTTCACTCTTTTCAAGTGTACGTCCAAATCGTTGTCTGTAAAATAGATGTCATCGACATAAGATAATGCCTCATCATCGTACGTTTGTAGTAACTCTGTTACCCTAGCTGAAAATAACCCTGGACTATTCTTGAATTCCTGGGGGAGACGGCAAAATTGTCGCTGTGTCCCCATAATTGAGAAAGGGGTCAAATGCCTGCTTTCAGGTGCAATGTTTTGACAGGAAAACCCATTAAAAATATCTAATGTGGTTTTATATTTTGCATGCACTATGTTATTCATTAGTGCTGCACTATGTGCATTTTGTACTGCAAAAGTTTTGCCACAAGAGTTTAAGCGTCTGTAATCCAATACTTGACGATATGAATTGTCTGGTTTGGAGACAGGAAACAAAGGATTGTTCATTGACGAGGTGCATGTTTCAATCACCCCTTGGTATTCAAGTTGATTTAAAATCTCCCTGACTTGTTTTTTAGCTTCTTGCTTAACTGGATACTGCCTCTGTGCAGTAGGTTGATTTTTTTACTAAATTTTATGGTGAGGAGAGTCCTCATCCCATCCCACATGATTTTTATATAATGCTGGAGCCTGGGCCACAGCCCATATTCTGGCATACGTGTATTTTTTATATGAATTGGAATGTGATTTGAGAAGGCTGGCATAGTTATCACTTCACCATGTGGGCACTCCCTGACACATTCAGGCGGCCAGTCTCGTTCAGCTAGAAGAATATCATAGCCCTTAGAGAGCTTCTCCTTATTTTTCTAGTTTTGTCCCCCTCCATCCGGAGTGTTACTTCATATAACTTGTGGGGTACACTAACTCTGGTGTCGGCAGTTTCAACTTAAATGCATTCATTCAAGTCCACTGTCTCCAGATGATCCATTAGGATCTTGCGAACTATGGTGACTTCTGCTGTGCTGTCTAGCATTGTCTGAGCCCACTCCCCGTTCTTGAGTTGTGTCCTCAAGATCCTCGGCATGTCTGATCTTGCTTGCTACCTTCTTTTTGGAAAATTAACTTTTTTACTTTGTTGAACGTGTTTTTTGTCTTTGGACTTGACGCGTTTTTCCTTGTGTTCTGACCGTCCTCTTCTTTCCGATTTCTGCGACGAAGTCTGAAAATATTGAGAGGGACGTGTATCATTATCTTGATATCTATCTGGTTTTCTTAAAGTATCCCTATTTCTAAGGTTATACCTTTTTTCAGAGGGCTCCCATTGGGGAGACCTACCTCCCCGTTGGGGAGATCTTACTCTGGACTGAGAACGTTTCTCTTTAGGAACAGTCTGTTTAGTGTTTTCCCACTTCTTTTAAGAAGTAGTGAGATTATTTTTAATAAAAACTTTTTCAGGATTTTCAGTTAGTTGGGGTTTTAACGGTCTCCCACCCAAACTATCTCTACCTAGTTCTTCATACGATTTTTCAATAATTCTAGCAAGCTCAAATGGTTGACCTGCTATACCTGTTTCTTTTAACTTTTGGCGGATTGCCACGGATGCTGCTTCACCTTTAATATTAGCTAATAGTATAGCCGAGACCTGTTTGAAAAATTTTCAGTAATTTCATACCTAGATTTAAGGACGGTTCTGGCAAAACCTTTCATTAACAATATATGGCCGCGTTAATTTGGTCAAAATGGTCATTTTGCCCAAAATAACCTATCTATTCAATGCGATCCCCTTAACATTCCAGGATAAAATCTTAAGGAAGATCCAGGGGAAGATAGGTAGCTTTATCTGGGCAAATAAGAATGCCCGGATGTCCTGGAAAAAACTGAAAAGAAGACTGATAAAGGGGGTGTTGGCACTCCCGGACATTGCGTGGTATGCTTTTGCTTTCCAGCTAAAAAACGTCCGCACACTTCTAAGTAGTCCAGACAACTCTCATTGGGGGCAGATTTTGAACACAATGTTAGATCAGGAAGGGGGTGGCCCTGTTTTTTTATATAAGTTTGGTGCGCCAAGATTTTACAAGAAGGTTCGCCTAAAGGTATTGAAATCGGCCTTGATTCTTTGGAACAGAGTTAAGGGGTATTGGGGTATAAAATATTATTCAGATCTTGCTCCTATATGGGACTCCCCGGGTACTCCGCAATGTCTCCAGGATAGCCTCTCTCTATCAGTCAAGAGAGCGGGAATAACAATCTGGTCAGACCTAATATCATCATAGGGGGTACACCCTTGGGAGGTGTTGCGGTCTAGGATTGGGGACTCCTTTTCAAAATTTAAATATATTCAACTCTGTTCGTGGTATTCCTCTGAGAAAAATAATACTGGTGGAAACTGGGACATGAGTTTGCACTGTCGGCCCCAACTCAGAGGAAGAAAGAAGTGGGTTTTTTGTATCGGAAGCTGATTGAGGCAGAGGAAATTCGAGCTCCACCATTACATCAAGTATAGAGACTTTCTATCTTAGAGGCACCCTCAGCCGGTCTATATAATTTCTCCCTTCAATATTTATATAGATTTGTTAAATCCGCTCCCCTTAAAAAGAATCACTATTATGTTATAAACAGGCTTTATTACACTCCTAAAAAAATCACAAAATTTGTCAGCTCACCCCCTGTATGCCCCAGATGTGACACGCCAGAGGCCGATGATATCCATGTTTTTTATGAGTGTCCTAGGATTGGCTCTTTTTGGGCCACCATTGAGAAGACATTGGAGAGCATCTTCAAGATGAAACTTAGTTTTAATGTTGCAAGGGTCTTCTTTGGTCTGGACATTGATCTCTTAAATATGCTAAGGGATACACAGGTGGCGTTATTTTTCACGCTTATTCTAATTGCATGTAGGGAAATTTGTAAAGTCTGTAAGGATGTCCCCCCTACACGAAAAATGGCTTCAATCTGTACTAAGAATAGCACGCTTAGAAACCAGCACAGCACACAATAGGAATAGCGCAGTATGGCAACCTTTGATGGAATGGGCCAAGGAAATGAGACTGGTAAGAAACCCGGAAATTGTCCAATGATTACACCTGGCCCCGGAATAAAGGGGTAGCCGGGTCGGCTCTGGGTACAGCAAGAACTTCAACCCGGGGTGGCCAGGATGGATAGCGGGTTGCGAGTGTTCATTTGTACGTGCCAAGGTGAGAGGAGGACAAAAAAAAAAAAAAAAGGACGGTTCTGGACCGTATTCTTTTTTTAATCTGCCTCAGAACATCTGGTATTACCGCCATGGACGGTACACCATGTGTTTTTGGGTAGATTGAAGCAAAGACTGTACCCCAAGTGTCATAGTCCTCCACATGTGGAGCTATCCCCATTGGTAAACAGATTGTCAGAATTCTTTGTTTCTCATGAGGTGTACTATCAGGGAATACTGCCTCTATTTGAGTGATGTTTTGAGCTAACCAGAACGGAATTTGTTCCCTCTTTGCAGGTAATTTACCAACGACTGATTGTATAGTCTGTGGTGTAATTTTGTTTGTGTTCCCCTGGTGAGGGGTGTGCTGTGGAATCCTTATAGCAGGTTGGACTGTTAAAGTCCGCATGACGTATTGAACCAATTGTCTATGTATTTTAATTAATTGTTTTAGCTGTATCAACAGTTCTCTACCTGGCATATTTTCTATGTCAGGATGTGGTGTATAGCTGGCTAGTACCGGCCATGTAGCTCCTGGTCTACCTAGTGGACCGAGCCTGGTGATGTGATTTTGATGTTGTAGGGCGCCATTAAACCAGAGCTGATGCTCTTGGTAAGTTAGTGGAATTTCAACGTCCTCGAAAGGAACGTATTCCACTGGAGGTTTCTCTGCTTTGTAGTAGTGGAACTCCTGTGTTACTGGATTTGCTTGTGGAAAAGTAATCCATGAATAGAATACCTCTGTCTGCCGATATTCATGTGCCTCTATTACAAATATAACTTTACCACCTCTTGATGATACTTCATTTTCAATACGTTTTATAGTTATGGTTTTCCTTATATTTGCCGGGATGATTACAGCATCCTTGTCGTTTTCATTAAACCCTGTAACGTCTAAACCCGGTTGGTTCGCATTTACTGCAGCTCCACCGGTTGCGTTGTTGTCACCGTTAACCTACATTGATTAATGAAAGTTTGCAGAACAAGTTACAAGGAAACAAAGATTAGGTGCAGAATATTTTGGAACACTGTATCCTTCAACGTTGAATAAATCAAAAACTAATACATAGGATTTTCGTCCTACTCAGTTTTGGCGGATATTAACCTTTTTCCCACTCCAGACGTCTATTGGAGTATTTTACGGGAAAAAGGGGTCTGTGTGAAAAGCACAACTGAGTTACTCTAGTATCTAGCGTTAAATTATCGCCTTACCAAACGTTGGGTGCCATGTAGTGTAGTTCCTATATTCCCAATAGGCTCTGCGCATTGGAATAACATATACTATAGTTTAGACGTAGGAATGAAGTCGACTAGGTCTCTATCGTATATATTAAACTTAATTGTGAGTGCCAGCTAGCTCAGAGGTCACTAGAAACTTTCTCGAATAAACAAGAAGGGATTCATTTCTGACAATCGCATAAACATGACAACTTCATTTCCCAAGAATAAGTAATCAATCTCTAGAGTCACGTAAACAATAGATAGCTATTTTACTCAGTCAATCGTGCATGCTTCGTTTCACCAGAGGTGCTGAGAAAAATAGAGAGACGGGCATTTTCAATAAAAAGTATTTATTGAACTGTCTTCTTTCTCAAGCATAAGAAATGTACTGCTACAATAGTAATACTGGTCATAAAGTACAAGGCATATAATACTAACAGTATTATAAACTAGTACTGTAAAAGCATGATATGGTTTCTAAGCCATAAGTTGCCTAAAATGTATAAAATACATACAGTGATAAAATAATGACTAAAAGTACTCAACTGGTGCTTCTAAAATACGCTTACCCCGGTGTACCTAACCTAAGTCTAGTACAAGGGAAGAAGTAAGTGAGGAGTAGCTTGAGTTTAGTAGTTCTCTGCCAAGAATCTATTCCAAGAATTCTCTAAGGGACTAATCAGCTCCGTACCTTGGTTTTAGAATGAAGGAGGTCTTGTATCTCTATCTCAGGACTCAATTTCCCAGATACCTGCAAGGGTAAGCCGGAAACACTGGAGCTGGATTTCTCGGCAGGAGAAAAGACAGAGTCTCTCCGTGCATCAGCTGGAGGGTCGGCTTCCTTCGGCACTTGCTGCTGCAGGGCGTCGGGCAAGTAGTTAGTCGATCTGCTCCAAACCACAGTCTGTTTGTCTGGGCAAATGTAGGCATATTTATACCTTGAAGGTGCCGAGTTTGACGTATGAGTGAACTTAATAACGTCACTCAAACACTCAATTCTTTGAAAACTCCAGGAGTTTGTGGATAAATCAATATTCAAGCAGGGGGAAGTCCCTAGCTGCTGAAGGCGGGTTTTTCCAAGAAATCGTTGTTGATTCTCGGAACTTAGTGGAAGTAGCCATGCCGTATTTGGGCTGTAAGTCTCAGGCCAAATATGGTACTGATTTCTATGCCTATATAAGGATTGGATAATGTATACCTATATAAAGGCATGAATCGGGAAAATTTACACTAGGGTCCTAGATACGTTTACAACAGATGCATGTGAGGTTGGACAAATAAGAATCACAGTCATGTATGGATTTACTTATAAAACATTTTATTTAAACAAAACAACAACAAATAAAACTAGATACAGCCATGGCGTGTCATCCCTGGACCGATTGTGAATCACAGCCTGCAAGACAAAAAGCAAAATAAGATTGTGCATCATGCATCCATCAAAGGAGAGAGAAAGAGAGGAAGAGTAAGAGAGAGGAAGAGAGAAAGAAGAGTGAGAGAGAGAGGAAGAGAAGGAAAGAATGAGAGAAAGGAAGAGAGCGAGAAAGAGAGAAAGCGTGAGATACAAGGAAGAGAGAGAGAAAGAGAGAAACTGTGAGAGAGAGGAAGAGAGAGAGAGAAAGAGTGAGACAGAGAGGAAGAGAGAGAGGAAGAAAAAGAATGAGAGAGAGAGGAAGAGACAGAGGAAGAGAGAAAGAATGTGAGAGAAAAAAGGAAGAGATGGAGAGTGAGAGCGAGAAAGAGTGTGAATAACAGAAAGGAAGAGATGGAGAGAGAGAGTGAGTGTTGACACTGTGGAGAAAATCCTTACAGCTCACCTTTCTGCCACCGGTGTGTCTCCAATCACGTGCCAGGACATAGTACAGCCATCAAGTTTAGTCATCTGAAACATAGCATAGAATCAGGTATGGCAGAGTACATACAACTGCACATGTCTAATTCTCTGTTTTGCCCTTGCGCACCCAGGCTGCTGCACCCCTACGACTCCCACAGCCCAGAGGGTTCTGCCCGCCTCTGTGCACCCAGGCTGCTGTATCCCATCCACTCCCACTTCCCAGAGGTGTCTGCCCGCTTCTGTGCACCCAGGCTGCTGCATCCCATCCACTCCCTCTGCCCGGAGGTGACTGCCCATTCCTGCGCACCCAGACTGCTGCACCCCATCCACTCCCACTGCCTAGAGGTGTCTGCCCGCACCTGTGCACCCAGGCTGAGAGGAAGAGAGGAAGAAAGCTTAGTAATGGCAGAGTACATACAACGGCGCACGCCTAAATCGCCTTCCCGCTGCTGCGCACCCAGGCTGCTGCACCTCTTCCACTTCCACTGTCCAGAGGTGTCTGCCCGCTGCAGCGCACCCAGGCTGCTGCACCCCATGCACTACCTCTGCCCGGAGGTGACTGCCCTCCGCTGCTCAAACAAGCATCTCTGCTCACCTTTCCCAAACCTGCATGTAGAAAAGAGGGCCTACCACGTGCCGCTTCAAGCCCCAAACCCAGGGCCCATGGACAGGGCAAACTCCATATCATGCAGCTCCGCAGGCCACCAGGTCTCACATTTGCTGCTGAGTCTTGATTTCACCATGGCACAGGACATACCCATGTGCACCAGTTTTTTCATCGCAGGTTGCACACTCGCACAGCTCTTGCGGTGTCACTAACTCAGTGACCAGCGAGACGATGCCAAGTGGCTGTAGGACCACGCTGGGCTCAGGCCTACACTGCGGTCCAGCATGGCACACACAACCTGAGCTGTCCAGACTGCCGGGATAGGCCAACCCCGCAGGTTGCACACCCGCTCAACAGTTACGGTACCCATTCCTCAGTGCACCGAAATTCACTGTCCTGTGTCGGTGTGCCTGTGCCTGCCACAGTGCATCCGGTGCGAGCAACTCTAAAATGGCATAGAGCACTTGCGCCCAGTCTTTTTTATTGGCAAGGCACAGGTCCTGTGACGCCTGTGCTGGTTTGGGGGTGGTGTGGGTGTATACCAGCCATGAGGGAGTGGCTGTGGCGTACTAACAACTAGGCTTGTGACCAGCAGATCACTGCAATGAAAACCTGGGCCATGTAGCGTTGTTGTCCTTCCCTGTAAGGGTAAGTGCAAAATAAGAGAATACCAAAAACTTTAAACTATACAAAAAGACAGTATAAAGATAAAGAAGAGATAAAAAACGGGGAATACGAATGAGAGGCCCATATTTTATTTACAATAGAACAAAGACTAATTTTGATCCTGCCTTATATATTTATTATGTATGGGACAAATTAGCTCAGAGATACTTATATCTTATAAAAAGTTTATCTTGACAGACATTACTATCCGCTATGCGACCATCGATTAAATGGCGATACATGCACTACATGAGTAGTCGTTAAAGAAATTGACAGTTCATTGAGTATGGATTGGAGATGATCTAGAAGAGTTTAACTAATTCCCATGATCTGTTTGTTCTAATAGTCACAGTCTTATTTCAAGTTCTACTATACTAGCATTCAGATGCAGAAATGTATAGAACAAGAAGTAATGTATACGTGAAAGGCAGTGGATAGCTCGGTTTTGAGTGCAGTTTCCACCATACTGCATACACTGCACGTTTGTGGACATCATAACCATTGGAATGGTGCCAGACTGACTCCATGCACCTGTAGAAAAACTAAACTCTTTTCTTCTCCCCCCGCACCTCCCCCCCGCCCCCAGCAACAGAGATTTTTTCTACATCAGAGGGTGCTTCTGTGAGCTGTTTGAACTGTGTTCTACTAGGGCCTGTGCACTTCGTTTTTTGGCCAGCAGGGGGAGTAAAGTTTTATTCAAACAGTATTGTTAAATTTCAAGTTAGTGAGGCCCTTACCTGATGAACTCCAAAGTGTGGTTTGAGCCTGTCTGTCTCCTAGGATATTCTGAACAGGAGAAGCAGCTTCCAACTCCCTGGCCAGCAAACCTTGTCTGAGGTCGCTGGGACCTTATATGGTCTGCTAGTGGTTGGTACATGTCTACACTGATTGGTGGTTGTATCTGGTGTTTCTATTGGATTAGGGTTAATGTCCTCATTGGTTGGGTATTTGAGGGTTCGGATTGGTTTCTGGGTCTGTGATTCAATCATTGTAGGGTTGGGACTAGGGCTAGGGTTAGGATTTCTATTGGAAGTAGGGACTAGGGCTTCCTATGTTATTGGTTGTTGGAAGTAGGGTGGGACTAGGGCTAGGGTTAGACCTTTAATTGGAAGTAACGATTAGGGCTTCTGGTGTGATTGGTTGCTGGACTAGATGTGGGACTTAGAGTAGGGTTAGGCTTTCTATTGGAAGTAGGGACTAGGGCTACTTGTTTTGGGACTACTGGTAGGGCTAGGGCCTTTATTGGACGTAGAGATCAGGGTTTTGTAACTGATTGGGTGCTTGGACTAGGGCTAAGATTGGCTGTAAGGTCCTGGTCTCCTATTGGTTCCTAGATGTTAGGGCTAGTGTTGTGATTGGATAGTGTTAGGGCTAGGGTTCCCATTGGCTGAAGGGGTCACCTGATTACTAGGGCTATAAAAAGGCCAGGCTTAGGGTGTCTCAGCCCGGGCGTCGAGGCTAAGGGCAGAGAGGACAAGGGCAGTTTCCTGTTTGAGCCTGTTAAGGGCAGAGAGGACAAGGGCAGTTTCCTGTTTGAGCCTGTTCGAGACTAGTTGGGACTAGGGCCAGAAATGCTGCCCTCTTTCTCATTTAGCAATACCCAGCCCACACCATCCACATCCACAAACAGAGCAACACACTCACACCAAATGTACACCACGCACAACACTATGCACAGATTAATGTACCAGCCTGTACTACAAACCCAACCAAACCACATCTACACACCCTACCAGGGGCGGATTGGCAAGGCGGGCATTCGGGAATGGGCCGAAGGGCCGGTGCCTCAGTGCTCTCTGTGGGCCGTTTTTTTTCTCCCCTGTCCCAGTCCACAGAGAGTGGACTAGGAAAGGGGAGAAAAAAAACGGCCCACAGAGTGCACGGAGACAGACAGAGAAAATGAAAGCAGCCTCGCTGTGCGGCCAGACAGCGATTGTCAGCTGTGGGCTCTCCTTCACCCCTACCCTGCCAAGCAATCAAGCTGAGGCTGGGCTGGGGAGGGGAGATTGTTTGCAAGAATCGGCCTCCTTGGGGGCCAGGTGTTTCTCAGGCCTTTGAGCCATCTTCGCCTCGGCCCCCCTGGGGCCCATGCAGCCCAGAAACGGTGTTAGTCTTAGCACCTCGTCCACACCCCTTCACATTCAGGACATAGTGGACGAGGAAGAATGGGTCTTGCTGTGGTGGCCAGGTGATGTTTGGAATTTTTTTATTTTATTTATTTATTTATGGGATTTTATATAGCGCGGACTTTACCCGAAGGTGTCAGAGCGCTTCACACAAGGAA
The DNA here is from genome assembly GCF_964263255.1 of Lissotriton vulgaris. NCBI lineage: Eukaryota > Metazoa > Chordata > Amphibia > Caudata > Salamandridae > Lissotriton > Lissotriton vulgaris. Next base: position 1,403,361,360 of record NC_141696.1, read on the forward strand.
CAGCAATAATACATGAGGAGAAAAATTACAAGTGGACAAATTACAAAAGCAAACGTTAAGTTACATGAATCAAAAGTGACAATAGTGAGCAACCAAAATACATGAGGTAGCAATCTGTACATTACAGGAGGAAAAAGTGATATGTGTGCAGGTTACAAAAGCGTACAAAGTACAAGTAGAGGTATAATACTGCAATAAATGGCAGACACTCCATCACAAGAACAAGAACAAACGTTACGTAGGCAATGGTGGCACTTGTGCAAGTATCTAAAGCAATCAAAAGTGAGAGGTAGCATACAGTGTGATAGCAGAGAAAAGTGACATGTGCAAGTTACAAAAGGGTATCATACACAGGTACAAGGGTAATACTACAGTAAATGGTAAGCACTCAAACTGCCAGGACACACTGGGAAGGCACTTCCCATGCATCAGCTTCACCTCAGCCTCCCCCCTGGCTACCTGGCTACCTTGGATGACCCAGAAAGCTGTGTTTTGTGCTCCCCTGCCAGGACATTTTACCTCTGTTCATGTGCTCCTGAGCTGAAGGTCTGGGGAGGGCTAAGTAGGTTAGTAATAGCAGGGGCTTTGCTGCTTTTCAGGTGCTCCTGTGCTGAAGGGCTGGAATAATTTTGTGACAGAAAGGGGCCTTGCTATTTTTTTTAGTTGCTCAGCATGTCGGCCATTGACACCTTGGCCCTGTGTCCTGTGCAAGAACAGTATCCTCCCACTTTCCTTCCTTGTCTGTGCAAATAGTGTTTCATGAAAGGGCACGTCCCTTGAATGTGGGCCACGCCCCTTAAATATGGGCCACGCCTCTTGAATGTGGGCCACTTTTTTCGTCAGTGCCCGGGCCGAATTGTGATCCCAATCCGACCCTGCGTGACCCTACTATCCCAACTACCACACATATCCACCATCACCGACAAACAGTACACAACTCTATCCTATACCATTAACCAATACACTCATCACTAACACAACACCAATCAACACCATAAATAACTACATCCCATTCAGACACACTCTCCCCGCTGTAATTACACCTAACAGACCTTCCATCAGTTGTCCAACAAACACCCTCCTCTCCCTTCTACCATAATAATACTAACGCACAACACACACTGCACACCACCACACTTTGTAACTCCTGCAACTCATATACTTTCAATGTAATTATGGATCTACATATTTATCTCTTTCTTCTAATTTATCACTCATTTTCTCAGCCTATACTTAGCTCAATATATCTCTCTCATTTATCCCAAACCCCATACCACTACTATGATTACCAAAATAACCCTTTCTAGACTCTCTACTACTCTACCCCTCCTTGTATCATCGGACACCTCTTTTACTATACCGATCCCCTAAAACAAACCTTTCTAAACTCTTTCCTCTGAGTCCTCCCCTCCAAACCTCCTTTTTACTAATCCAAAAGCCTCCTCCTATTGCTAAGACCTAAATAAAAATTAAAAACATCTTTCACTCATTTATCCCTCCACTATCCTTTTCAATCGAAATTACCAGACTAACATGTTCACTTCTGTCGTAGGGGATCTCTGTGTATAGTCATAATCTGGTGAATAGTCCCGCCCATGTGCGTGGACCCTGGAGCAATCAAAAATAATCTCTTACAGTGTCGAAAAAAATGCAGAACTGCACAGACACTTAAGAGAGCATTTAAAGACAGATAATGCAGCCTATGAAACAGGCTACACTGTCCAGTACTTCAACTAGAAATTCCACCATAAAATCCACAAAACAGCAAAGCCTGTACAGATTTCCCTTGATTTAACAGCAAACACCCTCTGGAATGATAGAGAGGAGAACCTGGACAGACAAGCCCCATAGGCTGCCATTTTGTGGCTCAGAATAGGATACTGTGCCTTTAAGAGAACCTTCCAGAACTTCACAGTATCCCAGAATGCACTGCAGGTCCCATTTACTTTCAGTTCTTTTTTCCGGCTCCTGCAAGCAGGACCCTGGAGCATTGAGCGCTCCCTTTTTAAGGGTTTATTGGTGATTTTTCACTTTGTTGTTCAAGTTAAGTGCGTTTAGGTACTTTGGTGCTGTTCTTCTTGGTATTTTACTCCTTTTGAAGTCAAATATGCCAGCATTATTTGACAAATGCCCGGAGTGCTCCAGGAAGAAGGCAAAATCAGACTCCCATGAGGTGTGTATCCTGACTCCATCAGAAGCGGTCGCTCCCCACGCCCCCTGGACTCTCCTGGGTATCGTTGTTTGCTCGCATTGCTTTGCTGCCTTTAATAGAACTGGTGCCTGCTTGTGTTCCGTAGCGTTCTACCACTCATTTGTGCATTGCTCGCATTGCCTCTTGGGGTATTTTTGCCATTCTGTACATTGCTCGCATTGCCTTAAAGAGTGTCTGGCCAGTTTGTATCGTAGCGCTCGCATTGCATGATAGAATTTAAAAATAGTGCCTGATTGTGCCAGTGCCACTGCCCACAGCGTAATTCATATTTGTGCCCCAACCTGTTCCGGTTTCGCTTTTGCTGCCATTTTGTTGTTGTTGTGCCTCGGAGCCCGTCCTCTCCACCCCGCTCCCGCCTCCCAGCTGCTCCTCCCTCCCACTGACTGCTAAGGCTTGCCCCGTCTTTTGAAGCGCTGTGACCGTCCTGACTCCATCAGAAGCGGTCGCTCCCCACGCCCCCTGGTCTCTCCTGGGTATCGTTGTTGTTTGCTCGCAGTGCTTTGCTGCCTTTAATAGAACTGGTTCAGAAAAGGGGGTGGTGATGAACAGAGTGTCGGAATTAAGCAGACCACTCTTACCCAGTCCAAAGATCAGGGCTTGATCCATCACCGTTACTTATCTCACTGCACCATCCCAGCTCAGAACCTCGCTATATGCAAATCAGTCTGTCCCTGGCCCAGTGCATCATGGGAACAGGGCAGACTAAACTACCAAGCCAATTCTTCACCAGAAAGGAGACAAGCTACCGGGGACCGGTTTCTGGCATTTCAGCCGTCTTCGGCCCGGCTTGCTTGAATCCTGATGGTGCAGTGAGAAAGGGACTCATGTCTGAGTATACCCTGCCACACCTATAGTGGCCAAAAACGATTCAGAAAAGGGGGTGGTGATGAACAGAGTATCGGAATTAAGCAGACCACTCTTACCCAGTCCAAAGATCAGGGCTTGATCCATCACCGTTATTTATCTCACTGCACCATCCCAGCTCAGAACCTGGCTATATGCAAATCAGTCTGTCCCTGGCCCAGTGCATCATGGGAACAGGGCAGACTAAACTACCAAGCCAATTCTTCACCAGAAAGGAGACAAGCTACCGGGGACCGGTTTCTGGCATTTCAGCCGTCTTCGGCCCGGCTTGCTTGAATCCTGATGGTGCAGTGAGAAAGGGACTCATGTCTGAGTATACCCTGCCACACCTATAGTGGCCAAAAACGATTCAGAAAAGGGGGTGGTGATGAACAGAGTGTCGGAATTAAGCAGACCACTCTTACCCAGTCCAAAGATCAGGGCTTGATCCATCACCGTTATTTATCTCACTGCACCATCCCAGCTCAGAACCTGGCTATATGCAAATCAGTCTGTCCCTGGCCCAGTGCATCATGGGAACAGGGCAGACTAAACTACCAAGCCAATTCTTCACCAGAAAGGAGACAAGCTACCGGGGACCGGTTTCTGGCATTTCAGCCGTCTTCGGCCCGGCTTGCTTGAATCCTGATGGTGCAGTGAGAAAGGGACTCATGTCTGAGTATACCCTGCCACACCTATAGTGGCCAAAAACGATTCAGAAAAGGGGGTGGTGGTGAACAGAGTGTCGGAATTAAGCAGACCACTCTTACCCAGTCCAAAGATCAGGGCTTGATCCATCACCGTTATTTATCTCACTGCACCATCCCAGCTCAGAACCTGGCTATATGCAAATCAGTCTGTCCCTGGCCCAGTGCATCATGGGAACAGGGCAGACTAAACTACCAAGCCAATTCTTCACCAGAAAGGAGACAAGCTACCGGGGACCGGTTTCTGGCATTTCAGCCGTCTTCGGCCCGGCTTGCTTGAATCCTGATGGTGCAGTGAGAAAGGGACTCATGTCTGAGTATACCCTGCCACACCTATAGTGGCCAAAAACGATTCAGAAAAGGGGGTGGTGATGAACAGAGTGTCGGAATTAAGCAGACCACTCTTACCCAGTCCAAAGATCAGGGCTTGATCCATCACCGTTATTTATCTCACTGCACCATCCCAGCTCAGAACCTGGCTATATGCAAATCAGTCTGTCCCTGGCCCAGTGCATCATGGGAACAGGGCAGACTAAACTACCAAGCCAATTCTTCACCAGAAAGGAGACAAGCTACCGGGGACCGGTTTCTGGCATTTCAGCCGTCTTCGGCCCGGCTTGCTTGAATCCTGATGGTGCAGTGAGAAAGGGACTCATGTCTGAGTATACCCTGCCACACCTATAGTGGCCAAAAACGATTCAGAAAAGGGGGTGGTGATGAACAGAGTGTCGGAATTAAGCAATTAAGTGGTAATAGAACTGGTGCCTGCTTGTGTTCCGTAGTGTTCTACCACTCATTTGTGCATTGCTCGCATTGCCTCTTGGGGTATTTTTGCCATTCTGTACATTGCTCGCATTGCCTTAAAGAGTGTCTGGGCCAGTTTGTATCGTAGCGCTCGCATTGCATGATAGAATTTAAATAATAGTGCCTGATTGTGCCAGTGCCACTGCCCACAGCGTAATTCATACTTGTGCCCCAACCTGTTCTGGTTTCGCTTTTGCTGCCATTTTGTTGTTGTTGTGCCTCGGAGCCCGTCCTCTCCACCCCGCTCCCGCCTCCCAGCTGCTCCTCCCTCCCACTGACTGCTAAGGCTCGCCCCGTCTTTTGAAGCGCTGTGACCGTCCTGACTCCATCAGAAGCGGTCGCTCCCCACGCCCCTGGTCTCTCCTGGGTATCGTTGTTGTTTGCTCGCATTGCTTTGCTGCCTTTAATAGAACTGGTGCGTGCTTGTGTTCCGTAGCGTTCTACCACTCATTTGTGCATTGCTCGCATTGCCTCTTGGGGTATTTTTGCCATTCTGTACATTGCTTGCATTGCCTTAAAGAGTGTCTGGGCCAGTTTGTATCGTAGCGCTCGCATTGCATGATCAATCAATCAATCAATGGCATTTATAGAGCGCACTACTTACCCGTAGGGTCTAAAGGCGCTGGGGGGAGGGGGGTGCCGCTACTGCTCGAACAGCCAGGTCTTCAGCTTCTTCCTGAAGGAGAGGTGGTCTTGGGTCAGGCGCAGGTCGGTCGGGAGGGCGTTCCAGGTCTTGGCGGCCAGGTAGGAGAAGGACCTTCCTCCTGAAGTCGCTCTTCGGATGCGGGGGACGGCGGCGACGGCGTGGTTGGCTGATCGGAGGTGGCGTTTGGGAGCGTAGAAGTTGATTCGGTTGTTGAGGTAGCTTGGGCCTTGGTCGTGTAGGGCTTTGTGTGCGTGGGTGAGGAGGCGGAAGGTGATTCTTTTGTTGACGGGGAGCCAATGCAGGTCTCTCAGATGTCCGGAGATGTGGCTGGTTCGTGGGATGTCGAGGATGAGTCTGGCTGGAGCATTCTGGATCCGCTGGAGTCTCTTCTGGAGCTTGGCGGTGGTGCCGGCGTAGAGGGCGTTGCCGTAGTCCAGTCGGCTAGTGACGAGGGCCTGGGTGACGGTCTTCCTGGTCTCGGTGGGGATCCACCAGAAGATCTTCCGTAGCATGCGTAGGATGTTGAAGCACGCCGAGGAGACGTTGTTGACTTGCCTGGTCATGGAGAGGGAGGAGTCTAGGATGAAGCCCAGGTTTCGTGCGTGGTCTGTCGGTTTGGGTGCGGTGCCCAGGGCGGGAGGCCACCAGGAGTCGTCCCAGGCGGAGGGTGAAGAGCCCAGGATGAGGACCTCCGTCTTGTCTGAGTTCAGTTTCAGGCGGCTGGTCGTCATCCACTCGGCTACCTCTTTCATCCCTTCGTGCAGGTTGGCTCTGGCGGCGGCGGGGTCGTTGGTCAGGGAGAGGATCAGCTGGGTGTCGTCGGCGTAGGAGATTATGCTGAGGTTGTGTTGGCGTGCGATGGCCGCGAGGGGGCTCATGTAGGCGTTGAAGAGGGTGGGGCTCAGCGAGGATCCTTGAGGGACGCCGCAGATGACTTCGGTGGCCTCTGACTTGTACGGTGGTAGGCGGACTCTCTGTGTTCTTCCGTCGAGGAAGGAGATGATCCATTCCAGAGCCTTCTCCTGGATACCGACGTTGCTGAGGCGCTGTACTAGGGTGCAGTGGCAGACGGTGTCGAATGCCGCGGAGAGGTCTAGGAGGATGAGGGCCGCTGTTTCTCCGTTGTCCATCAGGGTTCGGATGTCATCGGTGGCGGCGATGAGGGCGGTCTCGGTGCTGTGGTTGGCTCAGAAGCCAGACTGTGAGGGGTCGAGGGATCCATTCGTCTCGAGGAAGGCGGCCAGCTGCTTGTTGACGGTCTTCTCGATGACTTTGGCTGGGAACGGGAGGAGCGAGATGGGGCGGTAATTCTTGAGTTCGGTGGGGTCCGCTGTGGGTTTCTTGAGTAGCGTTTAATTTAAATAATAGTGCCTGATTGTGCCAGTGCCACTGTCAGTGCCAGTGCCACTGCCCACAGCATAATTCATATTTGTGCCCCAACCTGTTCCGGTTTCGCTTTTGCTGCCATTTTGTTGTTGTTGTGCCTCGGAGCCCGTCCTCTCCACCCCGCTCCGGCCTCCCAGCTGCTCCTCCCTCCCACTGACTGCTAAGGCTCGCCCTGCCTTTTGAAGCGCTGTGACCGTCCTGACTCCATCAGAAGCGGTCGCTCCCCACGCCCCCTGGTCTCTCCTGGGTATCGTTGTTGTTTGCTCGCATTGCTTTGCTGCCTTTAATAGAACTGGTGCCTGCTTGTGTTCCGTAGCGTTCTACCACTCATTTGTGCATTGCTCGCATTGCCTCTTGGGGTATTTTTGCCATTCTGTACATTGCTCGCATTGCCTTAAAGAGTGTCTGGGCCAGTTTGTATCGTAGCGCTCGCATTGCATGATAGAATTTAAATAATAGTGCCTGATTGTGCCAGTGCCACTGCCCACAGCGTAATTCATATTTGTGCCCCAACCTGTTCCGGTTTCGCTTTTGCTGCCATTTTGTTGTTGTGCCTCGGAGCCCGTCCTCTCCACCCCGCTCCCGCCTCCCAGCTGCTCCTCCCTCGCTCCGCCCCGCTCCACTCTCCACTTATGTCAGATGCATTTGCGCGCAGCCTTCACGCGCAGCGGACGCGCCCTGAGCGCGCCGAAGGTGCGCCAAAGGTAAGCCCGTCTATGCCAGTCCGCGCCTGGACCGTGCCCAGCGCCAGACGCCCTGGCCCCCGCAAAACCCACTCCTCCCGCATAACGTACGACGCCGCAACCCTCTCAGCCCTTAACCCCGGCCGACCAACAAAATGCCACCAAGCCGCCCCAGGACACACCCATGGACCCTTCACCTGCCACTCCTGCAAGTTCGACTGCATCAAGACCCACACCAAATCCACAAACTCCAAACAGAGCTCCGACACTAACCACCTGAAGTGCATCCTGCTCAACACCCGCTCGGTCCACAGACATGCCATTGACCTCTGGAACCTACTCGATACCACATCGCCGGACGTCGCCTTTCTTACAGAAACCTGGATGAACGCCTCATCAGCACCCGACATCGCCATAGCCATCCCGGACGGCTACAAGATGATCCGAAAGGACCGCATCAACCAAACAGGAGGAGGCATCGCCATCGTCCATAAGAACACCATCCGCATCACGACCTGTTCCGACGATAACCTCGCAGCCGCCGGACACCTTCACTTCCAGATTCACACCGACCCCAAGACCACACTCAGAGGCACCCTCATCTACAGGCCACCAGGATCCCGCACACAATTCAGCGAAGACATCACTGACTTCATCAGTCCACACGCCCTCCCCTCCGAGGACTACATTCTACTGGGAGACCTCAACTTCCACCTGGAAAAGAACGACAGCAACACCACCACCCTTCTTGACAACCTCGCCAATCTCGGACTCAAACAACTTGTTAACACCCCCACCCACTATGCCGGACACACGCTCTACCCAATCTTCACCTCCAGCAAGCACATCTCCTTCAATCACACCACAGCTCTCCATTGGACAGACCACAGCTGCGTTCACTTCAACTACAATAAGACTACGGCCCACAACCACCCACAACCAATTCCCCGCAGAAACTGGAACAAAATTACCACTGACCAACTCTTCACATCGCTTCACCAAAACCCCCCTGCAAAATCATCGGACCCAAACCTTGCAGCCACTAACCTCACACAATGGATCACCCACAGCGCTGATGAACTACCACCCTTAATAAAACATCAAATCAAGCAAGGTAGCAAAAAAGCCCCCTGGTTCAACGATGACCTCAAGAAATCCAAGAAGTTCTGTCGCACCCTCGAGAAAGCCTGGAGAAAAAACCCAACCACTGACAATCTGGCCACCTTCAAGAACGCCACCCGCAAACACCACCAGCTGATCCGATCCACCAAGAAATAAGCATTCAAGGATCGACTCGACAACAACGCCCACAACAGCAAGGAACTATTCAACATCGTCAAAGAATTTACCAACCCCACCGCCGGCACCAACAACATCACTCCATCCCAAGACCTCTGCGACTCCCTAGCCTCATTCTTCCACAACAAAATCGCTGACATACATAACAGCTTTGAAAACCAGTCCGGAGACCAGTCCACCCCACCCACCTCTGAACTAAAACCCCCCTCCAACAACTTTTGCGCCTGGAACCCAATCACCACTGAACACACCATCTGCCTGATGAACTCCATCCACTCAGGATCGCCAACCGACCCATGTCCACACAACATTTTCAACAAAGCAGAATCCATTATCGCACCCCATCTCCGAGACGTCATCAACTGCTCCCTCAACTCTGCTACCTTCCCGGAAAGCTGGAAACATGCCGAACTCTGCGCCCTTCTGAAGAAACCCACAGCAGACCCCACTGAACTTAAGAACTACCGCCCCATCTCGCTCCTCCCATTCCCTGCCAAAGTCATTGAGAAAGCCGTCAACAGTCAGCTCGCCGCTTTCCTCGAATCCAACAATTCCCTCAACCCTTCACTGGCCGGCTTCAGTGCCAAACACAGCACCGAGACCGCCCTCATCGCAGCAACAGACGACATTCGAACACTACTGGACAACGGAGAAACAGCTGCCCTCATCTTACTCGACCTCTCCGCAGCCTTCGATACAGTCTGTCATAGCACCCTTATACAACGCCTCAGCAACATCGGAATACAAGGAAAAGCATTGGACTGGATCATCTCGTTCCTCGCCGGAAGAACCCTGAGAGTCCGCCTCCCCCCTTTTAGATCAGAGGCCACCGAAGTCATCTGCGGCGTACCACAATGATCATCACTCAGTCCCACCCTCTTCAACGTATTCATGAGTTCCCTCGCATCCATTTTTTTTTTTTTAAATATATTTTTATTGCAGAATTATAAACCACAGGATACAATTAATCAGCCAGTTCACTCGTGATATCCCCCCGTCTAATAAGAAATCCCAATCGTACACAGCCATTCAGCCCGCATCCCGGAGGCCGGGCGGCATATTACTTCATTCAATAGGAAAACATCACGGTGCACGTCCCATAGGGACCATGGTTGAAATATCGTTTTGCGTATCTGCTTTTACCCCCTCACCCACAACATCACTCCCGTCAGCCATCCCAGTGATAATCAGTGGTACCGCCCTTGTCGGGACCTGCCCTAAGCGCTATGGGTTGTCACGCCTGGCCGCTCTCCCCAGCCATTCCACACTCCACACAGTACCCACCGTCCTAGTAGATCCAAGGTGCCCTAACGAGCTACCACCTAATGGCTTCCGGCCCACCCCAAACTCCCGTTAGCCAGCCCCCCCAAAGCCCCCTCTCCCCTGGCAACTGCTAAGGTGTGTGCCTCGTCCTGTCGAATTGGATGGATCCACTACAGTGCGTGGTACAATACTTCTGTGTTCGCCCCGCGGTGTCCATCGGCTTAGTTCTCACCATCCTCATCCTCTACCAAAGAATCATGCAAGGCCTGTACCACTAACTCCCACGCACGCGCCGCATCCAATGCCTTCTCATTCCCCATCTTGACAGCCTGCTTCATCCGGAGCACACTCTCGCAGTCAGACCACCGCAGCAGTTCATTCTTCCATCTACGCAGTGAGGGTCCCCCCCTGGACTTCCAATGCCACGATATTTCCCTCTGCGCCAATATCAGACCCAGGTCTATGAATTTGCTTGTCACCTTGGTGTGTTTAGTATGCGGGAACCAGAGCAGCAGGCACGCCGCCATATCGAATTCCACCTCCCTATCAGTCACTTCATTCAGGAGTTCCTCTACCTCCGCCCAATAGGTCCCCAGGTGTGAGCACCCCCAAAACAAATGGTCCATGTCCGCTCCCAGAGACGAACACCGTGGGCATCGAGCATCCGGCACCTGAAAGTACTGCTGTAATTTCTCAGGAGTTAAATAAGCCCTATGAAGCACATAGAAATGTACCTGCTGAAAGCGCGCATTCCTCGTGCCCTTCCACGTGCGCCGCAGGATGTGGCCCCATGCCGTATCCGGTATGGGTCGGCCTACGCTCACCTCCCATTTAGCCTTGAGCCCTTGGAGTGGTTCCAGTCCCTCATTCAGCATCCTATTATGGAGGCACGTCACAGCTTTGAACGTACCTGCCGCCATCACCACATATTGGCACGCCATAGTCGTTGAGCTGTATGGCAGCCACCACTGCCGCGTGTAGTAGGAAACCCCCATCAGGCAGCCCGAACTGGTCCCGGAGCGCTTCGAACGGCGCCAAAGCCCCGTCTATGTATAAGTCGCCCACTACCTGCAGTCCCGCCTCTTCCCAATCCAGCAACGGGGACCAATCTCCCCCGTGCGGCAAAGCCGTCAGCATTCCGATCGGGATCTCCGGTGCATAAGGCCGCAATGCCCTCGCTCTCCGAAGGCTCCTCTGCCAGCACAGCCGGAGCGTCCGCTCTTCCATGGTGAGGGCCCGTAACTCGAGCCTCTGTTGCATGATGATGTAGGACAGCACGTGGCGTTGTATCCCCCGATCCCGGTCCTCCTCTGGACCCCGAAACACCCTAGCTACGTTCTGTGTAAGGACCTGCAACTGCGCCGCAAGATAATACAGCTCGAAGTCGGGCACAGCCATGCCCCCTTCTAGCTTGGGGCGAAGTAGCGTGCTCAGGGCCACTCTACGGCGGCCATGCCCCCATAGGAAGCCAATAATCATTGACCGCAGGTCTCTAAAGACCCCCTGGGGAATCCAGACAGGCAGCGTTCGGAAATAATAGAGGAAGCGGGGGAGCGCCACCATTTTCAACAGTGCAATCCTACCCAGAACCGTCAGCGGGAGGGTCGACCAGAAAGACAAGCTGCCCCGCAGTGCCCGGACACAGCGACCAATGTTGCCCTCCAATAGGTCCGCAGTCGCGTGGTAGATGCGAGCACCCAAATAGGTGATGCAAGAGGGCTCCCACACCACACCCAAATCGCTGCCAGGGACTGGCGATCCCGCTCGCAGCGGGAACACACAAGTCTTCGCCCAATTGACCTTAAGGCCCGACAGCCGGCCGAACTCAGACAACAGATCCATCGCTCCGACCAATGCCCCCGAGGTGTCAGCTAGGTACAGGAGCAAGTCATCCGCATATAGCGATATATAATGCCACTGCCCGCCGCTGACTATCCCCGCGTACCTGTCACCTGACCTCGCATGGACCGCCAAGGGTTCCATCGCCAGAGCAAACAATAGGGGGGAGAGAGAACATCCCTGTCGTGTGCCCCTGCCCACCGGGTACGCCGCAGACACTAGGCCGCCCAAACGCACTCTCGCCGTTGCCGAGGTATATAAGACCCTCGTCCACCTGCGGAACCCCTCGCCCATGCCAAACCTCTCTAACACTCCATCCAGGAAAGACCATTCCAAACTATCAAAGGCCTTCTCGATGTCCACGGACAGGACCGCCGGAGCTCCCTTCCCGTCCAAGATGGCGTCCATTATTCCCACCAGGCGGCGGATATTCAGCGCCGTGCTCCTCGTGGGTATAAACCCGGCCTGGTCCTTGTGTACCAGGCCCGTCATATGTGGGGCCAGCCTGGTGGCTAGGATTCGGCTCAGGATCTTATAATCTACCGTCAGCATGGATAGCGGGCGATAAGAGCTCACATCCGCGGCATCCCGGCCAGGCTTTAGGAGCGGTAAAATCAAGGCCTCCCGCATGGACCCAGGCAATGCCCCCGCCTCGAAAGCTTCTGTATACACCACCAGCAGCCTGGGAGCCAAGCTGTCCACATACTGTTGATAAAATTCAATCGGCAGTCCGTCCACCCCGGGCGTCTTGTTGCGGGCCATATGTTTGATGGCCACCCGTATTTCCATGAGCGTGATCGGGCTACCCAGCTCCTTCGCGTCCTCCTCGTCCAGGACCGGAAGGTGCCTCTCCTCCAGGTATTCCGCAATGTCCTGAACCCCCACTCCCAGCTGACTCTGGTATAATTCCTCATAATACCCCCTAAAACGTTCCATAACCGCTGCCTGGGAGTACACCATTTCTCCCTGCGCATTATTAATGCTGAGGATCGGGCAGCCCCTAAGTTCCGGGTTAGCTAGTCTGGCCAAGAGGGTACCCACCTTGTCCCTTTCTGCATGTGCCCTGATGATATACTGCCTGTAGTCATATTACCTTAAACGTTCCGTCTCGGTGGCAACCACTTCCTTCGCTTCCAATAACTGGGCCTGTAAATCTGGCCTAGCCGGCCTGCGGCGCTCCAAGTCCCTCAAAGTTTCTTCCGCTTTCATTAGGTCGTTCAACACAGTCGTGCGAGCATTCGAGAACCTACCCAAACACACCCCTCTCACCACCACTTTCATTGCATCCCATTCAGTGGACCTACTCGTGGCCGTGCCCTCATTCACTCCGAAATAGCTATCAATGCCTTGCCGAACCGCGTCGCTGAACACAGAATCCTCAAGCGTCTCCGGCCGAAGCCGCCATGTTGGTATCACTGAGCGCTCTCTCTGCCACTGAATGTGTACCAATAGGGGGTTATGATCGGAGATAGTCCTAGCCAGGTACTCCGCATGGGAAATCAATGGGGCTAGGGATCCACCGCAGAGCACCGAATCAATCCTGACATGCAGATCATGGAGAGCAGAATAAAAGGAATAATCCCTGGCTCCCCTGTGCCGCTCCCTCCAGACATCCAGCAACCCCCATCGTTCCTGCCAGTCCTTCCTGTGCGCGGCCAGCCTGCGCACCGGGGAGTCCACCAGGGGGGGATGGGACCTATCCAGAGCTACATCCGTGATCGAATTGAAGTCCCCCCCTAACACTATCGGGCCCGCCAGGAAAGAGGCCAAGGACCCCGAGAGGCTATCAAAGTATCGGGCTTGTTCAGTGTTCGGTGCATATACACAGCAGAAAACCACATCCCGTCCATATAACCTCCCCTCCACCGCCACAAACCGGCCATCCGGATCCACTACTTGATTCAGCACTTGAAAGGGTATCCCCGCCCTCACCCAGATCAACACCCCCCTGGCATACGCTGAGTAAGTGGTGCCAAACACCTGGCCCGCCATCTTTTCTGCAAGGCAGCGCACTCTTTTTTGGTGAGATGCGTCTCCTGGAGCATAGCAATCTGAACCCCCCTGCGTACTAGATATGCATGTACTTTGTGACGTTTCACCATAGTCCGTAGCCCCCGGACATTCCACGTCAGGCATTTCAAATTAGGTAATGTCCCCATTCCAACTTCGTACAGTCCGATTCAAATAACGAAGGTTCATAGCCCCCCCAATGCAGTTGCCCCCCCCCCCGAACATTCCCAAAACTGAAAAACTTCCCAAACCCCACTCCCCAGGACAGAGCACACGAACCCAATGGCCGCCCCCATCCAAACCTTGAACCAACTTCTCGCACTCTTACCCTGTGGTCTCCACCACAGTCGGCCTTAAGGGCCCAAGGGGGGTGAGTCACCGCCGACCCCAGCAAGCGGAGCCCGCGCCCCGCGCCTTCATCCCCTCCGAAGCACACAGCTCCCCCTCCCGGCAACCCGCCCTCCATCAACAGGATACCACCCTACCTTGAAGTCTCGATCTAGTCCAAATTCTATCTCAGCCGCAGAAAATACCATCCGATGTCTGTGGGGTCACTATCGGCCCCTTCGAGCTTTCCGCCTCTGAGAGTTCCTCTCCCGTCCTGCTGCCTTCCCCTCCCGAGTCCGTTTCTGCCCGTTGACTGTTCTGTTGCGACCCTGTAATGGCCGCCGTCGCTGCGAGCGCATCCCTCTTCTCCGCCGCCATTTGAGCCTCCCGTTTCTCCCACTGGCGCCTGTTGCGGGATCTGATGCGTTGTGACTGCCTCACCCGGGGCTGCTTGGGTTGGTCGCGCCTACTTTTATGCGATCTGTCCGTCCCCGCTCTATATGACTCCAGCCATTGCCAAACTTCATCCGGAGTCTGAAAAAAGTGCGTAGAGCCATCCATTATGATCCGCAGCTTAGCCGGGTAGAGCAAGGAGTACTGGATGCCTTCCTCCCTGAGCTCCTTCTTCACCGCGAGGAACGATGCCCTGTTCTTCTGGACCGCTTGAGTGTAGTCCGGGAAGATCGTAACCTTACTGTTCTCCACCTCATACGGGCCCGACATCCTGGCCCGCTGGATGAGGAGATCCCGGTCCTTGTAGTGGAGGAGCCGCACCACCATCGGTCGGGGGGGGCGGCCAAGCCCCGGCGGGCGAGCAGGCACTCGGTGAGCTCGCTCCAGGGTGAAAAAAGGAGTAAGCCCCTCCGGCGCTACCACAGTGCGGAACCAGTTCTCCATATAGGCCACCGCATCCTCCCCCTCAATCCGTTCCGGCAGGCCTACGACCCGCACGTTGTTCCGTCTATTGCGGCCTTCGGCATCCTCCGCCCTCCGCTCCAGTGAGTCCAGTCGGGCCAAAATGTCCGTGATCCTGTGCTCCGCGGTCACCACCGATGGCTTCAGGTCCAGCAACAGTTGGTCATGGTCCTTGACCCTATCCGCCAGCTTCGCGTGATCCGCGCGTAGCAGCCCCAGGCCCGTGGCCACTTGGGCAATGTCATGGTGCAATGCTTCCTTAGTTGAGGTGATCGCATCAAGTATGGCATCCAAATGCCGGTTCAGCCGCTGTTCTTGGTCAAGCTCCGGGGAGGGACTCTCGCTCAGCCGAGTTGATGTCGCCGAGTCCCCCTCAGCGCGACTCCCGGGCATCGGCCCTCCGATTGCCGCCATGCCAGGGTGCTGCGTCACAGGTCCAGGCGCCCGTTTTGCGTTGGCGCCCGTGGTTCCGTGCCAGTCTCCGGGCACCGGGCAGTGCAATGTCCCCACCGACGCTCTCAGGAGCAGTGACCAGTTAGACGAGCTCCGTTCCGTCGCCCCCCTCCGAAGCCTGAGGGGGGAAGGATGAGTCTTAGGGCGGTGGCCAACGAAGGTCCCCAAGCTCCTGGGCGAATCAGGTCAGCGTCCCCTGGTCTCAGGACACAGCACCGCCGATCCTAGTGCCTCGATCAGCCGAGTGCAGGATCTCTTGCCAGTCGGCGACAACTTGGCTCAGGGCTGAAGTTCAGGGCCGTCCGGCCTCCTCGCCGCCATTTTCTTCGCACCCTCGGCAACACCTCGGCCGCCTCTTCACTCGATCTTCTCGGGGCCAGCAGTCCCCCAGCGACTCTCCGATTGTGCCCAGCTGTCCCCTTACACTTCAGAGGGCAGGAGCGTCGTCTTCGGGTCGCCTAGGGTCCCGAAAACAGGAGAATTAGCGGGATTCCGCGCGGAGCTGCGAGCTCACGCCGCCATCCCGATCGGCGTCCAAGCCACGCCCCCTTCCCTCGCATCCATCGCGCGCCAACACAACCTCAACATCATCTCCTACGCAGACGACACCCAGCTGATCCTCTCCCTCACCAAAGACCCAAACACCGCCAAAACCAACCTACACGAAGGGATGAAAGAAGTAGCCGAGTGGATGAAGAACAGCCGTTTAAAACTGAACTCTGACAAAACGGAAGTCCTCATCTTAGGTTCATCCCCCTCCGCCTGGGACGACTCATGGTGGCCACCGGCCCTGGGAAACGCACCCATAACTACGGACCACGCACGTAACCTGGGCTTCATCCTGGACTCCTCCCTCTCGATGACCAGACAAGTCAACGCCGTCTCATCATCATGCTTCAACATCCTACGTATGCTCAAAAAAACCTTCCGTTGGATCCCCATCGAAACAAGAAAGACGGTCACCCACGCACTAGTCACAAGCCGACTGGACTACGGAAACACCCTTTACGCCGGAACCACAGCCAAACTACAGAAAAAACTCCAACGCATCCAAAATGCCTCAGCCAGACTCATACTAGACATCCCCTGCCAAGCTCACATTTCCGGTCACCTGAAAGACCTCCACTGGCTACCCGTCAATAAGAGAATAACGTTCCGTCTCCTCACCCACGCACACAAAGCCCTCTACGACTTAGGACCCGAATGCCTCAATACGCGCCTGTCCTTTTACACCCCCACCCGTCAACTATGATCGTCCTATCAAGCCATCGCCGCAATTCTACGCATCCATAAATCCACCATGGGGGAAGATCCTTCTCCTACTTAGCGGCCAAATCCTGGAATTCCCTCCCCACCCACCTCCGCCTCACACAGAACCACCTCTCCTTCAGAAAACAACTAAAAACTTGGATATTCGACAAATAAAATACCCCCTTCCCTCAAGCGCCTTGAGACCCTCTGGGTGAGTAGTGCGCTATACAAATGTTAAACTTGAACTTGAACTTGAACTCTCTGTGCCAAGTCCCACAACATCGCCAACATGGAAAGTACGGGGAATCACTGACCCTACATTTATCCATAGTTCCACACATGGAAGATGGTAGACATGACACATCTGTGTGGCTATGAATGTTTATTGCAAATTCAGTGGAGTGTTGCAGCTGTAGCAATACAAGGCCATGGAAAATTAAAGTTTCAGTTTTTGGCACATGGAGGGCAGCCAATTAACGTCAAGCTTGTGTTTGGGGTTAGGCTGCGCCAACATATGTAGTTATACAATCACTCCGCTAATCCCCAAGCACTTATAAATTCACTATTCTTTATTCATTTTATTTATTTATTTAATGAGTTTTATATAGCGCTGGCTAGACCCGAAGGTATCAGAGCGCTGTACATGAGCTTCCACGAAGTTACAAAAATTATTTCAGGAAATAGATTACATCAGATTACTAGTAAAACATTTAAAGAGTATATAAAATGAGATAAATGAAGCATAGAAGGGTAAGGGGGTAGGGTAAGGGGTAAGGGGGAGATACGACGGCAAGACGAGGGAAAGGCTGCCCCAAGTCCGGCTGGGTAAGTGATGGCCTAGGGGGAAGTCCACGGCCCATCTCCTCTTTAGCTATCAGGTAGCTCCACCGGGCATCGGCCATATAGCAAGGTCTCGGCTAAAAAACATATATAAAGAGCACTCTCCTTGCAGTACTCTAATGATCCAATCTCTACTTACGTACTTGTACAATGACCGAGGCAAAGTTACATAACCAAAGTTTTCCCCACTGCCAGCGTGAACATGGTTGCACAGTACAATGTAATGTGGTAGGGCCCAGGGGCAGCATCTTGCATACATAGTGAACACACGGACACAGATAGATAGTGGAACTAGGTTTGGGCACATGCGCTTGACTCCTTTTTATTACCAGGGTCACGTGTCCAGTGACGTCTGTGCTGGATGCGTGTGGGGTGAGTGTAAACCATCCCCCGGGAATGGTTAGTGCTGGTAACAGCGACCTCTCACTAAAGGCACAAGTGGGCCAGGTGGTCTCCAAGTGTTTCTACCAGCTAAAAAAAATCAGGAAGGTCCGGCGACTACTAACGCTAGAAGCTATTACACAGGTTGTGATCGCCACTGTTCTGTCCCATCTGGACTACGCGAATGCCATCTACTTGGGTCTCCCAAGCTATCTACTCAAGCGTCTCCAGATGGTACAGAACTATGCTGCTAGGATGATCTTGAAGCAACCAAGGTGGCAGGCAGCGACCCCCCTTCTCATTAAACTACACTGGCTTCCGATCATATAGCGCTGTGCCTTCAAAGCAGGCTGTATGATTTTTAAATCACTACATGGCAGAAGCACTAAATTCATTAATCAATTAATCACCAGATATGTTCCCTCCCGCAACCTTCGCTCACTCCACCTAGGCCTTCTTCAGACCCCCCCTTTCAAACTTAAACGCTCTGGTGGACGTAGGTTTGCAACACTTGCACCCTGCTTATGGAACACTTTTCCTCTGGAAATCCGGTTCTGTCGAGATCTTCTACCTTTTCCGAAAGCACTGAAGACCTGGCTCTTCAGACAAGCCTTTTAATCTACCTTCCTTTTACCTTCGTTGTGTTACTGTCTTAACTTAGCGCCAAGAAACTAATCAGTGTTAGTGCGCTCAATAAATGATTTAATAACATAACATAACATAACATAACAAGTACAACAGTAATCATTGGATCAGACACAGAGATTCAATCATAAAGGGTCAATGATTTGTGCTGCACTAAGGTAGGGGCAGCAGATGTGAACTAATACACAAAAGATTCTATCGTAAAGGGTCCATGACTTGTGGTACACTAAGGTAGGGCAGCAGATGTGAAATTATACACAAAACATTGTACCATAAAGGGTTCATGAGTTGTGCTGCATTGAGATAGGGGCATCAGAAGCATTCAGCGTGTGCGCAGCTAGCGATGGTGCATGGTGCGAGCGAGCCGCACTGGGAGCAATATCTGTTGCCTACTGGACTGCGTCACCTGCAATTGTGACTCGATGTGAATTGTGAGCCCTGCTATCCGTGGTGTAGATCGAAGGCAGTAGTCAGCACAGACATCGAGGAATGCTTTTTATCACATCCTCTTAACAAAATCTGAGGAAATAGAGCACAATTCTCTCTGTAATTATTAAAACAAGACTGAATTCAAATTATGAGCTCGGCTGACCGCAGTGTAGGCGTATGGAAGAAAACACGAAATATGTATGGAATACATTGTCGAAATATGTAGGTTTCAGGGACGTTATAGTACACATTGTGAGCTCTGCTATCCACAGTGTAGACTGCCATTCGGTGTTCGTTTGGACGTGCAAGATGAATATGGTCATTGTAGTAAAGCTATAACTGATATAAAACAAGTTCTTGAAGCAAGGATACTAAAAGGATATTATGTAGGTCTTAGGAACGTTATACTTAGTTGCCTACTGGACTCTGCAATTAATGAATTAAGAGTGAATTTGAATTATGAGCCTTGCTGACCACAGTATAGGTCGGAGGCAGCGGTTAGCAAGGGCCCACATTCACGTGGCGTTGAGTTGATCTGCACAGTTAGTGGCATCTGAAGCAACCAGCATGTGTGGAGCCTGCGAGGATGCATGGTCTGGGCGGGCCGGACTGCTAGCAAAGTCTTTTGCCTACTGAATTCTGGTTTAAGAAGGCTACGTGGCGATAACTTGTGGTGCACTGAGTTAGTGGCATCTGAAGCACTCAGCGTGTGCGCACCCTGCGATGATGCGTGGTCCGGTTGGGCCACACTGGTAGCAATGTTTTTTGCCTACTGAATTCTGCCTTAATAAGGCTATGTGGTGAGGACTTGTGGTGCACTGAGTTAATGGCACCTGAAGCACTCAGCGTGTGCGCACCCTGCGATGATGCGCTGTCCGGGCGTGCCGCACTGGTAGCAATTTCTTTTCTCTAATGAATTCTGCCTTAATAAGGCCACGTGGCATTGACTTGTGGTGCAGTGAGTTAGTGGTACCTCTGGCGCTCAGAGTGTGCACAGCCTGCAATGATGCGTGGTCCGGCCGGGCCGCACTGGGAGCAATGTGTCTTGCCTACTGCACTGCATCATCTGCAATCGCTACTCCATCTGAATTGTGAGCCTTCTGTACGCAGTGTAGATGGAAGGCAGTAGTCTGTACAGACATAAGTCTGTGGTGCTGTGCCGCTTTGTTCGCAGGGGGCCTGTGTCAAGGAGGCCCACAGTCATGGCGGCGGTCACGTGGCAGGGTGAGGGCCCCGCTTTGGCAGACTCGTTGGTCTTGACAGAAGTGAACCACACCCAGAGCCCTGGCCTATTTATTCACACTTCTATGCTGTTGTGGCATACGTTGGAATAGCCCACTGCGCTTCCGCTTACAGGGGGGACAACACAGATACATGACTGAGATGTTCCCCACTGCATGAGGTAACATGGTTGCGTCTATTGTCCACAGCACTACAAGCACCAGCAGTATATGTACACATGGAGAGCTTTGTGCTCTGCATAGTGAGGTCTGTCCAGCACATCACCGCTACACTTGTCATTGTGTACATTATTATTGATGGGTGACTTGTGTCCTTCACACATACTTGGTTGCCACATCTCCCAACATTCAGCTATTGTATGGCTGAGGGACCATGCCGTATTTGGAAAATCATCTGTCCTGTTCTGCGCTGCCTCAGTGGTAGTAGGGAGGGAGGGGGGTGGTCCGGGGGGGGAGGTCCTAAGGGTGGTAGCAGTGGGTGTTGTGGCCTTCTTGGGTGTCGGAGCTGCATGATCAGTAACTCTATGACATGTGTTGGTCTTTAGATGTGATTCTGGGCTGTGTTCCCTTTCACAATGTAGGCAGATGTTACATTCCTACTGCTAACGCAGGTTATCGCCTGTTTCTGGATCACACCCCAGATTTGGCTGCTCGTTGAAAATATCGGGAAGAGGTGTTTTCGTATTATTTTTGCACAGGAGTGCCTTCTCTGCATTATATTAGCGTTAGTTGTCGCTCTCATTTGTGGCGATTTTTTTTGCGGTAGCTAT
This sequence comes from Lissotriton vulgaris, assembly GCF_964263255.1. Lineage (NCBI taxonomy): Eukaryota > Metazoa > Chordata > Amphibia > Caudata > Salamandridae > Lissotriton > Lissotriton vulgaris. The sequence continues at coordinate 1,403,382,304 of NC_141696.1, forward strand.
TGCTGGAAAACTGGCGATATCGGCTAATTTCACTAGGTTGAGAATGGAATGATAATTTAAAATCATTGAAAAAGCATAGGTTTAATGAACATTATAATTAGAAATTAGCACTAAAATCGTTTGAAATTCACTGAAAAAACCATAGGTTTCAGGGACGTTATAGTTAGTTAGACATTTTGCTCGTACAAAACCATAGAAATTCTGCCGTTATAGTTAGTTGAGCTAACTATTACTCGCGTCATGCAATGCACTGCTGATGACGTCACATATTACATCATTCATGACATGGTCAGTGACATCACTGATGACATCACTGATGACATCTCAGTGACATCACTGATGACATAATCCACGTGACAATCTGATGCACCTCCTCACACCTTAATAAAACCTTTGATACACCAACTCTAAAATACAGACTACCAGTTTCGAAACAATAGACACACCAATACCAGTTACTACGTACGCACTTACTGAATCCTAGGTCTACACACACATCCAGTCATTCACCCATACAGTCACTCATACATGCAGTGACTCATCAATACAACAATATTATAGGTACTCAAACACCTATACAAACATTCACACACACTCATCCAGAGTTACTCACACATCTAGTCAGTCATGCAAATAATCAATCATACTTCTATTTACTAACCTATACAGTTATACACACACAACCTCACTTATTCATACAGATACTGACAAATACTTACTCTCTTATACAATCACTGATACAAGTACATACTCATCCATACAGCCACTCTCACAATCACTGACTCTCACGTAAAGTCATTTATATAGTCCAACTCTCACATACACTGCATTTTAAATGTGTAGTTACTTGGACATGTGGCACTGATATATCCATTCACTCACCAACACACGCATACACACACTCACCCACCCATACAGCTGTTTCCACATATACTCCTGAACCCACACACCCAGTGAATAAAGCACTCGCACATCTATGCACAGAGTCACACACCTCCCACCCACCCACACACACACTCAGGCACCCATACAAATACTCAGGCAACCAATCAATAACCTATATAGACACTCATGTAGCCACTCACCAAGCAATGCAGCACCTTACACAGCAATAGACAGACTGATACAGACATTCACACAGTTTAGTCACTAACCCATGCATTCAGTAAGACACATTTAATCACTCACTTATACAGTCAGTCACACACCTACTAAATCCTCCATCCAGATACTTATACACCCACTAATTCTTCAATACACCTTGGCCAATATATATAAAACATATTTAAACTTTACAGAAACACACAGTCACTGAATGATGTCATCAGTGATGTCATCATTGGTGTCATTTGAGATGCCATCAGTGATGTCACTGACCATGTCATGAATGATGTAATATGTGACGTCATCAGCAGTGCATTGCGGGGGCGCGAGTTATAGTTAGCTCAACTAACTATAACGGCAGAATTTCTATGGTTTTGTACGAGTGAAATGTCCAACTAACTATAACGTCCCTTAAACCTATGTTTTTTCAGAGAATATATATATATATATATATATATATATATATATATATATATATATATATATATATATATATATTTATATATTTATATATTTATATATATATATATATTCCGAGGACCGGTTTCTGGCATTCCAGCCGTCTTCAGCCCGGCTTGCTTGCTTGCTTGAATCCAGTGGCAAAGTGAGCAAAGGACTCACGTCTGAGCATACCCTGCCACACTTATGGCAGCCAAAAGCGGTACAAAAGGGGGTGGTGATGGACGGAGCATCTGAATCAATCAAACACTCACACCCAGTCAAAAGATCCGGGTTTAATCCATCACCGTTCTTTAGTCCAGCCCGAACTGCCAAGTGTGGCAGGGTATGCTCAGACGTGAGTCCCTTGCTCACTTTGCCACTGGATTCAAGCAAGCCGGGCTGAAGACGGCTGGAATGCCAGAAACCGGTCCTCGGAAGCTTGTTTCCGGTCCAGGGAAGACATGGCTTGGCAGTTCGGGCTGGACTGTTCCCATGAGGCACAGGGTCAGACTTTTTTCCATATAGCCATATCTGAACTGGGGTGGCAGAGTGGGCTAAAGAACGGTGATGGATTAAACCCAGATCTTTTGACTGGGTGTGAGTGTTTGATTGATTCAGATGCTCCGTCCATCACCACCCCCTTTTGTACCGCTTTTGGCCACCATAAGTGTGGCAGGGTATGATCAGACGTGAGTCCCTTGCTCACTTTGCCACTGGATTCAAGCAAGCCGGGCTGAAGACGGCTGGAATGCCAGAAACCTGTCCTCGGAAGCTTGTGTCCGGTCCAGGGAAGACATGGCTTGGCAGTTCGGGCTGGACTGTTCCCATGAGGCACAGGGTCAGACTGATTTCCATATAGCCATGTCTGAACTGGGGTGGCAGAGTGGGCTAAAGAACGGTGATGGATTAAACCCAGATCTTTTGACTGGGTGTGAGTGTTTGATTGATTCAGATGCTCCGTCCATCACCACCCCCTTTTGTACCGCTTTTGGCCGCCATAAGTGTGGCAGGGTATGCTCAGAAGTGAGTCCCTTGCTCACTTTGCCACTGAATTCAAGCAAGCCGGGCTGAAGACGGCTGGAATGCCAGAAACCGGTCCTCAGAAGTTTGTTTCCGGTCCAGGGAAGACATGGCTTGGCAGTTCGGGCTGGACTGTTCCCATGAGGCACAGAGTCAGACTGACTTCCATATAGCCATGTCTGAACTGGGGTGGCAGAGTGGGCTAAAGAACGGTTGTGAGAAGTTGGCCTGATATATGATGTTTCCAATTCTGGAACCACCTTGTATCAGTCCAAACAATCCCTTATGGTGTCTGGTTGTAAGTCAACCTTATAGACAAGCTATCTTAATGGTAGCATAGACTAAGCAGCCTTAAAGGCTAAAATCAAGAGGTCGTGTTAAGCGAGCTGTTTTACCAATCACAATTCTGTAATATCAAATAAAAGGACACCACACAAGTATATATTATAAAAATATATGTGTTTATTTCTAAAATAATCCCCAGTACTCTTTATGAGCAAAGGGGCACAAGCGTTAAATCAAAAGCACAGTATAACATACAAAGTTGCACAGTTATGGATGAGGGCGGGTGGCCACTCAAACCATATATTAAGAAAGTGGTATAAGAGATACCAATCGAACAGTGGTTAGGCCTGGGGCCTAGGGAATCGCTGGGGGCAGTCGGGACAAGCAATGCTGAAGTCGGGAAAAGCCAGCGGGATTCGGGTGCAGTGCTGAAAGTACACGCATGCACCAATGCAATGTCAATGGTGCGTAAAAGTTACACAAATAGAGTTTAAGGATAGTTCCGCTGAACCTAGATGGACAAAACTTTAGACACAGGCCCTAGAGGTGTGTACCAGTGTAGGAACACCGGCGTTGCTGAGTTACCTCCCCCACAGGAAGCGGGTGCATAGGGTCGAAGTGGCGTCGGGTTTCGTCACGCAGGTTGTTGGTGCTTGAAGCTGAAGATGCTGCAGGCGATGTGAAGGAGAAGTGTCCGGTGTGATCCAAGGGTGGATCAGAGTAGAAAAGTACCTGAAAGCAGAGGAGACAGAGTCTGGGTCACTCAGCAGTGACCAGGGTGGAACCAGGACTGAACCAGGCAATGTCGGGCGCAATCAGGTGGTTATCGAGGAGCTTCTCTCCGCTGCCACGTGGGCTCTGGGGCATCTGCGACATCCAGGAGCGGGTCACTAGCTGTCCCACGCAGGCTCTCACCGTCGGCGCTGTCGGATTCAAGATTGGAGCAAACAACACTTGGCAAGAGCAATCCACGCAGGACTGGAAGATTGCTTCTCACTCGGACCAGAAGGGTCAGAGCAGGTGCTCCTTTTCAGAGGAGCTGGTGCAAGTCTGGAGCAACCAGAATCGCAAAGCAGTTTTAGGTTTTCGCCAGCACAGGGGCCACAAGCCAGCTGGCAAGTGACCGGGCCAACGCGTCGAGCCAAAGAAAGCAGAAGGGCCCCACGCAGCACTCGTCGAGTGTGGAGGGGTGAGCTTTGGTGCAAGAGTGGCTCAGGGTTGGGGCTTCTCAAACCCCGGTGTACAGCTTCGAGGGGCACTCGTGGGCTGCACAGTCAGCGTCTCATGGTCTTTTCAAGATGGCGTGCCCCACGCTTCCGGTCGCCTCCACGGGTCTCAGCTCTGCAGGGACTGTGGATCGGGCTGTTAGAAGGCAGGCAAGCTTGATCTCGTTGATCTCTGTCGCTCGAGTTCGGTAACTGCAACAAAACAGACACCGAGGTGCTGGATGGTGCCTGTTTGCACAGGGTGGTCACTCCTTGACCACAAGGGAGATTCTTCAGTCTTCTACGTTGAGTAGGATGTCGAAGGGTCCATAGTTTCGTTTCAAATGTTTCATCAGGATAATCTGAGTGCGTTGGCACTGCTCCCATTCTTATACCAATCTAGGGGGCTGGATTACCTGCTAGGTCCCCTCCTATGGGTGGGACCCTGGAAGGGGGTGGATACACCCCTTTCCTTTGATCCAGGCCGCGCTGGGACTGGGGCTGGTCTGCCCCAGAACCGGTTTGGCCGGATTATTCAAGGGGAAGCCTTGTGCTCCCCAGGCAGTGTCTGGCTTCTTTCAAACCTCCCTGCTACAATCCACTATCTCCTGTCTGGGTTGGTGTGACACCTCCCTGCGACAGGAAAGCCTTTGTCCAGGCCTCCTCTGCTGAGTTTCGGTCAGCAGCAAGAGGTCAGACTCGTGTATGTGGCAGAAGCATCCATTTTGTGGATCTGAGGCTCATTTAAAAATCAACCGCGTTTCAGTAAAGTAACATGTATTCTCCCTCTAGAGGGGTGGAATGCTATCCCCGTTGACAGAACTGTAGAGGGGATAGTATTCCAAATCGTATGACACCTTACACAACATGTTTTGATAAAGCCAAACCAAAGTTGCTATATAACCGCGAGGATTATAATGCACTTAATAGTATATGGTATGGCATTATCCCAGATCAGCTTAGGGAGTTGTTCCCGACAGCTGCAGACAGGCTCAGCTCATGCCAGAGCACCTTCTCACATTAAACCACGCACTCTGCCTCCAGGATTGATAAGGCCTTCCATAGGAGTGGCTCACAGGTTTATATGTGTCCAGATATAGGTTTAGATATAGGTATACTATATCTAAGCAAGGGGTGATTATGCCCACTTGCCCCAGCTGAGTGATCAGCCAGTTGTGTCAATTTAAGAACCAGCCAGGGGTGGCAAAAGCTATGCTTCAGCCCCTGGTAGCCCTTGGTGGCACCTATGCCCTGAGCACCTATAGTGCATGGTACAGGGGCTGACAAGGAGTCCATTTCCAATTGGGTTATGTACCTATAGTACATGTCTGTGAATTTAGAGAGAGAACAGCAGGCTGGGGGTCTGATTAGCAGGCCCACAGCCACAGTAAGTCGAAAACCAGTGAAGCAAAAAGCAAAAATTTGGGGTGACCATAGGATAGCAGACCCTACTCTCCTACACAACCCCCCCCCCCCCCCCCCCAAACGCAGGGACGTTAAACTTAACCTTGACCAGATAAGTCTTCATGTTCTAAGTGGAAGTACCTGGAGAGACCATCTGCATTACCATGGTCAGTCCCTGGGCGGTGCTCCACTGTAAAGTCCATCCCCTGTAGGGAAATGGACCATCTGAGCAGTTTGGGATTTTCACCCTTCATATGATTTAGCCACAAGAGGGGCTTATGGTCTGTCTGAATTAGGAAGTGAGTTCCAAACAAGTATGGCCTCAACTTCTTCAGGGCCCAAACCACAGCAAAGGCCTCCCTCTCAATAGCTGACCAACGTTTCTCCCTGGGGGTCAGCCTTCTGCTAATAAAAGCAATGGGCTGGTCTTGACCATCTTGATTAAGTTGTGAAAGCACAGCTCCCACCCCCAACTCAGAAGCATCTGTCTGTACAATGAACTATTTGGAGTAGTCAGGACTCTTCAGGATAGGTGCAGAGCACATGGCCTTCTTCAGGTCATTAAATGCCTTTTGACAGCTAACTGTCCACTGAACCTTTTTGGGCATCTTCTTGGATGTCAAGTCATTCAATGGTGTCACAATGGACCCATAGTTCTTTACACATTTTCTGTAATACCCTGTCAGGCCCAAGAAGGCTCTGACTTGTGTCTGGGTAGTTGGAGGAGCCCAGTCCTGTATGGTCTGGATCTTACTCTCCAATGGTTGAACCTGACCCCCACCTACTTGTTGGCCCAGGTACACAACCTTGCTCTGAACTATCTGGCACTTGGTAGCCTTGATAGTCAGGCCTGCCTTTTGCAGGGCCTCCAGAACCTTCTTCAGGTGGATCAGGTGATCCTTCCAGGTGGAGCTAAAGACAGCAATATCATCTAGATATGCTGCACAAAAGTCATCCAACCCAGCAAGGACTTGATTCACCAACCTTTGGAAGGTGGCAGGTGCATTCTTCAAACCAAAGGGCATTACCACAAACTGATAATGTCCACTAGGGGTAGAGAATGCTGTCTTGGCTTTTGACTCTTCAGCTAACCTGATCTGCCAGTAGCCAGCTGTCAAATCAAATGTGCTCAGAAGCTTGGCAGAAGCCAATTTATCAATGAGCTCATCTGCTCTTGGAATGGGATGAGCATCTGTCCTAGTGACAACATTGAGACCTCTGTAATCCACACAAAACCTCATTTCTCTCTTTCCATCTTTGGTATGAGGTTTTGGCGCAAGGACCACTGGGCTAGCCCATGGGCTCTCTGATGGCTCAATCACTCCAAGCTCCAACATCTTTTGCACCTCAGCCTTTATACAATCCCTGACATGGTCAGGTTGCCTGTAGATCTTATTCTTCACAGGCAGACTGTCACCAGTGTCCACCTCATGGGTGCACCAGTTAGTTTGACTGGGTGTGAGTGAAAACATATGTCTGTGGGCCTGCAACACCTGTCTGCAGTCCACCTGTTGCTGCCCAGTGAGGCTGCCTGCCAAGGCTACTACATCAACTGAACCATCATCAGGGTTCTGGGAAAGCAGGTCTGGGAGAGGGTCACTCTCTTCCTCCTGATCCCCATCTGTGGCCATGAGCAAGCTCATTTCCTCCCTGTCCACAAATGCTTTCAAACGATTCACATGGAGCACCCTGTGGGGGCTCCTAGGGGTTCCAAAGTTCCATTTAATGCGCACAAAGCTGTGCGCATTAAAATGCAAATAACATAACATAACAAAGTCAACCACATAGGTGACTTCTCCCTTTTTCTCAACAATAGGGTAGGGTCCAGTCCATTTGTCCTGGAGTGCTGCTGGGGCCACTGGCTCCAACACCCACACCTTCTGCCCTGGCTGGAACTCAACCAGAACAGCCTTTTGGTCATGCCAGGCTTTCTGTAATTCTTGACTGGCCTCCAGGTTTTTGGATGCTCTTTCCATATACTCAGCCATCCTGGAGCGGAGACCAAGTACAAAGTCCCCCATATCTAGCTTAGGCTTTCCGAGAGGTAACTTCCATCCTTCCTTCACCAAACATAGTGGACCCCTCACAGGGTGGCCAAACAAAAGTTCAAAAGGGCTGTAGCCAACCCCCTTCTGTGGGACCTCTCTGTAAGCAAAGAGCAAGCAGGGTAAAAGGGTGTCCCATTTCCGCCTAAGCTTCTCTGGTAATCCTTTTATCATTCCCTTGAGGGTCTTGTTGAATCTCTCCACAAGCCCATTGCACTGTGGGTGATAGGGTGTGGTAAACTTGTAGTTTACTCCACACTCCTTCCACATTGCCTTTAAGTATCCAGACATGAAGTTGGTACCTCTGTCTGAAAGAACCTCCTTTGGAAAGCCCACTCTTGAGAAAACTGCAATGAGGGCCTTTGCCACAACAGGTGCTGTTGTGGTCCTCAGGGGAATTGCCTCTGGGTACCTGGTGGGATGATCCACTACCACCAGTATAAATCTGTGCCCAGATGCTGTTTGAGGATCCATTGGACCCACAATATTTTTCCAACTCTTTCAAAGGGTACCCCCACCACAGGTAGTGGTATCAGGGGGCCTTTGTTGTGCCACCTGACTTACCACTGGCTTGACAAGTGACACAGGAGCGACAAAACTCCTTGACATTTCCTGACATATGAGGCCAGTGAAAGTGAGGGACAAGCCTGTCCCAAGTCTTGTTCTGGCCTAAGTGTCCTGCAAGGGGAATGTCATGGGCCAAGGTAAGAAGGAAGCCCCTGAACTTCAAAGGTATAACCAACCTCCTGGTGGTACCAGGCTTGGGGTCTCTAGCCTCTGAGTAAAGGAGACCATCATCCCAATATACTTTATGGGCACCTTGAGAATTCCCTGCAGCCTCAGCAGCAGCTTGCTGTCTGAGGGGTTCAAGTGAAGGGCAATCTAATTGGGCCTGCCCCAGGTCTGCCCTTGAGGGTCCCCCTGTCCCCAGAAACTCAACCTGATCAGGCTCCAGTTCCTCTGAGACAGTCTCCTCTTGGACTGCAGAATCAGCTTCCTGTGAAGGCTGATCCTCAACCTGGGGCAAGTGGGAAGGCACAGCCTTAACCCGCTTGCTCCTTCTCTTGGGTTGTGGTTGGTCTAATGTTTCAAGATCCACCACTGGTTCAGGAAGGCACTTCTTAGCCTGAGACCTTGTCACTGCAAGGACATGAGCTGAAATCCCTAGCATTTCTGCTTGAGTCCTGTACTCCACTTCTGACCAAACTGAGCTTTCAAGATCATTGCCTAACAGACAGTCTACTGGGAGGTCTGCACTTACCACAACTTTCTTTAGGCCATTTACCCCTCCCCAGGAGAAGTTCACAACAGCCACACTATGTGTAGTAGTGGTGTTGCTTGCATTGGTCACTAGGTAGTTCTCACCTAATACAATCTGACCAGGGTCCACAAAGTCAGGTGTCACCATAGTGACACTGGCACAAGTGTCCCTGTAGGCCTGAGCCAGTCTCTCATTTATCAAAGGCGTCTGACTATACTTGCCCAGGTTACTGGGACTCACAGTAGTGGACAAAGATAAGTCCACATCATATAGGAGAACTGCCTGAGTAGGGACTCTGACTAGGCCAGATACCATCTCAGTACCCATTAACCCTACTATACCCTTTGGCTGTGTACCACCACTGCTAACTGTAGTAGGGGGTGCAGGTGCTTTTGGAGCTGCAGTGGTGGGGACAGGATTTTTCTTGGTGCATTCACTTCCCCAGTGTGAAACTGATTTGCAGGTATTACACCAGGGTTTCTTTGGGCCATCATTCTTCTTTTTCTTGTTGCCATTTTGGGAACCACCCTCCTTATTACTAGTTTGGGGGCCTGAAGACTTCTGGTCCTTTTCTTTATCTTTCTGATTCCCACCCTTCTGGTCTGTTTTCTTCTGGTCACCACCATGGTTCTGGGGTTTCTGCTTAATCCTTGTTCCGACCCATTTGTCTGCCTTCTTTCCCAATTCTTGGGGAGAGGTCAGATCAGAGTCAATAAGGTATTGATGCAACAGCTGGTTCTGACAGTTATTAAGGATCTGTTCTCTCATTATAAGATTGTACAATCCTGTATAGTCTGAGACTTTACTTCCCTGCAGCCAACCCTCCAGAGCCTTAGTGGCACAATCAACAAAATCAGTCCAGTCCTGAGTCTGTGCTTTTTGGGTGTCTCTGAACAACAACCTGTATTGCTCAGTGGTTAGGCCAAGCCCTTCAATAAGAGCACTCTTCAGGACAGAGTAGTTTTTGGCATCCTCAGGTCTAACTGTGAGGAGCCTATCCCTCCCTTTCTCAGAAAAGGAGTACCATAAAATTGCAGCCCACTGATCCTGAGGAACCTGCTGTACCATGCAGGCTCTCTCAAGAGCAGTCATCCATTTGTGGATGTCATCCCTTTCCTTGTAGGGGGACACAATTTTTGTCAGGTTTCTATTGTCATAGCTCCTGTCTTTCTCTTTAGGATTATTGCTGCCACCAGTGGCATCTAAGCCACACAACTTTCGTTCTCTTGCTAAAGCAAGTTTAGCTTGAGCCAAGGCTATCTCTTCCCTCTCTATTTGGAGTTGGACAGCCCTCATCCTGGCCCTATGCTCTTTCCTTTGGGGGGAAGTCATTCCCCTTTGAGATTCTCTTGAGACACTAGAAATATGAGAGTCCCCTGATGGAGATCTCACCCTTCTGTTGCCTGGGAGGATTATGTTATGGGATCTGGGGAGGTGCTGGCCCTCTCCATTCCCATGTAGGTCTAAGTTGGCCTGGTTAAGCCTGGCAACTACAACCTGGTCACCCCTCTGATCCTGATCCTCAGGCTCATCTACTTCTGAGCCTTCTTCCTCCTCTTCCTCCTCTTCTTCTTCCTCTTGTGGAGTTGTCTCATTCTCAGGGGTGTTCACTCCATCTCCTGCATCTAAGGGAGCTGCACTCGCCTTGTCTAAGTCATCCTTTTCCAGGATAGCTATCAGGGAGGGAATGGTGGGGTTTTTACCCCTTTTTAGCCCCCCTGCAGTGCCCAAGGCACTCAAGTCTTTGTGGCTAAGTTTGTCATAGCTTGAAGTTGCCTTGGTAGGGTCAACTGTCACAGGGGCAGAGCCTGAAGCTCTTCCTGTGTCAGACATGACTGCTAGTGAGGTGCAAGTGGTGCACTTACCTACACTAAGTGTTTTCCTACTGTACCTTGCTAGTGAGTTGTAGTCAGGGTGTGCTAATCCCTTTAATCTACAACTACTAAGTTCAGTAGAACTTAAATATGCTAAGCTTTTGATTTATATGTACCTAAGGTACTTGATGTGATCTTTCAATTTGATAAAAAGATTGCAATGGTAAAACAACAGCAAGCTCAAATCCGCACCGCTGCACACCAATGTGAGAAGTTGGCCTGATATATGATGTTTCCAATTCTGGAACCACCTTGTATCAGTCCAAACAATCCCTTATGGTGTCTGGTTGTATGTCAACCTTATAGACAAGCTATCTTAATGGTAGCATAGACTAAGCAGCCTTAAAGGCTAAACTCAAGAGGTCGTGTTAAGCGAGCTGTTTTATCAATCACAATCCTGTAATATCAAATGAAAGGACACCACACAAGTATATATTATAAAAATATATGTGTTTATTTCTAAAATAATCCCCAGTACTCTTTATGAGCAAAGGGGCACAAGCGTTAAATCAAAAGCACAGTATAACATACAAAGTTGCACAGTTATGGATGAGGGCGGGTGGCCACTCAAACCATATATTAAGAAAGTGGTATAAGAGGTACCAATCGAACAGTGATTAGGCCTAGGGCCTACGGAATCGCTGGGAGCAGTCGGGACAAGCAATGCTGAAGTCTGGAAAAGCCTGCGGGATTCGGGTGCAGTGCTGAAAGTACAGGCATGCACCAATGCAATGTCAATGGTGTGTAAAAGTTACACAAATAGAGTTTAAGGATACTTACGCGGAACCTAGATGGACAAAACTTTAGACACAGGCCCTAGAGGTGTGTACCAGTGTAGGAACACCGGCGTTGCTGAGTTACCTCACCCACAGAAGCGGGTGCATAGGGTAGAAGTGGTGTCGGGTTTCGTCACGCAGGTTGTTGGTGCTTGAAGCTGAAGATGCTGCAGGCGATGTGAAGGAGAAGTGTCCGGTGTGATCCAAGGGTGGATCAGAGTAGAAAAGTACCTGAAAGCAGAGGGGACAGAGTCTGGGTCACTCAGCAGTGACCAGGGTGGAACCAGGACGGAACCAGGCAATGTCGGGCGCAATCAGGTGGTTGTCGAGGAGCTTCTCTCCGCTGCCACGTGGGCTCTGGGGAATCTGCAAAGTCAAGGAGTGGGTAACGAGCTGTCCCACGCAGCCTCTCACCGTCTGCGCTGTCGGCTTCAAGATCGCAGCAAACAACTCTTGGCAAGAGCAATCCACGCAGGACTGGAAGATTGCTTCTCACTCAGACCAGAAGGGTCAGAGCGGGTGCTCCTTTTCAGAGAAGCTGGTGCAAGTCTGGAACAACCAGAATCGCAAGTCGGATTTAGATTTTTACCGGCACAGGGGCCACAAGCCAGCTGGCAAGTGACCGGGCCAACGCGTCGAGCCAAAGAAAGCAGAAGGGCCCCACGCAGCACTCGTCGAGTGTGGAGGGGTGAGCTTTGGTGCAAGAGTGGCTCAGGGTTGGGGCTTCTCAAACCCCGGTGTACAGCTTCAAGGGTCACTCGTGGGCTGCACAGTCAGCATCTCGTTGTCTTTTCAAGATGGCGTGCCCCACGCTTCCTGTCGCCTCCACGGGTGTCAGCTCTACAGGGACTGTGGATCCGGCTGTAAGACGGCAGGCAAGCTTAATCTCATTGATCTCTGTCGCTCGAGTTCCGGCGGGAACTGCAACAAAGCAGACGTCGAGGTGCTGGATGGTGCCTGTTTGCACAGGGTGGTCACTCCTTGACCACAAGGGAGATTCTTCAGTCTTCTACGTTGAGTAGGATGTCGAAGGGTCCAGAGTTTCGTTTCAAATGTTTCATCAGGATAATCTGAGTGCGTTGGCACTGCTCCCATTCTTATACCAATCTAGGGGGCTGGATTACCTGCTAGGTCCCCTCCTATGGGTGGGACCCAGGAAGGGGGTGGATACACCCCTTTCCTTTGATCCAGGCCGTGCTGGGACTGGGGCTGGTCTGCCCCAGAACCGGTTTGGCCGGATTATGCAAGGGGAAGCCTTGTGCTCCCCAGGCAGTGTCTCGCTTCTTTCAAACCTCCCTGCTACAATCCACTATCTCCTATCTGGGGTGGTGTGACACCTCCCTGCGACAGGAAAGTCTTTGTCCAGGCCTCCTCTGCTGAGTTTTGGTCAGCAGCAGGAGCTCAGACTCGTGTCTGTGGCAGAAGCATCCATTTTGTGGATCTTAGGCTCTTTTAAAAATCAACCGCGTTTCAGTAAAGTAACATGTCTTCTCCCTCTAGAGGGATGGAATGCTATCCCCGTCGACAGAAATGTCGAGGGGATAGTATTCCAAATCGTATGACACCTTACACAACATGTTTTGATAAAGCCAAACCAAAGTTGCTATATAACCGCGAGGATTAGAATGCACTTAATAGTATATGGTATGGCATTATCCCGGATCAGCTTAGGGAGTTGTTCCCGACAGCTGCAGACAGGCTCAGCTCAGGCCAGAGCACCTTCTCACATTAAACCACGCACTCTGCCTCCAGGATTGATAAGGCCTTCCATAGGAGTGTCTCACAGGTTTATATGTGTCCAGATATAGGTTTAGATATAGGTATACTATATCTAAGCAAGGGGTGATTATGCCCGCTTGCCCCAGCTGAGTGATCAGCCAGTTGTGTCAATTTAAGAACCAGCCAGGGGTGGCAAAAGCTATACATCAGCCCCTGATAGGCCTTGGTGGCACCTATGCCCTGAGCACCTATAGTGCATGGTACAGGGGCTGACAAGGAGTCCATTTCCAATTGGGTTATGTACCTATAGTACATGTCTGTGAATTTAGAGAGAGAACAGCAGGCTGGGGGTCTGATTAGCAGGCCCACAGCCTCAGTAAGTCGAAAACCAGTGAAGCAAAAAGCAAAAATTTGGGGTGACCATAGAATAGCAGACCCTACTCTCCTACAACGGTGATGGATTAAACCCAGATCTTTTGACTGGGTTTGAGTGTTTGATTGATTCAGATGCTCCGTCCATCACCACCCCCTTTTGTACCGCTTTTGGCTGCCATAAGTGTGGCAGGGTATGCTCAGACGTGAGTCCCTTGCTCACTCTGCCACTGGATTCAAGCAAGCCGGGCTGAAGACGGCTGGAATGCCCGAAACCGGTCCTCGGAAGCTTGTTTCCGGTCCAGGGAAGACATGGATTGGCAGTTCGGGCTGGACTGTTCCCATGAGGCACAGGGTCAGACTGATTTCCATATAGCCATGTCTGAACTGGGGTGGCAGAGTGGGCTAAAGAACGGTGATGGATTAAACCCAGATCTTTTGACTGGGTGTGAGTGTTTGGTTGATTCAGATGCTCCGTCCATCACCACCCCCTTTTGTACCCCTATAATACTACAGCAAAGTAGAAATAATTTGTAAACATCAAACCAATCAAACCCATTTGTTCTAGAAAAAATACATCCACTCACTAAAAATCGTGCTTATAATCCCATATTGGCATTGCTATTGGTTCTTTTAGTCAATTATATTTGAACCTAGGCATCAATTAATATTTCACACGATGGTTATAATATATATTTGCACCAATATGATTTAATACATATCCTTCACATGCATTGATGCCATCAGTGATTAGTATCTGACAATTATACTCAGAAAGATTACACCGACACATGTTTCGGTGAAGAGAAACTCAGGAATGGTTATGCGCCCTTCATGGGGGTACTGAACATAAAATATCGGTGGTGGTCAAAGCCGTTCAAGTTAGAGAAACAAAACATTTGGGGAGCCTGTTTCCAATTAGGATTATGTTGTATCGATATGTCGCTATATTATCTGCCTCTCCTGAAGAGGAGTATCGGAAGCCGGTGGCGCAAAATACTCCAGCCAGAGTATATTGCAGAATCAAATCCAATTACCCCATCAAAGTTAGTATATTCATTAACTGCCCTCCAAGTAGAATGAATGAATGGGAAAAATCAGGTAGAATACAGTACTTCGTGCAAGGTGCCGCTTCAATTTCATGAACAGCGCTTTACATTAGCACCAGTTACTTTACACAAGGACACATAAACTTTTATATGCACAGGGATATTACATGATTTGCAAAGAATCAGGGGCCTTATTTATGAAGGACTTGCGCCGCCGGTGCGTCACTTTTTCCCATGTTAAAAGTGACGCACCGGCTGCGCAAGTCCTTCATAAATAAGGCCCCAAGGATGTTAAGCTGACGCTGAAATTGTAACCTGTTTCCTAGGTCCATAGTCGGCAGCTCCAGACCTCATGCTACATCCTCTTCCAAGAGGATGCCACATCGTCTCCCTAGCCTAGGCCTCAGTTTCACATTTTGTGATCACTTAATCTCCCCGGGCCTGCCCGCATTTGCTGTTGGTTGCCCGTCCACCGCCCGCCTGTCGCTGCTTGCCCCTGCTGCACTCTATTGCACAGATCCCCTCCTCCACCAACTCTGTTTTTCACATATTTTTGTGTACAGTTTTGTGTAGTGCCAACACAACCCAAAGGTATCAGAGCCATGTACATAAGTACCAGTTACTCTTTCTTGTGCAGTTTTATATAGCGCCAACACTGCCCAAATGTATTAGAGCACTTTTCCTTAGCAAAAGTTACTTTTTTGTGTGTAGTTAGTTTTATTTACCACCAACACCACACATAGGTATTAGAGTGCTTTACATTAGCACCAGTTACTTTACAGAAGGACACATTCATTTTTTCATAGGTGCTGCGAGATTAAGTGATTTGCCAAAAATCAAGGATGTTACGTCACTACACGAAACGCAAACCAAGATTACCAGCTCCATAGTCGGCAGTTCTGGCCCTTGCACTATGACCTCTCCGTGAGGATGCCATATCATCTCCCTAGTCTTGGCCTCAGTTTCACATTTTGTGATTACGGATTAATCACTTAAACTCCCCATTTCTAAACACAACATGCATTAGCAAAGCCAATAGGTTTCGCCTGTGTAAAATCTATTATTTTTAGCTCTCTGCAAGACAGCGCACGTGCTGCTTGGCTAAAGAGTAGGCGAAATCACGCGGAAAAATGGGTGGTTACCTAAAGGGTTTAAATCTGGGTAGTGTAATGAAAGAGGTGATAGCCGTTATGCAGGAGAGATGAAGATGATGTTAGATAGCAGGTCCGTGCGGAAAAATCAGTTAGGCGGAGGTTGGAATTGTGAAGGGTAGTTTGAGAACATGAAAGAAGTGTTATTGGTAACGTAAACAATGAGTTAACTGGGCACGAACAGTCGAAGGGAGGTAGAGTGGGTGTGTAGGAAACTGAAGAGGTTCAGGCGCAGCTCGAGTGAAGTTGTGTTACATTAAAACTGAAGGAAGTAAGCGCTGCCAGAGTAATTTCGAGGAGTAGAGGAATATCGCATATAATGCCGTTGGTATTAAATATGGGCAATTGATGAGTCCTATTTAGATTTTTTTTTTTCGAAATGTCGAACATGAAATAAGTGAACAATATCTAATGTATGGGTTATTTGTTATTTTCAGTTCCCCCTGACGAAGGGCCCAAGAGGCCTAAAACGCATTGGGTTTTCTAAATAAACTGCTGTCGTTGAGCCCAGCGATTGTACGTGTTTTAAATAAGAGGTTAGGATGGCCCGTTTTTAACATGAGAAACCCAGGAAAATGCTCACCTTGCATGTAGATTTGAACAGAGTTATGATTTCAATGAAAACTGAAAAACTAAAGGAATAAACGGACAAAACTGAAAATATTGGAATGAGAAGTGCAAATGCAGTTTCGGCAGTGCCATTGGTATTGGGGTGAAAGGTCGCCCCAAAAATGATGTTAAACAGTGCATGTGCCATCTCGAAGAGACATGTTGGGTTCAATCTGTGGGCTTACTGGCCACCGATCTTCTATCATTTGTAAATTTCAACGTAGCTCTCATTTTAAGATTTGCTGCGAGAGAACATGGCAAAAAGACATTCACATTGCCAAGGCCAATAGCTCAGGCATTGTCGAGACCTATTGGCTTTGCAAGTGGTTGTTCTTCAAACATGAGACTTTAAGGATGGCATAAATATAGATTGCAATGCAAATTATTGCCACAGCATTAGCTATATGTAGGCATACCTAATATTCCCAATACATAACATCTATCCAGTGTGTGCCTTCAATCAGCCACTTACTCATAAGTAGATAGCTTGTTGTCCATTTCAAGTGTGTGTTCTGAGTCAATGACTTTCTTCCCTATTCTCGTTTTTTTTTGCCCCAGAACATTTAGGTCTCACAGGGTTCTGACATAGCTAAAAGACATTCACATTGCCAAGGCCAATAGCTCAGGCATTGTCGAGACCTATTGGCTTTGCAAGTGGTTGTTCTTCAAACATGAGACTTTAGGGATGGCATAAATATAGATTGCAATGCAAATTATTGCCACAGCATTAGCTATATGTAGGCATACCTAATATTCCCAATACATAACATCTATCCAGTGTGTGCCTTCAATCAGCCACTTACTCATAAGTAGATAGCTTGTTGTCCATTTCAAGTGTGTGTTCTGAGTCAATGACTTTCTTCCCTATTCTCGTTTTTTTTTGCCCCAGAACATTTAGGTCTCACAGGGTTCTGACTGTATGAGTTGTATCATTCCACTGTGTATTTGAGGGGATATTTTCTTTATTTTACAATTGCTCTATTTTCATCTGTCCTGCACCCTGCTTCTTGATACCACCTTCACGGACATCGGTAAAAATAGCAGTTCCTCTTACTTCATTGGATGGCGTTCAATCTTTCAACCTTGGAAGAATGAAATCCTATCATTGCTTACGCAGCCATCTTGCTGATAAGTCAAAATGTAAATATTATAGGGCAGATTTACAAGAAAGTGACGCATCTGTAGAGATGTGTCACTTTACCTGCGCCACCCTGGGAAACCCATGCACCATCTTTGATGCGCCGTATTTACAATACGGTACACCATGGCGCAAGGATTGACAGATGCGTCAGAAATTCTGACGCATCTGTTGGGGCAAAAGTCACGCATTGCTGAAGTCGTGTCGCAAGCACGACGCAACTGCAGCAATGCATTTTAAGGCTTATTCCCACTACACTGTAAAATATGACGCTAGACGCCGATTACACCAGGACCCCCACGAAACGAGGCACATGTATTATTTATCCGATTCGAAGTGACTTTACCTCGATATTGAAGATTATGAGAATAGATGATACCTAGTGGACATCGTCTTACAAAGGAACTTTCAAGTTATGATCATCTGAGGTCTCGCCAATACCATAGATTAAAGATATTCATTGCCCTGACGAAGTCCGTTAACTATATTTAGTTAGGACGAAACACGTGTTGGCAAAGGAAAGAAAAGAAAAAGTACTGAATGTCTGGAAAAGAAGAAAAATAAAGAAGAAGTTTTGTGAAATACACTGGATTGATTTCTTCTGACTTGTGTTGATATTTGTTGGATGCTTTTTTTGAATTGATCCTAAGATATTGCTATAGTAATTGCTCAGGAGGAGAATTGTTTAAAAATTCATTATATAGACAGAATTTTCTGCCTATTTCTACAGTTTATGACAAGGGACTGTATCTCAACCTTTGAGCAGTACTAAGCCAGATAGATCTTTCATTTAATAGGTACACTGTAAGCGCAAGAAGCCCCTCTTGTCAAGTTGTTAAATTATCTGTAAAATATGAAGTCCAGGTGCTCAAATGTTTGTCAGAGGCCACACCCACTTTTCCCGGCTCCACCCACTTCCTCTATTGACCCCACCCACATCCTCAACTCGCACTGCTAATAGTCAGATGTAATACCTCCATCCAATTCTTGGGGGGGTCCAGGCTGGAGAGTGAAACAATATCTTTAATGCCCAATGCATGTATTGTATGTGAAATCCCTGGTTCTCGCAGATGTGCAAACAAAACAGTTTTTTTCTGAGTTTGCACTGGTGACCCTTGAACCAGCAGCACATTGACTCAGCTGCTCAGCCTTCAAGGCATCTACACTAAGAGTCAGAGCACAGTTCGAACAGAGCTTCAAATGCACCTACAACTGAGTTTTACGCAGAAAACGTTTCTCAACAGGACAACATTGGAGAAGATTGTACCTCGACAATCAGAGTCTAACATACCATAAAATGCACATATGTAGCACACACGTTCGCACTAGAGAAAGCCTTGTGCCGCTACTGGCAGGCATTGGATGTTTATTGATACCCAACCCAATGATTCGGATTCCTTTTGATCTTTTTTCAGTTTTCATAAAGTGAGGACTTGTTCTTAAGGCCATTGGAGCGATTAATGCAAGTACCAGATTACATTCCACGTGGTATGTTTTTTGAGGCAGGGAAGATTAAGGGCCCGATGTAGGTGGCCAATACCGGTCGAAAACGGCCGAATTCGTCCGTTTCCGACCGATATTTGGCCTTTTGAGATGTAGGGGACCTTTTTTTGTACGATTCGGTATTTTACCAATTCGGTAAAATTACCGAATTTGAAAAATACCGAATCGGTAAGTTTACCGAGTTTTAAAATTCGGGATGTAGATGGGACTACTTTCAGTCCCACAGGCCCTTCAGATTCGGTATTTTAACACCCAATCCAATTGGGTGTTAAAATACCGAATCCAGGTGTGCATGCACATGTGTGCATGCACACCTATGCCATGTGACAGACAGACATGCCCTTAGGGCATGTCTGTGTGCCATATGGCACCCAAGCCAGTATTGGTGGTGCTAGAGGGTGTCAAAGTGACACCCCCTGCACCCTTGCAGAAATCGGTAATTACCGAATCGGTAAATACCGATTCCTTCCGATTCGGTAATTTTTAAAATAAAATTACCTACATCTGCCCTTCTCTTTTTTACCACTTCTTAAATACAGATTCGATATGAATCGGTATTTATGAAGTGGTAAAAAAAGATTTACCTACATCGGGCCCAATGTGATTTGTCCAGAATCACAAAATGAGCCGATGCTGGACTCAAACCTGGTTTCCCAGTTCCAATCTAGGCAGCTCAGGCCCTTTGGCCACATCTACTCAGAAGGATGAAAGTCTGAGAGGACACAGAGAGAGCATGAGGTTCAACACAGGCTCCTGCAGTGAATGCGCAAGTCCAGGGGGTCACCAGGTCCAGCTATACCTCAACTGACCCCGAGAGAGCTGACTCTTTATCTTCAACATTCTTAGAGCCCTGCAGTACGAAAGGAGACACACACTGCTCTGTAAAATTCCCAAACAGATAAATAATAAATACCTTGCCCCCAGACAACCCCGTCCTCACTATTCAGCTGCAGATCGCAGGAGTCCGGGCCCTCTCACAGAACGGATCACGCTTGACTTCCACTAACCAGATGTGCTTCTTCCCCAAACAACCACTTCTGCAGGAGCCTCTCAGCTGGGCAATGCCATTCCAGGGCGGGATGTGCTCTTATCCCGAAACACATTTAGCCCATATTTTTAAGAAGGCTTTAAACATTTTGTCATCTTGTTTGTCCTCTGGAATTACCTTCCCCTCCTATCAGTTTGTTGCTGGACAAGCACACCCCAGAGCCGAAAAGCCCTGATCGGACTTGCTGCTCCAGATGCAGGTTCATCGCGCCTAACAAAACCACAAAATACACACATGATTAAACAAAACATCGCAAGGCATGATCTGACATGACGACGATGCACCTCAGAGATTGTCAGTAAGTTTACAAGTCAAGATAGCTTGTGCCGATTTCAATTGACTCAGGACGCGTTCCAACAATATAATAAAAAAAAACAACAAGGCATGATGTTTATATTTTAAGATGACCGCATAATTGTGTCCACACTATTTATTACTAGAAAAGACAGGATTTGAAACCACTGAGTAGCAAATAGCAAATGGCGTCCTCAAATAAAGTGAAGTAAAGACACAGTTCCAGTAATCCTCTGTAGGCACCATGGCATGCATGCACCCATTTCATGCCTACTTTTGTCAGTCTCATTCCTTTTTAGAAGGCCCATCACCATCATCCTGCACAATGGAGTCGGAATAGTCTTCATGTAACATTCATACCAAGTTTACGCTGCAACCACGATGAAGAAAAAGCATCGTCGATTACTTTATCGTGTTCTAATCTAGGACCCCGATCAATACTGTGACCTTATGCCCCTATACGGCTATAATCCATTCATACCCCTATGATGGCATAAACGATCAAGAGCGATATTTCAGAAACTCGTCTCTGGCCTAACACGACCAGAGCCACATTTCAGAATCTCTTCCTCTGCAGCTCATTAGAGCAGATGACACAGCAGAAGCCACTATCTTAGATTCCTAGATTACACTCCGAGTTCTTCAACAAGATAAAACTCAGCAACCTGGGAAAGCCCCGCTT
Source organism: Lissotriton vulgaris (assembly GCF_964263255.1). Classification (NCBI taxonomy): domain Eukaryota; kingdom Metazoa; phylum Chordata; class Amphibia; order Caudata; family Salamandridae; genus Lissotriton; species Lissotriton vulgaris. The sequence goes on from NC_141696.1 coordinate 1,403,403,284, forward strand.
GCTATGTTTTGATTAGTAATAGAACTCTAATGAGCACTGAGAGAAGATCACTTCCTAGTGACATCTTTATTGACGTCTTATGTCCAAAAACTTACGTCAAACAAGGTACCTTTCAGGTATAAATATTACCAACGTTGCCTTAAGCAAACGCTGCCGCGACGACATCGATGATAGCGATGGTGTGGTGAATACAGGAGCAGAACAGCTGTCCCTTGCAGAGCCCAGCAGATGCAAGCTGCCCACGGACGTTGCCCCTCCTCCTCCTTGACACGTTGAGAGAGACGCTGTCTTTTCTCTTGCCGAGAAAATCCAGCTCTGGCGTTTCCAGCCTACTCTTGCGAGTGACTGGGATATCGAGTCCTGGAAGGAGATACAAGACCTCCAACATTTTATTTCAGAGGTATGGTGTTGACTAAACCCTTGGAGAGAATTCTTGAAGCAAACCTTGGCAAAACCAACTTAACTAAAACTGCTACTTACTCCCTCCCAAGTATTAGGCTTAGGTCAGGTACACTGGGGTAGGCGTAGTTAGAAGCACCAGTTGAGTACGTTAGTCAAATGTATATATGAATGTATATATTTTATTCATTTTAACCATTGTATGGCTAAGAAACCATATCAATGCTTTTACAGTATTATTTCGCAATCCTCATTTTACTGTACGCACTTTTTATAATAACTAGTCTTGCAATTGTGGCAATTAATTTCTCTTGCATGAGAAGAAAGACTGTTCAATAAATAATACCTTTTTATTGAAAACGCCCGTCTCTCTATTCTCTGCATCTTGGTGAAAGTAATCTGAACAACTGACTGAGTAAAATAACTGTCTATTGTTTCACACGACTCTAGAGATTGACTCTTATTCTAAGGAGCAAAGTTGTCATGTTTATGCGGTTATTGGAAAACTGAATCCCTTCTTGTCTGTACCAGGGAAGCTGATCACTTCCTATTCAGTCAAGAAAGTTTCCAGTGACCTCTGAGCTAGTTGGTAACAAACCCAATTAAGTTTAGCATAGTCAGTAGAGACCTGGAAGACCGCACTTCTACGTCTATACTACTGTTTATGTTATTCCAATGTGCAGGGCCTATTGGGAAAATAGGAACTACACTACATGGCGCCCAACGTTTGGTAAGGCGATAAAACTAACGCAAGACGTTAGAGTAACTCAGTCGTGCATTTTTCACACAGACCCCTTTCTACCGTAAATACTCCAATAGACGTCTGGAGTGGGTGAACGGTTAAAATCCGCCCGAACTTAGTAGGAAGAGATTCCTATGTAAAGCTCTGTTTTATTCAATGTTGAAGGATACAGTGTTCCAAAATATTGTGCACCTAATCTTTGTCTCCTTGGAGACCTGCTCTGCAAAAACTTTCCTGACAATAAAATGTCAGACACTGAAAACGGAATCGTTGATGCCGCAGTAAATGCGACTCAGCAGAGTCCCGGTGAAATTACTGAACCGGGTGCAATAATCATTCTGGTACATTTAAGAAAATCTATAACGTTAAAACTTATAGAAAATGGACTGACCACACAGGGTGGCACAGTCGTCTTCGTGATTGAGGCACACGAATATCGGCAGACAGAGGTATTCTATTCTTGGATAAAATTTCCAGCGGCAAACACCACAACACACGAGTTCCACTATTACAAAATAGGGGATCCACCGGAAGAGTACGCTCCTTTCGAGGAGATTGAAATCCCATTAAAATACCAAGAGCACCTGCTCTGGTTTAAAGGCGCCGTAAAACATAATGATCATATTACCAGGCTCGGTCCACTAGGTAGACCAGGAGCAACGTGGCCGGTTCTAGCCAGCTACACACCACATCCGTACATTGCAAAAATGTCAAAAGAAGAGCTGTTAGCACAGCTAAAAACATTAATCAAAATACATAGACAATTAGTCCAATATGTAATGCGGACTGCAACAGTCCAAACAGCTGTTAATGTACCACAGCTGACCCCTCATCAGGGGAACACAAATAAAATTACACCACAGAACATACAATCATGTCTTGGTAAAACACCCATAAAACGGGAACAAATTCCTTTCTGGTTAGCGCAGAAAATTACTCAAATAGAGGCAGTATTTCCGAATACTACCCCTATTGAGAAACACAGAATTCTGACCATCTGCCTTCCAATGGGGGTCGCACCACACGTGGAGGACTGTGACACTTGGGGGACAGTCTTTGCTTCCATTTACACAAAAACACATGGTGTTCCGTCAATGGCGGTAATACCAGAAGTGTTAAAACAAATTCAGAATGAATACGGTCCAGAACCTGCTTTTACTCTTGGTATGAAATTACTGAAAAGACTTCAAGCAGGTCTCGGCTATACTACTAGCCAACATAAAAGGAGAAGCAGCATCTGTGGCGATCCGCCAGAAGTTGAAGGAAACAGATATAACAGATCAACCAATTGAGCTTGCCAGAATTATAGAAAAATGGTATGAAGAACTAGGTAGAGACAGCTTGGGTGGAAAACCAGTAAACCCCAACTGCTCGAAAATCCTGAAAAATTATTTATTAAAAATAATTCAATCACTCCTAAAAAGAGCTGGGATGGAAATAAACAATCCATTCCCAAAGAAAAAGTTTTCCAGTCCAGAGGAAGGTCTCCTCGATGGAGGGAAAGAACTCCGACTCGAGAACACCAGTCTCCCCAGAGGGAGCCCTCTGAGAAAAGATTTGACCTTAGAAATAGGGATAATTTGAAGAAGCCTGATAGATATCAAAGTATTGATACACGTCCCTCTCGATCTTTTTCGCAGAAATCGGAAAGAAGAGGACGGTCAGACCCAGGAGAGCACACCAAGTCCAAAGACAAGGACCCTGTTCAAAGTAAAAAATCTCAATTTCCAAGAAAGAAGGTAGCCAGTATTAGAGTAATTGAACATGCCGAGAATACTGAGGAGTGGGCACAGACAATGCTAGACAGTGCTCAGAAATCAGCATAGCTCGCAAGATCCTGATGAGTCATCTAGAGACAGTGGACACAAATGAATACATTCAAGTAGAAACTGCTGACACCAGAGTTAGCGAACCTCATAAGATATACGAAATAACACTGCGTATAGAGGGAGATAAGACTAGGAAAATAAGGGGTCTATTTTGGGATAAACTCTCAAAAGGCTATGACATCCTGTTAGCTGAAAAAGATTGGCCCCCAGAGTTTGTCAGGGAGTGCCCTTGTGGCGAAGAAATGATTATGCCTGCCTTCTCGAATCACATTCCGATTCACACTAAATATATATATATATGCGAGGAAATGGGCAGTGGCCCAGGCACCAGCAGTATATAAAAATCATGTAGGATGGGATGAGGACTCTCCTCCTCACAAAATCCAGTTAAAAAATCAACCAACTGCACAAAGGCAGTATCCAATTAAGCAAGAGGCTAAAAAACAAGTCTGGGAGATTTTAGATCAACTTGAATACCAGGGGGTGGTTGAAACATGCACCTCTCAAATGAACAATCCTTTGTTTCCTGTCTCCAAACCGGATGATTCATATCGTCTAGTTTTGGACTACAGACACCTTAACTCATGTTGCAAAACATTTGTAGTACAAAATTCGCATAGTACTGCACTGATGAATAACATAGTTAGAAAAAATATAAAACGACATTAGACATATCAAATGGTTTCTTTTGTCAAAATATTGCACCAGAAAGCAGATACTTGACCGCTTTCTCAGTAATGGGGTCTCAGAAAAATTTCTGTAGGCTCCCACAGGGATTCAAGAACAGCCCAGGACTATTTTCAGCCAGAGTAACAGAGTTACTACAAATATATGATGATGAGGCATTATCCTATGTAGATGATATCTATCTCACAGACGACGACTTGGAGACCCACTTGAAAAGAGTGAACACCATTATACTTGGGTTCGCAGCAGAGGGTTACAAATTCAACTTTAAAAAGTCCCGAATTGCCCATCTGACAAAATTATTTTTAGGATACAAATTATCAAGTGAAGGAAAAAGCCTAGCGGACAACTTCTTAGAGAAGTGCGCTGTACTCCAAGCACCAAAAACGCTGAAGAACTTACAATCGATTCTAGGCTTCCTGAATTTCGGAAGAACTTTCATTCTAAATTATGCGGAGAGAGTTAAACCTCTCTACGAACTAATTAAACCTGATTTTAAACCAATCACTTGGACTCAAAAACACACAGAAATTTTGAGATCACTGCAAACAGACATGTTAGCAAAAACAAAATTAGAAACACGTGATAACATACGCAACCTTGTAATCCGAGTCATCCCAGGAAGATGCAGATTCACGTACCTGACCTCTAATGAGGGAGAAAAGGTACCAATAGCTTACAAATCTCACTTGTACACACAAGCAGAAAAAACATTCAGTCTCACAGAAAATACTGTAAAAGCAGTACAAACTGCAATAGAAAATGAACGAGAACTAGCACACGACAAAAGGATCAATGTCCTCACAGCGGAATCCGCCTTCGAGGCGCTATTCAGCCCAGTAAACCTGCCTACAGTGTCACTGGATCCGAAATGGATACAGTGGGAAAATTCTCTTGCTGCTGACGACGTGAAATACTATTTTTCTCCGCAATTCGAAAAACTGAATGATTTGACTTATGAAGAAGAATATCCTCTGTCAAACGAACTTCTGCCTCTCCAACAATACTCCTGTATAATCTACACAGACAGATTTGTACAGCACTACAATGTAGAAAACAAATCCTATGATGCAGCCTGTGCGATTGTTAAAGGTCGTTGGCTGTGCGGTAAATTCAGACCGAAAATAACAAAAACTGAATCAGTGAGAAACTGTTCGGCTCAGCGAGCTGAAATCAGATCTTTAAAGATGTCGCTTGAAAATGCAGAACGTGAATTCCCGACACTAATCGTGTGCGATTCGCATTTTTGCGTCAACTCTTACAATAACAAGTTACAGAGCTGGGTTAAAAATGATTACAAAGATGACACAGGTGCCACAATCGAGCATAAAATGCTTTGGAAACAGGTAGTTCTTTTACAGAAAGAACTACAAAAGACTCACGTGATACACACTCTGAGTCATCAACGTGATGGCGTTCACGTTGCAGGAAATTCATTGGCTAATACAGCCACAGCGGAAGCAACTAAACCGGCTTCCGTAGCCACAAAAAAGCGTTCAGAAAAATACATAGACGGGGAAACCATGCTGGCAGTAAAAACGTCCGTAAAAGGTGACTGTGCAGCACTACCCGTGAACTATCCACTCAATTATGCATACGTAATTGATGCAAACTCCGTTCCTTTTGCTCGAATCCCTGGAGTGGGGGATAGGGTAATTCCAAACATGAACAGGAGAGGCTTCCTACTACAGGAAGCACATATGGGGTTGGGTCTGAGACACCAAACAATCAGGGATTCTCTGAAAGAATTACAATCAGAGTACTGGTGGCCGGGAATGAGAGTAGATATTCATTATTTTGCAAAAAATTGGGAAGACTGCAACAGAGATCACAGTGGAGAACCGGCCAGCGTCGTGTCAGGAACCCTAATAGAAAGCATAAGGCGATCTATACACATAATCAAACAAGAGAAATGCGTCCCATTGTATATCATTTAAGACTAAACACACTTAAAAAATGTGGCCCCAGCGCTCGGCTGACGCCAGAACGGTTATAAAAGATCTGCGAGTCTTTATCGGCACATACGCAATTGCCATGTTCCATTCTGACCAGGGTCCTGTTTTCAGCTCTCGAGCTTATAAGGAGGCCATGGCCAGCATGGGCGTTGGCTTGCGATACTCTTGTCCATCATACCCCGAAGGGAACAGTGTAGTGGAAAGAAAAAACCGGGACATAAAGCAATCTATAATAGCGAAGGTATTAGGTTCGGGTGATGGGTGGGTCAAACATTTAATAAGTGTCCAGCTTAGTCTAAACAACTTGCCAATAAATTCTCTAAAAGGTTTCAGCCCATACGAACTATTGTTCGGAACTAAATGTACATTCAGGACTTAGATAGTCAGGTATCAGTGGTAGAAGATAAGAATAAAGACTTTGACATCAAAGATCGTTTGGCTGTTTTACAGGACTTGAATGAAACAAGAAAATCCTTAAGCAACATAAAGTTAAAGCAACAGCCAACTACCACTGATGAGGCACCACCAGCCCCAGCAAAGCCTGTCTGGATTCCAAAGATTGGGGATCTAGTCAGAGAAAAAATAGCAGTGAAGAAGGAATTTGGGCCTTCTTACAGAAAAGCAGTACCTGTCTTAGCAATCAACGGAACAAGATCAGTAGTATTACCGCCCCTTGCTGGTAAAAAGGAGAACAGAGTGGTATCAATCGACCTGGCAAAACCACAAGCATGTGGCCTATAATCAACAGTAGGCCCAGTGGACTCCCGAGAAACAACAGAATACCCAAACTTGCAACAATCCAAGAGATCCAAACTGAAAGACTAATCACATTTGATAAACCTGCCGTGCACAGAGAGCGACTATGAAATAATGTAATGGAACTCGTGCCACTTGGAACACAGATTGAATCAGTTCGTCATGAAACACCAGTCTACAATGATGTGGCATCAGAATGTGCTACCGAAAGACAAATGGAGAAAACAATTCCAACAATTGACAGAACTGCCTCTGGCTACTTCATCAATTTCGACAACTTTTCTGAGGATCAAAGCAACCCTGAAGTGATGATAGAAACACAGACTTTTAAAGAAAAAGCAACAGAACTATTTCATCAAATCAAAGAAGTATATCTGGATGCACCATTGATTGAGCATTGGATTATTTCAGGGGTATTTATACTCCTACTATGCCTAATTTTAGTTTTAATTTTAGGAAAGTTTATTACAGTTCAATGGACACAGCAAGTCAGAACATCAACTTAGTCCTCAAACCACACAAATCATCCCACGTGAAGAAAAGAGAACTGTCAACAGTAAATGTCACAGCCATTCCAATACCCGGGGGGGTAGTATGGGACAAAACTGACTATGAAATATATGGTCCGGTCGAAATCCTGAAATATCCTCACCAGTTCAAGGTTTCCCTAAGTGACTTTGTAAAACCAAGTACATTTTCCGATGTTCTGAAAGTATTAATAATATGATGTCTGATTTAGTGTTGTCAGCAAGATTTACAGAACATGATTATTTACAAGGTTCGTCTAGTTATGAACAGATGTACTGCTTCTCACATTACGGAGATCATTACTTACATAAATCTGCACAACCTAGAAATGTTTTTAAATATAACCAATGGGAACATTGTGCTACTCCACCTAAAAGCAGTTCTAAAACATTCTATGAGAAATTTAAGTACTTCTCAGGGTTTAACACCAGTGATGCAGAAACATTTTATTATAAACTGTTGGATAAAACAGGATTGAAAACAATGTTGACAAATACTAAATTGATATATTCAGAAGCATTTTATGAAAAAATGATGACATTTGGTTTTGATGAATGGAGAAATGATATTGAAACAAAAACAATCTGGGGTACAAAAGATTGGCAGGTACAAGGCCTAGAAGCATTATTTCGAGCCTGCATGATCCCAGAACAAATATTGTTCTTAAATGACACAATTCACCAAACAACCTGTCTTGGCCTAGCTAAGATTAAAGACCTTAACAAACCGTTTATTCCGAAACCAATACCTGATAATGCAACCACAGATATTGAAATAGACGTATCCAAAATTTTACATCTAAACAGAACACATCCTGATTGGAAAAAGTGGTTAATCTGGCCTACTGACACGAATAACTGTCAAGATAGATTCCTGAATAAAGCACAGGGGTTAACAATGACCAGACCAGACCAGACCCTAGATACTCCCAGAGACAACATCCAGGGATAGTAACAACATACAGTGTAGGGAAACTGTGCCTTGAATGGCTAGAATCATCCACACTGGCAGAAATTAAGCAACACTTATCTTTACTTAAAGATGGTGCTGATTTGCGCGATTTCATTCTGGGACCACGCAAACAGCGTCAAAAGCGTTTCATAGCGACCAGTATATATGCGGCTTACAACGAGGCTTGGAAAGTCACACAAATTGAAACAGCTGAAAAAATACGAGAAATTGATCGTATTAATTTGGAAAAATCACTTTCTGTAGTGGACAATGGGTTAATGACTCTGTCCTCCAGAATATATTCACTGGACAGTATTGTATCACCTGCCATAGATATAATAGACAAAGACTTGCTAATGTTACAACATGGCCAGTCACAATTGCGTTCTATTGTACAGTTAGGCTGGACGCTGCAAAATCTTCGTTCAGGCTATGTGCCATGGCGTTTAATCAACACAACGTCATTGTTTTCCATCTTTAACCTTACTGATAAACAAATCAGCTTGGCACAGAAAGGAGCAGACTATACAATCCTGAGCATCGAAAAACTTGAGAGATTACCATTGACAATGTCAGAAAGTCCTGTCATTGAATGGATAATACACAGGATTATCACAATTCCGATAACAACTTTCCGATTTAAAAATTGCCTTGAATACATACTGACTGGCCAGTATGAACGTTTGGGTAAAGGGTACATTAAGTCAGCATGGAAATTACCATATACACACACATGCTATAGTGACAGCAACAAAAATGTATTTCTTAGTGGTGAAAACTGCAACCATTCACTAAGCGGTATACTTTTGTGCCAGGGTATTAATTTACACGGGGCCTGTGAAGGAAATTCAAACAACCTTTCATGCCACCAACATGTCACACCTGCAATGCAGATAGAGCCTTTCTTTAAGCAGCTCTTGAACGGGAGTTACATTCTAATAACGGATCACAGCTGTTGTGGCCTTTTGCCAGGGAAAGCATATCTCGTACAAGTAACTTCCATGGTCAAATGCTGTATGCAAGCATTGTTTCCAAACGGCCCTGGAGACTCCGAGACTCCCATATGGCCTCGTTTGAATGTCTCTTCTATACGAATTGATACTTTAAGCAGAATGAAGTCTGTGCTTTTGCAGACAACAGTGCCCATCACGTCATCAAAAGAGACGTATGATCTCCAAGTTGCAAGGACAACATCAGAGATTCATGACCTTTTACCAACAAATTGCCCGGTGCATTTCACAGAAATGCTTAGCCAAATTCTTAACATGTCGAGTGCCATAGGCATCCCAGGCGTATTTAAGACCATTTTTACGGGACTGTTAACACCATTCAAAGCAATTCTGGGAATCATTCCCAATTTTGTCCATTCAGTCTTTGGCGGCATACCCCTGATTTTGGGACTTGTAGCAGGCATTTTGTTTTTGACCCTCCTGCTCCGATATGGCAAGCCAAAATACAGACATGACTCCGGCAGGGATGGAAGAAACGATCCTAGCAATACGCTACCGGGACCGAATAACTAGAGTCCATGGATTGGCCAGGCTGAGAGATCTGAACATGACCTGGTTTCTTTCATTCAGACCTATATGGCAGACCTGCATCTTACCTGTGCTTCGATGTATGCTATGCGGAGATGAATGCACGTTAGACACCTGTCTTGCACTTCCATCAGCAGTACCAATGGATATCGATACTTTGCTAAGTCCTGTAACGGCTCACGCATTGTGTTGTCCCCAGCGGCTACCAATCCTGATGACGGCATTCATTGAGACTCCTGTGCTACGACTAGGTGGTGACAGTGGAGCGAGAAATAAAAGCAACATCACCCAGGTACGACCTTCTGTGAGCATTGCTGATCCAGACTTTGATGATAGCAATCATTCTCACACCTGCCAAGTTACAGCGTTATCGAACTTGGTCGAACTGTCACCTGATTTTGTAGACCAATTTTTTGAGAGCCTGCCTGATATGATGTTCTCCCATGAACAGAAACAATAACTTTTGAAAAGCATTCCGACACACAGCGTTCCCATGAACTCTGAATTCGGCCTTCAGTTTTGATCAACAAAAACTACTGAAAAGCGTTGGAACTCTATTCCCCCGTTCACCAAGATTTTTATTTTTTTTAATTGAACTATTTTCCAAAATATTTACTTTTTTTTCTGGCACAAAATTCTTTGCTTAAAGTAGACCTATTCATAAAGAACAGAACTTCTATTTTTAGGTACTTCTAGATACATAATAACTTTACCTCAGCCTCTAGCACATGTTACAGCAATTGCATTTCTATGTGATGAAATTATCTCGCCCTTCTTTTCTGTATAAAGAGATATTTCATGTGTAATTTTTTCGCAAAATCGTTCATTGATTACATATGCTATAATTTTGAATGATTTCTATGCTTAAAGACGTACAGTACCAATATTTCGATGTATTTCAAATACGCCATTTCAAATGCAGATATGTATTTTGGGGTGGGCAATGTTACACATACATCTTATTGCTTTAGTTTTTAGTAATTTGATGGACATAAATTCGTGCAGTGGGTGTCGTGTTCTAATCTAGGACCCCGATCAATACTGTGACCTTATGCCCCTATACGGCTATAATCCATTCATACCCCTATGATGGCATAAACGATCAAGAGCGATATTTCAGAATCTCGTCTCTGGCCTAACACGATCAGAGCCACATTTCAGAATCTCTTCCTCTGCAGCTCATTACAGCAGATGACACAGCAGAAGCCACTATCTTAGATTCCTAGATTACACTCCGAGTTCTTCAACAAGATAAAACTCAGCAACCTGGGAAAGCCCTGCTTGCTATGTTTTGATTAGTAATAGAACTCTAATGAGCACTGAGAGAAGATCACTTCCTAGTGACATCTTTATTGACGTCTTATGTCCAAAAACTTACGTCAAACAAGGTACCTTTCAGGTATAAATATTACCAACGTTGCCTTAAGCAAACGCTGCCGCGACGACATCGATGATAGCGATGGTGTGGTGAATACAGGAGCAGAATATCTGTCCCTTGCAGAGCCCAGAAGATGCAAGCTGCCCACGGACGCTGCCCCTCCTCCTCCTGACGCGCTGAGAGAGACGCTGTCTTTTCTCTTGCCGAGAAAATCCAGCTCAGGCGTTTCCAGCCTACTCTTGCGAGTGACTGGGATATCGAGTCCTGGAAGGAGATACAAGACCTCCAACATTCTATTTCAGAGGTATGGTGTTGACTAAACCCCTGGAGAGAATTCTTGAAGCAAACCTTGGCAAAACCAACTTAACTAAAACTGCTGCTTACTCCCTCCCAAGTATTAGGCTTAGGTCAGGTACACTGGGGTAGGCGTAGTTAGAAGCACCAGTTGAGTATGTTAGTCAAATGTATATATGAATGTATATATTTTATTCATTTTAACCATTGTATGGCTAAGAAACCATATCAATGCTTTTACAGTATTATTTCGCAATCCTCATTTTACTGTACGCACTTTTTATAATAACTAGCCTTGCAATTGTGGCAATTAATTTCTCTTGCATGAGAAGAAAGACTGTTCAATAAATAATACCTTTTTATTGAAAACGCCCGTCTCTCTATTCTCTGCATCTTGGTGAAAGTAATCTGCACAACTGACTGAGTAAAATAACTGTCTATTGTTCCACACGACTCTAGAGATTGACTCTTATTCTAAGGAGCAAAGTTGTCATGTTTATGCGGTTGTTGGAAAACTGAATCCCTTCTTGTCTGTACCAGGGAAGCTGATCACTTCCTATTCAGTCAAGAAAGTTTCCAGTGGCCTCTGAGCTAGTTGGTAACAAACCCAATTAAGTTTAGCATAGTCAGTAGAGACCTGGAAGACCGCACTTCTACGTCTATACTACTGTTTATGTTATTCCAATGCGCAGGGCCTATTGGGAAAATAGGAACTACACTACAACTTACTGGGTGACGGTTACAGCCTTAAGACTAGAAGCCTGCTGCTGCACACTGGATGCATGGCACGCTGCTTCAAATAATGGTGCTGCTGTGCTGAACTGACGGTGCATGCGTCATGACTCAAGATTACGCACGCTGTCACAGCGCAGACGCACAGTCAGGACAAATCAAGCCCAATCAGTGGCCCGCCCTCCAGCAACACTGACTGAAGGGCAGGCCTTGATTTATCTGCCAAGCAAGCACTCTTCCTCGGGAAAATTGACAGAATAGAACGTAAGTCAAATTATGTTTTTGGGACACATTGTGCAGGTGTTGTTGATATAATTTGGCAAGCAGTGACACTCCGGTCTAGACCGGGCCATAAGAAATAAGTGCCGGTGCTAAGCACCGGAAAGCACCGGCACAAATTAAGCACTGATCCTACATACATTATACCTGACACAGGTATATTGTGACGCAGGGCTTTACAACGTGACGCATCTCCCTAGATGGTGTAGCATCCTGCTACTAATGACCACAGACACCATTACTTATGAATAAAGGAGCTATATTATCTGCATCCAACCTGTTTCATGTCCCTGCTCTAACTGTCGTGGTTCCTGTCACTGGCTCCTCCCGTTCCTGCTCCTCCCTCTTAACTCCACCCCAACCACTAGACTACATCATACAATCCGACATCTCCCCCCTTCTTAACAAAATGAACTTAATTTCCACAGTGTTCGCAATTCTTCAATCCACCACACGGGTTGGCGGACAGCTTGTTCTTCAAGCATCAGTAGTGTCAAATCCGTGGTGGTCCTGACGTTGATCAATCTTTCCGGTGTCTTAACCAAGACGTCCTTGACTACGGGAGTGCACTTTTGAGAATGCAACCCATTGCGTGTGGGCTGCTTATTATCCGGTTCCGCAGTTATCATGGTTCTTTCATGTTGTGTGACTGCTACTGGCTCAGCTCGGCAGTGGCAGTCTGCTTTCCTTGGTGACTTTTGTTCTATTGACGGTTGATCTCCTTCGGGAGTGGACAATGTTCTGGTCTTCTTCCGAGCTCCCACCTGTAAGGTTATTTCTCTTTGTCTTGTCAGGTTGGGAGCAGCACTGTTCTTCTGTTCACCATCAGGCATGCCAGAAGTTAATGTACTATCTGAAATGGGTGTCCTGTCTTGATTCTTGGACTCGTTTGCTGCCTCTGTTTGTCTCTCCCCCTCCCACTCATGTTTGAGACTGGCGAAATCCCCGACCATCCGGTCATGTACCTGTTTCTCTCTCATTCGGTGACAGTCTATCTCTGTCACCACTTTTGGTCCTCCTCCCGGGGTGACAGGATAATCCTTTTCCACTTGGTAGATACTGTCCCATCTCTTTGTTTTCCTTCCGTCAGTTCTTTTAGTCAGCCTCGCTGACCCCATCAGGGGTGAAGGCATATTACTCATGTCTTGAAATGGCGATGACTGATGTGACATGTTGTTCTTTGGTTCTGTTGTGCGTTCGGGTGATTGATGCCATGGACGTGGTCGGGACCAAGATTTTGTTGACCTGAATGATCGGACAGACATGTTTTCCGACTCGGAGGAGTCGTTCACCGATTCCTTTTGAGAACGTTCCTTTGAGGGCATTGTGACTGATAAGTTTATTGAGTTGGTGGTCTGGGATGACATGCTCCTGGAGTCGGAGCTATCTACGGAGCATTCCTTTGGGTACGTCTCTTCATGTGTCTTTTGTGTTGTTGCGATGGAGAGATTGTTTGCTAACCACACGTTTACTTCTTTAGTTTGATCTCGGAGCATTTGGTCTTTACCCTTTTCACGGGACATCACTTGTCCCTTCTCCGTTTTCTCATTGACACAACTGTCTTGAGTGCACGTGCCCCTCTCTTTTCGGTGTCTGAGTGACTTACCACTCTTCATGTGGTTGGTTTCTTCTTCTCGTTTGTTAGGCGTGCTGACGTCCGTGCCATTGGGGTGATATGTCTCGCTGATTGATGCTTCCTCGGACTCATCTATGAACTTTGGTGCATAGCGGGAGGATGCCAAGGGATGTTCGTGTGCCGATTTCCGGCGTTGACGGGACTGGTCCTGTCTTCTGTAGTTTGTCTTGCTTGCCCTCTTGTTGAGCAATCTGCCATCTTGTCCATGGGTGTGATCTGACCCGCTTGACACTTCATCTGCTTCATAACCATTTTCATCATCGGTTGACTGACTCCTTGAGGTTGAGTAACTCTGTGAGGTTGTATCAGTATCATCATCTGTTGACTGACTCCTTGAGGTTGAATAACTCCATGAGGTTGTATCAGTGCCGCTTTCGCAATCCGGATTCATCCTGGTCTTTTGTGATGGTGACTTGGAGTGTTCCATGACGCTGTGTCTCTTGTTTCGTCTTGGCTCTGATTCACCCGCCTTCTTTTCAGTTTTGTTTGTTTCCTGGGCCTTGCCCCCAGACATGAGGGATGTCTCTCTACAGACATCCATGTGTCTTGCATTCGAGTGCACGTCTTTCGATAAGTCTTTTGCTTTTATCCGCACTCCAACCTCGGCCCCTCTGATGATTCTCTTTAGCGACCACTGCTCCTGAAGAATCTTGCGCTTCGTGTCTGCGCTTGAACAGCCTTCGATTATCCGGAGCCGAACTGCTTCTTCATTTGTAAATGTATTGAAGTAGCAGCAGGGTACCAGACTTAGCAACCGGGTGATGAATTTCGGCAATGGTTCTCCTGGTTCCTGCCGTGCTGCATTGAAAGTGATGCAAGCATGATCCACTTCCACTTGTGCATGGAAATGGGCACGTAACTTCACTTGGAGTCTTTCATAGCTCTCTGTGTCCCTTTTGGGAAATGTTCTGATTAAGCGTCGGCCCTCATGACCGACCAGTTGAAGGAGTAGCATCAGACATTTTCTATCTCTTCGCTCACCAATTGCCTCAAGAAAATCGTCCAGTGATTCCAGCCACCGGTTCCATTTGAGACTCAAACTCTGACTGTCAGTCTGTTGCACTGGGGGTGGTACTTCAATGCAGAGATTGGACCGATGGGTTGCATTTACCCCCACCATGATGGAGGAAAGGTTTTGGCTACTACCGTCGCAGGATTGTTCACTTTGCCTCCAGTCTTATTTGCTGACCTTCTTCGCCTGAGGTTCTGTGTCGTCGTCTCCTTCGATGTTGGGAAGGTTCGCCACTCCTGGGTGACTACTGTATTCTGCCCGCCCTTAGCGCGACTGTCTCGGTAAGCTTCAATGAGCGAGGCTTGAATTTCATGATTTCGAAATTGAGTGAACTTGGGTTTCTGGAGTTCAGGCGGGGTACCACGCAGCAACCTGTGCGTGACTCGTGGCTTCCTTTCTTTAGAGTTGTATGTTAGCTGCAGTTGATTGAGGGCTCTTTCACAATGATGCCTGACACATTTGGCATCTTATACATTCATGCATCTCTTCTGGACTAGCACAGGTCCTCCACTCCCTTTGCTGATGAGAGAAGGCTTCCTCACTGCTTGTGTTTGTTGCATTCACGGTTTGTGCAGACTTGAGCTTGTTTTCAGCGCGTTTCTTGTACTTGCCAGTGTCCGCTATGTTTAGTGACCCCTGGCTCCTTTCACGTCTCGTTGCTCATTTGCATTCATTGGTTACATTTGATGCGTTCTTCGCTTATTTGGAACTGTCTTCTGCAGTTCGGTCCTCCTCTGGTCGTAATCGACGTTATCTTTGTTAATCTCGGGCACTCGCTTAGGCTTATGCATCTGCTTCTTTCGCCTGCTTGCATTTGCATGTGCTTGTCTGTGTTGACTCTTGTGTTCGCTTGTGCTTGTTTACCCGTTCTATTCACTTTTAGTTGGCTAATGCTTGTTTGTTAGTTCACATTTGCATTGGCTCATGCTTGTTTGTGTTAGCAGATTTACATTTACTGATACTGGTTTCCTTTGTCCACTTGCATTGCTCGATGCTCGTATTTTCTTATTGTCTTTGCCAGTGCTCGTTGCTAACAGTCGCTTTTGTTCATTCCTCTTCTGGTCACTTGTATTGGTGCTTGTTTTCTTTTATATTTCTTGCATTGGCTAATGCTTGTTTTCAGTTTCCAATGTTTGTTTCATCAAGCTGGAGGTTGCCCCTACCACTGCTTCTCCTGCATTTACCAATGCTTGATTGCTTGTCTCTTGCCTTCGCCAATGCTTGTTTGGTCTTTGCCAATGCTTGTTTGGTCTTCGCCAATGTTTGTTTGGTATTCGCCAATGCTTGTTTGCCTGTCTCTTGTCTTCGCCAATGCTTGTTTGATCTTCGCCAATGCTTGTTTGGTCTTCGCCAATGCTTGTTTGGTCTTCGCCAATGCTTGTTTGTTTGTTCTTTGTCAATGCTTATTTTCAAACACTGCTTGCCTGACTTAAAGATGGCCGCTCCCGATTTTCACAGGGATGTCCCATTGGCTTGCCTGACTCCAATATGGCCGCCGTCCCTGAAATGCCAGCTTGCACGAGACTTTCACTTTGCTCATTCAGACCCGGGCTGACTCAATCAGGACTCACCGGCTGCCGGTCCAAGGGACATCAGCACTTCTCCAGGTCTCCACACTGATCCACAGGTGAGGTTGGGGTGGGCTCCCGCTTCGCTGCGCTAGGGGCCGCGTCCACGTGGCGACAGCATGCCAAAACACACGCATCAGGCGTGAGATTTCTAGCGTCGGGGTCCACCCGAGCTCCAGGTCCACCGCGCTCGACTGCGCTCGCTGCCAGACCTTCTTGGGGCACTGCCCTTCACTCAGGCACTGGTCGTCTGCTTCTGGGGCGCTAGGCAGAGTCGGGGTGGGCTCCCGACCTCTGCTCTTTCTGTATGTGCTGGGGTGCACGCATCCAGCGATATTGCGTTTCGGCGCGAACTGTTCCGACTTTTCGAGCGGTCCAACACTCGTTGCTGCGGCTCCCTCTTTCCTCCCTTGGGGCCCCTGGAGGGACAGGGTCACCTGCTGCCAGCTTCTCTCTGGGGCAGCTCCATACAGCGGCGGTTTCTTCTTCTTGGCGCCGCCTTCATTCAGCAGCAGAGCTCGTTTCTCGACGCTGCGGGGACAAGGTGGTTTCACGAGGGGCTGTGGCTTGTGGGGTTTTGCTCCTCCCGCCCTCGTCGCCAGTTGTAGCATCCTGCTACTAATGACCACAGACACCATTACTTATGAATAAAGGAGCTTTATTATCTGCATCCAACCTGTTTCATGTCCCTGCTCTAACTGTCGTGGTTCCTGTCACTGGCTCCTCCCGTTCCTGCTCCTCCCTCTTAACTCCACCCCAACCACTAGACTACATCATACAATCCGACAGATGGGTCACGTTGTAAATTGGCTACATTTTCTACGCCACCGCTACGTCACAAAAGTGACGCAACAGCGGTGCAAAAGTGTTGCAAGGGGCTTGTAAATCTGCCCCTATGTATTATGCTTGTGAGGCGGTGGACAGAACAATATCTCTGGGCCCCACAGAGACAATTTATTGAAACTTATGGTAGTAATTTACGTACACAGTCAGTAATCAGACATGCAGCTGAAAAGCACTATTCAGGACAATATGTATTTTCAATGTGCATTGTCATAGAAGTGCAAAATTATATTGACATTAGTATGCATTCTCGCTTGAATGGGGGCTTATTTATTTAGCATTTTAGTAAAGCGCTAACATGAGCGGAAACATTTCGTTTTTAATTGCAGTTGTTTAAATATTTTGTGTTATTTTTAATGTGCTGCATGAGTTTGTACCTTGTTAATATATTCCTTCTTGTACCTTTTACAAAAGAAAGCACAAAGCGCCGCCACATCTCCCGTTACCCAGGATACGTACCAGAGTCTAATGAAGTGCCACTGTGAGCGCGAGAGGGAATTGATAAACGCTCATTTATCGCACGCGGCTCTTTAGCCTTCCCACGCTCTTCTCGAGACGTCATCATTGCTGGGTTCTGAAACTCACGAGAACAATGAACCCCATCTAAACAATGTTTGTTCTCACGACGACAATTGGCTCCCAGGTATCTTCTGCTACGTGGAAGTGGGAAACTATTATCACCACCAGGGAGGCAAATAACTCGAGACCACTCTGTTTGTTCGCAAGAGGTGAGAACTGTGAGAAGAGGTGGGCAAATATGAGCTCAGAGTCAACAGCTGCTAAAAGACACACAACTGGTGTCTGTGGAGCCGGCCTCAAGCTGCTGCTGATGGAAAGACTTTAAGAACAACAATTAGGGTGGCCATATTTTAAAAGCCAAAACCCGGGACATTTCACAAAATAGAAAGACTCAATTAAATATCACCTGAAGGACACAGAAGGACAGCACTCACCAGCAGAGAACCACAGACTAGGCACAAGAGCAATAAATAACAAGCATTGAAAATGCAATAGGTTGAGCCTTTGATTAAGTTAAAGCCATTTGCTTTGCTGATGGTATTGTATAGCAAAGCAAATGGATTTAACTTCATCAACCTATTGCATTTCTAGCTCAAACAGATCAAAAGTTAAAAAAACAAAAAACAAATATGGCTGCTCTGGTTCCTGCGCACCGGAGCACAGGGTTACAATTTCTAGCACAAAATCAAAGACAGAGCTGGGGCTCACATGAGCAGTGTTGTTGCATCAGGCAGACATAGGAGCAGAGAGACTAGACCGGCATCCCTCCGCATATGTGAACAAGTAAGGCCTCAAAGTCCAGCTTATTGGACAAATGGCGCATCAGGCTTCAAGGTGCTTCTCCGCGTGGAGCAATTTTTGACAGACATTGAACATCTTGAACAGAAGAGAGTGCATGAAGCTGCATCTTTTAGTGAAAGTGACCTGCCTATAAAAAGTAGTCAGGGACTGGAGGGGCAGGGTGGGTTGATTGGAAATATGTAAGTATTGACCGAAAAGAGAATGAGTGCTTGGGTCACTCTACCAGCAGACATGGTGGAGGCATGACATGTAAATGAGTTTACATAAGAGCACAAGGGCAGCAGGGGTGAAGCTGGTGACCTTATGCTTTGGCATACAGCTGGAGACAGGCAGAGGGGGCTAAAAGCCCCCATCTGCTGCCTAAGCTCACATGCCAATTGATGACGTCACTCTGAGTGCAGATGATCTGTAGCTTCTGAGTCACATATAGGCACACAAACACATACATACACACAAAGACACATGGGTGTGCATAAACTCACAAAACATTCACACATGCAGAAACAAACACACTCAAACACACACCAGAAACACAAACATATACAGACAAACAGACACACCTACATAAAACAGACTCTTGCGCACAAATACACACAGACGAGTACACAAACACACAGAGAAATACACACACACACACCAGAAGCTTAAACATATGCAGACAAACATGCACACAAACATATACATAGACACACATACACATAAACACACAGATGCAAGTGCATGCACAAACACGCACACAGAAACATGCACACACAAACATATACACAGATGCACCAGCATACAAACATACACACAAACACACAGTCGTTGAGTTAAACTGCCTATATGGTGAAACTATTGCAATGCAAGAAAAACATTCAGCAAAAGTGTATGTTCACAATCTCTGCATGTCCAACCACAGAGTACATGTGTGGTCTCTGGTGCTCGCCAGGTGTAGGAAGGTGCATTACATTATAAATCACCAAAGGAATGCCCCATTCACTAGTCTGTGCCAGCCTCTGAGCAGGGCAGGTGCAGCCTGTTTGGGTGGGCAGTGAAGGAGCAGCAACAGCGGCCAGCGACCAGGCACTCACTCTTATTTACAGACAAAACACAAGCATTGTGAATAGAGCAAGTTAAGGAGAAATCCACTCCAGGCAACCGACAGTCATGAACAGAGACAATGAGAGAGTGACAGAAACAAGGAGGGAGACAAATGGACATAAATGGGAGACGATAGGAAGAGCGAAGATCGCATGGTAAGAGGCAGACACATGAAAGGGAAGATGAAGAGAAAGATGGATAGTGGCAGGCAGACAGGGGACAAGAAGAGCAAGGAGACCTGGTAGAGAGATAGCAATGAGACAGGAAAACCAGAAGTCAATACGAGTTATGCAAAGGGAGACAGAGTAGAAGACCAAAGATATACATAACGAGGGGACTTCACGAACACATGGAGATTGCCTGCCCTTCTCTTTGTTGCTCTACTTGCCAGAGATGGAGTGGGGGACAGAGAATGCCACAAAGAGGGACAGAAAAGAAAAGGAATAGAAGAAAAGCGTGGAATGCTGCAGGCAGGTGAAAAGGTAGGTGAGAAGATCGACGCAGGTGGTGATTGAGACACAAGGAGAGGAGCAGATGAATTGGAAGAACAGTAGACCGTGGTACAAGAAGCACAATTGACGAAAGCCAGCAACACAGACGTGTACCAGGAAAGGAAATTAATTTTAGTGAGGAAAGAAGAAAGAAAGAAGGATCAGAGAAGATTGTAACAGAAGTAGACAGATAGGAATGGAGACTGGAAAACAAAAAAACTTGAAAACGCAAGGAACGTTACTGACATTCAAAAAGGGGCAGATACTGAGGGGGATGCAGACACAGGAAGAGTAGGTGGGAGGAGTGACAGGAAAACGTGTCCAACCAAAGGCAAGCAGTGAAGGAGGCAGGAAGTGTTCTCGAGTGACAAGAAGGAGGAGCAGGCAATCCAAGAACAGGAAACGGAGAACCAGTAGGAGACAGGCCTGGGGAAAGGCGCAAAGACAAGAAGGCTGACAAGAAGAGAAGAGGGGCAGGCATAGATGGAACCAAGAGCAAGGTGCAGCGGGAAGGCACAGTGGTAGACAGCAATAGTATTATAAAGGGGTAGTGAGCAGAGACACAGCAAAATGCAGGGAACATCTGGGAAATGGTATGCCTACAAGCATGTGGAGAGCGCGTAAGATTATTGAAATAGTGGAGTGAATCAGATGATCCATGCAAACACTTGAAACATGCCAGCTGAATGTTATTTGCTAATTAGATTACTTTGTAGTTTGGGATGTTTCGAGAGAATAGGCAAAGTCAGCAAATAAGCATTCCAGAGTAAACAAAGCACGTATTTGCTCATGACAGGGTTCAGCAGCATGCATGATGATCACAGAATAGATTAGTGCTAATCCAATCAGAGGGCAAGGCTGAGACACCGTCCCCGGCTCTTCCAGCTTATCATGAGGCGCGGGCTTTGTAAATTAAACTAAGGGAGCAATGCGCTCGAAACGTGTTCCAACCCACATAACGACATCAGTTGATTATCGAATGTGAGCAGCCACTGTGGGAAATGGGTTCAAATCTCGGCATCGATTCTCCCCGTGCCTACAAAAAAACCCAATTTAAATATGTGTGGCGCCTTAACAAATAAAACAATGACATACCTGAAACACATACTTCTTGTTTCATTGAGCTGAGCTATCAGCCTCCTCGCTGGCCTGCTGGCCTGTTCTCTGGTCCACACATGGTGGGCAAAAAGGTTTTAACAGATATGGCTAATATGCACACATTGGAAGAAGAGGGGGAGGGAGGGAAACCAAAAGCACGCCGCCATGTGCGCGCGTGCACATTTTGTACACCTATACATGGCAAGCTGCATAAGCGAAGTGGCATTTTCGTTCCTATGACAACGATGGCTTTGCAAGATGGCGTCGGACTGTCCACAGTCCGTACGGACACGCGCATGCTGTTTGCTATGGACAAATGACAAGAGCAGCCATGTTTGTCCATGCAGAATCGTGCATGAAAGCCCTCAGCAGAATCAATTCCAAAAGGTACTCGCAATTGAGAGAGCAGCGCATGCGCTGCTTTCGCCAGGCGAGACCTAAAAAGTCGTTTTTTAAACCCAGTATCATACGTTACTTAAATAGCTTTCTAATAAGAGCTGCTCAGTAGTAATTCGCTGTTAACACATAAAAATGTGCCTTCATTGTTTTCAGTTGACCCTCACTGAAAGCCAGGACCTCAGCCAACATTACTGAAATATACCGGGACAACTGGTAAACCGGGACTGTCCTGGCAAATCCGGGACACCTGGTTATCCTAAAAACAATGTGAAATCACGTTTGCACTGAGTTATTATAATCTTGACTGTTCATTCTCGTGCAAGAATTCTGAAAACAGAATCAAGCTGAAACGATTATGCAGGGTTTTGGTTTTCCTCTGGAATTTGTAAAAGTGGAATCTACTATTGACAGCATTACCTGTCTTTGCCGTAGCAGAAAATTGTTGTCAAACCACACAGGGCCACAAGCAGCAGTGGGGGGAATACTAGCTCTCTACAATAATGCACTGAGAATCCCTGCCACCAGAGGACCTTCACTCTGAAGAGCAGGGCTTCCGGTGCAGGGAGACCGTGCATGGCTGCTGGCTGTTTGTCTTCTCCCGCTAAGAACAGTGTGGAGCACCAACAGATAATTTCCCAATGCTATGCAGTGGAGCTGGAACAATTTTTAGAGTGGTGGTGTTGCCATCAATGTTACTGTATCACAAAACGGTGAGTCTGTTGTATTCGCATAGTATACAAAAATAACGCTGCATACAAAATTAGTTTACATAATACACACTAGAAACAGGAGTCATAAATAGCAATTTATGAAAGAATACTATTGATACTGTAGTTACAACAATTTCAAAACAAGTGTGTTCCTTGGTTAGTGCAAAACTGCTTGTGCTTTGCAAAAAAGTTTATAAAACATAGTCAAAAAGAATGCATAGACAATACTCAATAAATATTTCATAGAACAGCCTGATCAAGAACAAAGTTCAATAGAGGTCTTTATAGTTGGGATGGGTCCATTTTGATTTCCATAAAATGAGTTGGGCAAGGTTGATCTTTTTAGATACAGGCATAAATGAGAGTCCTGTAAACGTTTTGACCCCCCCCCCCCCCCCAAAAAAAAGAACGTATAGTAATGCATCAAACAGGGGCCATCTTCAGGACTGTCAAAAACAGCAAGGAAAACCATGCCTAATGAATAAACAATTGTCAGTCTCTTGTGTGCGATTAACACAAAACAGCGACAATATTGGGAGGCAAGGAAAAGCGAATCACCTAGTCGCTTTGAAATTTGACAGTGTATCATAGCTGTTCATATGAATAGATCAGGGAACAATCCCAGTCTTTCTTTCAGGTGAGGCCCCTGGATGTCAACCACTAGAAAAAAAACAGTAAGCTACAACTGGGCAAAATGTGTTTACTATTTATGTATAATAAGTTAATCCAATCGATCCAGTGTTTTGTGATACAGTAATTCTTGCCAAGGTTTTAAGGAATACAGGGTAACCCCATAGTAGATACCCACCATCGTTGTTACATCACTGAAGTGATAGGGACTGTGAAAAATTGAAGTGTCACACAAAGCCAGTGTAGCAAATGTTTTCAGCAGGAGAGTGGTAGAGATGTAACAAGTAGCTGGCGGCACATTTGGGAGCACATTGTCATAAATGTATTACTAAAGCATGGCGGAGTAGTGCACTGTCATTTATAGACAGCACATTTGCCATTGAAATAAATGTACACAGACATACAGTTTTACTGATAAAACGTTATAGCACACAAATCATGTGTGGGACTAGGGTTCCAGTGAATATTTCATGTGTGCATCGCCAAGTGTATTGATTTGTATTGATCCTATTGAAATATTTGTATTCATCACACTTCAGAATGACAAAAAATGCTTCATTTTTGTTATATTACCACTGATATATAATGATAAAGCTGTCCTGCTATTTTACAGGTATTTAAATGTTGTTGTGTGTTAGAAATAAAATGAAATCCTACAGCCTTTTCTTTCACACAGCATGTACCCCAGCAAGATTGTCACATAGTTCACTTTACAAAATCCGCTCACTTTGCAGTCAGAAAGAAAAGTAGCTGCCAGTGTCCATGTAAAAAGAATAAGTACCAATTTGTCAAGAAATTGTTTGACATTTGACATATGCCTTTGAAGCCCAGCAAATGTGACAAGATAAAAACAAATTTTTGAGACATCTTTATTGCTCATTCGCTTCTGAACTCCAGTATTGCTATTTTGGGGGTGCTGAAGTAATCCTTCATCCCATGCACCTTCCAGCACTTAGGACTCTTGGCCAAGTGGATCCTTTGGTTATTGGTAAAACCACCCTGTGAGTGACTTTTCTTTATTGGTAGGCCTTTATCTTCCGCAGTGAAGCTGTAAATTCAAAACCCTTAAGACACTGCAGACAGGCAGAACGGATTTTACGATCAGACACTACTTGACTGGTAGTATTTTGTGTGTCCAGGTTTCTTATGAACGTAATGTTCCTTAGAGCCAAAAATGGTCTAAAATTGTAATTGCAGTAGCGTTTTATCTAAACTGTTACAAGGAGGTAATAAGTCCACTTAATTTTTATCTCAAAATGCCGCTTGTCTATCTTTATAACATTATATTGGAGTATTTCAGTAGTGATTGATCGACCGTATAGTAATATTTTAATTTCTAATGGAATGTATGTTTTTAAAAATAATACCCCTGTTTATTTTTATATCTATATAAATAATTATTGTATTTTTTAAATATAAATGATTTTATCTATAAATTATTGATGAAATGTGGAAATAATTCCCCCATCCCTGTTATTTGGTATATTTGTCAAGATTGTTTAATTGCTGTGATGATGATTTTAAAATTCAATGTGATGTATTTTTATCTTATGCACTTTTATGGTCCAAAGTAGACCGAAATAAAGTATTGAATTGAATTGAAAACCCTTAATTAGACTTCCATGTGGAAAAGGCAAATTCATATTTTGCGGACCTGCACTGATGTGGGATGTTAGCCATTGTCCAAATGTCGACTGTACAACAACACTTATGCAAGGATTACCCCTTCATTGTGAAGATTAATTTCTGTGCTGTATACATTTATGTACACCAGTTGGACTAAGCACAAAAAAAGGCAAGCCTTAAAGTTGAGTTTAAGAAGTGAGGTCTCTGGGACCCAAAGCCAGGGTCACAAAGGTTGCCAAATCATGCATTTTAAAGCATATCCAGAGCAAACGGGTTTAAATACTGGTTTTAAAAACACAGGAGAGATCAAAAGTGTCCAAAACGTATTTATAAGCACTATAAATGTGGCTAGTGAAAGTTAACTGACAAGTGTTTAGCAGGTCAGTTGCAAATACAGTAGGGTAGACATTATTTGCATTGTTTAAGAAACAAAAAGCATCGAGCACATAGCGGGAGCAGTGTAGGAGATCTCATTTCTCACTTTAACATCGTGGTCTCAGTAGCAGGAACATTAACCCACTTATGTCCATGTAACTGCAGAACAAGGCTTTTCTTGATGTAGCCTTAACCGTTCTAGCTGAATACCACTCCCCAGTACCACTCTTGCAAGCACAAAGGGCCACATGCATCAAGCTATTTCCAGATCGCAAACTTTGTGAATCATAAAGAAAGGCATTTTGCGATCACAAAATAGCCCAATGCAATGAATGAAACAAATTTTCAGACCCGCTCAAAAGCACCAAAGTTTTGTGAGTCCAAAATATTGATTCAGAATTAGCGATTCTGTAATAGGAAAACGTAAATTGAGATTCGCAATGAATGAAAAATTCACAAATACAAATCTTCAAAAAATCACAATTAGCATTTCTTAAATAAGAACAAATCAAACCAGGTGGTAAGCATTACAAATTGGACAAATCAGGTGCCAATCATCAGCAAACTACTTAAACAGTCCCAGAAGGCCTTAGAATGTTTCACAATGGCAGCGCTCTACGTCATGGCGAGGAGGATGAGGCTACGAGCAGCAGCACAGAGAAAAAGGAGGATACAGGAGTGCATTTTCAGTGTGTACGTTACTTTGCTAGGGCAGGCAGAGGAAGCTATGATAAATATAGACTGAATGCTGACATAATCTATGATCTCATAGCTGAATTAGATCCATTACTGCAGCGTCAGACTTGCAGGACACATGCCATCCCCAATCATGTGCAGCTTCTATGTTCCCTGCACCTCCTAGCATCAGGTAGCTTCCAGAGAGTAATTGCCACAGCTGGAGGTGTTTCTCAAAGTGCACTATCACGCTTTTTTAATGCATTCCTTGATACCATGTTGCAGAGGATGCACCACCACATTAAGTTCCCCACACCACCACAGGAATTGCAGCAAACTAAACATGACTTCTATCAGATAGCCCAATTTTTCCCACGTAATTGGTTGCATTGATGGGACGCTTGTACCCATCAGTCCCCCCTCAGTGAATGAGTACATTTACAGGAACAGGAAATCATACCATTCATTGAACATACATTTCATCTGCAATTCCAAGAACATCATCACAGACATAGTGGCTAGTTACCCAGGCAGTACACATGACTCCTACATCTTCAGACACAATGGCATACACAGACCTCTCCTTGCGGGTGAATTTGGAGAAGGATATTTGCTTGGTAAACATATGTAATATTGTCTTGCAGACTAGTCCGCCATAGTGACACATAGCAGTGAGTAATGCAAAAGTTTTTCCTCCTGTAGGTGATAGCGCATAGGCTGTACGCTCCTTTATACTTACATCATACCTGAATCCAAGTATCGCGAGTGAGCAGCGATATAATGCCGCACATATTTCCACACGCAACGTGATTGAGCGGACATTTGATTTACTTAAATCTAGGTTCCGCTGCCTACACAAAACTGGTATTGCATTGCAGTACAAGCCAGATACCTGCTGCAAAATAGTCGCCACTTGTGCCATGTTGCACCACATAGCCACTAATAGAGGCGTACCCCTGGTACAGTCTGACAGCGAGCCTGAGTAAGACAATCAGCCAAGACAACCACCACAAGCGGCATGCGGTCCGAGTGCAGCAGAGGGGAGACAGAGATGTCTCCCCTCTGTTCGCCCTAAGTTGGCAGGGTATGCCCAGTCGTGGGTCCCTTGCTCACGTTGCCACTGGATTCAAGCTAGCCTGGCTGATGACGGCTGATTAGCCAGAAACCGGTCCAAGGATGCTTGTTTCCGGTCCAGGGAAGACATGGCTTGGCAGTTCGGGCTGGACTGTTCCCATGAGGCACAGGGTCAGACTGATTTGCATATGGCCATGTCTGAACTGGGGTGGCGGAGTGAGCTAAAGAATGATGATGGATTAAACCTAGATCAGTTGACTGGGGGTGAGTGCTTGCATTGTTCAACAATCCGTCCATCATCCCCTTTGGTTTTGCTGTGTGCAGAAATCACTCAACATTTCTTCTAGGTGGGTAATCATGAGACAACACTGTAGGTGCTCAACGGTTTAATGTAACAACATAGTGGTTGTTTTAATGCACACATACCCGGTGCAGACAACTGTAGTGTGAAGAAAGTAAATTGCATCCCATTGCAATGCCAATTACAAGTCGGACCAAATAATGTTCATGCTGCTGGTTACCTCACCAGAGTACTATATGTCCCTGTTTTCACTTTTTCCGGCCATACACTCCCGTGGGGATCTCAGTTGGCTCAGCCACATCCCTTGTTGAGCCTTCTGTGCCAGCATTGCTCCTAGTACTGCGCCTCATGGGATTTGTAACAGGTGCCAGTAGGCAACTGAGGCTGGTGGCCTCCTCACTATCCCCCCTCCAAGAACGTTGTTGCCACCAACTGCAGCAGTCTGGTGTTGTTTTACTACATTGGTGGCCTGGTTGAGACCCCTGGCCACATCCCCGCAGCAGTGGCTCATCTCCACTTGCATGCTGACAGCATGACATGAAAGTTGAGCTGTTGTTGTGCTCAACCTATTTATGGCCCTGGTGTAACCGTCTCGGGCCCAATCAAATTGTGATGCCTCCAACGATGGGATGCATGGTCTTCCTGCATGACCCTGCACAAGTCATGCATAGATTTTGTCACATTTGCATAGTTCTCATTGTTTGCCCTTTGCCCTTCCACAACAGCAGTGGTGAGCTCTTTCAGGCAGTCAAGAATGTCTCCCCTGTTTGTTGCCATTGTTCCTAGTTGGCCCGGCATCATCTTCATGTTTTTGCATTGCAGACGCTGGACCTTGAGCATCTTGCTGTCCAGCCCACTCCAGGCAGCAGCCCCATTGTCTTCTGCAGCTGTCATGATTGCCCTGGCCCTTCGCTGTGGAAATAGACGGAGGTGTGCCGCTGTGTGTGGTTGGGGTGTATGAACAGCCTGTTGTGTTTCTGTTTGGTTCTCTTCCTCACTCTCCAAATCAGGCAGTGGTGGGACTACTCTCCTGCGTCGAGTGGTTGCAGGTATGGGTGAGGATGCTGGCACTTCTGATTCCAAATCAGACTGTGCATCATGTCCCTGTGAATCGTGGACATCAGCCACATCACTCTCCTGCGCAGCTGCATCTGTGATTTGAAACAGGGCAAGTTTAGTGTTTTTTGTTGTACATGTATGTGACAAAGCGCATGCCATTGTTTAATAAAGTTATTTTGTTACTGACAGGGTCCAGTTTAGTCACTTCTTTGCTGTACACTCCTGCACTAAAGCTGTTTTGGTCCCTCCATGCCTTACCCTTACATTTGTCAGTATACTACTCCAATAATGCCTTTGGGTGTTGCATGGAAAATGTGGACTGTCACTACACTACGCATGATCTGCATTGGGGGCTATTTTAGTCTGATGTAAAATTAAAAGATATTTTGCTGTGATCTCCCCTTGTGAAGTTCCAGCCTATTCCGAGGTGTCTATCTTGGTGATGCCGACAACTGCCTCTGGCTGCAATGTAGATTCTACCATGTCCTTCAGGGGTGTGTTGCCATGTTCCACAGATGGTCCCCCTCCAGTTTTTTTAGCCTCTGCAAGATTTGCAGCCACCCTCTCTTTTGCTCGGCTGCGCACGTCATAGTAGCACTTGCCCAGGTTTGAGATTGAGTGTTGTGTGACCCCCACTGCATTTACCTTCGATTGGATAGCCAGCCAAATCTTTCTTTTTACTGACTCTGCAACCTGCAGAGACAGTTTTCCAAAGAGTTTATCATGGCTCAGCACAACTTCCTCAATGAGGATCTCCAGTTCTTTTTCGCTGAATTTCCGCTTCCTTTTCCTTCCTTCCCCTTTCTTGCACCTTTTGTCTGTAGCCATGCTGTTGTTTTCACACAGATTCTGCTTCCAAAACAGCTTGTTCCTGCTCAGCCCAAACAGTCTGCCTCCTCCTCTGACTCTCTCTGGGAACAGGTGTGTTCCTGGTTGTGATGTCATCCATGCATTAGTTTTTGCGATTTCATAATAGCGATTTCTTAAAAATCACTATTAAGGAATCGCAAAAATGAATATTGATGCATGTGTCCCTTAATGTCCTGATTTGCAAATCAACCCTTCATGTCTGTGGTTCCCTCTTTCAGCATGGACAAACTAGCGAATCTGCTATGCCTTACTGGCACTCTAATACAGTTTAACCCTCTCCAAGCACTTTCACGGCCCTCCACAGCATCTTCACAATCAGGCCATCTGAACCTGAGCACAGGGTCATCAAAATATAATAAACTCAAAGCTACATGCAACAATGTGACTTCTGAGAAACTCTGTCTATTGCTGAGCTCTGCCTTTCACTATCGTCTTAGTGATCACCTTTATATTTGTGGCATTGACCTCTCTGTTTTCCTTTGGTAGCATGTGCCTTAAGGTCTGATTTAGAGTTTGGCGAAGGGATCTCCATCCACCAAATTTAGAGTTGTCCGCAGTCCCTGCATATAACTCTCTACCTTGACCAGAATCTCTGTCATGGCAGTTCCTTAAAATGTAGTAAATTTTTTACGGATTTTACACTGGTTTGTTAAAAAGCCAGGTTTTTAGGAGCTTTCGGAATGTCAGTAGTTTGGGCTCTGATCTGATTGTGAGGGGAAGCGTGTTCCAGATCTTAGCTAAGTTATAGGAGAGTGAGCGGCCTCCACACCTAACTCTCTTAATTCGAGGCACTCTGGTGAGGTAGGAGGCCCCAGATCTAAGGTGTCTATTGGGGACGATTGATGGCGGGACCTGTTCCCCAATAGGATCGGTGGGCGATGCACATGGCCTTGAATTCAATCCTAGATTTTACTGGAAGCCAGTGGAGGTCTTTTAGTCGGGTTTTGACTGAGACTCGTCGAGTGATCTCGAGGAGGGTCCTGGCGGCACAGTTCTGGATAATTTGCAGTTTGTTTAGTGTGGACTGTGGAGCCCCGAGGTATAGGGCATTCCCGCAGTCCAGGCGAGACAGGATTAGCCCTTGCACCATGATCCGTCTGGAACGAAAAGGGAGGAGGGGAAGGATCTTACGTAACAGTCTCAGGAGCCCAAAACAGATGTCAGATAGCTTGGCAGCCTGGCGATTGAAATTGAGTGCTTTGTCCAGCCATATGCAGAGGCTTTTGATTTGTTCTTTGGGTAGGGGGGGTCAGCCTAGGCAGGGGGGCCAGATAGAGTCAATGGACTTGTCAATGGTGTTTCCCAAGAGCATAATCTCTGTTTTTTCCCCGTTTAGTTTTAGGCATGATGAAGTCATCCATTCGGCGACTGCTTGCAAACATTTGTTTAGGCCGTGGTGTGAGTTAAATTGGGGGTCCAGCGCTACCACTACCTGTGTGTCGTCCGCATAGGTGATTATTTTTACTCCAAACGGACGGACGACCTCAGCCAGTGGGCTTAAATAGACATTAAAAAGGGTGGGGCTTAGGGAGGAGCCCTGGGGCACCCCGCCATTCATGGGTTTGCTGGGGGAGGTGTAATCTTTCTCAAATACCTGGAAGGAGCGGTCTGTGAGAAAGGATTTCAGCAAAGTAATTGCCAATCCCGAGATGCCCACCCTGCTGAGACGGTGGAATAAGATATTATAGTTTACAGTGTCGAAGGCGGCACTAAGGTCAAGGAGAACGATGGCCGTCGATCCACCGCTGTCCAAGATCCTTCTTGCTTCCTCCGTCACTGCAACCAGGGCCGTTTCAGTCCCATGAAGGGGCCGAAAGCCCATCTGGGAAGGGTCAAGTATAGCATATGACTCCAGAAAGCTTGTCACAACCGAGTTGACATACTTTTCTAGCAGTTTGCTGAGCCAGGGTAGCAGGGAAATGGGTCTGTAGTTGGAGGGGTTGTTCTAATCCAGGCTCGGTTTCTTTAGGAGAGCCTTGACCATGGCTTGTTTCGACGGGGGTGGGACGGTGCCAGAGTGGAGGGAAGTGTTGAGCAGGTCCAGAATAGTGGGTGAGATGTGACTGGTGATCGGGAGGAGAATCTGCGGGGGGCAGGGTCATTAGGTGAGGCTGATTTGACCTGCTGCATGATTCTCTCTAAGTGACTGAGATCCAGAGGAGGGAGGTGTTCGAGTGTGGCGGGGAAAGATGGCACAGGATCTAGACCTAGAGAGCAGCTGGTCGGAAGGGTGGGATGCGTGAAAGAAGAGTTAGTTGTTTCTATTTTGCAGAAAAAGAATTCCGCTAGTTCGTCGCAGTGAGCCTGGGTATTGGCGTGCTCCTTGTGGTCATATGGAACACTGTAAGAGTTTTGCGACCACTTTACAAAGCTGCATGCATAGCTATTTCATAGAACATTTCAAATTTCTCGAGCATATGCTTATATACCAATTCAAGGTGCTGGTGGCATACACTTTTAACAGATAATATTTTAAACACATCAAAAAAGTTTACATTCACTTAAAAAAACGAAATAATTTTTATTTGTTGGTCAGAATTAGAGGTATCCAGTTTTCTTTTCTGCAAGTGAAATTTCAGGTTTTCACTCTTCACAAAAGTTGTGAATTTTCCTGGTTTACCGTTGACTGTGCAACATGTGTTATCCACAGTGCGAACTGTGCATTTCAAGAGTGGGTTGCTTGGCCCCAATATGGAATTGTACTCTATGTAGAATTCTTGTAAAAAAAAGACACATTACATTCTCAGAGGTACGCCTGGAAACCAGCAAATGGTGCAGCTTATAAGACATAAGCCTTTTCTACCTATGCACCCAGGATCCAGAACGACATTCCTGTATCCATTAGAACCTCCCAAACACTGCTCCAATTTAGGAGAAAGTTGAAAACTCGGGGGAGGGGAGGGGGGATATTCCCAAGAACGTGTGATAATTACCACAAAATTATCTTAATGCAACACTTCACATCACAGTCTATCGCGGGAAAATCACACTGTGTTAACATTGCATTCTCAACACGGTGGTACCATGCGATAGGCTCACAAGAACGCATCAAATGTCTGCGATAAAGTCAACGGACGCCGCAAAGATGCAAAACACAAACGCAAAAAGAGTTGCGATGAGGCCAATCGCAATACAAAAATCAGCAAAAACCAGCGAAAGGCCTGCAATTCAAACTTGTCATGCGGGCAAATGCACTATAAAAGCAACAAAAAAAACACCAAAACCAAAGCTAACTGCGTAGCACCATGGATGCACCCAGACCCGGTGCAGAGAATAACCCGAACCACACAAGCCCCACGGAGGACCAGCCAGGTACCCCGTGTACGGGGAAAGGCAAGGAGAAGCGGAAGAGGAAGACAGTGTTCAGTCCACAGGAAGACCGGATCATCATCACAGAGGTTATAGAACACTACCAACAACTGTTCATCACCTCCACTGCATCATTGGCAACACAAAGGGAAATATAGCATTCCATCATCAACAACGTTAATGCAGTTGGAGTGTCGAGGAGGTCAAGAGGCTCTGGCATGATGTGCAAAGCCATACCAAACAGAAACTTGCCGCCAACAGGAAGGCAGCAAAGGCGACTGGAGGTGGGAGTCCAGCGCTACAGGAGGAGCTGGATCAGTTTGAGGAAATGGTGGCCACAGTCATCAGTGTGAAGACAGTGCAAGGAGTTGGGGCGTGGACACAGCTCGAAATGACCTGACCCAACAGCAACAGGGTGAGTAACCACCAGGGACTGGGTGGTCGGAGGGAGATGCGCACAATGGCACGCGTGCACAATCATGTGCAGCACACTGCACACGCACAATGATAGTGGAACATGTTCCGATACCCTTGGCACACTGCAGCACACATAAATGTAAATACCAGCATTTGTAGAGCGCACAGCTACCTCCGACGGAGATGTCCTGGTGCTGGGGGCCGTCGAGAAGATTAAGCAAGCTATTGCCCAGAGTCACATGGTGCTGGGCTAACCTGCAGCCGCAGCCGGGGATCGAACCATGAACCATGTGGCCCGGAGTCAGGCACCCTGGCAGCTGCGCCACACCTCTTCCACATAGAAACACCAACTAGGCCCCCGTCTACAATTTGCACAAATGGGCCCCTTCCATATCACCAATGCCACAACCTACCCATGCACATGTGCAGAATCCAGAAAAGCAGCGGCTCCGTGAGCCACACTGACAATGCAAGTGAAGCAGCATGACTGATAGCATGGCTGCAGTCAAAATAATTGATATGGTGCACAAGTCGACATTGAGGTGGCCCAGTGTGGATCACATCCGTAAAGGAGCAGGTCACACCCTGACACATCCAAGTGCACCTACAACCCATGACGTCAAAAACACATCTACAAACAAACAATGCACAAGAGCACCAAATCTGTCCAAGAGCACAAAATGACCCAAGTCGTAAACATCCCAGCACCCAAAAAGCACACAAGTCAAAGGCACACCACTTCAAAGGGATAGGGGCCGCTAAATCAGACCTGGTGGGGCAACTCTCCCACAATGCAGCACACATAAATAGCAATCACAGCACATCAACATTGATGCAATGTGGTACAAAGTGCAACACTTACACTACAGGACAGAGGACACAACTGGTGCCGCTTGTGCGCAGTAACTGGCCACTCACATCTGGCATTGCATGACACTGTGAGATGATGATGTACGAGTACAACCACACATCCGTCATGTAGTCGAAATGTCCACTGTCTCCCATCAAATAGCCAGCTCCATCAAAACAGTGACAATGTACATTGTCATGCAGTCTGTATGTAAACATTTACAAAGCGCAAACATACATGGGACACTCTGTTAACCTGCATCACCCCTTTACATTGCAGAGGGACAATCAACACCTCCTGCAGAGCAGACCACATATCTCATCAGTGATGATGAAGAGGACACCCTGCACATATGCTCAGACACCCTCCAACGGCTAATGGACATCCTCCCCACACCCTGGAGTAGGGCAGCCCAGCTGCCTCGAGGTGAGCATACTCCCTGCACAGACCACACAGCAGGAAGCAAACACCACCACGGCTGTCTCCCAGGGCCCCTACGACCAACACATGAAATTCCAACACTGGGTTGCCAGGAGGAGATGGCTGATCAGCTGCGGGTGGGTTTTGACCTTGTGGCAGCCGAACTCGATGCCATACATGGGTGTCAGAGTCCCATCAGGGACCACTTACAGTCACTAACGGACACCCACTGTCAGCACCATGCACTCCGATAATCCTTGGCTTACATCGCTGGGTCCATTACTCGGATACAAGAACTGTCTAGTCAGATAGGCACCAGCAATGATAGCACCGAGTTGGCACAGATGCGCAGGACAATGGAGACCATGGTGCCAATGCAGGCTGGATGTATGGCTGCCAAGGCTGAACACCAGCGAGATGTAGCTGGGATCTTCCATGCCTTGCAGTTCCTCATCTTGCCATTGCTGCCACTGAGCCTGTCCAAGATAACTGCTTCAGGAACTTTGACACACACATCTCTGACCCTTGATGTGTCAGTAGCACACAGTGATGCAGCCCTATCACCTCTGCCCCCTGATGTGCCAGTGGCACACAGTGATGCAGCCGTAACACCACCACACACACCTGACACACCAGACACAGAAGATGTATCAGAGGAGTAAGATGTGGATGGTAATGACTTTGTGAGGAAAGAGGTAGTAGCATCCATCCCCGCCATATGGCCTGTACCTGCCTGGTTCAGCCCTATGCTTCATGCCCTGGGACAACACCTCCCACTGTCCCCCAGAACACTCTGCGGCATTCACCTGGTCCCCAATATGGACTGCCATATCTGCTCTGGTTACCAATGACACAGCAATCTGGCTGCAGACTAAACACTTCCTCTTCCAATTCCAATTCACTTTTCATTCCCCAAATGATTCAGGTTGGCTCACCACTGGGCAACCATGTAATGTGGGCTTGGCATGGCCATGTACTGCTCCAGCTCTGGAATTCCCCAGAATGTGAATAAAACCTTCAAAATCACACAGATGTGTCATGTCTATGTTCACTCAAGTATAAAAGTATGGATGAATGTAGGGACATTGATTGCACTGAAACGTAAATCCTGGTAAATTATATCAATGCGCATGATTGAGCTGAGCCACATGGCCAATTAGATGACTGTGAATGTGTGAATGAGCTGGGCCTCATTGCACATGAACAACAATCTCGCAACCCCCCAACGTAGCCCCACGTCCATGTATTAAATAGGGCTGTGTTTAGAAATGACAAAATCGGTAGCAGGCCAGAAGTGGTGTCCCCCACCGCATGTGACAACAGAACGTCTCTTCGCATACCCACTCACACACATTTGTGTGGACACAGTCTGTTTAGATGGATAACATTGCTCTACATGGCCAGAAGTTGGATACTCACATTGCTGAAGACACGTAAAGTGCACAGGTCTACCAGCAACTATCCCAAACACAATGTCTGGCTCACAGAGGTGGAGCTGTTGATAGGGACCCCCCGCCCCCCATTGTACAGGCGTCAGTCAGTCCCTCCCTGTGTACAGACAATGCTCATTGAGGCACACGATTTGTCATTCTAATCAACACTCATCACAGTTGAACACTAGTGAAGTTGCATAGACTTTATTAGTATGTACGTGTCAGTACGGGCAAGGCAAGGACCACAACATGCAGACCAATGCTTAAGACACTTACAGGCAGCATAGGAACATGTCGAGGTGCAAGAAATGGGGAGGCAAAAATAAACACAAATCATTATGGATGGCAACGCGCTCAGC
This sequence comes from Lissotriton vulgaris, assembly GCF_964263255.1. Lineage (NCBI taxonomy): Eukaryota > Metazoa > Chordata > Amphibia > Caudata > Salamandridae > Lissotriton > Lissotriton vulgaris. Next base: position 1,403,438,910 of record NC_141696.1, read on the forward strand.
CCACCTTGCCTTGCTGGACGAGTCATGTGCTATTTGGCGTATGCTCAGTGCCCCATGTCAGGGAACATGACTCACAGCCCATGGGATCTGCATGGTGCTGTACCACCGGACTGCACCGACTGTCTGCTCTGCTGACAGTGAGCAGGTGAAAGGGCCCTACAAGGTCACACGTCGTACTACATTGCCATGTGTGTACTCTCCCCCAGCAGTATGTCTGAATTGGGATCCGTTGCCAAAAGACACTGTGCACCTCCGCCCATGGGACTGCATCACCTTGCACACGTGTGTGTACACACGCGTAGTTCAACGCACATACATTCTGAGTCCAGGCAAAGGCAGACATGTCCACTGTTGTGGGTTATTTGAGAATTCCCCAAGATGCAACACGGTGTGGGGACCTGTGCTGTGAGTGACAATCAGATATGGCAGCAGGAACGTAGTTACTTGTCCATGAATGCGAGTGCAGCTTCATGGGCAATCTGTTCCAAGAGTGCGTCGTTGTCAAGTTCAAGGAACACGAGGGAGAGCCAATCCATTAACTGTCCGGGCAGATGTGCTCCATCCATGCCGTTTCACCAATCTTCAACACAGACCAATAGGGGAGCGCCTTGATATGGTCACTGCACACAAGGTGTTGTGCAATCACCCATGCACAACTGGCAGCACATACATCAAAGATCAAGGCATCCCATGCACGGGTATCCCGGTGACACTCTTGTTCATGGGCCATCAGGGGGCGCACAGTCAAGTCATAATCCAATTCAGCTACTGTTGCGTTGGATAGGCAGACCTCCATGGACCACTCGAATGTGCACGATCGACAGTGGAACCAGGGCTGGACGCAGGTGACATACACAAGACGGAAACTCAGATGGAAACTGATTTGTAACACTGACATTAGAAGTGATCCCAACAGATGCAGCATTCCTGCACGGTACAGTTCCACATGGTAGGGGTTGTGCATGTGCCCGCCATTGTGTCTTGTAGCACAGGCAATCTTCAGATCGGCGGCATTTCAGTGGACGATATGCCACAGCTCTGGGCAATGAGTCAAATGTGTGTGCAATGTTAGGACGTATGGGTTGATTTTTACCAATGTGTCAAGAGCAGCCCTGGCAGGAGTAGCTCAAGCAGGGACAAGTGTGTGTGGGGTGTGGACACCTTGGTCTTTCATTTGCGCAGTTCGTGGTGTTTGAGTCGTTGGAGTCTTGTATGGTATCTCACGCAGGGTGTGCCAGCCGCATTCAAGACCAAGGTCGGAAGTTCGGTTGTCCTTCCGACTTGTGTATTGAGGCAAAGGAGCTTTCATATCGAATTTTAGTCTGACTACTGCTTGCAATATCTTGGTCCGAGGGAGGTGATGTGTGCCCGGGGTAGGTCCCAGGGGGTTGGTGGGATGTGGTCCATGTGGGGGGTCGCGGGGGTGTTGTGGCCCTCTTGGGTGTCCGCGCTGCATGATCAGTAGCTCCATGGCAAATGTTGTTCTTCAGGTGTGGCTCTGGGCTGGGCTTCCTTTTCTGGTGCAGGTTGTAGTCCGACTTTACACCAGGTCAGAGCAGGTGTTAATTTCCTGCTGCAAACACGCCTTATCACCTGTTTTGTGATCTTATCGCAGTTCTGGCTGGTCGTTAAGAATGTTCAGACATGGTGTTGTCGTAGCTTTTTGCACTGGAACGCCTATTCTGTATCCCATTACCGATAGTTGCCGGGGTAATCTGTGGCAATGTTTTTTACGACTGCTATTGCAGGTAAACTGGTGATATCCACTGTTTGCACCTGCTTGTGAATGGGGAGGTAAATTTATTGCGACTTTGGCTGCGATAAAGTGCCGATAACTCAGCGATAGCTCCTTGAGAATATGCCCCTCGGTTCTTTAAAGACAACTACATCAATATGCGTTAACTGTCCACAACTCAGCTTCCACTCCTAATCATTGACTTTTATGTTTGTCATTGACCCTGTACAGTGCTCTGCTGCCTTTGGCTAAGATTATGCTATAGAAATACTATATACATGCATATGTAGAACTGATAATGTCTGTGAATTCTTCACACAGGAGAAGGTCTGCAGATGTATAATTCAATGTTTTCATTTCCACACTTTTTTTCTGCAGAGTATATCTTGTATGTGACCATCTTCGTAGTGTTAAATAAGGATCTGTGACCCCGAATTGCCACAAATGTCAGAATTTGCATATGGAAGTGAAAAAAGTACAAAGTGGAAAGAGTTTGCAACCTTCACAAAACGACAATGTTTTCCAAAGATGTTCAAGAAGATTGCAGGAAAATAAAACTTTACTGCTTCACCCTCACTGCCAGTTAGACCTATAATTGCAGCATTTCTTGTTATTGTTTCAGCACACAGCCATGTTTTCTTTCGATTTTGGAAGATTATCAGTGTGGTTTATCAGTAACAAGGAACATTCTCCCAGTCCCAGCAGACGAACAACAACATTATTTTTATAGCCAAAAAGCAGCATTCCTATTGTTGTAACAAGCCCCTCAGTAGGCTGATCTCTATCTTTTCCTTCCTTCTCCCTTCCTTTCACTACTAATGGCTGCCATTTTATTCGAATTCCCTCTCACTCACCGCATCGCCGACCGCCTCCTCCACATTTTGCTTTACTACCCTTCTATCGCCTGAACAAAGAGGTCAACTCCCTTCTCTGATCATGATGTTTCATAATCCAATTTATATCCCAAATCTAATAAAGCTACATCTGGCCACCTAATGTAGGAAACATCAGAAGATGGCTGTCAGCTACATATTGATCTAAATTAGAAGATTGACAGGAACAGCCGGATCTCTCAGTAAGTGAGCGGAAAGCAGCTGTCAGGGGGTTGAGAAGGACCTATCAGGAGCTGGTTTTCTTTCCTTTGTTGGAGGTGCTGGAAGCATAGTGCTTTCTATCAACAATTAAGAGCTCATCTTTGTAGATTGTATCATTAGCATGGGATGTGTAGAATACATTTTTCTGGCTTCATCTTTTCTTCACAAATTTGCACAGTTCTTTCCAGATACAAATTGTAGCAAATAAGATGCATGAAACAGTGAAAACGACAGCATGCAAATCTTCAGTGCAGAGCAATATGGCACTTCCCTGTGCCTCATATTTCTATGGAAAGATATTATTTGCAATGAACAAATAATAAAGGTATCCAAAGAATGATAATCTTTATGCAGCACGAATTCTTAAAATATGTCTCTACTTACATCAGGATTGTGCATAGAAAAAGTGGGAGATCAATAAGGGAGGATCAGCTGCTTTTATGTATATATAGAATTGTAGATGGGTAACAGTGAATTAAAGGTAGGTTGTTTACTGAGGGATTCTGAGTGATCAAATAGACAACGGGAGCGAAGCTCGAGTTTTCTATGATGTCACCTAGAACCCCAAGGTGAAAAAAATTCCTGTAATTAACTTTTTACCCATCTATAATTTCATGTCATGTAGTGCCCCCAAAATCATTTACCCCTGCCTTCAACTACTGTCCAGGGGTAGAGGAGAATTCGAGAGATATATATTCCATGCCCTCTTCTCCCTGATGCAAATGTGAAATACAAATATCTTACCTGCTGTCTTTAACCAAAACCTGCTACCTTCTCTGCCTTCTTACCCCCTCCTGTAGCTGTGCTTTCTGCTTTCAATCAAAGCAGACAAGCAGCGCTGACTGATCGGCTCCTGTCACCGGGCATGGAAGGCCTTTAAAACAACACAACAATTGATAACAAGTTTTGTTGCCAACTGTTGTAATGTCATAGGAAGGAGTTATGACTTTCTGAAACTGAAATAAACAATAGAGGCTCTCTGTGAGATCCACACATAGCAAAGAAGTTTATTAAGAGTACAGACATCCTGATAAGTATGATAATATCACTGTTTTGACAGTCTGAGGGTGTTCCTAGGAGAATGCCAGGTGCATAGCATCCATTTTAAAACACTGATATTACTCACTCTTTAACCTCCATCCCTCATTCATCAACTCCATTCCTCGCTTCCATTTCCTATTTTCCATCTCTCATGCATAATCCCTCAACCCAAATCTGTTAATCCTCATCCTTTATTCCTCACTCCCTATCCTTATTTCTCATTTCTTAGCCATCATTCTTCGTTCATCATCAGCCATCCCTCGTTCTTCACTCCTTATTCTTCACTTCTCAGCCGTACTCTGCATCCCTCATCTGTCATCCCTCATCTATCACCCCTCTTCCATCATTCCAGAGGACTCATCCCTTATCACTCATTCCTTAACCCTCTTCCATCATTCCTCAACCCTCATCCATTATCCACCCTCCCCATACAGCATTATCATCCCTCATTTCTTCACACTCATCCCTCAGCCATCTTCCATCATTCGTCATCTCTCCAACAGTTTGCCTCATCCTTCATCCCTAATCCATGACAAATCCAGTGAGCATCACTTACATCTTGAAAATTGTATGTCTTAAAGGCAATAGACGTTTAAAGGTAGATTGTTATCAGACTGTTCTAAAGACTCTAGGCAGGTATTTTGCTATTTGGTATTTCACAGATTATGTTAGTAAGCAAGGGTTTTGGTGCTAGTGACCAAAACAAATATGCACTTTGATAATCAATCAATGTAATCTTGAAATGGTATGTGAAACACACTAGCATGTCACATAGAAACATAAAAAAAAGAATAAAAAACAAATTTTTTTGTTAGAAACTCTACATTCATATTCGGGAGAAGTTCCCTGATTCTGATGGCGCTGTTTACAAAGTTTGCTGTGGAATTACAAGTAGATAGGGTTGACAAGGACTGTAAAAAATGAGAGCCGGCCTGCACTGTGTAAAATGTAAGACATATGGGGCCTCATTTATGAGAAATGGCACATCGCTGCGTGACAGCAGCGATGCGTCACTTCTCAGTGCGCACTCCTTGCGACATTCCTGATGCGTCATATTTAATGTATGAGGCGTCATGTCACAAGGAGTTACAGATACGTCAGTATTTCTGACGTATCTGTAAGCGCAAAAGTGACTCATTGCTGGAGTGTGTCACAAAAGTGACGCAACTCCAGCAATGCGTCCTTTCACATGGGGCAAGCCCCATGTGAAAGGGCCTGCGTCAGTCTTACGCCTGCTGTGAGGCAGGCGCAAGATTTTGACGCAACAGCATCCTAAAAGTGACGCAGTGAAATCTCTTAGATTTCACTGCGTCACTTCTAAGACCCTTTCTTGCGTCAATACGCCCCCCTTGCATACATTATACCTGGCGCAGGTATAATGTGGCGCAGGGGTTTACAAAGTGACGCATCTACCTAGATGCGTCCCTTTATAAATATGGCGCAACAAGGCACATTTTTTACGCCACTGGTGCGTCACAAAAAGTGACACACCAGCGGCGTAAAAGTGACGCGAGGCCTCTTAAATGATGCCCATGGTTTTAAAAAGCATGCTCCAGGAATACTGTAAAATGTTTTTAAAAAAATCCATCACAGGTGCATACTCTATCTCTTTAAATCTGTGTCCACTTTTGAGGTGTGCCATCTAAAACATTTAAATATTTAAACGAAATATCGTTAAAGTATAGTAAAGATGACACATTCAACACATGCAGCAAGTTAAACCAAGAACCTTCACTTGAAGAAATTAATGCACCGGCTGTGGCGGCTGTGGCTGTTCTCTTATTGTTCACTAACAGCCAGTGCCAGTCCTTTAAATTTGCATTTTAATTCTGCGTTGGTTAGAACAGTAGTAATATTATCATTTAGGATACCCATCTTTACACCCACATTATTATGGGAAGTGCTGATAAAATCTAGCAAAGGAATTTTAAAGGAATAATCTAGGGAAAGGTAGTCAATTTTAAGTGCCCTATTCAGGTCAGGTTCAGGTTTCACTCAAAAAGATTACAGGATCTGCATTGGTCTTAGTTTGATGACATCCTCTATATGGGATAAACCTAATTCTTTATGGCAAACAAATTTGCTTGGGGGACAGCAAACATTGTTCTCACTACAGAGTTCTCTGCCCCTTGTAGTTGCTGATAATCAGTGTAACCCCAAATGCTAGAGCCGTAAACTGCAGCAGAAACACTTCTGCTGATATATATTGTAAGCATGTCTTAGATGGGTCTCAATCCCAGTGTAGAAGCAAATCTAAAGGTTGCAATTGCTGTCTTATTTATCTGATGGCATTTCTGATCTCCATGCTGTCAATCAGAATTCCTAAATAATAAAACGTAGAAAGTACAGGAATCTGGACCTCTTTTTTCATAAAACGTCTAGTATTTGGGACCCCGATTCTAATAAATATTATTAAAAAAATTTGAGGTTCACATTTAGATCCAGTCTTTCCATATATAGCGTAAAGGAGTCTACAGCAGTTGTAAGCCAATCACTGCATGCTTTAGTGTCATCTGCGTACACGAGAACAGAAATTGGACGAATGCCTGTCCTCTGTAAATAAGGAGTAGAATTTAACAGGGTTTGTTCAAGTCTTTGAAAGAAGGATTTGAACAATAAGGGGGCCAAAGCGCACCGCTGTCTTACGCCTCTCATTATCTGGAAAGATCTAGAGCATTTTCCCTCTTGGCCATAAGTGACTCTAGGGGTAGCATTCTGGTAAAGATGGTTCAACAGATGGATAATTTAGGATTAACTCCGACTGACCTTATGATGTGGCAAAGTTTGGCATGATAGACACAATTGAATGCACTGCCCAGGAGGAGAAAGCCCTTCTTCGCCTTGGTATATCTGCCCACTAATTACTCTAAGTTTAGACACTGCATTTTCTAAATCCAAACTGTAGATGAGAGAGAATTGATTGAACAGCTGCCCATGTTTCCAATTCCTTAAAGAGCACCCTGACCAATTTTTTAACAGAGAAGTCCAAGAGGGAGATTGGCTGCTAGCACTGGGGGTTAGATCTGTCTCCCATCTTAAGGACTGGCACAATTGATACTGGCAGCTATTTGCACATTACTTAGTAATGGCACCCATAAAGAGATATTGTCTTTATACAAATCGATTGGTACCCCGATGTAGGAAAATGCCTCTTTTGGATATGTCACCCCCACTTTCTTCCCACTGTTACTGATGTTTTTGATTGGCAGTGCACTGGGTACCTGCTAACCAGGCCCCAGTGCCAGTGCTCATTCGCTAAAAACAACACAAATGTTAATTGTGACCCAATTGGCAAGGACATTAGCACCCTTGTAAGACCCTGGTAGATTGTACCCCTGGTGCCCAGGATATGGGTACTAAAGAGGGTTCCTAAAGGCTGCAGCATGTATTATGCCACCCAAAGGGAACCACATTCAAAATGCAGGCATACTGTCTTTACAAGATGCGTGAAATGGTGCAAGCCATTTTGAAAACACAACATTGCACACTCCCTGTGTGCAATGCCCCTGTACACTGCATGTATTGTATGCAAGTCACCCCTACAGCAGGCCTTTAGAGCTCTATGGCAGGGTGCATTATATTGCATGTGAGGGTACACCTGCATGACCAGATGTGCCTCTGTAATGCCTAGTTCCATTGTTAGATATTGCATATGCTCAGGAAGCCATTTTGAGGACATGTAAGTCACTGGTGATTACGAGTTACCCAGCTACATAATGGCTTCACTGAAAGGAATGGTGTTTGGTATCAAACATGTTGTCTTTTAAATCTTTACTGATGCCGTTATCAGATTTGTAGAGACATGCACCCAGAGAGCACCGTGGAGGTGGCCCCTGTAGCCCTACTAATCTATTAGTGTGTTGGCTGACTGGTATCATCTAGCCTGCCACCACCGACGGGTTTCTGACCCCTGCAAGGGAGAGCCCATGCCCAAAGCCTACTCTGCAGAAGGTGTTCTCACCTACTCTGGCAGGGTGGCTGGCAAGTTAGCCTTTAAGGCCAGAGGCTTCAAAGCCTCTGACACCTTTGACATGCAACCCCGACTTCCCCCAGACCTGGGGAATGCCACCCCCTCCCCTGAGGTCCATTTGGCACCAGAGCAGGCGTGAGATTATTTATTCAGGCGGTGTGTTTCCCCGACAGGCCAGCCATGCCTCTAAGGTGGGATACCTGAAGTGAACGGCCAGAGAAGGGTTTCACCATCTTGACCTTGGTTAAAAAGTGACTTCTGGGTCAGGAGTATACTCAGTCCTCACATGAAGTGGTCACATAGGGGGTGTAGTCACCCCAGGGGTAGGTAGCTCATTGGCTCATTACTCGCCTAAATGCCCCTAAATTGAGCATTTAAGGGGTCCCCTCGAAACCAGGTCTGCAGATTCTACTTACTGGGAACAGAATAAGGACTGTCCTGTAGTTCCTAGGACCCCCAGTGTGAGAAGTTGGCCCGATATGCAGCGTTCGCTATTCTAGCGACCACTATGCATCGGTCCAAACGACCCTTATGGTGATTGGTTGTAAGTCAACCTTAGACCAGCTATCCTAGTAGCGTGGATACGAGCAGTCTTCGGGCTAAACTCTAGAGGGCGTGTTAAGCCAGCTGTTATACCATCACATACCCCTTGAACACCAAGTGAAAGGACACCACACAAGTGTTATGAAAATAAACAGTATATTTATTAGAATCACAACAGCCCTGTACTCTTTATGAGGACAGGGTACTAAGCACAGAACAAAACTCTTAGGAAAATACTTCAAGTGCACAATTAAAACAAGTGCCCGAGGGCACGGACAGTTCTAGTGGTCTCGGGCGGACCCGATAAGGCAAGTCGGAAGCGAGGGACTCAGGACCCTTAAGTAAGGAGGCTATGCAGGCACCGAAATGCCGAAGTTACCTAGCCACGAGGGCTGCGGCTGCACAAGTCTTACAGGCGTCGGGGGTCTTCGCTGACGAGCCAGGAGCCGGAAGAAAAGGAGTTGCTGGCCGGCGACCAGTGATGAATAGTTCGTAGAGATCCAAGCCTGGATCAGAGATCGTTGATACCTGAAAGCAGAGGGGACCAAGTTCGTACTACTAGCCAGTAGTCAGAGGGTACCAGGAAGGCACCGGATGGCCGTCACCTCAACTAGGTGAGTGGGCGACGCTAGGCTCTGCAGTCTCACGGACCAGGAGGCGTTGTCGGCGACCAGGGTGGAGGTGCGAGCTGTCCCACGAAGGTTGATGCTGTCGGCGTCGCTGGGCCCAGAATTGGGGCAACAAGCCTTGGCAGATTTCAGGGCCACGTGGTGGGCCTAAAATGGCGTCTTGAGTGGACCAGGAGGGTCCGGGGTGCTCCTCTCGCAGAAGGGAGCAAAGGCCAGTCTGGAGCAACCAGACCAGTAGCGTTGATTTGTCGGGTGTCGTCAAGAAGGGCACAAGCCAGCGGCTAGTGACCAGACAACGTGCTGAACAGCAAAGAGCAGAAGGGCCCCACGCAGATCGTGGAGATGCTGGGAGGCTGCACTTCGGTGCTGGAGCTGCTCAGGGTCGGGGCTTCTCGGACCCCAGAGCACTCACCAGAGGATTCCTTCGGTGGTCGTGCTGGTTAAGAAAGCGTGCAGGTTTTGATGATGGCCGGTCCCTCGAGGTCTCGTCGCACCCACAGATCTAAGCTGAGCTGACGACGTGGGTAGAGGTCAGAGGTGCCAGGGAAGCCGGTTCTCGTCGAGCTGGGCAGTCGGATTCCTGAGGAAGGACTTGCAGCAAACCGCAGAGTTCTTAGATGGTGCCTGCGGATGCAGGGTGACTACTCCTTAGCCACAAGGGAGAAATCTTGAGAAGAGTCTCGAAGTCCTTTCGTAGAAAGTATTCTTGATTCAAAGATGATCTAATTTGGAAGGGTCCCCGCTCCGGCCTTTATCCTAAATAAAGGGGTGGGTACATGACTAGGTTCGGCCCTAGGGGTGGGACCAGGAAGGGGGGTAGTTACACCCCTCTCCCCTGCCGGACTTTCCCCAGGTCAGGGGCTGCGCGCCCCTGGAACTGGTTCTAACCGGCAGATGCGTAGTGAGCACCGGGGTGCCACTCCGCAGTCACCTTCTCGCAAAGCCCTACCTACCCAGAATACACAAACCCTGTCTGGGACGGTGCGAACACCGCCCTGGGCAGGAAACCCTTTGTCCAAGCTCTCCTCGCTGGAAGGACTCCCAGCAGCAGGAGGTCAGACTCGTGTCTGTGGTGGCAGCATCCATTTTGTGGAGCTGAGGCTTTAGTTAACTTTAACCGGGGTTCACAGTTACGTACATGTCGTGTCCCTCTAGAAGGGCGGAATGCTAACCTCGTTGCCAGAATTGGTGAGGGGGCAGCATCCCGATTCGTATGACACCTTACTCGAAATGTCTTGATAACGCTATATTGAAGTTACCGATATGATACGCGTTATCATGGAACAGCCATTGGGTCTTGGTTCCGCAAGCTGCAACCGGGCTCGGCTCGTGCCAGAGCCCAATTCACACGGTTCCATGCACTCTGCCTTCAGGATTGTCAAGGCCTGCCATAGGAGTGACTGATAGGAACCCGGGTGTCCATTGTGAGGTTAGGTATAGGGGTACTATACCTAAAGCGACGAGCGAGTACGCTACGTTGCCCCAGCTGTCGTGTAGCCAGTTGTGTCAGATTTAGATGGCCATCCAGGGGTGGCGTAATACATGCTTCAGCCCCTGGTAGGCCCTGGGTACACCCAGTTCCAATTGGGTAATGCACCTAAGGTACACGCATCAATTTAGTGAGAGAACAGCTAGGCTGTGGGTCTGTTTAGCAGGCCCACAGCCCGAGAAAGTCGTAAACCAGTGAAACAAAAGCAAAAAGTCCGGGTGATCATAGGATTGCAGACCCTACTCTCCTACATGACCCCCCCCCAAACGTTGGGACAATAAACTAACCTTGACCAGGTGAGTCTTCTTGTTCTAAGTGGAAATACCTGGAGAGCCCATCTGCATTGCCATGATCAGTGCCAGGTCTATGCTCCACTGTGAAGTCCATCCCCTGTAGGGAAATGGACCACCTAAGCAGTTTGGGGTTTTCACCCTTCATCTGATTTAGCCATAGGAGGGGCTTATGGTCGGTCTGAATCTTGAAATGAGTGCCAAACAATTATGGCCTCAGTTTCTTCAGGGCCCACACTACAGCGAAGGCCTCCCTCTCTATAGCTGACCAATTTTTCTCTCTGGGGGTCAGCCGTCTGCTTATAAAAGCAATGGGCTGGTCATTACCATCGAAATTCAGTTGAGATAGAACAGCTCCCACACCCAACTCAGACGCATCTGTTTGGACAATGAATGGTTTGGAGTAGTCTGGACTCTTGAGGATAGGTGCCGTGCACATGGCCTGTTTTAGGTCATCGAATGCTTTTTGACAGCTCGCTGTCCACTGAACCTTTTTTGGCATTTTCTTACTCATCAGCTCATTAAGCGGAGTCACAATCGATCCGTAATTTCTGACGAACTTCCGGTAGTAACCAGTCAGGCCCAAGAAAGCTCGAACCTGAGTCTGGGTGGTTGGAGGAGCCCAGTCCCTGATTGACTGTATCTTGCTCTCCAGTGGTTGAACTTGGCCTCCACCGACAAGGTGGCCCAAGTATACAACCTGTGTCTGCCCTATCTGGCACTTTGTGGCCTTGATAGTGAGACCTGCTGCTTGCAGTGCCTCTAACACTTTCCGCAGGTGGACCAGGTGATCCTCCCAGGTGGAGCTAAAGACAGCAATATCGTCAAGATACGCCGCACAGAAGTCATCCAGCCCAGTCAGAACGTGATTCACCAACCGTTGGAAGGTGGCAGGTGCATTTTTCAAACCAAAGGGCATCACCACGAACTGATAATGTCCACTAGGGTTAGAAAATGCGGTCTTAGGCTTGGCGTCCTCAGCTAACCTGATTTGCCAATACCCAGCTGTCAGGTCAAACGTACTTAAGTAGTTGGCCGAAGCCAATCTATCGATAAGCTCATCTGCCCTTGGTATTGGGTGGGCATCAGTCTTAGTGACTGCATTGAGACCCCTGTAGTCTACGCAGAACCTCATCTCTTTCTTACCGCCCGGGGTGTGAGGTTTCGGCACTAGAACTACGGGACTAGCCCAGGGGCTGTCCGAGGGTTCAATGACTCCCAGCTCCAACATTTTCTGCACTTCACTTCGGATGCAGTCTCTAACGTGATCGGGCTGCCTGTAGATTTTACTCTTGACGGGCAAGCTGTCACCAGTGTCGACCTCATGGGTACACCAAATGGTCTGACTGGGTGTTAGAGAGAACATATGCCGGAAGGATTGAAGAACCTGTTTACAATCCTCCTGTTGATGTTCGGAGAGGCTGCCAGAAAAGACAACACCGTCTACCGATCCATCGTCAGGATTCTGAGTGAGCAGGTCGGGGAGAGGGTCACTCTCCTCCTCCTGTCCCTCATATATGGCCATGAGCAAACTCATGTCCTTCCTGTCGACATATGCTTTGAGCCTGTTGACATGGAGCACCCTGTGGGGGCTCCGGGGAGTTTCAAGGTCTACCAGGTAGGTGACCTCTCCCTTTTTCTCCAGGATGGTGTAGGGCCCGGACCATTTGTCCTTGAGTGCTGCTGGGGCCACTGGCTCCAACACCCACACCTTCTGTCCGGGCTGATAAACAGTCAAGACAGCCTTTTGGTCGTGCCAAGCTTTCTGGAGTTCTTGGCTGGCCTTAAGGTTTTCGGATGCCTTCTCCATGTACTCAGCCATCCGCGAGCGGAGACCAAGCACATAGTCCACTATGCTGGTTGCAGGCTTTTTGAGAGGTCTCTCCCATCCTTCCTTCACCAAACACAGGGGTCCTCTTACAGGATGCCCGTACAAAAGTTCAAAAGGGCTGTAGCCAACCCCCTTCTGTGGGACTTCTCTGTAGGCGAATAAAAGGCAAGGAATCAGGACGTCCCATCTACGCCGAAGCTTTTCAGGTAGTCCATGAATCATCCCTTTTAGGGTCCTGTTGAATCTCTCAACAAGCCCATTGCATTGTGGATGATAGGGTGTAGTGAACTTGTAGTTGACACCACATTCCTTCCACATAGCAGTTAAGTAGCTCGACATGTAAAAAGGTAGGAAGCAACCAATAAACAAAGATCCTTAAGTGTTGCCCGGCGGTGTCGCCTCTTTAACCCACAAATTATTAATCAAATGAAGAGGCAGGTGCTGGAGACTGGAAGGCTGGAAACAAGGGTTTATTCTCTCCGGAGGAGAACACATCAGTTCGGACAGCAAGTATCGTCACGAGGTGCTCTAACTGCATCGCTGAGGCCTGGCCTCTTATACACAGGTTTATTACTTTATTGCATAAAACACATCTCTGTCAACCCTTTGATGTACGGAAAGACATCCTCGGAATCCCCGCTTCAGGCCCGTTCCCACACACATTTACAGTTGAAGTCCCCACCCCGGTCACAACAGATGATGATTATCGCGCAGCTGGACATTCCGCCGATTCACGGAATGTGTGAGGTTGATCGGATCTCATGGGGTGGGGGCTTTGATCAGCTCAAGGATCCTTTGATGGGGAGGGGTGTTTCCTACTTTACAGGAGGAAGGGGCAATGACAGTATCCGCAGGGCCGGGTGGCGGCTTGGGAACGAGTGAGACAAACGGGCACAAAGGAAAGAGGGGTGTTATCAAGGGATCCGGGACCATGAAAGGGATGGAGGGAAGTGTCGCGCTGGGAACAGGATGGGGTTCCGAGGCAGAGCTGCGTGGAAGAGGGGTTTATGACCCAAGGCATGTGAGAGCGGGGGCTGTCAGCGTGCGGGGGATGTGCTTGTGAGGGCGAAGAGCCGTGCTAGGGGTCAGCGGCGGGCAGAGTGTGGTTCTGACCAAGGCACCGAAAATGGCGGGTGTGTACAACAAAAAGTGTGGCATCGGGGGAAAAGGGCAAGATGGCGCAGATAATGTTTACCAAACCGTATTAATTTTCCACAGTCCTCCCTTTAACATTCACGAGACATCTTGCCAGCCTATTTCCTATCCATGTCTACTGTGGCAGTCATAAGTAAAGAAGTAGGAACCTAGGCGAAGGAACTGTGCATAAACATTACATTTAAAATCTTTCATCTTAGGAGGCGGGCCCATCGTTAAGCTTGTTGCAGGAAAGTCATAGTAATGCAATGTCGGACAAAAAAATTATTCTGTAGTGATAGCGTTGGGTACATTTCATAGATGCTTACAGTTATTCGGAATATGAACTGATAGGTTATTACATATGCAAGTTCATTTCATACTTGGTTGGAGCATAATAAATACAATGGTGGCTGGGAGAGAAATGAGACGTAGTAAAAACGATAATCAGGGGTGTCACTGTTCGAAGAGGAGGGGTGTTGCTTTTTCCAGTGTCTTATTGTCGTGGACCATTATTAGTGAGTTCTCAGCATTCTTTGTCGTGTTCTGTTGGCACTGTTGAGCACCGGCGGTGGAGCTATGCGTTCAGCTCTATCCCGGGTCATGCGTTGCAGGGCATGACCTTTTCCTCATTTTTCTGGTCAAAAAAGGTCCTTTTTCGCCCTGTGTCCTAACTGTTCCTTCATGGGTACCTTAGACAGGGCACCCAAGTTTCATTTCAGTTTGCAACAAAACCCTATTCAATCTGACTGCAGGTTTTGTTCTTTTTCGAGTCAATTGTCAAAGAGTTCAGGTGGAAGAAGGGGGTGTGTGGGTAGTCCTTGTGGTAGGTCGGGGGAAGAGGGGATGGAGCAGGGCCAGATCGGGAACAGACCAAGGGGACGGAAAATTTCAGGTAGGTGGGCCCATGACCGGGCTCAGAGGGCGGGGACTTTTCGGCACATGTTGATCATCGAGCAGGGGCATCAGGTCAGCCCTTTCCTTTCATTTTGTCGGAAACAGTGCCTCGTCCTGCGCCTCCTTACTGTTGCGGTCCCGCCTTGGTCAATGTCGCAGACATTCCGCGATCTGCAGTCATGCCACGTGCTCCCACATCCGGTATCTCTCTCCTCCGACAGTGGTACCCTTAAATGAGTTTGAAAAGACAGTCTTTAGAGAACTGGCAGAGGAAGGTAATCACATAAGTCTATTTCTCTCCCAACTCCAAGCAACTGGGGAAACATCCGTTACATTGGGGTTTACAACCAACGTATAAATAATTGATGATAGGTTTGCTGGATTCCCTACAACTTTCCATCGTAACTATTTCTTTGGCATTTGTTGGTATTACATTCATTGTCGTGGTACGAGGTCTGATACCTATTCATTGCATTTCTTTATTACAGTCACGTCAGTTCTTCTGGCAGAGACCCACTTTTCTAGTACGAGTCTTACAAAGCTATACCGTTCTTCAGGGCTGTGTATTTTACGAAAAAGTGCAACGTGCTATCCCCATGGTCTGATAGATATCTTTCTGAGGAATGAACATAGGCTAAACAATTTTCCATTTTATCAATGCATCCTATCTTTCAGCTAAACATTTTACTTTCAACAGTTTTTACTGCAACAATTTCTTCATTTCGATCTAATCTTAACTTCGCAAACGTCATTCCACTTTCTACATAGTCTCTCACAACCTAGCTACTTCATTAAAAAACTGGGGGGGTGCTTGCGATAACTATGCAACTCATCCTTGGGGTGACCGGGGTCTTATGGAAAACAACTAGGAACATAGCAGACTGGGGTGAGGGACTATCGTCTTGCTTTGCGTCATAAGGGTGTTATCTAGCAGAAGGCTACAGTTCAGTTGGTAAGCGCTCAGGGACATTTCTCGAATTTCTAAACTTTGTAGCTTGTTCATCAACAAATCATTTCTAGGAACAACGGCTGGTCTGTGTCAGTTGTAAGTCAACCCATCTCTTACAACCGGGGGTGTGCCACATTCTCGTCCGGGGCAGCTGATACAAAACTGGGGGCGTTCTGGGAAGACGGGGATGCTTGGATCACTTTTACTGTTTGGGCATTGAGACAATTCGGGACGGGGAGGGTCGCGTTACCTGAGGCATTTTTATCATAAAAGCCACTGACATGTGGTTCCCTTATTACGGGTCAGATTAGGGAACCTCAGTCGTCTTACCTGTCCTTTCCCTTTTGGCCAATCTATTTTTGATCAATATTTAGCAGAAAGGAGAGGTAGTAACATGGCATCAATGTTATTTTTATTAAGACAAATTTGTGCAAATACTTGCGGTATTTGGAGCCAATTGGGTGGGGCACCATGGATGGTGGTTCGCCAGTTAGGCGCCAGTCGTTAGGAAGAGTGAGAGTGTGGAGGAGAGAGAGAGAGAGAGAGAGAGAGAGAGAGAGATGCAACAATAGGCTAAACATTACACGTGAGACATGGAGAGTGGCCATGTACTAGGATAGGCTATTCAGCGCATTACACAACATGAGACATTACGGGTCTGTGTTAGAATTTAGAAAGCATGCAGTTTGGGACGGACGAGCATTAGGCCGGGTACAAAGGGACATGCATTGAGTAAAAGGCACCATTGTGTCGCACTTCTCGCACTCTCGGTCCTTTGCCTAGTTAGGTCAATGCTTCAGTCGCATAGAAAGCATTTTCTCATAGTTTCAGACATACGTGACATGTGCTCATTCACGCAACACGGGTTAGGGGTGATCGCGTCCCATCATATCACACAACTATTGGCCCTTTTCGTTGCAAGAGTAGTTTGTGGGTGTCCTTAGGTGCCACCTTGCAGCGTTAGTCCGCTTCATGTATCAGACAGGGCGTGGCTTCAGATCTTCACTATACCCCAGTCGTGATTCCAATGTAACCTGTAGGGGGAGGAAAAGAGAGGAAGGGAGGGGGGACAGCAGTTGAGCATATCAAATGTACGGGCACGAAAGTCCTTTACTTACCACATACTCGTCTTATCTCCTCGGGATGTAATCCCTGGGGTCTTGGTTTCTGAAGCCAGGGGGGGGGCGGGCAGTGTGGTAAGGATGGCGAGCAATAAGTTGATCATGAGGGAGACGGTCCGAGTGTGGCATTATAGGCTGTGTGTAGGGAAACAGAGGCGCTTAGTGCGAGGTACTTAGTTTGTAGATGTAACTAGCTAGCGGGATCCTTAAATCATTTCCAATGTTGCGATGTCCTAAGGCATACCAGCTCTTTGGCCAACCCTGTTCCCTAGTACCTTCGAGTACCATACCCTTATAACATTTTATCATTCATACCGCTTCACTTTACCCGTTCTCAGAAGTCGAGGTCCTTCCCCATGCGTTTGTTCCTGAGCCAGTCGCACACTTGGAGGCAGCGTATCGTGTCTTAGATTCGATCATCAATCCGGGGCTGAGCAACCATTTTCTAGTAACCTTAAAAAGAGAACAGAACAGAGCGCACAGAAAAACCCTCCCGCTGATCCCATATTTACAAAAGTATGCGATACCTGTTCATAGTTTGGAAATCCTTTATTTGCACAATTGTTCAGCATGTAAATATGAGAGTGCAATCGTATTTGGCCGGACACGGCGTTGGCTGAAGCGTGTACAGTAGGGGGCGGAGGGCTATTTTGCAGTATTAAAAAAACATTTTAAAAGCTGTTATTTAGTTATTTGCAGGAAACTAAAAACGTCTATCAATAGTTGAGGGATCAGGGGGCATTCATTTCATAATTGGAAGCATAGTCAGACTAGTTGTAATCAAATTTCCTATATGCATACCGTGGGTGTGTGTCATAAGCGTCGTTATGTATCAGTTACAATAATATCATAATAAATCATACATTGAAACCAACATTTTAACGGGATCCTTTTACGTGTTCGCCAAATGAACCCTCCCTCCTTTTTCGTCAAGTGTACAAAGGATCATATACATATCTCAGAACATCAAGTCCTATTAGCTAAAAACACCACGAGGTGTTCGTGAGTTCCTATTGACACCGGCGCCATTTTGGGCGAGGCAGTGTTAGTCCAGAAGTAGCATCAGGGACAAAATGTTCCCAACAACCGGCGGTTGGACCAGAGTCCTTTTCGGCAGTTCAAAAAGACTTGTGCTAACAGAAGGGGTAGGCAATGTGGACCATCAATCAAAAGGGGAGGGAGGCAAAAATTTCCCTTACCGGGTCACGTTGAGGTTCAGCCGGAACTTGCTCGAATTCGTTAGCCCACAATGTTTCTGGATGGTTCAGACTGAAGCTGGCGCTGACACGAGAGCACCACCATCTTGTGGCTACGTCGTGGTCATTTCGTTAGTGATCAAGGCAGTTGTTCCCCACCGGAAGCCTGTAGGGGCCGAGGGCTCCTGGGACTCTTGTAGAATCTTCAAGGCCATGGGGATGCAAAGTTACTCTAGCGGCCTAGATCCGGCTTCCAGGGGGCCCAGACGCCATTTTGGGATCCCGCAGCAGCCGCCCTTCGTCGTGTCTGCAAGAGTGGATGAGACCTCTTGGGGCGAAAAATGGAACACCATGCCGTAGGAGCAGGACATTCGGCTCGGGGCGCCAGGGTGCAGCTGTGGTGCATCCGCCTGGGGAGGCGAGGGAGGCTCGTCCGCGCCGCCTCCCTCTCCCAGTGCACCCCACGCCGTCCCTTTGCGCGGGTATACATGATGGCCACCCCACATCCCGTGCTCCACCAGTACACTTGGGGGCCATCATATGTCTCGTGCTGCGCAAGTATGGTTGCTGGCCATTCCATGTCCTGTGCTGCGCAAGTAGGGTCGTCGCCCGGCTGCAGGATTTCGGCGCCGGGCCGGGGCTGGGAAACCTCCACCTGGGGAGGCGAGGGAGGCTCGTTCGCGCCGCCTCCCTCTCCCAGCCCACCCTGCACCAATTTTTCAGCGGAGGTATTTGTGATGGCCGGACCAGGAGATACGAGGGAGGGGGTCATCTGCATCCGCCCCCTCCCTACTCGTGGCCCAGGCCGCGGCAGTGAAAACCAGGAATCCTAACTGCGAGACCATATGGGAGAAGAGGATGGGACATGCCGGGTCCATGGTGCCTCCTGGACATCCCACCGGCGACCTCTTTGATCGCTGGCTGTCGGCAGGACCCCGCCCCACACGTGCTGTGTGTTTCACCTTCCCGATGGGCGTGACCGGTGACCTGTTGCATTTTGGGAACTTCCAGAGTGGGGGTAGGTATTCTTTGTTCATGTTTTTTTGTTCTATGGACCTGGTAAGAGGCGGGACAGGCATGCCAGGGTAATGGGGGGTGGGGTGTCCGCAAGAACAGTTTTCCTGAACGGGGGGGTTGTCTATGCAGGCCTGTAATTGCTTTTGTCCACAGAGTGGGGGCCACAGAGAGTAATCAGTCCCATTGCACTCAAAATTTGAGTTCATTAATGGAATGTGTACTAATCTGTCCGAAACTACTCTGTGTGTTGTTTCTGTATGTTATCCGAAAGGGTGGCTTTTGTGTTCGGGAACAGTAGCGATAGTACGGGGTTCGTCACCGGGTAACCTAGAGCTTGACTGGGTTTCCCGTCTTAGCGTTGTTTGACCTATGAGAACTCAAACATGTTGCTGAAATCTGTCTGGCGAAATCTGTGCCATCGGGCGTAATCAAACGTGGTGGTTCTATCCGGCCTGTCCGTGTCAGTCTGATTTGTCTTTGTCTCACGCCTTTTCCCTTTCTGCCGGCCTGTTATTTCTGTCGGCCCTCTGTTCTTACCCGTGTTCAGTAGAGTCGGGCATTGGGCTTTCCAGTGCCCGGAATATTTACAAAAAGCACATTGGTTTTGCCCTAAGTCTGTTCGTCCTGTGCGTAGTGTCGGGGGATTACTTTCGGGTCGTTGTGTCTTGGGATTGTCCTGTCGGTATACCCCTTTACACCGTTCCCTTCCTGTGTTTACTCCTTGGAACCGTGTCGCCGCTATCCCTTCCTTTGGCCTACCAGATGCGGAGGGATTTGTCTGTCGCGTTTCTTTACCTACTCTGACTTTGTCTCTTTTCTTTCGTTGCATTGCTTCTTTGCGCCACATACCGAGACTGTCGAGCATGATAGGCGTTGTCTTACTACTACAAAGGGCTATTTCTAACGTTTCTATTTTATCAAGGTCGAAGGATCCTATCAGTGGCCACTGTTTCTCTTGGTTTTCTTTGGTATACTTATGCCACAGCTTACTATAGGCTATGGTAACTAATCCATATTTTGTGAACATGTCTTTATTAGGGGTGCCTTCCAGCGGAGCTAGATGGTCCACCTCTAATAAACGGTCCGGGTTGAACCAGCTACCAATCAGTGAGGAGAAGATAGGCATGACAGATCACTACGGGGACAAAGGTCCGTGTTACCTATCCTTCACTACCTGCAAATACTAGACAGAATTTTGCTATTCTACGTTGTTTGCAAATAGTGAATATCTCAAAAGCAAAATCTATTCTGACAATAAAAACAGGGAGCTACCCTTACAATCAATCAATCAGTCAATGAGTCAATCAATCAGTGGGGAGAATAAGTAGGCCCGCAAAGGTTTGCGTTACTTACCCTTTCACCATCTGCAAAGAGGAAATCTGTTCTTTCCTGTTTGTAGATAGAGAATCTCCAGAAAACAATCCGCGAACGGTAGTTCGGGTTCAATCAATTAATCAGTGGTGGAGAAGGAAATCTCCAGAGAACAATCCACGAACCGTAGTTCGGGTTCAAACAATCAATCAGTGGGGGAGAAAGATAGGCACAATAGATTACAATGGGGACGAAAGTCTGCGTTACCTATCCTTCACTGTTTGCAAAGGGAGAGCCTGTTCTTTCTCCGTTTGCAGACAGCGAATCTCCAAACGAATTAACAAAGAGTAATACTAGTATTTTCCAAACAATCAAACAATCATTTCGCAATTCGTCGTGTTTACACGACCTTACCCGGACCACATGGGCTGTTTCTCGTCTTCCGTGTCCAGCGCCCGATCGTCCTCCAATCTCCGATATTGCCACGGCACTCCTGAGGGTTCCCAGTCAGGACCGTAGATCACTCGAGAGAGGTCGATTCGGAACCAGTGAAGTTCGGATGATCGGCTGCCAGACGAGGGTCTATTGGGCAGGAGCTCTACCGATCGTTGCAGTTGTTCACTCTGTCGTCAGGACCTCTCCCACTGGATCTACGTGTCGCTGATGGGCCCCACTTGGGCGCCAATTGTAAAAAGGTAGGAAGCAACCAATAAACAAAGATCCTTAAGTGTTGCCCGGCGGTGTCGCCTCTTTAACCCACAAATTATTAATCAAATGAAGAGGCAGGCGCTGGAGACTGGAAGGCTGGAAACAAGGGTTTATTCTCTCCGGAGGAGAACACATCAGTTCGGACAGCAAGTATCGTCACGAGGTGCTCTAACTGCATCTCTGAGGCCTGGCCTCTTATACACAGGTTTATTACTTTATTGCATAAAACACATCTCTGTCAACCCTTTGATGTACGGAAAGACATCCTCGGAATCCCCGCTTCAGGCCCGTTCCCACACACATTTACAGTTGAAGTCCCCACCCCGGTCACAACAGATGATGATTATCGCGCAGCTGGACATTCCGCTGATTCACAGAATGTGTGAGGTTGATCGGATCTCATGGGGTGGGGGCTTTGATCAGCTCAAGGATCCTTTGATGGGGAGGGGTGTTTCCTACTGTACAGGAGGAAGGGGCAATGACAGTATCCGCAGGGCCAGGTGGCGGCTTGGGAACGAGTGAGACAAACGGGCACAAAGGAAAGAGGGGTGTTATCAAGGGATCCGGGACCATGAAAGGGATGGAGGGAAGTGTCGCGCTGGGAACAGGATGGGGTTCCGAGGCAGAGCTGCGTGGAAGAGGGGTTTATGACCCAAGGCATGTGAGAGCGGGGGCTGTCAGCGTGCGGGGGATGTGCTTGTGAGGGCGAAGAGCCGTGCTAGGGGTCAGCGGCGTGCAGAGTGTGGTTCTGACCAAGGCACCTAAAATGGCGGGTGTGTACGACAAAAAGTGTGGCATCGGGGGAAAAGGGCAAGATGGCGCAGATAATGTTTACCAAACCGTATTAATTTTCCACAGACATGAAGTTTGCACCTCTGTCGGAGACGACCTCCTTAGGGAAGCCCACTCTGGAGAATACTCCAACTAGGGCTCTTGCCACCACAGGGGCTGTAGTGGTCCTAAGGGGAATAGCTTCAGGATACCTGGTGGCATGATCCACTACCACCAGTATAAACTTGTGCCCTGATGCTGTTGGTGGTTCCATGGGACCGACGATGTCAATCCCCGCCCGTTCAAAGGGCACCCCCACCACAGGCATTGGTATAAGGGGGGCCTTTGTCGTGCCACCTGACTTACCACTGGCTTGGCAAGTGACACAGGAGCGACAAAACTCCTTGGTATCTTCGTTCATGTGAGGCCAGTGAAAGTGCGAGACAAGCCTGTCCCACGTTTTCGTCTGGCCTAAGTGTCCTGCTAAGGGAATCTCGTGGGCCAAGGTAAGGAGGAAACCACGCTGAGACAAGGGGATAACCAGCCTCCTGGTCATGCCAGGCTTGGGGTCTCTTGCCTCAGTGTACAGGAGTCCATCTTCCCAGTATACCTTGTGGGTTCCTGTGGCGTTCCCAGCAGCCTCAGCAGCAGCCTGCTGTCTGAGGGGTTCAAGGGAAGGGCAGTTAACTGGTCCTTTCCCAGGTCTTCTCGTGTGGGTCCCCCTGAGCCCAGAAACTCAACTTGATCAAGTTCGAGTTCTTTAGGTTCAGTTTCCCGCAATTCCTGGAGGTCAGCCTCCTCTGAGACTTGATCCTCGACCTGGGGCAAGGGGGAAGGCGAGGCCTTAACCCGACTGCTCTTCTTCTTGGGAGGTGTCAGGTCCGTTGTTCCAGGATCCAGCACCTGTTCAGTGGGGCATCGTCTGACCTGTGACCTGGTCACAGCAAACACATGTGCTGGCAAGCCTAACATCTCCATGTGAGTCCGTTGCTCCACTTCCGACCATTGTGATGACTCCAAATCATTGCCCAACAAACAATCCACTGGGAGGTCTGAACTAACAACAACCTTTTTCTGGCCATTTACCCCTCCCCAGGAGAAAGCAACAATCGCCATACTATGACTGGTAGTGACGTTGCTGGCATTGGTCACCAGGAAATCTGTACCTGGCATGATCTGTCCAGGGTCCACAAAGTTAGGCGTCACCATGGTGACACTGGCACAAGTGTCCCTATAGGCCTGAGCCATTCTTCCATTAATTAACGGCGTCTGTCGGTATTTTCCCAAAGTATTGGGACTGACATCAGGGGATATATCCACATCCCCCGTACAGACAAGGACAGCCTGAGTGAGCGTACCAACTAAGTTGTCACACCCCTCAGAACCCAAGGTTAACCCAACTAGTCCCTTGGGAGGCACACTACTACTGCTGGCTGTACTAGGGGGCACAGGTGCCTTAGGGGCTGCAGTAGCAGGAGTCTGCCCTCCTTTCTTGGTGCACTCACTAAACCAGTGAGTTTTACTTTTACAGTATTGGCACCACCTTTTCGATTGGCCTTCTTGATTCTTCTTTTTCTGGGAAGCCTGACCCCCCACTCTTTGGGTTGTTGGGGACCTGTCGAAGACTTCTGGTCAGTTTGTTCCCCTTTCGAATCTTTACCCTTCTGGTCTGCTTTCTTCTGACCACCCTGGTTCTGGCCCTGGTTTTGCTTAACCCTTTCGATGCTTATGACGAGCTCAGCTCGTCATGATGCACAGTTGAGCTGTGCTGATGACGAGCTGAGCTCGTCATGAATAAAGTAATAAAGCAATTTCCAGCACACAGCGGGAAAACGCCTAGCAGCCAAGGTGTTAAACCTTGTTCTGACCCATCTGTCTGCCTTCTTTCCCAATTCTTGGGGAGAGGTCAGATCCGAGTCGACAAGGTGCTGATGCAACAACTGGTTCTGACAATTGTTTAAAATCTGTTCTCGCATGATCAAATTATACAATCCTGTGTAATCAGTAACCTTACTGCCCAGCAACCAGCCCTCCAAAGCCTTAGTGGCACAATCAACAAAATCAGACCAGTCCTTAGACTGAGTTTTCTGGGTATCCCTGAACAGCAACCTGTACTGCTCAGTGGTTACGCCGAACCCATCAATCAATCAGTGTTTTCTTCAGGACCTGGGAATTGTTAGCATCCTCGACCCTAGTAGTGAGGAGCTTATCTCTACCTTTACCTTCAAAGGAGAGCCACAAGATAGCTGCCCACTGACTCTGGGGGACGCACTGTACAGTGCAGGCCCGCTCTAAAGCAGTAATCCATTTGTGGATGTCGTCCCCTTGCTTAAAGGGGGGCACTATCTTATTCAGGTGCTTAGTGTCTAAACTCCTGGGTTCCCGTGGGGGAATGCTGCCACCAGTGGGAATTGTCCCACTCAATTCTTGCTCTCTAGCAAAGGCGAGTCTTTCTT
Organism: Lissotriton vulgaris; assembly: GCF_964263255.1. Classification (NCBI taxonomy): domain Eukaryota; kingdom Metazoa; phylum Chordata; class Amphibia; order Caudata; family Salamandridae; genus Lissotriton; species Lissotriton vulgaris. The sequence continues at coordinate 1,403,463,092 of NC_141696.1, forward strand.
TGGCTAGGGCAAGTTCTTCCCTTTCGATCCGCAGATTGACTTCCCGCTCCTTCGCTTCGTACACTCTCCTCTGAGGGGATGTCATCCCTCTTCGAGCAGAGCCTCGAGAGCCATTGGTTCGAACGGATCTGTTAGAGCCTCTCGACAGAGATCTAACTCGTCCGTTCCCAATGTTAAGCTGGCCCTAGAGAGGCCCCAGGGGTCTCCTAGTACCATTCTCGTGCCGGCTTAAGTTGTCCTGGGTTAGCTGGCTAACTATGACTGGACCTTTGTCTGCCTCGTCCCCAGATGTCTCTGGCTCCTCGTCCTCCTCTTCACCTTCCGCGGAGAGATGGATAAGGTCAGGGTCACCTCGGGTTTCCTCGAGGGGGGCATATCCACTTCTGGATGAGAAGGGTCGGTGTTACCCGCCCTCTTTGCATCATAAGTCTCCAAGAGACCAATCAGAAACGGAATGGTAGGGTTTGCACCCTGTTTTAGCTTTCGAGATGTACAGATCTGTCGCATCTCGTGGAAGCTAAGTGCAGCATATCTGGAGGTGACCTGTGGAAGCTCGACTGACACAAGGGGAGACTCAGAGTTTCCTCCTTTGTCTGACATGCTGCTTCTAGTGTGGTGTAAGTGATGCACCTACCTACACTATGGGTTTACCTACTGATCCCTTGCTAAGAGTTGTAGCCAAGGTGTGCTAAGCCTTGAGGAGCTACAACAGCTGGTTCAGTAGAACTCAGAGTATTCTAAGCTAAGTTATATGTACCTGGAGTACTTATGCGATCTTTCACAAGATTCTTAGGATACGCGTGGTAGAACAACAGCAAGCTCAAATCCCAACCGCTGCTCACCAATGTGAGAAGTTGGCCCGATATGCAGCGTTCGCTATTCTAGCGACCACTATGCATCGGTCCAAACGACCCTTATGGTGATTGGTTGTAAGTCAACCTTAGACCAGCTATCCTAGTAGCGTGGATACGAGCAGTCTTCGGGCTAAACTCTAGAGGGCGTGTTAAGCCAGCTGTTATACCATCACATACCCCTTGAACACCAAGTGAAAGGACACCACACAAGTGTTATGAAAATAAACAGTATATTTATTAGAATCACAACAGCCCTGTACTCTTTATGAGGACAGGGTACTAAGCACAGAACAAAACTCTTAGGAAAATACTTCAAGTGCACAATTAAAACAAGTGCCCGAGGGCACGGACAGTTCTAGTGGTCTCGGGCGGACCCGATAAGGCAAGTCGGAAGCGAGGGACTCAGGACCCTTAAGTAAGGAGGCTATGCAGGCACCGAAATGCCGAAGTTACCTAGCCACGAGGGCTGCGGCTGCAAAAGTCTTACAGGCGTCGGGTGTCTTCGCTGACGAGCCAGGAGCCGGAAGAAAAGGAGTTGCTGGCCGGCGACCAGTGATGAATAGTTCGTAGAGATCCAAGCCTGGATCAGAGATCGTTGATACCTGAAAGCAGAGGGGACCAAGTTCGTACTACTAGCCAGTAGTCAGAGGGTACCAGGAAGGCACCGGATGGCCGTCACCTCAACTAGGTGAGTGGGCGACGCTAGGCTCTGCAGTCTCACGGACCAGGAGGTGTTGTCGGCGACCAGGGTGGAGGTGCGAGCTGTCCCACGAAGGTTGATGCTGTCGGCGTCGCTGGGCCCAGAATTGGGGCAACAAGCCTTGGCAGATTTCAGGGCCAAGTGGTGGGCCTAAAATGGCGTCTTGAGTGGACCAGGAGGGTCCGGGGTGCTCCTCTTGCAGAAGGGAGCAAAGGCCAGTCTGGAGCAACCAGACCAGTAGCGTTGATTTGTCGGGTGTCGTCAAGAAGGGCACAAGCCAGCGGCTAGTGACCAGACAACGTGCTGAACAGCAAAGAGCAGAAGGGCCCCACGCAGATCGTGGAGATGCTGGGAGGCTGCACTTCGGTGCTGGAGCTGCTCAGGGTCGGGGCTTCTCGGACCCCAGAGCACTCACCAGAGGATTCCTTCGGTGGTCGTGCTGGTTAAGAAAGCGTGCAGGTTTTGATGATGGCCGGTCCCTCGAGGTCTCGTCGCACCCACAGATCTCAGCTGAGCTGACGATGTGGGTAGAGGTCAGAGGTGCCAGGGAAGCCGGTTCTCGTCGAGCTGGGCAGTCGGATTCCTGAGGAAGGACTTGCAGCAAACCGCAGAGTTCTTAGATGGTGCCTGCGGATGCAGGGTGACTACTCCTTAGCCACAAGGGAGAAATCTTGAGAAGAGTCTCGAAGTCCTTTCGTAGAAAGTATTCTTGATTCAAAGATGATCTAATTTGGAAGGGTCCCCGCTAGGACCCCCAGGATCCGCACATTTTGGATGTCCTAAACTGAGGGCTTGGTGCGCAGACGGACTCTGGACACCACCACAGGATGAGTCTGCCATTAGACCAGCTATCTCTTCTGTGCCACTACCACCCCCTGTAGTCTGCAGTGGCTTGTGTAGTTTCTGGCAACCACCGAATATGACAACCCTGATTCCTCAGGTATCGTGGAAACAATACAGTATCTTTCGCTCAGTCACCCATGCTTGCTTTTTTCAGAACACATAGAATGACAATTGGAACGGTTTCGATAAGTATTTATTGGCGGAGTGTCAGTCTAGTGTGAAACGTGTTAGCTGCAACAATCAAAAGGCAGGAGCAGACAAAAGTGATTGCTAGAACCAATACAGTAAATAGTAGATACATTTATATCATATTGCTAATAACATGATTAAATGCAGATTATATAAAACAATAGCATTGGTGTACTCCTAAGATGCGTAGCCTCCCTAAATGTACCTAGCCAAGATATGTGGGTGAAGCCTGTGTATGTAAATGTCAGGATAGGTCCTAATGGTGCCTAATGGAGACTAATGGAGCCAAGAATCCCACCGAGAAGTATTAAAACCTCACCTGATGTTTCTGAATGATGGACCCCATCTCTGTATCGAGTATAGCAGCACCCCGAAATGGTCAGGTCTCTGCTTATCGAAGGATCAGCCTGCAGAGTCTCGGTCCAGCCTGGAAGGAATCCTCCTCTCCTTTGTAAGGAAGAGTGAGGGTATTTCATACTAAAGTGGTCACTCCGGGGTTTTTATGGAATCAATATGTTTTGAAAACATTCACTAATCCCTCATTAATCCTTTTTTAAACAAAATGCTCATGCACAGCTGGCTGTTGGCCATGGATGGAAAAAAAAGGTTGACCCTTATACAGAATAAATCGCCTGTGCCTGAGGGCATGTTTATGTATGTCAGGCACAGGGATTAAGATAGGATGCTAAGCACCCATTGTCGAAAAGACAGAAGGAAGCTACTAGGTAAAAGGTCACCTGTGTAGAACCGTTATGTCGTGTGGGTAGGACAAAATGTATGTAATTGATATGTACATGATGGGACTATCTTAAAGGACATTACAGGACAAAGAAGAAATGGTACCACGAGAGCCAAAGACGTGAACAGAACCTAGCACCACACACTGCATTACTGCTTGCTCCTTAATAATTTCAAAGATCGACTCATCTTGCGACTGTGCATCCTCCCTAACCCTTGGAGGACTGTCCAGAACTTCATCAACTATAATCTCCCTTGGGGTGGAGGAGACATCCCCCTGCTTCCACATTCATGGACCACATCTATGTTGCTGGCCATTGGACCCACAAAAGGAAGCATCATATCAGGAGGAGGCCTTTGTGGATCTAGGAGGTCAGACCAATCTCTCAGCTGAGTGTTGAGATGCTGGACCCTATCAGAGCTTCCCTGTACCAATACCTTGAGTACTGAGGCACTTGCAACAGCCAATGTTTGTTTTGCATCTAGTCCGGACTGCACCGCCTTGGAAGTCTTCCTGCACGTCGAGGGACATCAGGACAGATGAGACCCTTGACCAAAGTGGCTCTGCTCCCTTGTTTTTCTCCCATCTGCAGGTAAACAAACAAGTGTGAGATCCTCAAACTCAACTGGCCAGCCAGCCATGTACCACTGCACCCAAGCTCCCCAGCCCAGGTCCATGAATTCTGACTGCATCCACTTGGCCTAGTGGCCCCTATGACCTGAGCCCCTCTTTGGGTTCACCCGGACCTGCCCCCAAGCCCCTCCTTGCAGCCTTTGTTCCCAGTCCCATTGACTTTAACGTGGTAGCGTTTGAGGCACCATACCAACCAGCCTCTCTGCATCCAGACATACCAGGGCAGTTAAAGTGAAACTGATGTTGGTACTTTGGACCTTGACCCCTAGCACCTTAAGTCCCAAACGGCACTTCTGAACTCACTCTGCCTGTAAGTACATATTTGCTTCGTGTGGTTTTCTCCCATAGGAGAGCATTGTAGCATTCAAGGTGCATGCCTCAAAAAACATTATTTGAGTTATTTTGCAATTTCCTTCTCAAATTGATATCTCAGCGTGTTCTAAAGTTCCCCTAAAGATCTTGGGGGCATATTTAAAAACCCATATCGCCACAGGAATGTCACTTTTTGAATTGGCTAGGCAGCTGGATTTAGTCCAGCCCTAGTGGAAACGCAGGAGTGTGCTGCATTCTTGAATTTTCAGAATAGTGGAGTGTGGTGTTAGCAATGTTTTCTTAATGCGCTGCTTCGCCATTCCCTTGTGTATATGCCCCTTGGTATCTAAATACTTATAAAAATCAGCTTCATTTTTATAAATTAGTCTTGGATTTCTTATTGAGTGTGTGAACCATTTATTGGCTGTGTATCTGTGCAATGAATGCTTAACATTCCCCTCTGATAAGTCTAAACTGCTTGACCACACTACCACAAATAGAACATTTGGGATTATTACAGTAAACCCTGTAAACCACATGAGGGTCATCTGGACTTTTCGCATGGTGTGCCCTTACAATGGCATCACATCATAGAAAGCGATCTTCCTACACCCGTCATGTCCAGCGTGTGTACCTGCTCGAGTTTTATGCAGCACCAAATTAATGTCATCAATAGAAAATGTAAATTACTCCAAACTGATACTGTATTGTTCTCTTCTTTTAGGGTGGTGCCTGTGTGTTCTGTATCCGAGAAGATATCACAATAATGGGATATCAATTTATCTTCTGAAGCCCCTCAAGTCCACCTTAGGGTAGTTGTCCTCCCTGAAATATAGGGAGTTGACCGTATGGCCAAATTAATCTTGGGTCATTCAGTTCATTAGCTCTTGCTAAATTATCCCAAGCCTTTTCCTCTCTTTCAAGACCTTTTTGTACTAATTTCTGCACAAGGCAATTTCATATGGGTCTCAGTGAATGTTATTACAGCCTTTTTTGCATTTGTATGAGCCCTGCTGCAGGCATGATCAAACTACCCATTAATATGGTCTCTCCTGCAAGTATTTTTAGTCTGCATTAAAAACAGTGTCAGAAATTGCATCAAATAAAGCTATGATCTTATTAGCATTAATATTGTCTGCCAGACATATCCTAAAGTGTTTTATTATCTATAAAATTTGGTCAACAAGAAGTTTTTTGGGATTGACCCAGGTCCATTTGTTTCAAACTCCATTTGGTTGGGAAACCTCTGTGTTGTTAAGGGTGACATTGAAATCAATAAGGCATGTCTCCAAGATGTAATCTATAGTGACCAGGTTCTAGGCACTCACATAGGTTGCAACAACATCACACCTTCTCAATATAGGACCTGAATTATCAGAGACCAAAATGAAATTGATCTTGGTGACGGTATCTGTGCCTGTGAAGGTAGGGTGTCAACGACGACGAATACATGGGCTTATGTCGCCTGCAAAAGTCATATTAAAGGACCTGAATAACTTATTCAAAGCATTTGCACAATCAGTATATAAAGTGTGTCTGACCTCCACCGTTGATGTTCTCAAATCTGCAAACTACTTTAAAGGATATAAACAAGAGCGATTAAAAAAAATCCTTGGCCCAGACAATATAGGTATTGATCTTTTGATGAGATGTAGCACTTTCTGAAAGCCTATTCCAGAGCAGCAACTACGTTGACACGATTAAAGAATGAATAATAATACATTATTATAATAAATGCTTTAACTTAACTCGGTGTAAATTCTAAACAGAGTAAATGAGGAAAGGGCGTCCTTTCTATGCCACCATACCTTTGTTGTTAGGAGTTTAGAGACTATTATTGCTAATCCAACCTTCACTCTCCCCGAGATAGAAGGGTGAGTCGATGAATCCTAAATTCTAAACACATGAGCAAAGAAACTATCCGAAACTTCTTGAAGGCAAATAATGTTGAGCTGAGATCTAACCAGTTAGAGTTTATCATTTTATTTGAGACCCGCGCCAGTGTTATTATAGTATTTGGACTTGCATCAGCCCGTGAAACTGCTAAGTTTGACAGAGAGAGGTCTCTACCCTTACCCCACACGCCCGCTTTCTGTCATCATATTTAATTTCTGGGAGAGGGTTAATATTTGAACCTGAGTGCCACTTCATCTGTCAATCTAAGTTTTCAGTACTGGGGAGGTGATCAAAGTGGTTACTTGTTGGTACATTGAAAATGTTGCCTTCCAAACCCTCTGGTCGCATTTTATTCCAACGGTATCCAAGGGATAGAACGTCTTCATATCTGTAGAAATACCCAAAGGGACCGCTGTGATGTAACTTTATTGTATAACTTGACAATTCAGCATTTAAAAGATAGTTCCTAAAACTTACTATGACACAATCACCTCCACAGGATTTTCTGATTTGCCCAGCCGTGGGACTCCTCTTGCTATCATAATTTCCTTTGACAGATGATGCAAGTTCCCCAACTTCATAGTGAACCAATATATATGGTTTTGTTCTTCAAGGCAGTACAGGATTCAGAAAGTTAAAGGAGAGACTCGGAACATCCTTTAAAATTAAAATATACAGTGTCGCTTTTGAAAAACAATTAACCCAATTGTCGCGAGGTGATAGATTAGATGATAGTTTCTCAGCTTCCTGAGATTTCCCCTGTGAGTCAATGGATTGGGTGACACAGTCAGGAGAAGACTTTCCCATATGTTGTGACACATGCACTGTCTCTTTTCACTTCTTCTTTTTTAATGGTGGAGACTCAAAATGTAATCCATGGTGAAGGGGGAGCTAAGAGTACTGTTGGACTTGGCCCTTTTTGCAGGGTCATCCCTGAACTTTTTACCTTCCTCCTAGTTTTTTTTTTGACATGGTGTTGGTGGTTTTAGGACTCTGGACACTTTATCATTGCTGTCCAGTGTAAAGTGCATGTGCTCTTTATGGTAAGACATGGTAAGATTGGTCTACACCTGTTTGGCTATTTTAATTTACCTATCAGTCCCCATTACCTCCTCGTTAGTCTTCCTCGCCACATGACTTACATAGTGAGCTTCAGCTCCACGACAGAACCCTCCAAAGTAAAAAAAGCCTCCCACCCCCTCCCAACATGGCCGACCAGTCACACCTGACCTCTATAAGAGGCGGGCCGGCCCAACCAACAGCCTGTTTTTTTTGTTCTGCGCGATTCTCTCCAGAGGCGCTGTCAGGTAAGGTTGGGACCTGCTATAGCTGGTCCAGGGGTCTTGGGTTGGAGGTCCTGCCTTAGCGGACCCTGGGACCTGGGACTAAAAATTCCCCCCACCCCTCTCCCTTCCTCCGACCCTGTGGGGCCGGTTGAGTGCTGCCTGAGGCGTGCCAGGGTTGTATGGGGGGGGGGGGGGCGGCTGGGAGTGTGGGGTGACCCTGTGTTGTTCCCAGCCGTTTGGACACGCCCGTGCGGGCTCTTGTGTCCGGCGCTGGCCCTGGATGGATTTTGGGGGCTTCAGTAGCCTGTGGGCCCCAGGCGTGGGGCGGCCGCCGTTCCCTGGCTTTGGGCTGTGAGGGGAGCAGACCCGGTCTCCTTCGTTGTACGCGTGTGGACGCAGTCGCGCTCCCGAGTAGCGGGAGACGCGAAGGCTGGCGCTTTCTTACCGCGGTGTCGGGTCCCGCTGGGGCGCTGCTGACGCTGCCGTCGCCCGCTCGTGCCCTGGGAGTGGACCGGGGTCTCGTTTGGCGGCGCTGGTCGCGTCCGCCGGTGCCGGTGTTTTCTGGCATTCAGACTCGGCTCAGGGACGCGCTGTGATTGGCCGGGCGCCTCCCGCCCCTTGGGGGCGGGGTTTCGCGCCGAGCGCGGTTTGTTTGTTTTGCAAGATCGCCGGCAGCTGGGCGCCCCGGCTGCCTATTTATATCCCGGCGTCCTGTGGGCCCCTGAGTTTCTCCGCTTCTTTGAAGTTGTTGGTGTATTACTCAGAGATGGAGCAGGATTCGAGCATGGGGGGCAGGCCTCTGAATCCGGGTCTGCTTTGCCCTTTACGGCTCATTCCCTTCAGCTGATGATTCAGTCTGCGGTGGCTGAAGCCCTTGCGCAGCGCGATGCCCTGGGCCCTCCCTCACCAAAACGTCCTCGCATGAAAGTCGGAGGCGGCCCAGAAGGCTCTGCTCATGAAGATTCCGTTCTCTGGGGCGAAACTGTTTGGACCTCCTCTGGAGGTGATGATTAAGAAGTCTGCGGAGGACCGCAAGTTGCTGGCTCCCATCAAGACGTCTGGGGCCCGCTTCCCGGGTCACGGCCGGATTTTCTCCTCGTCTTCCAGGGTTAAGGGCGGCGCGCCCTTTCGTGGTAGGGGTCGCGGCCGGGGCGCCCCTTACTTCAACAAATCCCGGTCTCAGCCGGCGGCTGCCGCTCCCTCTGCCGCCCCAAAGTCCTGACTTTCGGCCGTCTCCCTCCGGGGTGTTCCCTGTGGGGGGTCGCCTCCGCCACTTCCTCCCGGCCTGGGAGGGATCTGTCACGGACCTTTGGGCTCTTCGGATTGTGAAGGAGGGGTTATCCATCACCTTCTCCTCCCCTCCTCCGGATTTTTTCCTCGCTACGCCCCTGCCTTCCTCCATGGTCAAGAGACAGGCCTTGCTGGCCGGAGTTCAGGACTTGCTTGCCAAACGGGCCATCCGCCCGGTCCCGCCGTCACAGAGGGGTTCGGGCGTCTACTCCATCCTGTTTCTGGTGAGGAAGGTGTCTGGGGAGTTCCACCCTGTGTTGGATTTAAAATGGTTGAATTCTTATATTCCTCATACTAAATTCAAGATGATCTCTCTGCAGGAAATTCTGCCTCTTCTGGTGCAGGGCGAGGTGGTGGCTTCGCTGGATCTCCTCGACGGCTACCTCCATGTCCCGGTACATCCGGTTTCTCAGTCCTTCCTCAGGTTCTGCGTTGGAGGTTCCCACTACCAGTTCCAGGTACTTCCGTTTGGCTTGTCATCTGCCCTGAGGGTATTTACCAAGATCCTGGCCCCCCTGGTGGGTATTCTGCACCAGGAGGGGATCAGGGTTTTTCCGTACCTGGACGATTGGTTAATCTCTGCCTCTTCTTTTTCCAAGGGGATGCTACACGTCGGACGTGTCTGCGAGGTCCTATCCGCCCACGGCTTCCTGATCAATGAGCGGAAGTCTCATCTGTCACCCACTCAGGACTTGGCCTTCATTGGGGGTCGTCTGGACATGGTGCTGGGAAAGGTGTTCTTGCCTCTGGGTCGCCGGGACACGTTGTGGCGGGATCTGGGGTCACTTCTGGCTCGGGGTTCTGCCCCGGTTCGCCTCTGGCTACGGGTTCAGGGCCTGATGTCGGCGACCATCAATGTGCTGCCCTGGGCTCGTCTCCACCTTTATCCCTTGGTCAACCATCTGCTTTCCTTCTGGGATCCCCGCTCGGAGGATTACGAGTTCCTAGTCCCGGTCTCCCCTCAGCTCCGTTCGGAGTTGGGTAGGTGGTTGGTGGAGTCTCACCTCTCCGAGGGTCTTCCCTTCTTGGCATCCCCGTCCAGGGTGGTCACGACCGATGCCAGTCTCCTCAGCTGGGGGGCGACCTTGGGCGCAGAGTCGATTTAGGGTCGTTGGGATCCCCTACAGTCTCGCTGCTCCTCGAACTATCGGGAGTTGAAGGCTGTCCTCCTGGCCTGCCGTCATTTTGCACCTTCGCTACGGGGTCACCATGTCCTGGTACGGACAGACAACCAGGTGGTGAGGTGCTATGTCAACCATCAGGGGGGGTGCAGGGTTCGCTCCCTTTGGTTGCTGACTCAGGAGTTGTTGTCATGGGCAGAGGCGTCGGTCCTGTCTCTCCGGGCTGTCTATCTCCCAGGGTCCGACAATGTGGAGGCAGATCGACTGAGTCGGATCTTTTCTTCGTTGCCTTGTCTCTCCCTGACCCCGGTGGTGTTTCAACGCCTGGTGTCTCGCTTCGGTCTGCCTCTGGTGGATCTGTTCGCGGACGGGGACTTGGCCCTCCTGCCCAGGTTCTGCTCTCTCCTCCCGGTTCCGGGGGTATGGCGGGTGGATGCTCTGTCATTCGCTTGGCCTTCCGGTCTGCTGTACGCATTTCCCCCTTTCCCACTGATTCCCCGGGTCCTCTGCAAGATTCGCTTGGACAGAGCCAGGGTGCTTCTGGTGGTTCCGGGCTGGGTCCGCCGCCCCTGGTACCCTCTCCTTTGCGAGCTGGCGGTTCAGGCCTACTGGCCGATCCCGGATCTGCCCTTTCCGTTGAAAGGCCCCCCGCTCCCGGAGTCGGTGTTGCGCCGGTTCCATCTGCAGGCCTGGCTCTTGAGCGGGTGACGCTGCTTGCTCGGGGTTGTTCTTCTGGGGTTGTGGATTTGCTGCAAGAGCCTCCGTGGATCCCTTGCGGGTCTTGGATTTCCTGGCTGAGGGGTTTTCCTTGGGCTTGGCCCCTTCTTCCCTGAGGGCCCAGTGGGCGGCCTTGCGGGCCTTCCGCAGTCCGGATTTCGACGGGCTGGAGTCCCTGGTGGCTCGTTTGCTCCGGAGTTGTTTTCTCCGTCGCCCTCGGACGCTCTGCCTGTCTCCCCCTTGGGATCTCCCTCTCGTTCTACGAGCACTTCAGGGTCCTCCCTTTGAGCCCCTGGCCTCGGTGGCTTTGCGTTTCCTCACCTTTAAGGTGGTTTTCCTGGTGGCAGTGGTGTCTGCTGGACGAATGGGCGAGCTGGGGTCGTTCCTCCGCTCCCCTCCCTTCTTGCGGGTTTTGCCGGACAGGTTGCTTCTCCGTCATGACCCCCGTTTCCTTCCCAAGGTTCCTTCCCTGGTGAACCGGGCTCGGGAGGTGTCTTTGCCTTCTTTCCCTCCCGACACGGATCCTTCCTTGTCCTTGCTGGATGTCCGGCGTGCAGTTTTAGTTTATCTTGAGCGCACGTCTTCCCTTTCCCGGTGTGATAGCCTGTTCGTGACTTTCGGTCCAGTTCAATCGGGCCACAAGCCCTCTCTTTCCACCTTGAGTCGCTGGCTTAAACAGGCTATCATCCTCTCCTATGCTTCACTGGGTTCGGTGGTGCCGGCAGGGGTCCAGGGTCGGTCCACGAGGAGTGTATCTGTGTCCTGGGCCTCCTTCAAGGGTGTCTCCACTGAGGAGATTTGTCGGGCGGCGACGTGGTCGTCCCCCCACATGTTCATGGAACACTATCGCGTTGTCTTGGGTGGTTCTGTCCCTGGAGACTTCGCTGGGGCCGTTCTGAGTGCGGGAGCTGTGGCTCCTTGAGGGCCTTTTTCTTTATGTCTTGATTCAGGTTTGCTGTAATTCCTGTTTTCTTTGCATTATACTGAATAAACCTTGTGTTGGTTTATCTGCATCACCGTGTGGTGTGGTTCTTATGGTGGTCAATGAAGCCTTTTTGGCTTGGGCATTTGCTCACTATGTAAGTCATGTGGCGAGGAAGACTAACGAGGAGGTAATGCCCCGGTTACTTACCGGTAATCTTCATTACTCCGAGTATAGTCTTCCTCGCCACATGAGTTCCCTCCCCCCCTCCCTGTCTGGCTATCGGCTTCATTGTTTGCTTGGTAGTTCAGGCTGTTGGTTGGGCCGGCCCGCCTCTTATAGAGGTCAGGTGTGACTGGTCGGCCATGTTGGGAGGGGGTGGGAGGCTTTTTTTACTTTGGAGGGTTTTGTCGTGGAGCTGAAGCTCACTATGTAAGTCATGTGGCGAGGAAGACTATACTCGGAGTAATGAAGATTACCGGTAAGTAACCGGGGCAGTAATGTGGTATCTCATATACCCGAGGTCAGTAAATTAAATGCTATTGGTGGGCTTGCAGCGCTGATTGCGCCACCCACCAAAGTAGCCTTTCAAACCTGTCTCAGGCCATTACTATTGCAGGGCATGCGATCGCGCTGTGATGTGGCAGATAAAGTTGATGCCATGTCTGTGACGGATGTATGATCCTCCATCGCGCACAAACACATCGCGGGATGTAACACGTGGCTAAGACATCGCACAGGGCAACACTTCGCCCGCTGTTATATCGCACGCCTTTACAACGCCGATACCTCCATTCCTATTGGCAATGCTGTATTATCGTAGGCGCCGCCTACATCACACGTCACCACAACGCGTGCTTTGCATTCGCGTCCTTATAATACATATACCCGCCCCTAACCTAACCCTTGGCCCCCACTGCCCCCTCTGACGCTAAGGGGCAGATTTATGATAACTGGTACATCCCCAGGGATGCGCCAGTTATTTTGCGCCGCTGCTCCGCCACCCATGGGGCGCCGCATTTACAACGTGGCGCACCATGGGGCAAAAACGGCACAGATGCGTGACGCACCTGTGCCGTAAAGGTGGCACATTGCTGGAGTTTCGTCGCAAATGCGACGCAGCTCCAGCAAGGCTCGGGGGTGCCCTATCTGTCCAATGCTGCGTCAAGCCTTATGCCTGCTTCAAGCAGGCGCAGGGTTTTGACGCAGCATTGGCCTGAAAGTGACTGAGTGAAATCTTATAGATTTCACTCAGCCACTTTTGCGTGGCGCACCTGCCCCGGAACGCCCACCCTGCGCCGGAACGCCCACAAGTGGCGCAGGGCTTTACAACGTGCTGTATGTAACAGCGCTGGAAACTATCTTGTTTGACCTGCGAACTTCTGCCGATTGATTGGGCAAACGCTGGGAAACAACTTAAGGCTCCATTTGGATTTCCTGCCATAACGAAGATATAGCTCTACACAAGTGGATTTATCTGTCCTTAATTTTCGTTATGAGGACCTATGAAAAATTTTAACTTACTGCATCTATCTTTAAAAATTTGAACGGTCTGCTTTTAATACTGTTATTGAAAACGCTCACACCACTGTCTGTCCTGATGATGACTGTATAGTCATCCAGCGGTCGAAGCACCGTCGACGCATTCTGTGGCCACACACTGTGAAAGACACATTATATTTGCTTTTGTTGTTCTTTCTATTGATACAATGTTTGTATCTTAGCCACGTGTTTGGCGATATGAATTTGTTGCCTTAGTTCTGCCAACACCATTGTTAATGAGCGTTTCATTGGATTTGCAATGTGTTTTTATCTGAAAATTACATGTCTAATAAATTATTAATACTTTTTTGAATTGGGCTTCAAATATAGGCTTCTTTCTTTCTTTCTGTCTTTTTCTCCTCTTTGATTATTTGAATGACAATTTTGTAGTTCCAATTTGTAGTTTGCTCTTGAAATTGTGTACCTGAACCTTCTGTTTGGTGTTACTATAATTTGTCCCTGGTTCAGGGGTATTGGACAGCCTCTGTCGTTGTTAACGGGCTTTACAACGTGACGCATCTGCCTAGATGCGTCACGTTGTAAATGGGTCGTAGGGATGCGCCACGTTTACGCTGCAGTTGCGTGACGCAAACGTGGCGCATTACCAACATAAATCTTTTATTTGTATTCCCCCACAATTTTTCTTCGTTTTTTTAAAATACTGCACTGCACCTGTAATGTCCACAATATTTAAATGCACTTGTAAGTGTGGTACCTTGATAGGAGGCGCGAACCTTGGTTGGCAGCACGAAAGTCAGCAGAGCTAGCCGTCAGACCACATCCTCTCCGTCATGGAAGCAGTAATTATAACATATAAAAAAAAAACATATAGTGGTTTGGTGTAGAAACCAGTTTTATTGCAAGAATGTTTGAACCTGCCTGATGCTCCGTGTGCTCTTGTGCGGAAAGGAAGCCACTTCCAAACGTGTTTGATTATCAAAGACTTCAAAGACAAGGTAAATAACATTAATGTCTATACACTACCCTACCCTGCTCCGTACCTCAAGGCAACACACTATTCGGCAATTCTAAGGTGTGATACATTATGCGGATGACAGGAGGAGATTGAGTCATCAAGATGTCACTCAACGGGCCTTCTTCAGCGGACTCCGAGTTTAGCGGCCTGGGTCAGACTGACCATATTCCCTCAATCACGATGGAACTGACTTCTCTCGGTGAATTACAGCCTTTCATTCAGCCCACCTGAGTGTCTTGAAGGCGTCAGCGCTTCGATATGCAGCCATCCCTACATGCCAGCGCCCAGGTGCTATGAAGGGACACATTCTAGCCATTTCTAAACGGCATGTAAAGTCTATGTTTTTTTTTATTTCTGAATGTTTAAACAGCGCTGTGTTAATTGCCCTGATTTATATTAGGCTGGTCTGAAATTGATCACTGAATTTCCTAGAATTCTAAGCATGCATCCATCCATCATTCATTAATGCATGCATCCATCCATCATTCATTCATGTATGCATCCATCCACACACCCATCCATCCATCCTGCATCCACCCACCATTCATCCATGCACCCACCCATCCATCCATCATGCATCCACCCATCATTCATTCATGCATCCATCCATGCAACCACCCATCCACCCACCCACTCATCCATCCATCATGCATCCACCATCATTCATTCATGCATCCTTCCATGCATCCATCCATGCACCCACCCATCCACCCACCCACCCATCCATCATTCATCCACCTATCCATCCATCCGCCATCCATCCACCCATCCATTCACCCATCATGCATCCACCCAGCATTCATTCACCCATCCATCCATCCATCCACCCACCCATCCATCCACCCACCCACCCATCCATCCATCCACCCATCATGCATCCACCCAGCATTCATTCACGCATGCATCCATCCATTCATCCACCCAGCCAACATATGTTGAATTCACAAGTTTCCATCGCTATTGATAGTCACTCTTTATTAGATATTAACATCTGTGACATTATAACATAAAAATACATTGCCACTGTTTATTAAATATTTACATACACGTTAAAAGGTAAATGTAGGAGGAGCTTCACGGGCAACCAAGATGGCCGCGTAAGCTCGGAGCTCCGAAGACCCTCCGATCCTCCGAATTAATCCTGTCGCCTATCCTGCCCCACGGAAGTGGGAAATTGTTGGTGAACTGCTGCTGACACGGGACTCGTTGTCCGATTGAAAATCCGAGGTCCCTAGGTGGAGTTACACCGTGTGGAAGTTTGGGGACGGCGACGTCGTCAGTGCCCCTGCCTGAATCGGTGTCTGCGACACAGCCGTGCGGTGGTGGAGTAGATAGAGAGTGACTGTCCCGTCTCGAAGTAAAGCCTGCGGAGTTCCGAAGTTTGTTGGTGCCGCACAAGCGGTCACACGGCTGCTACTGCTCATCGTGTTGGTACTCCGGCAAAGGCCTGGGGGTTTTCCCGACCGTGGTGGCCCTCGCCTATCATGGCTGGCAAGGGTGAACCCGACAGAGGGAAGCCCCGGGCCAGTAGAAAGTCAACTTTCTCTCAATCCACCAACATAGAACGCTACGCCCACCCAAAGGGTTCACCCGGGGCCGCTGCGAGGCCAAAGGACATGCATCGAGATGCGTCGCCGGATGACTCGGCCCCAACCCTCCGGGACGTCATGGGTGCCATTGCGGGCATCAAAGCCGAGATGCATAAGCAACACGAGGTATTGACGCATAAGGTCGACACGCTGGCCATTGAGGTCAACTTGATCAGGGCCGATCAGGGCAAGACCAATGATCGGGTCAAGTCCCATGATATAAAAACATCGAGCCTGACCTCGGATGTATCGGACCTGCAATCGGAGGTCCGTGACCTGAAAGCTGCGAACTCGCTGTTTGCCCATAGGCTTGATGATTTTGAAGGACGTGCCAGGCGCCAGAACGTCCGAATTGTAGGTGTTCCGGAGGGGGCCGAGTAGGATGCCACCGACCTCTTTGTCGAGAACCGGGTCCAGAACCACCTGGCCCCGGGGGGCCTCAGCAAGTTTTTCTCAGTTAAGAGAGCTCATAGACTGCCCGGAGGCCGTCCAAAGCTGGGGGCCCTTCCGCGTCCTATCATCGCCCGTGTGTTCAACTTTAGGGACCGGGACGCTATCCTGCAGGCATCGAGGAGAGGTGTGCCACTGAAATTTCAAAATGCTGGCATTAACTTTTTCCCAGACTTCACCCAAGCGGTGCAGAAGTGGAGGCAAAGTTTCACGGGTGTGAAACGTAGACTACGCGAGTTGGGGATGAAGTACTCCATGTTGTTCCCCGCAAAACTACGTATCGAACATGATGGCCGTGCATTGTTCTTCGACATGCCTGAAGTCGTTGGGGACTGGCTGGACACTTTGCCTCAGCGCCGGGAGGCTCCCGAGGAACAGTCGGAAGGGGCAGCTGGAGGACCTGATTCTCAGGAATAGAACGATCCTTTGGGCTTTGTTCGGACAATGAGACTGCCCAGGCAGTAGTTTATACAGTACTGTTTTTTTGTTACTATCCTCGCGCACGAACGGGGGAACCGGGGGGGGGTAGGGTAGTTTCCTTTCTCCTCTAGGGGCTTTTCGTAGAGTAGTTTTTTGGGGGCGACAGGCACACTGCTAGTTGGGGGGGCTCTTTAGTCTAATGCAGGGGTGCAGGGTGGGGGGTGGATGGGTCGTTTGTTTTCTATGTGTTTCTTTCTTTCCTTTTTCTACTTCATGCAAGGTAACTGGTATGCTGCTAATTGTGATGTAGCGACGCCGCCCTGCAGGGTGGGCATGGGCCTCTATATTGACGATGGGGGGTAAGAAGTTAAATGTTGGAATGTTAACGGGCTGGGGGATCATATTAAGAGAGGTGTGGTGGTACAAATGTTTAAGAGATGCATGCCTGATGTCATTCTGCTGCAATAAACTCATTTGATAGGAAATACGTGTCACTCGCTTAATAGGAAAGGTTTCAAGATGGTGGCACACTCGGGGTTCTCTTCGGGGTCCCGTGGGGCGGGGATTATGGTGCGCATGTCACTCCCGTTTGAGATGGAACCCAGCGTAATTGATGAGAGAGAACGCTACGTCGCCGTCACGGGTAGGTGGGAGGGGCGTACCCTAGTTTTGGTTTCTGTTTACGTCCCCCCTGGTTTGCAAACAACTACGTTTCAGGATCTTGGGGGCGCCATTTTGGGTCTGCCTGAGGGTCTTATAGTTGGTGGTGACTTTAACGCGGTGGGTTCTGGGACCTTAGACAGACATCCATCCAGAGATCTTCGGAGTGCGCAGTCCTGGTTTCCAGACTTCTTGGATACTATGGGCCTTATAGACTGCTGGAGGCTTCTTCATCCTACCCAGCGTCAGTACTCCTTTCACTCCGGAGCGCATGGTAGCCTCTCCAGGATTGATTACGTTCTGGCATTGGCGGCCCATGCGTCGGCTGTTTCTGAGGACCGTCTGATGGCCAGGGGTATCTCGGACCATTCTCCGGTCTGGGTGTCCTTTGATTTTGACATCGTGGTGGCTAAGAGGGTGGCACCGGTTAACCCGTGGTACTTCCGTAACCCTAAGACCCGTGAACTCCTGGCTAAAGCCATTGAGCTTTACTTTTCTGAAAACGCGGGCTCGGTTGCGTCAGCTGTGTCCCTATGGGAGGCCTTCAAGACTGTCTTGAGAGGCGAAGCCTTCTCCTTAATAGCGGAGACGCGCAGGCGTAGAGACGAGGAAGCGGTGCGGGTGGAATCAGAGATCGAGGAACTTGACTCCCAATTGGAGACTGCCCCGACGCCTGCCCGGCTCCACGCTCTCTCCCTTAAGCAGTCTGAGTACCGGGCCATTGTTACTGACGCTGCCAAGGCTATGGGCAGAGAACAGCAGGGGAGGATATACGATGTCAGGGACAAGGCAGGCAAGCTTATTGCTTGGCTTGACAAAAAGGAGATGGCTTCCCGGGTTGTCCCTGAGGTGCTGGGGGAGGACGGATTGTCTGTTACCGATCCCAGCGCCATAGTCACGGTTTACGCCGATTATTTCGAGTCCGTTTACACCTCGGTTTCTGATATGTCTGAGGCGGACTCTGACGCCCTTTTGAGAGAGATGGACCTCCCGTGTCTGTCGGACATTGAACGCGACGACATGGACAGAGGTATAACAGCAGATGAGGTCGCATTGGCGATACGCTCTCTGAGGTCCGGCAAGGCACCCGGCCCTAATGGTCTTCCGGTGGAGCTTTATAAAATAAAAGCCGACACCATCGCCCCGCCTTTGCGGGACATGTTCTTGGAGGTGCGTGAGGTGGGCGTGCTCCCCCCGGACCAGAGGTTGGCCACCATTGTGGTCATTCATAAGGAAGGGAAGCCCAGAGACCTATGCCGCTCGTTTCGCCCTATTTCTTTGTTGAATGCCGAGCCTAAGATCCTGGCTAACTTACTGGCTAATCGATTGGTGGGCGTGATTAGCGACTTGGTTCACCCGGATCAGTCGGGCATTATTACTCACCTTAACACCGCCCTTAACCTTAGGAGACCCCATGCAGTCATCGGGAGGATCCGTACGCTCCGGGAGCCGGCCATTTTGGCGTCCTTGGATGCCACGATGGCCTTTGACTCCCTTGAGAGGAACTACCTGTGGGCGGTATTGACGAAGTTCGGGTTTGGCCCTGATTTTATAGGATGGGTCAAACTTCTGTATGCTAGTCCACTTGCCAATGTTACGGTCAATGGCCGAGTGTCGGCATCCTTTGCTCTTCGCAGGGGCCCCAGGCAGGGCTGCCCCTTGTCGCCTCTGTTGTTTGCGTTGGCGCTGGAACCTCTGGCTGCCTGATTGCGGATTCACCCAGATATCAACGGGATACGGTGGTCTTCTGACTTTGAGGACCGCGTGTCTCTATATGCCGATGACATCCTGCTCTACCTTACCTCTCCCTGTAAGTCCCTTATCGTGGTATGCGACGTGTTGTATACCTTTGGTAGGTATTCGGGCCTGGTTATTAACTGGTCGAAGTCCCACTTATATGTTTTGAGTGGTGAGACTCTGCGGCTCCCCAGGGGTTGCACCATACAGATCGCGAGGCAGGGGTTTAAATACCTGGGCATTTATATCTCAACCGATGCCCAGACACGTTATGCGAACAACTTGCTTCCCCCTCTTGCACGCCTTCGGCGTGACATAGAGGGGTGGCGGAAGCTACCGCTTTCCCTGCTTGGACGTGCGGCGTTTTTCAAAATGATGTCCCTGCCCAGATTTTTGTATGCGCTCCAGAACACCCAGGACCCAGTCCCCTCCAGGTACATCCGAGAGGTCGAGGGCTTGCAGCGGGCCCTTCTCTGGGACGGCAGACCGCGTATTGCTATAACCAAACTCACGCTTCCGTGGTATGACGGAGGTATCGCTTTGCCTGATATCAGGAGGTATTATTGGGCCTCCCAACTAGCCGCCCTCAATCATGGTTTTTACGGTCCAGCCGATAGCCCGGGGTACGCCATGGACCGGTGGCTCCTTGAAGGTGGGAAGTATTACAGGGCATTATACTCGAGATCTCTGGATGGAGGAATGACGGGCCCTACCAGGACAGAGGTGCACTTATGGAGGACTGTCACAAAGGCACAGGGATGGAAATGGAGACTCACGTTGGCCACCCCACTTTACGACTCAGACCTACTGGGTAAACTGTGGCATACTAAAGGGTTTGACCGATGGGACCTCATTGGTATCTCCAAGGTCGATGACATGATGGCCAGGGGTGAGATAAAGTCTTTCGCCGCTCTACAGACAGAATTTCAGCTGGGGGCGACGGAAGTTTTTAGATACGCCCAAATGCGGCATGCCCTTCTGGCGGTGCAGCCGATGGGTGAGAATGTCTCTGAGTCATCCCCGCTGGAAGATAGGGTGCTAGATGGTCATATGCTGGACAGTGCCATCTCGTTGGTATATAAAAAACTGATCAATGTCCGGACGGACCTCCTTTTGAGTGTGAGAGACCAATGGGTGCGTGATGGAGTTGAACTGGTTGATGAGGATTGGCAGTGTGCGGTGTCATCCCCCAAGGAAGTGGCAATCCCAGCCAGACTACGTTTGGTCCAACTGAAAATTTTGCATAGAGTGTATGTGACCGGCCCCCGGTTGATCCACATAGGCCATTCGGTGGACGGTCTTTGTAGGCGTGGATGTGGTGAACTGGCCAC
This sequence comes from Lissotriton vulgaris, assembly GCF_964263255.1. Taxonomy (NCBI): domain Eukaryota; kingdom Metazoa; phylum Chordata; class Amphibia; order Caudata; family Salamandridae; genus Lissotriton; species Lissotriton vulgaris. Next base: position 1,403,483,299 of record NC_141696.1, read on the forward strand.
CTTCATGCATATTATCTGGGAGTGCCATGCGGTCGCTTCCTACTGGAGGCGTGTCCACGCTGTGATGTGTGAGGTGACTGGTGTCGAATTGCCGGCTGAAGCCCGGCGCTGCTTACTGAATGTGTGGGGCCCCACGGATTACAATAATGCGCAAACCCAATGGGTCACTTTGGGAAACATGGTGGCAAAGCGTGACATCGCTCAGAAATGGGAAGCCACATCGCCTCCATCTGTAGAACTGTGGAAAACCAATATGGACTGGTGCATGCTCCGTGAGAAAACAGTATATGTGACCTGGGGTAAACCCAAAAAAATGGCTTCGGATCTGGGGGGCCTGGAACGAATACAGGGGTGACATGTGTCTCCCTCCCGACACTGCCCCATTGGAGATACGACTTTCCCCTTAGCCTTTACTTCCAACCAAACTGTCATTGCCTTGCAAATCCTGCACTCTTCCCCTCCCGATATCGTCCATTTTGCACTGTTCATACGTGTACTCTTTGGGCTTAAGGTCCAGCCTTTTCCTGCGTTGGGTACTGTCGCACTTAAGTACTTTTGCCTTGCCTTTTCCTCACTGTTTCTGGTGCTCTTTTATGGTATTTTAATTCTTGTTTTATTACTCGTAACATAAAATTAAACCTTGTACGATTTTATAATATGCACTGTGTGCACTGATCATCCTCTTTTTATAACGCTGCCTAGCCTCTGGGATGTAAGGCTGAATAGCCGTGTACTTTGATCTGTAAATAAAGGTTTCCCCCCCCCCAAAAAAAAAGGTAAATGTAGCGCTGCACTTGTCATAAAAATAAATTGTCACTGTTTAATAAATATTTACATACACTTTAAAAAGTAAATGTAGCGCTGCACTTGTAAGTGTGGTGCCTTGATAGGAGGTGCGAACCTTGGTTGGGAGCACCAAAGTCGGCAGAGATATCCGTCAGCATATGTTGAATCACTATTACTGGAGCCTGAGCAATTTATGGAATCACTATTACTTGAGGAACAGCAATATATTGTTTTTGGCCTGACCTATTAATCATCTTTCCACAACACGTTGCAATCATCTTTCAAATAAAACATATGTGGAATCACTATTATTCGCGCCAGAGCAATTTATACATCTTAAAAAACAAACATATGTGTAATCACTATTACTCGAGCCAGAGCAATTTATTGTTTTTGGCCTGAGCTATTAATCATCTTTCCAAACAGTATACCTTGAACTCACTTGTTGTTTTGCTAGCTCTGTTTACACGTTGGGATCGCTAGCGATGTATATATGAATGTGATTTAGTTGCATGCGTCGGGATAACATGCGTTGTTAAGCCGGCCGCGATGTAATAGTCGCGTTCGATGGCAGCGCGATGCGATACATTCATTGTAACAGGTGTTTCCCGTCTGTGACTCCCCTTTTACTTCACATCAGACACTCGTGAGGTAGGCCCCAGCTAGCCCTATAAGCAGGGTGCACTGTAATTAAAAGGCAAGACATGTCCCTTAACTGTTTGGCATGTCCTGGTAGTGACAAACAGCCATTTTGGTTTCTCACTACTGTGAGGCTGCCCTCTAATAGGAATGCATTGGGGATTCCCTGATATGTGTTTCAGTCGTAATTCTTGATCTGAGAGGACTAGCGTGATCAAGTTTGATATGTTTGGAATAGTTGTAATAAATGCTGCGTGATGGTGTGCGCAGATTTATTATCACTATTTTAGAAATGCCACTTTTAGAAGTTGACATTTTTGTGTGCTATATGGCACATTTGTGGAATTACCTTCCTTCCCCTATTTCCACTTTGGAAACTCACTCCTTATTTCGTAAGGCCTTGAAGACCTGGCTTTTCACCTCTCCTAACTTGTAAGCCCTGAAAACCTTGGACATCTCTGACTCTGATCTCTCTCTGCAGCGCCTCGATGCCCCTGGGCTAAGTTCGCGCTTTAGAAAATGTATATTCATTCATTCATTCTTTGTGCCTGCCTATTGTGTATTGCATGTCTAGCTCTGTAATGATGGAGAATGGGGAGGTGCAGTGGCCCCAGAGGGGCTGGGTGAGTTGACGCTAGGTTGAATGGGCCTAATCTGCATTTGGACTAGTGAGAGGAGTAGCCCCTGACCCTGAATAGGTCTGTGCCTGCCTTGTACAATGCTCGCTCTGCCCCCCTGTGGTTTGTCTGGGGCCAGGCCAACGCTCACAAAGGAGGTTGTTGGGCACTATAAATAGAATGTTAAGTGCCCCCCAGAACTGGTTTAGACCAGGCACAGAGCCCTGTGCCAGGAGGAGAACAAAGAACTTACTGGTATAATTATTGGGGCTGTGACCCCATGAAAAGTGTGTTGCTTGGTGCTGACTGGGAACTTGCAGCCAGCAGGCTGCTGGGCGGCCAGGAGGAACCGCCGCTGGGGGACCGACCTGCTGCCCTGCTTGGCAGCTGAAGGGGCTGTTGGTCTGCTGAGGGAACCCAGTGAGCTGGCCTGCCTGTGCCAGCTCTCCCCTTGATATTCCTGAAGAATATCGCTGCCTGCTCCCTGGTTGTACCTCAAAGTGGGAGGCAGGCGGAGCACTTCATTTGGCCTGAACCCTATGGGATTTCTGCCCCGGTGTGCTTGAGCCCCTTGTGTGGGCTCATGTAAAAGGAACATTGGTGAAGGACGCGGGTGAAGCGCTGCATATTATTATCCTTCCTGCCCTTGGGAAGTGCGTGGCGGTGCGCCTCCCCCGGGTGAAGTGAGCACTCAGCAGTTCGAGGACCGGTTCCTGCAGCTGAAGACCCCAGCCGACGGAGACTTTGCTCTGTGAAGCCGAATGACAGGCAGAAGTCTGTGCCTTGTTGCGGGCGGGGCTTTCGGAGAGTAGAAGACTGCAACCCATAAATCAGGCGAAGCCTGCCTGACTGAGGGTGGAGCTGCCCCCCTGACGAGGCAGTCAGGTCGGAGCTGTGCCTGGTGGTGGGCAGGAGCCTACCCTGCATTCGAGGGCGCTCATGGCCCCAAAGAAGAAGTCAGGCATTGTGGCCAGCCGGAGGACGTGCTGCCCAAGTAGAAGACAGGCAGAGATTGCCTGGTCCAAAGCGGGGCTCCCGTAGTGCTGAAGAGAGCCCCACGTGCAGTCAAGAGCCAGGCAGCCTCACAGGCTCCCGGTCAGCACCCATCCTGATTTGCGGAGTGGCCCGGCGAAAGAATAGAAGCCCCGGTGAGTAGGGCTTGGCAGGCACTGTTGGTGCTGGGTTATTCGCACAGCTGCGCTGCTGAACGCGGGCAGCTGCAACAAGAGTGAGTGGCACCATTGCCCCCTTATTTTACGGGCCAGTTTGGAGGCCTCGTGTTGATAGGGGCATTTTGGGGCAAGCCCTGGACTGGCCCACGCGCAGTACTTTGGAGGCTGACTCACAGGACAGAGAGGACAACTGCCAGAACCACACATATGTACTGCAAATGTTTATAATGATGCACTGCTGATTATGTTCAGGCATAATGCGTTATGCTGGAAGGTAATCTTACCGGTAGTTACTGGTCCTCCTTACTGTAAGGAGGTTATAATCGAGTACCTCTATTGGCCTGGTATTTTAGGCATAGCGTGTTTGTGCTAGGTGTACCCTGACCAGTAGTTAATGGGTGTTTTCACTACTTATGAGTGGTGAGATGATGACAGCGGCCCGATTGGCCCTGTAATGTATATAATCCCCTATAAAGTAAAACCTAGTGCCAGATAGCACAGTGTATATTACCTACTGGCGGTCGCCAGTAGGTATATATAGTTAGGATTTTTTCTCTATGGGATTTTTGAAAATTCTATGTCTAATAACTTTGGCGTTTGTGGACGGAATTGGCTGACATTTTCAGGAAAATGGAACATTTTGTTTCTGAGCAGCCCCTGACAATTTGGGGGGGTTTCATCAAGGGGGGGCCGAGAAAAAAGGGGGGTCCCAAAACGTGTTTTTCCCATGTTAATTTCCATAGGGTGGTTGGCCTCACTTTTAGCTCGAACGGCTGAATGGATTTGCACGAAACTTGGCAAAATTGTAGGGACTGTTAGCCCGATGTGCCTTTGCTAGGTCTCAATATATGTGCTCCAGTGGATTTTGAGTAATTTAGGTTCAAAACAAGATATATATCTGGGCGGAGCCTAACCACACATCTGATCTGATTGGCTGTCAGCACTTCATCCAAGAAGTGTTGGCAGCCATCTTGGGACCAATATACATGATAGCACCTCATTAAAAAGCATTGTAGTTAATAGAGGGTTTTAGGACTTTAGTTACATTATAAATCATTTGTTGATGGTACCATACTCGTTTTAGGAATTGTGGTGGGTTCTAAGGTGATTTTACCATGTGAAAAAACCTTCTGCTGTGATATCATGAATATTGTTTGAAAGAAAACTAATATCTCATGATTTTCCCACAGTGGTTTGGAAGGGGATCTATAAGCTAAACTGAAAGCATATTTTCTGTAAATTCACATTATCTTTCTCAGTCATGTGAAAATGAAGTCTGACATTCTCAGTAAAACATGTACATCCAACAAGGACAGAGACTGTCAGTTGATTCCTTTGTGTTCTACTGCAGCCTCCTAGAGTGTTCTAAAGAACAACTAGAGCGCTAACAGTCCTACTTATTACAAAGGTATGGCACACCTGAAGCCATCTTGATTGGAATAAAGTGGTAACTCTTAAAACATTTAATTTAAAAAGAAACAACATGAGAGGGTATATTTTGCCATAGAAAGTATGATTAGTGCTGCAGAATGAAAAATTAGGGCACATTTTGAGTGACTTCTCAAATCCTTTTCTATTTCATTAAAACATTCTGACATGCAGTCTCCCAAAATGGCCACCAGAGACAAAAGAGCCCAAATGTAGCCCAAATATCACCCAGATGTAGCCCAAGTATAGCCCAATGACAGAATGTCCCAGAGTGTTCTAAAGAACAACTAGAGCGCTAACAGTCCTACTTATTACAAAGGTATGGCACACCTGAAGCCATCTTGATTGGAATAAAGTGGTAACTCTTAAAACATTTAATTTAAAAAGAAACAACGTGAGGGGGTATATTTTGCCATAGAAAGTATGATTAGTGCTGCAGAATGAAAAATTAGGGCACATTTTGAGTGACTTCTCAAATCCTTTTCTATTTCATTAAAACATTCTGACATGCAGTCTCCCAAAATGGCCACCAGAGACAAAAGAGCCCAAATGTAGCCCAAATATCACCCAGATGTAGCCCAAGTATAGCCCAATGACAGAATGTCCCAGAGTGTTCTAAAGAACAACTAGAGCGCTAACAGTCCTACTTATTACAAAGGTATGGCACACCTGAAGCCATCTTGATTGGAATAAAGTGGTAACTCTTAAAACATTTAATTTAAAAAGGAACAAAATGAGGGGGTATATTTTGCCATATGAATTATGATTAGTGCTGCAGAAAGAAAAATTAGGGCACATTTTGAGTGACTTCTCAAACCCTCTTCAATTTCATTAAAAAATTCTGACATAGTCTCCCAAGATGGCCACCAGAGACAAAAGAGCCTAAATGTAGCCCAAATATCACCCAGATGTACCCCAAGTATAGCCCAATGACAGAATGTCCCAGAGTGTTCTAAAGAACAACTAGAGCGCTAACAGTCTTACTTATGACAAAAGTATGGCACACCAGAAGCCATCTTGATTGGAATGAAGTGGTAAGTCTGAAAACACTCAATTTAAAAAGGAACAACATGAGGGGGTTAATTTTGCCATAGAAAGTATGATTAGTGCTTTAGAAAGAAAAATTAGGGATCATTTTGAGTGACTTCTCAAATCCTCTTCTATTTCATTAAAAAAATTCTGACATGCAGACTGAAACATGCACTTTGAATACCAGCAGCAGACGTCCCTGGTGAGCAGTAGCTTTACTACAGTGATCTAATGTGCAACTAGAGTGCTAACATTCAGAATTTATGGCAAATGTGTGACACATCTGAATGCCTTCTTGATGGAACCAAAGTAAACAAGCATTGAAAATGCAATAGATCTCGCCCTCGTTTAAGTTAAAGCCATTCTGTTTGTAATGAGGTGGCTTTTTAGCTTTGCTTTTATTAGTGTTTTTTCAACTTTCATGTAAATAACGCACCGTTTTCACCAAATCGACTTTGCCCAAGCACACCCTTCCCTTCGGCCAACAAATCCCAAAAATTCGGCACACCTGCCGATCCACTCTCCCTACAGCTCACCCAAGCCCCGTCCCTCTAGCACAACTGGAACACCCCAAATTCACCTTCTCCATGCGCACCAAAAACTCCCATTGAATAACATGGCAATTCGCTACTCCGCACAAAAATTGCTCTTTAAAGCACTTCCACTGCTCCGATCCGCTTCAAACTTGGCTGGACACTAGTTCCAGCGATTCCCTAACGTCTCACCAAATATCAGCCCAATCCATCCACTGGAACGGGGACGAATTTCAACCCGAATACGCGCCCCCCGCAAACACAAAAAAAAGCCATAAAACGGCCAAATCTCGACCAAAAACCGCCAAAATCCCTCAAAACCTTGCCAACACCAATACGCACGAAACTGAACTGGCCCCTCAGCCCTAGGCTCCGGGAACCCTACTTAATTGACCCAAAAGCCCTAAAAAAGCAACATAATACACACGAAAACGCCCTAACAACCCTAAAATGCATATAAGTATATGTATGCATGCATTTATGTTTGTATTTATATAGATATACAGATGATATATGTTTATATATGTATGTATATATATATATTCACTGAAAAAACCATAGGCTATAGACCATATATAGTTAGGAATTAGCATTTACAAAACCTTGAAAATTCACTGAAAAAACCATAGGTTATAGACCATATATAGTTAGGAATTAGCATTTACAAAACCTTGAAAATTCACTGAAAAAACCATAGGTTATAGACCGTTATATAGTTAGGAATTCGCATTTACAAAACCTTATTTTACTCACACAAAACCATTGAAATTCCATATATAGTTAGTTGCACTAACTATATATCGCGCACCCGCAATCCACTGCTGATGATGTCACATATTACATCATTCATGACATGGTCAGTGACATCACTGATGACATCACTGATGACATCTCAAATGACATCACTGATGACATCACTGATGACAACATCCAGTGACTGTATGTTTCTGTAAAGTTAAAATATGTCTTACATATTGAAGAATGAGTGGATGTATAAGTGTCTGGATGAAGGATTTAGTAGGTGCATGACTGACTGTATGAGTGAGTGATTAAATGTGTCTCACTGAGTGCATGGGTTAGTGACTAAACTGTCTTAATTTGTGCATCATTATGTCTGTTGTTCTGTAAACTGTTGCATGTGTTGATAAGTAGCTATATGAGTAACTATATGGGTTATTGTTTGGTTGCCCAAGTATTTGTATGGGAGACTGAGTGTGTGTGTGGGTGGCTGGGAGGTGTATGACTCTGTGCATAGATGTGTGAGCAGTTGATTCACTAGATGTATGGTTTCAAAAGTGCATGTGGAAACAGCTGTATGGGCGGTTGACTGTGTGCATGAGTGTATTGGTGAGTGAATGGATATCTCAGTGCTACATGTCAAAGTAAGTACATATGTAAAACACAGTACATGTGAGAGTTGACATATATAAATAACTGTGCATAAGAGCCAGTGAATGTGTGAGTGGCTGTATGGATCATTGTGAACTTGTATCAGGGATTGTATAAGAGAGTAAATATGTGTTAGTATATGTTTGAATAAGTAAAGTTTGTATAACTGTATAGTTGAGGAAATGGAGGTGTGATTGATTCTTTGCATGACTGACTAGGTGTTTGAGTAACTCCATGGATGAGTGACAGTCTGTGAGTGTCTGTTTACACTGATTGTATCTAAGGTTATATTAGAGTCTGAAGAGGTTCATCGTATTATCACATGAATGATATCATCAGTGATGTGATCAGTAATGTCAAATAAGATGTCATCAGTGATGTCATCAGTGATGTCATTTGAGATGTCATCAGTGATGTCATTTGAGATGTCATCAGTGATGTCATCAGTGATGTCATCAGTGATGTCACTGACCATGTCATGAATGATGTAATATGTGACATCATCAGCAGTGGATTGCGGGTGCGCGATATATAGTTAGTGCAACTAATATATATATACATATATATATATATATATAGATATATATATTCACTGAAAAAACCATAGGTTATAGACCATATATAGTTAGGAATTAGCATTTACAAAACCTTGAAAATTCACTGAAAAAACCATAGGTTATAGACCATATATAGTTAGGGATTAGCATTTACAAAACCTTATTTTACTCACACAAAACCATTGAAATTCGCATATATAGTTAGTTGCACTAACTATATATCGCGCACCCGCAATCCACTGCTGATGATGTCACATATTACATCATTCATGACATGGTCAATGACATCACTCATGACATCACTGATGACATCTCAAATGACATCACTGATGACATCACTGATGACATCTCAAATGACATCACTGATGACAACATCCAGTGACTGTATGTTTCTGTAAAGTTAAAATATGTCTTACATATTGAAGAATGAGTGGATGTATAAGTGTCTGGATGAAGTATTTAGTAGGTTCATGACTGACTGTATGAGTGAGTGATTAAATGTGTCTCACTGAGTGCATGGGTTAGTGACTAAACTGCCTTAATTTGTGCATCATTATGTCTGTTGTTCTGTAAACTGCTGCATGTGTTGATCAGTAGCTATATGAGTAACTATATGGGTTATTGATTGGTTGCCCAAGTATTTGTATGGGAGACTGAGTGTGTGTGTGGGTGGCTGGGAGGTGTATGACTCTGTGCATAGATGTGTGAGCAGTTGATTCACTAGATGTATGGGTTCAAAAGTGCATGTGGAAACAGCTGTATGGGCGGTTGACTCTGTGCATGAGTGTATTGGTGAGTGAATGGATATCTCAGTGCTACATGTCAAAGTAAGTACATATGTAAAACACAGTACATGTGAGAGTTGACTTATATAAATAACTGTGCATAAGAGCCAGTGAATGTGTGAGTGGCTGTATGGATCATTGTGAACTTGTATCAGGGATTGTATAAGACAGTAAATATGTGTTAGTATATGTTTGAATAAGTAAGGTGTGTATAACTGTATAGTTGAGGAAATGGAGGTGTGATTGATTCTTTGCATGACTGACTAGGTGTGTGAGTAACTCCATGGATGAGTGACAGTCTGTGAGTGTCTGTTTACACTGATTGTATCTAAGGTTATATTAGAGTCTGAAGAGGTTCATTGTATTATCACATAAATGATATCATCAGTGATGTGATCAGTAATGTCAAATGAGATGTCATCAGTGATGTCATCGGTGATGTCATTTGAGATGTCATCAGTGATGTCATTTGAGATGTCATCAGTGATGTCATCAGTGATGTCATTTGAGATGTCATCAGTGATGTCATGAGTGATGTCATTGACCATGTCATGAATGATGTAATATGTGACATCATCAGCAGTGGATTGCGGGTGCGCGATATATAGTTAGTGCAACTAACTATATATGCGAATTTCAATGGTTTTGTGTGAGTAAAATAAGGTTTTGTAAATGCTAATCCCTAACTATATATGGTCTATAACCTATGGTTTTTTCAGTGAATATATATATATATATGATAATGCTCTAATGCGTTTTGTGAGTAATACAAAGGCTATTTTTACATAAGCATGTTTGGAGTTTCTTTTGTGGTGTGCCTAGTGTGTCGCTGTGTGTCTGTGTGTGTTGCGCAAACGCTTTACACATTGCCTCTGGGATAAGCCTGACTGCTCGTGCCAAGCTACCAAGTGGGTGTGCAGGGGTTATTTTCAGTGTGTAACTCCCTTTCCCTGACTAAAGTGGTGGTTTCTGCCTGGCTTAGGCGCTTGTCCTAGCCAACCAGAAATCCCATTTCTGGCAAGTACTGACTGCATAATTCTTCAGGCATTACCCTTGAATTTAACCCCACTCGGTCATTGTATTAGCCACCACCTGCCGGAATTAGTTATTCAACCATTAATGTTCACATTCACTATAAATCTGACAGTCACAGTACGTTGAGATGTTACTAACATCCCACTATTTCGATTTCAGAGTTATTAATACCCATAGCATTTGTTAAATAAGTTGTGATTGAAGTGCTCATGCAGCCCCCTTTCACATCTCATTATACCACTCATATCTTCTTGAATGTGCCTTGTCTGAGTGCAAAGCAGCAAAAAAACTAATTATTATTGCCCGTGGACCGAACTAGGTTTGACCCCTTTCTTTAAAGCAAAATCCAGATTCTAAATCCTCTCAGCTGACTGGTCGACCTACCACTAACCACTGCCACTCTTTCTCCCCACCCACTTTTTCCAGTTGCGGCTACTGTAGTTGAAGAATGGCGGGGTGGGGGAAGGGGTCGGGTGGACGATGGCAAACAAATAAAATACAAAAATACAATAAAAAAATTACTTACCTGCAGGTAGCCGCATCGCGCTTTGCTGCTCCAGTGCACTGCAGGCACAGGCTCCCAGACTCCACTACAGCCAAATCTAACGCTGTTCTCATGCTGCAGCCAGCCGCATTGCGGTCTTCTGCTCCACTCCACTGCAGGTACAGACTTCCCTACGGCCAATCCTGATGCTGCTCTCATGCGACCCTGCTCTCATGCATGAGAGCAGCGTCAGAACGGGCCTGAGCTCCCTGAATTTGTGCTCCCAGTGAGAACTGGGAGCTTGTGCATGCTGTCTCCAACCCGGCTACACAGCTCAGGTTGGAGACAACTTCAGTGCGCATGTCAGTTTGACCGCGCTGCAATGGCTGGCCAAACCCACATGTGCACTGATACCAGTGCATACCACTCCCCCTCCAGTGACCCCTGGCCCGCCATCAAAGACTCGTCTGGGAAAGTAAAAATAAAACGAAAATAAAATGTGTTTATTATCATTTTATTTTTCCCTTTCCTATAGTTTTGAGACATCTGCCAGGGGCGATGACGCTCCTCCGCCATAGCGGATTAGACGCCGCTGGCTTTTCTTACAGCCTAACTCCTATCTGACCTGACTCTTTCAAGAAGAGCTAAATAAAGATATTACCACTGCAGCATTGTACTTGAGTGTGAAAGGGCGGGGCTGGCAATCATGCTCGATCTGGGAGTAATGAGAAGGCTAGAAAGGGGTGCACTGATAACACTGAGAAATAGGACTGGAAAGAGGCCAGAGTAAAGCTAGAGCATGCATATTGTTATTGAGTAAAGAATATGTAGTAGGTAAAGTTACTGGATTAGGGGGCATTCATCATCTGTTGTGCTTCAATGGAGCGCAGTATGATAGGTGACCAAAAAATGTAAATGTAAATCCAGTATTTGTATAACGCACGAATCATCCCCGAAGGGGTATCTCGGCGCTGAGGCCATTGGGAAGATTAAGCGAGCTATTGCCCAGAGTCGCATGGTGCTGGGCAGATCCCTGCTGCTAGAGCCAGGGATTGAACCGTGATCCCCAGTGTCCAGCATCAGTCACCCTGGCCGCAGAAACCACACCTCTTCCAATTGCAGCACCCTTTGGTAATGTGCTCTGTTGACAAGGCCACTCCTTGTGGTTTTTGACACCTGAAAACCCATACCTTTTGTGAGCATATAGTCCCAGTCATGATTGATGTTGAAATGAAATTAAGCATGTAAAATATACCTTGTTTTCTTGAATGAGATCTCATTATCCTTAAAACATTTCTAAAAATATACCCATCTGAAAGTGCAATGCCACTAACGTGTACATGATCATCTTATATTTTCCAAGTCTCTTTAGACAAGTCACATACTCTTTATACAATAATTTAGTTTGAAATACTTCAGAAGTAAAATCTGCAGGAAATATGAAATATTTTTTCTAAAATGTTTCAACTTTTCTCAACAGTCGAAGCCTTTAGTTTAAGCATAATTTTGTTTCAGTTTCTATAAATGTAAAGATCAATGTAAAAATATTTTAAATATAAGCAAAGTACCCCAATTCATTAAATAATATGTATCCTTGAGGGGCGTGGCCAAGCAACATGGCCGACAGGATGTGAGCCTCTCGAGCTCCCAGTCCGTTCGCCTGTAAATCCTGCAAGATCCTGCATACACCATCTTGAATCAGCTGGAATCGAGTGTCACTGAAACGCACTGAACTCCTGCAGTCACAAGTTATTCCGGGACATATGATGAGCAGCGGGAGGCTGCAGCTGACGAAGCGAACAGGGCCGCATTGAGGAACAGCGACTTAGGCCTGGGAGAGAGCGGGCCTGGAGTGGATGCTGGCTGTCGATTTGCCCAGCTGGGTAGGTTCGGCGGACTGGCCCACACAGAGTGGTTGAGTCTTCTCTCCCCCCTTACCTCCAGAACGAAAACTGCAGCTAGTGGTCCGGCGAGCCTTGACTGCCAAGCTTTAGACGGGGCTGGGAACCACCCCCCAAATTTTTGAAACGCAGCCTCTTCAACAGAGAAGTAGGAGAGCAGCATGGCCTCCCAGGGCCTGGTCCGACATGTGACGAGAGCTGCGAGGAGTAGTCCTGAGGCCCGCACCGGGTCCCGGAGGACCCCCTAAGTTTGGGTCGCAAACGCGGTGCGTTTGGGGCCTATCAACTGTGCACATCAGGTAACATAAAAATAGGGGCCGTTGATACGCCATTGCAGGAGGTGCAGCCGGCAACCAGGCCGCACAACGTGAGCAGCATTGCAAGGAGGTCGAGTCACAATTGGGACATTGTATTGTGACCAGGGAGGTGGCCTCATCCCTCATACTTCCTTGAACTGAACAGGGCACAGTGAACGGGTGAGCCGCCAATGGTCTCATGCATCGGGAGTTGAGGCAGACCCCTCAGAAGCAGAGGGCATAGCAGGGGAAGAGTCTACATTGCTGTTGGGAACTGCTTTTTCGTGGGCACTGACAACGGAGAAAGCACCACAATAGGAGCTCAACCTAGGCCTGGAGGTGCAATTAATTTCTGACCGGACTCTGAGTGGGGTATAGCCTGAACCATCCGCCGACAAGCAATTACATGAACTGGGTCACCTGAGCGACTATTAGAATAGACAAAGACAAGGCAATGAAAGCAGCAGGTGGCAACACAATTACCCAATACACAACCCTGAGGCACCCCGCTCAGTGTCTGACCAGGCAAACCGTGGAAGCGGGCCCGAAGCAGAAGATGAGAATCCTGAACCCACCATGGTCGCCATTCAGGGGTTCAAAAAAGCACTATAGATGTAAACTTGCTAGGGCGGACTTGCAGAAAGTGTCTGATAAGGTAACAAAAGCCGAGGCAGATATAGTGGAGCTGAGAGGGGATGTAACAACGCTCAAACAGCAAGTTGCACAGATGAAAGTGGCCACGTACGATGCTGGAGCGGCATGCAGAGGATGCAGAAGTGAGAGCCAGGCGCAGTAACATCCATGTTCTGGGAATCCCCGAAAAAGCAGAACAAGGGTCAGCCGAGCAATTTCTAGAACACTGAATCCGAACGCAACTCTGTCCTGAGGTCTTACCTGCTTTGTTCACTATAGAGAGGGCTCATAAAGCCCTGGTGCCACCTCCACCCCTGGGTGCGCAGCCCTATCAATGATAGCTAAAGTGCTCAACTACCGAGACAGAGATTGCATACTGCATGCATGCAAGGAAACAACAGAACCTTCAGTATGAGAATAATAAAGTCTCTGTCTATACAGACTATACAAGGCAGATGCAGGAACTCCGGAAACCCTATTTAGGTGTCAAGCGCAAGCTCCAGGAGTTGCAGCTACAGTATATGCTCCTGTACCAAGCCAAGTTAAATATTCTAACGGGGCAGACTGCACTTCTTCGACTCCCTCGAAGAAGTCTGGGAGTGGCTGAAAATTTGAGGAGACAGTCTCCCACCCTGTGAGCCACGAGGGCAGAGGTGAGGATGGGGAACACGATTGAGTAGAGGCCTTCGACAATGAACTGATCGGACAAGAATGCAGCACTCGGCTGTACAAACAGATGATAGGATAGGATCACAGTGCTGGTGGATGGCTTGTAGATGTTGGATACAACTGATGTTGCCGGAACTCTGAACTCTCTACCGATGATCACTATTGAACTGGAGCCGGGGGCTCAGGTCTTGGGCCCGACAATAGACACTGTGCCCGTAACTCTGATGGATGAGGCTTCTGAACTGGGGGGAGACTAGGGGATGGATGCTAACTGTAGAAATATGGACTGCAGCCCAGGATCCAACTGCTGCATGGTAATCTTGTGAAGTGGAACAGATCAATCAATCAATCAATCAGTGACATTTATAGAGCGCACTACTTACCCGTTGGGTCTCAAGGCGCTTAGGGGGGGGGGGGGTGCCGTTACTGCTCGAACAGCCAGGTCTTGAGCTTCTTCCTGAAGGAGAGGTGGTCTTGGGTCAGGCGCAGGTCGGCCGGGAGGGAGTTCCAGGTCTTGGCGGCCAGGTAGGAGAAGGACCTTCCTCCTGTTGTCGCTCTACGGATGCGTGGGACGGTGGCGAGAGCGCGGCTGGCTGAGCGGAGGTGACGTTTGGGAGCGTAGAAGTTGATTCGGGTGTTGAGGTAGCTCGGGCCTTGATCGTGTAGGGCTTTGTGTGCGTGGGTGAGGAGACGGAAGGTGATTCTTTTGTTGACGGGGAGCCAATGAAGGTCTCTCAGGTGTCCGGAGATGTGGCTGTTTCGTGGGATGTCGAGGATGAGTCTGGCTGAGGCGTTCTGGATCCGCTGGAGTCTCTTCTGGAGCTTGGCGGTGGTTCCGGCGTATAGGGCGTTGCCGTAGTCCAGTCGGCTGGTGACGAGGGCCTGGGTGACGGTCTTCCTGGTCTCCGTGGGGATCCACCAGAAGATCTTCCGTAGCATGCGCAGGATGTTGAAGCATGCTGAGGAGACGGCGTTGACTTGCCTGGTCATGGAGAGGGAGGAGTCCAGGATGAAGCCCAGGTTGCGTGCGTGGTTTGTCGGTTTGGGTGCGGTGCCCAGGGCGGGGGGCCACCAGGAGTCGTCCCAGGCGGTGGGTGTGGAGCCCAGGATGAGGACCTCCGTCTTGACAGATGGGATGATGAGGCAATGCCAGTGTGATTAGCATGAGTGATGAAGTGTTTGACAGCTCGTCTACATGAGTGATTGGATATATGTGGAAATTTCAGGAGAAATATAATGAATGTCAGTGAGGGATAGCGCATAAGTGGGGCACCCCAGAATTGAAGAGCAGATGCTGATCTGTAATGGGTGGGCAGACTGGGGACGCAATGTTACGTGTTGCCCCTGTTGGGCTAATTGGGATGCTGTGCACATCCTGGCACGAGCGTGAGGTGGACAGTATCGACTGTGATGTTTGCCGAGTATTGTCCATGGGTGGGGGAGGTTAGGTCTGGGTCCTTGTTCATGGACTGTTACAGGTTACATAAAAAAGTAGGGTGGTTGGGACACTTGAGCAGTAAATACAGTGGCACAGGTGGGGAGAAAAAGCAAAAGAGATATCATGGCATGGGAGGTAAAGTCTCATAGCTGGAATGTCAGGGGGCTAGGAATCTGCACTACACATCATAGAGTCCTCTCTTTTCTTAAGAGACATAATATAATGTTTACATATCTGCAAGAAACTCTCTTGAATGACACAGGGGCTGCAAGGGCAGTGAAAAAGTGGTGGTGCCACGTATTCCATTCCTCCTATTCAACATACGCTATGGGGCCCGCTGATTTGGGTAGTACGGGTACTCCATTTACACTCCAGTACATGAAAGCCGATGTGGGGGTCTCTATGTGCTACTGAGAGGAAAATTGGATGGCAGAGACATAGCTATTCTGAATACATATGCCCGAACGCGAACAACAAGCCTGCCTTTTACCCAGCGCTGCAGGATCTAATTACGGCAAAGTTTGAAGCATTGCTCATATGGTTGGGTGATTTTAATAATATCATAGATCCTGACCTGGACCGACACCCGCCCAGAGTGGGCACTAAGCTGCATATGACTAAATAATTAAAGAGAGTGATGGGTCTATGGGATGTTTGGCGGATGCATCCCCCAACACAGAGGCTATACATGTGTTTTACACCCACGCATAACACGCACAGTAGGCTAGACAGAATCTTAACAACTGAATTGCCTGCCTTTCTGGCTGCTAAGATAATCCATTTGGCTAGATTCTTGTCAGACCATGTTCCGGTGTGCTGTGTAGTACAGTGGAATACCAAAGAGCATGGGCCCAGTTACTGGTGAATGCTGTCTGATCTCTTAGAAGATCAGGACTGCAGAGGATCGCTTTCCTGATCACTTACTGAGTACATGTCCCCTAACTGGAACACCACAGGCAACAGAGAGACAGAATGGGAAGCTATGAAGGTGGTAGTCTGTGATGCCCGAAAGGGACTAACATGCATTATTCACTTTTATTTATACAGTATCCGAATATCCCCGCATCAGGAGGACATCTTGTTGAATTTATGAATAGAAAATCGTTAGTACATTTGCCTACAGACCAGGGGGCAAGCTTAAATATCCCTATATTCAGGTAGCAATATTACTCACCTTCGTGTTTGCTAAATGCTTTAGAAAACGGACATATTCTTAAGGTCTTTTCCGTTTTATTTCATAGACTCTAGTTTGCCCGATTTCACCAACATATCCAGCTTCGTTTTATCTGGAGTTCTATTTAGAGTTTCACTCCGTGTTTCTTTGTTCAGGTAATTAGTTAATACACAATCGTGATCATAAGAGAATCTTTAGAACACCTTCTTTATTATCTTCTATAAATATCTGCCTTTTTATGTTCCTTCGAATTTTAGCTATTTCGAGTCTCCGAATTGTGTTCCTAATACATCATGAAGAAGCATGTATACTTATACTAACGTCTATCAACATTTGCGAAATTAATCGAAATAAGAAGGTAAACATGTTTCATGTATTCTTCAATCTAGCCTTATCATTATGATTTATAGTATTTGGACTATAGATACATAATACAAATTATCCTTAGTAATCATTTGTTTTTTCGCACA
Source organism: Lissotriton vulgaris (assembly GCF_964263255.1). NCBI lineage: Eukaryota > Metazoa > Chordata > Amphibia > Caudata > Salamandridae > Lissotriton > Lissotriton vulgaris. The sequence goes on from NC_141696.1 coordinate 1,403,500,334, forward strand.
AATTACCCTCAGTTTTATGAATATTCGAATTATAACCTCGCACATCACGAAGGATTATTCGAACAAGTATCAAAATCCTTGAAATCTATTGAATCAATAAGGTAATGAGCTTTCCTTCCAATCTTAAAATTCCATCTTTGAGATTTCGACTCTGATGAATCATGCCTAATATTGAGTCCCCAACTACTGATTGAATAACAACCCACAATGCTATATATAAATAAGTTGAAATTTAAACTGAAACTTGAAAGATTGTCCTCTAACAAAAGAGTTAGCATTTTTGTCATTAAAAATATCACCATAATATAGAAAGAAAATCTATAAATAAAGAAATTATATCTATATACAAAATGTATATAACCACATAAATATGAAATCTTATTTTTTCAGAAACCCTTCTCTTAATTCTATGGGAAGAATCTATTAAGGTACCCTATGGTAATCGATATTTCTGTGATATAGTAAGTACCTCCATTTAGTATTCTAGCTATTAACACGAGTCTCGTTTTCTCTATATGATATTTACATTTTATAGCTAAAACGAGTTTAAGCGCATTAATAATTCTATTTCCGAAGTTAATCGGAAATAGTCAACAATATAATAAAATGTATCATTTTGATCTTTTTAGTACCAAACTGTTGAATATTAGATATGGAATACCTTCTGTCGATCTACTAGCCCTTCCTATTTTCTACTGGGTGTTTTGAAACGCTGAGCAATGAAATGACTTGATGTTTAAGATTAGACATATCTAGTTTGTCTTTTTCTTGCTTGTCAAAAATGAGAGGTTTGACATTATTATATTTGATATATTGCTTTTGGTTCAACAGAAACTGTTGTATTACTATGTATGTATTTTATCTTAGTTTAGTTTTTTCACAATGAGTTTGGAAAGTATCTATTATGCATATTTTTTACATTTTCAGATTAAACGTGGCTACTCCTGAAGAAGGCGCTGGTCGCCGAAACGCGCGTCGATAACAATATCGTGCCACTTGTGTATTTTTTTATTGAAAACTATTTCTTTGCCTTTTATTTTATTAAATGAATTGTAATTGTATTAATTCATGATTTTTTATTGTTGATGTTGTAGCTCTTTATTGTTGAGCTATACACCTTTTTAAATAATGTGTTTTTATGTGTAAATTTTATGTGTAAACTCTACGGAACCAATGAAAAGCAATAACTTCATATGTCATTATTTTATTTGCCTCTCCATTACCATACTTGACAAGCAAATAGTGAATTGCCTAGGTTGTTACTCTCACACCCTAACTGGAACACCACAGGCAACAGAGAGACAGAATGGGAAGCTATGAAGGTGGTAGTCTGTGATGCCGGAAAGGGACTAACAAGCGGAGTGCAGAGGCATTTTCAGCACGAGCTGCGAGACAGGGAAGACGCACGAGCTGAATTTCAGAGAGACACCCATGGGCAGCCCGATTCCCAGGGACGGGAGCGCACACTGCTGGAGCAGATTACTGACACTTGGGACAGACTTGACAAATACACTCTCCCCCGGTATCGACAGTGACTACACGCAGAAGGGGACAAGTCCAGACACCTATTGGCCTGGTTTTTACAAGCACCCCCAATGATCACGTGTATACGAAGTACGGCGGGTAACAGATTGTACTCTAGAGCGGGAATATTGGAGCAATTTCAGCAGCACCTGCAGAAATTGTATAGGTCTGACCCAGCAGTGTGGATGGAATATTATACTCCCTTCCTGGAAGGGCTCCAACTGAAGAGCCCCCCCTTGGAAGCTTGGGAGGAATTATAGGTGTAGCTAACAGCAGAGGAGGTACTAGAGGCAATAGTTGAAATACCTAAAGCTAAAGCCCAAGCGGGTAGGGGGGTTTCCTGATCGAGTATTATCAGGTTTATTCAGAAAAACTGGTGCAGCCTCTGCTGCAAACATTTAACAAGGCCTTTGAGAGGGGAGTTTTGCCCCCTTCGGTGCGCAAGGGAGAACTTTGTATGCTCTTAAATTCAGTGGGCGGCAGTCATTACCCTGCAGTGTATCGCTCACTCACAATGATAAATACTGAGGTCAAAATACTTTGCAAGGTATTGGCTAAGTGTCTGGGCCCTCACATGAATTACCTCGCCCAGGACGATCAGTGTGGATTTATACCAGGTCGCAGCATGTGCATGAATATTCGCCGCTTAGTGTACATTATGCAAGAGACACAGGTTGATGCTGAGGAGATGGCTCTGGTCTCGGAACGGTGGATTGGGGTTACCTTCAGGAGGTGCTGAGGGTGGCAGGGTTCGCACCGCGATCCTGTAGCTGGGTCCATATCCTTTACACAGAACTGTTTGGGTTCGATTGGGCCAAAGTAGATCAGAACAATGGACACTGGAGCGTGGCACTCGCCAGGGATGCCCCCTCCGCCACTGCTATTCACCCTGGCCATCGAGCCCATTGCAGTGTGGGCCAGGCGGGATCTTATGGAATGGGTAATACGGATCAGGAATGGTACTCGTCTATTATCGCTTTATGCGGATGATGCGTTGTTTTATGTTGTCTCACCGAATAGCGATCCCCAAACTCCTACAGCTCTTAGATGAGTTTGCTGATTAGTGAGGTTGTGCCTCAATGGGCATAAGTCATAATCTTCCCATTGGCAGGGCTGGTAGCGCAAAATCCTGAAGACCTGCTGAGGTTCGGGTAATAGTGGGAGACCAGTCACTTTTGTTATCTGGGCATGCAGGTGGCGCACAGGGATGCACAAGTACTACGCTTAAATATGGACAGGGTGCTTGATTCCCTGAAGTGTTCTGTGGCCTTTTGGAACACACTGCCACTGTCCTTCATGGGTAGGATAGCTGTGGCTAAAAATGGTGGTATTGTCTCAGTGTTTCTATATGCTACAAAATTCGTTGTGCAGTATATCCAGGGCAGTCTTCAGACAACTGAATTCAGTGTTGTTATCTCTATGCTGGTCAGGGAAATACAGTAGGTTGTAATTGCAGGACCTGTCAAGGCAATTCGAGGAAAGGGGCCTAAAAAAGCCCAATCTAGACCTATATTGTTTCGTGGCACAGCTGCAACATGCGGTCAGTGGTTGGACCAAGGTGATAATTGGGAGAAGCGTTTACTCAGCGCGCGAATACAGCCATGCAGCCTACCTGCAATTCTGTTGGAGGGAGCAGGCGCTCCCACAGACTTGCCATAGATTGTTAAACAGACAGCATATCTTTGGCAAAAGTTCGTAGAGCGAGTACTTAAGGATGCGCAATTAAGCAGCTTGATTTTGGCCCCAGTACGAAAAATGATTGAAAACATGACAATCCAGGATTGGAGAGAAGGAGGCTGCCAGGTACTGGTGGATCTGTATTCTAGCAACACCTTTATAACCTTTGAACGAGCATGTGAGGGGTTTGGTCAGGGACAAATTCAGTTTCTGCAATATGCGGGCTTTATGGTACTGGTCAGAGCAGCATGGCCTACGTATTCAAATGCTCCGCAAATGACTGAAACACTGGATGTATTGCTCTGATGTGGGAGTGGGCGACGATTGGGGTCATTAGTATACAAGGCCATGAGGGTGGACTCAAGGGCCCCTCCTCTTAAGGCTCAGGCCGCTTGGGATGAGGATCTGCAGACACCCGTGATGGAGAAGACTTGGACAGGGGCATTTACCTTAAGCCGCATGGCAGTAGAGGTCGGTGGTCGGGGTGCTGCCGGGGGGTAAGGTGGAGCGATGCAGTGCGCGCAACAAAATTAGTTTTATTTATTTATATGTTTACTTACCTGTATTTTGCCAGATTCTGTAGTTTACTACCCCCACCCTGTCCCTCCCCCTCCCCGGTCACTGCCCGGCAGCACTCCCATGTGAGATTATATCACATTGACCACAATCGCTCTCACGAGTGCGCTACATGTAACAGGGTCTCTGGCAGAAGAGGTTCACATGAAAGCGACCAGAAAAGACGAAAACCTGGATAAGGACATTAGCAGCTGGAGAGAATTATGTAGGGAGATACTCAACCCAGAGGTGAATGTAAACGTGTAATGTGAATCAACCGCTACCAACAGAGAGATAAATAGTGAGGGCCACAACGAGTTATAATACTGCAGAGTGGGTGCCTAATTGGTATCCAATCATACTAGTGTATGATCATATATCTTGGCATTCACAGATGTTTGTAATTCTTGTGTCACAGGTATATTCAGTCAGATGGAACTCATGCCGATTCAATGCTGCTTTCAGGTATGTTCACCCACTTAGTTGTAGTTATAAAATGAAAAATAAAGTTAAAAAATAAGTAAAGTAATATGTATCCTCCGAATTACAGCATGCTTTCTTCAGACTTCACTAGAAGTCCCAGAATTCACTAGTTGTATTGTATTGTATAGAGAATTTATATAGCGCAAAAAAATGTCACCCTGCGGGCATCCTGACGCTTAGACTTCAGACTAGTCAGCACGTTGGTAAACCTAAGCTGGCAGTGAAAGATCTAGTTTTCCGACCTTGGAAATAACCAGGTTTTCAGATTCAGTTTAATAACTAGATGCCAGGTGCTGGAATCCTGACAGTCTGGCTTCACAACAAGGAGTTTGACAAACATGGTCTATCTTTCTCACTCACACGTGCTGACTTCTATAATAAACCACAGAAACTCATAAGCTGTCTTTACAGGAAAGATGGAATGCATCAAGTAGCTATTCCTTCTTAGACAGCAGGACCAGAATGTGCAACCAGTAAGGCACACAAAAGTTCACAATCAGTGAGTCGGTGGCACTAGTCTTGAATGTCGGTGTTCATTCAGCCTTCACAGCCAATTAACAAGCAAGGCATGATGTAGCTTCATTGTTATACACCTTAACAGGATTAAGCAATTGAAACCAATTCTAAATTGGAGCAAAGGTGAATCAATTTATCAAACAGTAGTTGACTTTTCATTAAAGAGGTTTCTTCAGCCTCTGGAGTGAAGTTGCTCTGTGCAGGTCAAGCACAGCCCCACCTGCTAACCATTTCTTCTGGGCTTCTTTTTGATCAGTCTCTGAATTCTTCTCTTTTGTAACTGATTGTGTACGTGGAAGAAACCTTCCACAGCATCTGGGTGTAATCTGTGATTTGCTTCGTTTTGAACGTGGCAGCCACACGTGGACTGCTGACATGGCATTATGCTACTCAGGTACTTCCCTCCATTACTTAGTCTACATCTGCTGGTGCCTGTTAATTGTTTGATGTCTCCATCTGGATGCTGCCTCTGATTTCTTCTGCATCTGGCGGCCCTTTTTCAATTCTACATCTGCGAAAAGTCTCTGTGCAACATCTGCGAGTAACGTAGGCCATCAAACACTGCCAACGCCCCCCTATAAATGTGTGACACTTCCCAACTAACATCCTATAGCTACACATCTCTCTCACCATGATTGGACCCAATCTCTGGCAGTCATACATGGCATCTTTATCTATCTATCTATCTATCTATCTATCTATATATATATATATATATATATATATATATATATATATATATATATATATATATATATATATATATATATATATTCCAAACTCAACCTCGACACAGGATATGCAGAGGAGACGACGCCAATGTGGTGAGATATATATTTCCATTATTGCCGCTTTCAACGCGTTTCGCCTGACCCAGCAGGCTTGATCACGAATCATCGGAATTAAAAAAAATTATAATTTTTTTTTGCACTTGGTGGTCTTTCTGGGACCTCTTGAGAAGGGCTAGGGGGTCAGGGGGTCTCTACCCTGCCCCCTTCTCACGTTTTCCACTCTTGTTTTGTGCTCTCTTGTGCCTCACTTCTCCTGAGAAACAAGATGGCTGCTCAGATGGTCCCAGAAGGATAATAACATATATAAACGTTATCCGGTAATAGAATTAGCATTTACAAAACCTTTTAAATTTATTGAAAAAAAATATAGGTTTCACGCCTGATATAGTTAGGAATTAGCATTTAAAAAACCTTGCAAATTCACTGAAAAAACCATAGGTTTCCGGTCTTATATAGTTAGGAATTAGCATTTAAAAAACCTTGCAAATTCACTTAAAAAACCATAGGTTTCAGGCCTTATATAGTATTATAGTTAGGAATTAGCATTTAAAAAACCTTGCAAATTCACTTAAAAAACCATAGGTTTCAGGCCTTATATAGTTAGGAATGAGCATTTAAAAAACCTTTCAAATTCACTTAAAAAACCATAGGTTTCAGGCCTTATATAGTTAGGAATTAGCATTTAAAAAACCATTGAAATTGCTCCTATATAGTTAGTTGTACTAACTATATTTTGCGCACCTGCAATCCACTGCTGATGATGTCACATATTACATCATTCATTACATTTATATTGATATCGCTTCAGCTCACCTCTGAATAGTAGCTACTCAACATATGTAACAAGTAAACCATCACATGTATTCTCCAGCAACAATATGGAGGGAATATTTTATTGAGTTCATTCTGAAGGCTTACTGTACAAACCTATTTGTTTGAAATCACCAGAATGCCATTGATAACAATGCTCTTAGGCCATGTAAACTAGACAGGATGCATCAACGCACTGGCTAAGGTTGTCTCCTCATGCCGTAACATTCTTTTTTCTTACCTGCCTGAAGGTCATCTAGCAAAGAGTTTCTTCAATTCCTGGTGTGGGCTTTCCCGGGGGCGTGGAGTAATGGGGGAGGCCTGACCTGAGAATGCAAATCAGGAAATAGCTTGCAATGTTTGTTTCTGATTTACACTAGTGCCTTTCTTGATACATTTACATGTCACAAAGGCCGATAATCCACTTGTCCTCATGGCCGCCTGCCAAGGAGCTGTGTAGAGCTTCTGCCGTCAGCACTGAGGTTCCAGCTCTTGTATTCCCAGTTGAAGAAGCCAAAAGACTCAACTGTAGCTTATGATCCCCTCTGCTTCTCGCATCACCTCTCTAGCACGGATTAATTTGAGTAATCTAATAAGTGCTACTAATTTACCTGCAATTTTACAGTACATTTAGAATGTGCAACGTGACCTCGAAACAATGAATATTAATGAGGAGACGTCATCCATAAGTAAATTATGCTTTGCACAACTAAGCATATATCATTAGAATGATGTACATGTGATGCATTTAAATATCATTGAGTCATATCTTGTTTACAAAAGGTGTACTTTAATAGAACACCAAAGTACATGTCATGAACTGTGTTTAGAAAACCAGTTCATTATAATATTGCAGAATTAGACATCATTGAAGAAGAAACCAGACCAGTATTCATATTTTTATTCAAGTTCAATACGATTTGTAGGAAATTGGGTTAATGGTTGGGAGGCATGAAACCCCACTCCTGCAGCAGCCACAATCTCTGTCAAGGTGAAGCATAAACAAACTTCAAGTTAACCTGTGCTTTACCCTTGGCACAAAAGCAGTCAGGCTTACCTTAGAGGTAACGTGTAAACTATTTACGCAGCACTTCAAACAATAAAAGCGAACAAATAACAGAAGAAAAAATCCCATACCAATTTAGAAGAATAGAGTAATGTAATAAAATATTTAAGCTACACAAGAATATCAGAGGGTCTAACAAGGAAAATATTGTTGTGTACGCAATGTGTGAACTAACAGGAAAACCTAAATGACTCTGCCATGTCTATATCTATCTTAAGTCATCCCTTCGACAGAGCCCACGTAGTGGGCAGGCAAGGATGCCCATCAGTCACCACACAGAACCCCCCTTCATCATTTGGGATTCCACAAAGACCACCCTTGGGGGTGCCACTTAGCTTTTACGGAGGGGGGCCCAGATGGTAGGGGGGAACCCTCAGCCGGTCAGACAGGTCTTCCTGTGGTCTTGCTACTCAATTATGAGGATGTTGGCACAAAAAAGGGGCGACTGATGTTGCAGTGCAAAAAAGTGTATATAAAGTAAGAAAAAAGGTGTCATAAAATTGGATGAGAGGGTACTGAACTGATATTTATTCTGATGTTACCCACTTTTCCAACATTAAAAAGTAGTCAGTGACAGTGACAAAAATTTAGACTGCCCGAATGTACTATATGGTCAACATGTTTCAGCAATTATTGACACACTCTGTCATTGCTTTCTTCAGGACCAACCGGCTCAGATGCCGGTTTTTGAAGTACCGACGGACAGATCGGTGCTTCCCCTTTTTTCCTGAGCCATGGCCAGGTGGGGTGAGGTCTGTACCTCTTACGAGTCTGTGTATTTACACGACTAAGAAGAGTGGAGAAACGATGCGGACACCTAGTGGATTCAGGTGATCTCTGTATCTGTTTCCCTCATGTTGGTTTTGAGCACTTTTATAGTTTCTTTATCACTTCGTTGCAGTAGCTATCAGTATACTTGGTCCTGAAGAAAGCAATGACAGAGTGTGTCAATAATTGCTGAAACATGTTGACCGCATAGTACATTCGGGTAGTCTAAATTTTTGTGATTGTCACTGACTACTTTTTAATGTTGGAAAAGTGGGTAACATCAGAATAAATATAATTTTCAGTACCCTCTCATCCAATTTTATGATACCTTTTTTATTACTTTATATACACTTTTGTGCACTGCAACATCAGTCCCCCCTTTTTTGTGCCAACATCCTCATAATTGAGTAGCAAGACCACAGTAAGACCTGTCTGACCGGCTGAGGGTTCCCCCTACCATCTGGGCCCCACTCCGTGAAAGCTAAGTGGCACCCCCAATGGTGGTCTTGGTGGAATCCCAAATGATGAAGCGCGGTTCCGTGTGGTGACTGATGGGCATCCTTGCCTGACCACTACGTGGGCTCTGTCGAAGGGATGACACTAGATAGATATACACATGGCAGAGTCATTTAGGTTTTCCTGTTAGTTCACACATTGCGTACACAACAATATTTTCCTTGTTAGACCCTCTGATATTCTTGTGTAGTTCAATATATGTAGGGAATATGTCAGAGCCTGGTCTTTAAAAATTCCCTTTGGTCCTAATTAATTTGTTGTTGTTTATAAATTATTTGAGGCCACACTGACAAAAATCCAACCAGTAGAAATGGAGATATGCAATTTTAAAGATCTAAGGGAAAGTAGTGCTTAGAAGCACAAAGTGCCAATTGTGGTTATCTGGTCGTATTGGACTGGTACAAAGTCACACGTTGAAGCTGACTGTGATGGAGAAAGGGCCAGATACAGGGATCAAGTTATGCTCACTGAACAAAGTGCTTTAAATCCTTGTTTGCGAAGCGTTGCGAGATACTGCGTCAAAGGTGCGTCGCGCACTTCAAAGGAAGTTGCTGGCAGCATTGCAAGGTACTACGACAGGGATCCATTGCACAGTGGTGGTTCCGAAGCGGAGCTGCTTAAAGATGTGCCTTTCATGTGTCAGTTCTGCCCACAGGACCACAACTTGGCTGGCAGAGCGCCCTCGCCCACTTCCAAGGGTCCAGGACTGGGATGGCGCTACTTGGGCAGCAAGACTCACAGCAGGCAGAGTTCAGGTGCTGGGTTCAAAATGGTTGGAGAATTTTTTGGCCCTGATCAGGCAGTCAGCCAACTAGCCCTTTGACTCCCACTGGTGGTCCAGTGTTCAAGATGCATGTCTAGTGCTTTACACTCAGCCAGCAGGGCAGGAAAGCAGTCCTTCTGATTCTACCAAAGGTCCAGATGTTACTAAGAAATTGAGTCTGAGGGTCCAATATTTATACCTGGTACCCACTTTGAAGTAGGAGAAGGTTCTGGAGGTTTTGACTCCCAGAGGTGCTTGGAATTTCCTGCCTCCCTTCCCTGGTCCCATCTTGTCTGGGGTCACAAAAGGCTATAATCAAACACTTTGTGAGTGTGCTCAGGCAGAGACTTTGCCATGTGTAAGTGTCTGAAAAGTTCCTCCCCTGTCACTAAGTGGATTACATTTACTATTCCCACATCAATCTAAACCATTTTGGGGATGGTGTTGGGTATTAAAGTGGTTGCACCTACTTGTCTCACTCTAATCTAAACCAATTAGAGGAAGGTGTTGGAAACTAATGGGGTTTCCTTTTTACTATTCCCACTCTAATCTAAATCATTGTGGGGAAGGTGTTGCACGCTAAAGGGCTCACATCTACTATTCTCACTCCAATCTAAACCAATTTGGGGAAAGTGTTGGATACTAAAGGGATTACATGTACTAAAAGTTTCAGCGCTCCGTCCATTATCTCCTTGTGTTTGCTTTGTTCACCCTAAATTGGAAGGGTATGCCCAGACGTGGGTCCCTTGCTCACTACACTTTGCGAAGAAAACTAGGGCTTTTGCAGCACACCACTTATCATTATTCAGTCTTGATTACGTATATCACATCTGTGGGTATGAGTAACCCCCTTTACTACAAATAGAGACAATTCAACAATAATGATCAGAGCGGGGAATCCAGAAGTCTTCCTGCTGTTCAGTAGCCTTTATAAGTATTGCAAAGATGTTTTAAAAAACTCCCAGCACACGATTTGCCGACACGTGTTTCGTCTCGTTCGAAGACTTTTTCAAGGCTGGAATGTCAAAACATGAACGAATAAATATACTATCTACAATACATACTTTTAAAAAAACACAACATGTATACTCTGAACATATCACAATTTGTAAAAAATACATTAGCAGACAATACCAATATGTACACGTGAACAAATTTGCACACAAAGATAAACCACATAACGACACATGTGACATTTTAACATACTAATCAGAGCAATAAATGTGCATGGATGTGCAAGTAATCACATAGAACCTGTGCATAAGCACAGAAAGACAACAGACCCAGATTACCCAAGGAGAGTCCCGAGATGAGTGATGAGATAAACAGAATCGGTACGTCACTTTGCCACTGGATTCAAGCTAGCCTGGCTGATGAAGGGTGTTACCCAGAAAAAGGTCCCAGGATGCTTGTTTCCGGTTCATGAAAGACCTGGCTTGGCAGTTCAGGCTGGACTACTCCCATGAGGCACAGGGTCAAGACTGATTTGCATATGGGGGGCGTGGCCAGCAACATGGCCGACTAGACGTGCCTGAACAGAGCTCCAGCCGAGCCCGCTAATTATCCGGCATTCACTATCCCCCAAGACCCAGAAACGCCACCAAAAGTAGGGAACTGACGCCCGGTCACCTGCCACGGGCTGCTGCAGTCCTGAAACGGAGTCGACCCCGCCTGGCCATCGTGTATGACGGTGACTCCTCTGCATCCCGGAGATCGTGCTGGCGGCCTAGGCGCCCGGGGAGAAAGGCGCGCGCCGAGAGCCGGCGGTCCCGCAAATTGCTGTCGCGGGCTGGTGGAGGCTTGACCAGGTGCTCGGCCGCCGGGCGGACGGTCACACACCGTCTCCACCGGACAACGGGAGCGGGACAGCGACGACCGCCGAACACCTACCCAAGATGGCGACCGACATGGTGGTGGAGAAATGACAACGGCGAGATCCCCCCATGGATCCCGCCGCCGTGCAGAATCTGTGACCGGAACCAGAGACGGAGCGTCGGTGAGCCTTCCACCGAGGTGAGGAGATCCGCACCTGTCCGGCAACTGAACCTGGGGTCGACCTCGGCAGCGGCGCCCGCCTTTACCAATATGGCGGCCGCGCACTAAAGGAACACGGCGAGACGGCTCTCGAGCCGCGGAAGACCACGGAGGCCTGCCTGGAGGGGGAAGGCTTGCTCCTACTGCCCTGGAAACCCTGTGGCCCGCTCCGGATCAGGAGCGACTGGATGTCACCGCGAGCCCCCCGCCGCCAGCACCGCACCGCTTGTGCCTACATCTGGTGATCCGGCACCGAGGCGGTGAGAATCTCGGGGGGGGGGACACGCACGAGGCGTGGGCAGAGGAATACCCCCTGGCTCCCCGAGCTCGGAGAGTGGCGACGATGGGGCCCCCTCCTGTAATCACCGCCAGGGTGACTCTGCGACCAGGGCCCAGCCCCAGAGATGGAGAGACGGTGGGCCCCACAGCACGAGGGCGAGGCCTGGTCTGCCTGTCACCGGGAGCGAGGGTACGCATCGGAGGTGCCACACGCCTTCACCAGCATGGCGGCCGCACAGTAGAACACTCCGAGGGGACGGCGATCAAACCACACAGGATCACGGAGGCCCACCGGGAGTAAGTGGACCAGGCCCTGCAGTCCTAGAAACCGGCACCCCATACGGGTAAGGGAGCGGCTGGTCGATACCTCGACACCTCCGACCACGGCGCTACGTTGCCGGTGCTTACGCCCTGAGACCCGGGCTCGGGGGGGTACGACCCCTGGGGAAGGCCCCTCACGAGACACGAATAGAGGAATACCGCCCGGCTACCCGCACCCAGGACGGGAAGTGTGCACGGACCCAGAGACTCTAGAGACCACGAATAGAGGCTCCCCAAGGGAACTGAGCAGTCGGGGCGCCACATAGCTCTGCCTCTGCCTCAGACACACGACCGAGTACAGCGGTAGCGCAGAGGAACGGGGACTTATCTCAGAGGCTCCTGGCCTCTAGACGACGCAGGTATGGGCAAGAAGGAAACGATACCCAAGACGGCGAGCAAGGGCCCAATGGACAATTTCGCTGCTCCGCGACCTATGGTGGACCCACAACCCGTGCACTCTGGCGCACGCAATGATACGGATATGTTACTGGAGGCCATACAGGCGTCTAGAACGGACATCCAAGCTTCACGAGCGGCCCTGGAAACCAAAATTGGGTCCGAAGTGACTCTGTTACGCCAGGACTTTCGAAACTTGACAGACAGGGTCACGGTGGCCGAGTCGAGGTTGACGGACAATGAGAAGTCGGTTTCTGAACTTAAGAAGGACATGGCAGAGCTCCAGGCCTCCCACCGCCAACTCCTGTGGAAGGTGGATGACGCCGAAAATAGGTCAAGGCGGAACAACCTACGCTTTGTGGGCTTTAGAGAAGGGATTGAAGAAAGGAGCATGACCGCCTTCCTCCTCGACTGGCTCAAAAGGACCTTCCCGACGGCACGATTCTCCTCGTGCTTTATCATAGAGAGGGCGCACAGGGCGCTTCTGGCCAAGCCGCCGGAGGGTGCGAGACCACGACCGGTCATAGCGCGATTTCTGAACTTTGCCGAATGAGATCTGATCCTACGAGAAGCCAGGGTTATGGGCGAGATCCGCTTTGAAAATACCACCATAATGATTTTCCCGGACTACAGTCAGGAGGTCTCAAAACAGCGCCGCTCCTTCGACGCTGTAAAAGCAAAACTGAGATCCCTCAACATCCAGTATATGCTCCTCTTCCCGGCCAAGCTCAAGGTCATCTATCAGGGCAAAGCCATCTTCTTTCCACACCCGGACGACGCATGGCAGTGGCTCGAGGAGCGCCCTATCCTGAATAGTAGGGAGGCGGCGGGCCGGGCAGCGCTCGACCGGTCACTGCGAGAACGACCAACATGGGAGAGGCCGAAGCCACAGCGTCGAAGACTGAGGAGGACACAGAACAAGACGCCGGTGACTCCATACAGGACGAGGAACTTGCAGGACAGGAGACGAGGCAGATCGGCGTCACCGGGTACCGACTCAGTGGCGGGCTCGAGAGTTGGTAGCCCGAGAAATGGAATCCGCTCCGAAGAAGAAGATATGGAGGAATCGGAAGGCCGCGCATCCGGAGGGGAGGAGGAAGATACGAGGAGTGATTCGTTGCACCCTCTGGCTAAAGAAATCCGGCAACTGGAACAAGACTCTACAGGTCATGAGGGACATGTGGACACACAAGACTCACACTCGTGAACTATGGTATACTGGGAGCGGGAAAAGATGGCGGCTCGGCGATGTTCAGGGGATGTGGAAAAGACGCAGCTACACAATTCTGTCTGTATACGCCCCCCCCAAGCTACAAACACGTACACTTAAGGCGATCACCGCCATCCTGCTAGACACGGCGGACACAACACAAGTGGTGGGTGGGGATTTCAACGATGTGATGTCCATCGCACACGATAGATCTGGGTCGTCACACATGGAGGAGCACACAACGGCACTGGCACACCTCATGAACACCATGGGCCTCACTGACGTCTGGAGATGGCTCCATCCTACACAGGAGACGTATTCATTCTACTCAGGGGCCCATAAGGTCTTCTCTAGGCTCGACTATGTCTTTGTGGCCCGGCAAGAGATCGTGGTGGGCGACCTAGCGGAATACAAGGCGAGAGGGATTTCAGATCACTCCCCGTTATATGTACACCTGGGGCGGGAGACGGTAGTAAGACGGGCGCAGTGGAGATTAACGGCATGGGACATCCAAAAGCCAGAAGTACTTGGGGGCATACGGGCAGACATACGGGTATACCTGGCCGAAAATGAGGGATCAGTGGATTCCGGAGTCACTCTTTGGGAGGCGATGAAACCGGTCCTCCGGGACCGCATCCAGAGTAGGCTAGAAGAGGCCAGGCAGGCACTGCAGGGCGAGATAGCGAACTCTGAGGCGAATGTCCTAACCTTAGAAGCGAATCACCTCCAGCAGAAGGAGGAGGCGAGCCTTAGACGACTGCTAGACGCACAGAGACTATATCGGGAATTGGCCACAGACGAGGCACGCACTCAGGCATTGGCGACACTGCATAGGCTATATGGTGTGGGCGACAAGTCCGGCAAACTTTTAGCTTGGCTGAGCAGGAAGGAACGAGCCTCGAGATGGGTAGATCAGATCAAGTGTGCGGGGGACAGGAGGGCGACCACGGATGGTGACATAGCGGAGGCTTTCGCGACATATTATGAGGACTTCTATAGGGCCAGGGAACTGGGCGACAGTGAGGACGCCCAACATTATTTGGGAGACATGGAGGTTCCTACCCTGTCCACCGAAGCTAGTGTAGCCCTAGAGGCGGACTTAACGCTGGAGGAGCTCTCGGAAGCCATAGCGGCCCTGAAACCAGGGAAAACGCCGGGTCCCAACGGCTTCCCGGCTGAGTTTTTTAAACGAACGGCCGATTTATTGCAACGTCGCATGAGGGCCCTCTTTACAGGAGCCCTCCAGGCGGGGAGTCTCCCTCCCGACCTGGAACTGGCCGTTATTGTGCCTATTTACAAACAGGGGAAGCCTAGAGATGACTGTGCCTCCTACCGCCCAATTTCCCTGCTAAATGTAGAGACGAAAATCCTAGCCACAGGGCGACCAAGCTCAATCTCCGTCGCACCCACAACTGGCTGCAAGAGGTCTCTGAGAGAAGTGAACCCCACTGGTTCCTCTCCCTGGACGCGGAGAAGGCGTTCGACGCTGTGCACTGGCCCTTCCTGATGGAGACCCTTAAACGTTTTGGATTTGGACCTAAATACCTACAGTGGGTACAACTACTCTACTCGGGCCCGAGAGCGAGGGTGCGGGTTAATGGGAGGCTGTCCCGCGAATTCCACATCGGACGTGGCACGCGACAGGGCTGCCCACTGTCCCCCCTCTTGTTCACCCTCACCATTGAGATACTAGCGATAAGGATTAGACGAAATCAGGCAATCAGAGGCTTTACCCGGGGTGACTCGGCCGACACGCAGGAAAAAATATCACTATATGCTGATGACGTGCTGCTGTTCGTGACCGATCCAGGCACGACTATCCCAGCACTGTTTGGGGAACTCAGCGACTTTGGGGCGCGAGCAGGGCACACGATAAATTGGCACAAGTCGATCCTCTATGATCCACAGGGCAAGGAACGCGGAGCCTGCCTGCCAGAGCTATTGATACACACCACGGAAGGTTTCAAATATCTAGGAATCTTTATAACGTTATACCGGACGCGTTCCTTCACTACTAATCTAGCCCGCATAATGCTGGAAGCAACGACGGAGATGGATAGATGGAGACAGCTCCCGCTCACAATGCTGGGCCGTGCGGCGCTCTATAAAATGGTCCTCCTCCCTAAGTTTCTTTATGCACTCCAGAATGAATACTATCCTTTACCGAATAACACCCTAAATACAATCCTCGCCGACCTGCGAGCCTTCTTGTGGCTGGGGAAGCAGCCAAGAGTGGCGCTAGACACCCTACAGCGCCATCAGTATAGTGGGGGGATATCGCTCCCCAACCTCGAGGCGTACTACTGGGCGGAACACCTCGCCCCGATCAATGAATGGTTGCACGCTGCAGCTGATCACCCCACGTACGCCTTGGAAAGGTCTAAGTGGTCAGGCAAGACCATCTTGCACTTTCTCTATGGGGAGAAGATGGGGCGACACTTCCTCCCGGCCACCAGGATTACGATCACAGCTTGGAATAGAGCGTCCAGAAGGACGGGGTGGGACAAAAGGCCCACTAAACAGACGCCACTGTGGTGCTGTAGATGGCTGGGGGAACTCCATAAGCTGAAAGGCTTCAGAAGATGGGACGACATCGGAATCTCCACAGTGGGTGACGTGATAGCAAGGGGGGACCCAAGATGACTTTGGCCTCCTCAATACCCAATACTTCAAATACGTCCAACTGCAACACGCATGGAGGGCACAACACATTACACTCTCAGATATTCCAGAATATGCTCCACTCGAGGGTAGACTGCTGCAGGAACAGATAGGGAGGGGAGCGGTGTCCCTCACGTATAAAACCCTGACCAACAATATGCTAGGGGATCTACAGAGCTTGCGAGTTAAATGGGAGGCGGATGTGGGTTCCATGGAGGATCTGGACTGGGAGCTAGCCCTCATGCACCCACGGGAGGTGGCCATCAAGTCGAGGCTACGTCTTATTCAATTTAAAGTGTTACACAGATCATATTTCGACAGGGTGAGACTGTTTAGGATGGGCAGAATACCAGACACAACATGCCTTAGATGCCGCCACCAGAATGCTGATTTTTTCCATATAATTTGGGGCTGTGCAGTCATTCAGGAATACTGGGGGGATGTGCTCCTGGAACTGGGGGAGGTACTGGGGGCGGACATACCACGAGACCCTAGATTGACATTGCTGGGTATGACCACTGAAATAGACCTACCCCGTCCCCTATGTATCTTTTTGGTGTTAGCGCTTGTAGTGGCAAAACGAGACATCGCGCGGCGATGGGGGGCGCCTGAAAACCAGACTTGGAGGAATGGAGAAGAGGGCTGGACCTGTACATGGCGGCGGAGAGGGTGACCTACAAAGCCAGGGGCTGTCCCAAAAAATTTCGGAGGGTGTGGGCTAAATGGAGGCACCATCACGGACTAGAGTGAGAAGTCATGCCGCGAGGCCCATGGGACCTGATTTGAGATAGTCTGAATGTGGGGATGCCCTGATTGTAAATATGTACTTTACTGCCCGGTTCCCACTCAGGGGACGGTGGGACCACTAGGGAGGGGGAAGGGGAGACCAGGAGGTGGGTGTTGGGAGGGAAGGGGTAGAGGCCTGCTGTATAATAGACCTATGGGGGGGGGGGATTATTGTTTTCCTTTATCTATGTTGCTGGTTTGAAAGCAAGAGTTATATTGAGGGGTACTATGTCTCATGACACCAAAAAAGTTGCGTACTTGACGGCCAGAGCGGAATGTTGACGCTCTACCGTATGCAGATTCATTGCCTTGTGATCCTTCTAATGCAACAATAAAAATTTACATTTAAAAAAAAAAAAAGACTGATTTGCATATAGCTGGGTCTGAACTGATGTGGGGAAGTGAGCTAAAGAATGATGATGGATTCAACCCAGATTTGTGACTGGGGGTGAGTGTCTGAAAAGTTTCAGCGCTCCGTCCATCATCTCCTTGTGTTTGCATTACATTTACTAGTCCCACCCCATTCTAAACCAATTAGGCGAATGGTGTTGGACACTTAAGGGGTCACATTTATTATTCCCACTCCAATTCAAACCAGTTTGGGGAATGTGTTGGACAAGAAAGGGGTTACATTTCCAATTCCAATTCCAATCTAAATCATTTTGAGGAAAGTATTGGAGTCTAAAGCGATCACACCTAATATTTCCAGTCCTATTTAAACCAATTTGGGGAAGATGCTGGACACTAAAGGGGTTATATTTACTATTACCACTCCAAACTAAACCCTTTTTGGGAATGTGTTGGACACTAAAGGGGTCACATTTATCATTCCCACCCCAATCTAGAAAATGTATGGAAAGTGTTGGACACTAAAGAGATCACACCTAATATTCCCACTCCAACATAAACCAATTTGGGGAAGATGCTGGACCAGAAAGGGGTTACATTAACTATTCCCATTCCAATCTAAACAATTTTGGGGAAAGTGTTGGACACTAAAGGGACCACACCTAACATTCAAACTCCAATCTAAACCATTTTGTAGAAGAAGTTGGACACTAAAGGGGCTACATTTAATGGTTCCCCTTCAAACTAAATCATTTTTGGCAATGTGTTGGACACTAAAGGGGTCGCATTTGATATTCCCACTCCAATCTATCCAATTAAAGGAAGGTGTTGAGCATTAAAGGGATTACATTTACTGTTCCCACTCCAATTTAAACAATTTTGGAGAAGGCGTAGGACACTAAAGGGATCACACTTATTCTTCCCACTCCAATCTAAATCAATTTGTGGAAGGTGTTAGGCACGAAAGGGGTAACATTTACTATTCCCACTCCAATCTAAAAACATTTGGCGAAGGTGTTGGACACTAAAGGGGGCACACTTACAACTCTGATTACAAACTTAAGCAAGTGGGGGAAGATGTTGGTCTCTAAAAGGATTGTTATCCGAAATCCAATCTAAACCAATTTGGGAAAGTAGTTTCACATAAGATATCAGATTTTTTATTTATCACTCAGATATAACAAATATATTCTTACATTTTCAAGAAGAAATAAAAATAATTTAAAATTCATATTAAATAATACATATTTTATAGAAGCAATTAAAACCACAATGATTCAATGTAATCTTATAAATGAAATATAAACATAACTAATATATAATACAATTAATTACATCATTAATGAATAATTATATTTAAAACTAAACCAAATGAAGAACACGGTACTAAAACACAACAACAACAAAAACAATAGAACATAGTACTAAACATTTATGAAACTGTAACCAACATAACCATAAAAAAAAAAATACAAAAGTATTGTTATAAAAATTATTAATTTAAGTAAAGCTAATACAATAATGTCATACCATAACAATTAGAGATAAAATATTTATAATTCGTAAAATTGTATGACACACTTCAAAACAATTTTTGATAATATTATAATTTATCAATATTTTAATACAAATATAACATGCTTTTCTAAACATAAAAACACAGTTTTATAAAACGAAACAACATGCTCTTTCATTTAAAATACTTTTTTTAATTGCATATACGCATTTTATAAAATAATATTAAGAAATATACATATGTATTCAAAATATACAATACCATAAACAAAAATTACATTATTGTTAAAACAATTTTAATTCACAAAATGAACAAAACCTATCTTATATTATCAGTAAATAAGCTAAATAAAACCTTAAAACATATGAACACAAAAGTAAACAATTTAACATATTTATTTTAACCTTTCTTAAAATTAAAATCAAGCACAATAAATGAACTATATAAGAATACAAAGGAATAAAGAATATACTTTAAATGAAAATAAATAAATAATTAATGAATAAATAATAATGGCTAGATACAATTAATGAAAAATGTATGAAAAATATATTTAATGTAACAAAACATAAATATTTAAACAATACATACATAATGTTTAAAATAAAAAAATAAAAGCTGAAAACTAATTTCCATACAACTTAAAATATGAAACATTCTATTAAACTAATATTTTATCAAATGTTCTTTTATTCATAAATAATTAACATAAAAATTCAAATACAACAGACGAATTTCAAAAAATCCCCCATCCTTTCCCCTGTAAACACAGCATTCTGCTTAAAAAACTTTTTAAAACATTCATGTTATGAATAATGTTAAAATTGTTTATTTAAGAAAATACATTAAAAAAAGTTTTACAATAAATAAATAGAAACAAATTGACAATAAAAATTTACATAAAACAATTAAGAAAAGCAACATAAAAAGCACATGAAATTACCCTTAAAATGATATTATATACAACAACATTTTTGCTAACAATATTTTTTACAATGATATTAAAAACAATATTCTTACCTTCTATATTTAGGGTCTCAATATTTTGGATATCCCTATATTCTTGCAACAATATTTTATATCGTAATATTTTTATTTTTATATTTTGCCCAATCACCGTGTGCAGAGATGCCTAGGCCTTTCCCAAGCCATGAGAAGTTTTCTTGTGACCAGGAGGGGCGCACCAAGCAGTACCTTATTGAGGTCAGTGTACTGTTTATCTGGATCGCTTTTTGTCTTTGTCAATAGGGGTGAGGCCTACTGGCTAACCCGTGTAAAGGTTTGCTTTTGTGGGTATATCCAAACTCTTGTGCTGATATCCCAAGTTTGTGTTAAGCATGCTTGTGTGTGTAGCAAAAGTAGAACATGGATGGTGGTGTGTGAGCTAGAGTAATGGAGGACAGTGAGATCTGTTTTGAAAGCTCTCAGCATGGCTTAGCACATGGTCCTAGGCAATGGAAGTCTATTGCTCACATTAGGGTAGCTGGAAGGCGGTGACCCAGACACTGAGGTGACCGGAGTGGAGTGGAGGGAAGGATACCTTTAATAAATTCCACAAGGTTTTTGGTTAGAAAGGAGAATCTTAATTTTAATCCCAAGCACTGCCATTTGGTGGATGGTAAGGGGGATGGGTGGTCTGCAGACTCTGTTGTGAAAGTTAAGTCTCTATTGAAGCCTGCCCTTAACCTTTTACTGAGTACTCTTTCAGTTGGGCTAATAAGTCACAGAAAGAAGGCTCAAGATCTTGAATTAAAGACATCTGAAAATATAAAGACAAGCAGCCTTGTGATATTTAATTTAACTTTATGGATTTACTTTTGAAAGTGTGTAGAGGATTTGTATATATAGCATTAGTGGTCTGCTGGCCACAAACGTGGGGATCTGATGGTTTTTCCCTACGTTATGCACAGTGCCAGATTACCTGCCTTAACTGATTTGTACTTGTGATAGACCTCAGAGTGCCATCTTTGCCTATTGCTGACCACCGACTGTTTAACTAAAGTTTGATACAGTAGGCCTACATTCTCTGTCCACAAGTTGTGTATAAAAAGGGAATCCAAATCACCTCTCTTGGTTCCTGACCTAAGTCCATTATGACCAAAGAAGGGAGTGCTCTGTAGAGTTCTCAAAGGACTGTTGTGCAACCAGTACATGACAGGACATAACCTGATGTTTGGCTTTTTTGCAGGATGAGCTCTTTACCTGCTCTCAAGCCTGTAGAAGCCTGTGTACCTGCTGTAAGAGAAAAGGAGCCTACTTGACTTTGCCGTGGGAGAGACTGTCCAAGAAGGGAATTGTCAAGTGCAACCATAGTGACTGTGGGCAACCATAAGGCAACTTCAAATGTTTTCTAAGAAGAATCTCGGTGATGGTGGAACCTTTAATCTCTTAATTTGGTTTCTAGCGGGAACTATGACATCGGAACTGTGTGATTGCAAAGGGCCAGTCGGGCAACAACTTTGTGTTTACTGAACACCCAGTTGATGCTACATTTACCTGATTGCCATAAACAACAAAATTGAAACAGCAAGCCTGTGGAGCAACAAAACCTTCCTCAGGGTTCCCCCACTGTTAGTCCAAAGTACAAAAATGTGCAACTGTTTGGCTTGCACATCCACTACTCCTGCAGTTTCACGATAGAAGGGCCAACAATCTGAATAATAACAGTGTTGGCACTGATGTTCTGAACCACAGAGGAATAATACTAACAAATACGCCCTGATGAAGTCCACAGGTGATGGACGAAACTCGTTGACTGTTTTTACAAAATTCATGTTAAGACTAAGGAATATTTTGGATACTAACTGACCAGATGGACTATATCATTTTGGAAGCTATTTCATGGTGGTGCACTTCACAGTCATGAATGATATACCTGATTGCCGTAGGCCCAGCCAGGGACTGCAATTGTCTGAGTGCGTTAGACCCAGTTGAGGCTGCATATGCCTGATTTCTGTAGGCCTGGACTGTAAGTTTGCTACTGGCCATCCAGGAGGCTCACCAACCTTCAGTCTACTCAGGACTGCAACCTTTCAAGACTGCAGACCCCTGCTGATCAGTGAGCTGCACCCACTCGCACAAAGCCACATCACTGAGGACAGTTGCAGCCAGATCTACAAATTCATTCACACAGGACCCGTTGCATCCAGTAAAAGCTGAATGGGCACACTGACAAACACAGTCCACGTCCAGCTCTATTGACACCAAAGGACTTGCTGATTCTCCGCATTGGAAAAAACTTAAGAGATATTGCCTATCAAGAGGGTGTGTAACAAGGCACCAACAGTTCAAGACTGAGAGCATTTGAACTGTGGGTACCAAATTACTGCACTTTAGTCTGATTCACACTACCCAGAACTAGGAGGAATGCTTGGGGGCAGAGAGGAAGCCAGGTGAATGTGGTGCCTACACGGGATAGCACCCAGGATCAATGATTTATGTGCATTTGTTAAAATGTGTAATATTTAGTACAACTGCGTGATTAAAGTATTTGTATTATTGTAAATCTAAGCACTGAGCTGGACATTAACTTTATTGTGTTTGTTGGTTGATTATTGAGTTCTGAGCTGCCTACCTGAGAAGCCTGTG
The DNA here is from genome assembly GCF_964263255.1 of Lissotriton vulgaris. Taxonomy (NCBI): domain Eukaryota; kingdom Metazoa; phylum Chordata; class Amphibia; order Caudata; family Salamandridae; genus Lissotriton; species Lissotriton vulgaris. The sequence continues at coordinate 1,403,522,942 of NC_141696.1, forward strand.
ACTGCTCTGCTCTCTCCTCAGAGAGTCAAGTGCAGAAGGGTTTGACCAAGTTTGCACAGCCGTAGTAGGATGGGTCCGGTGGCGAATGACCTCAACATCCACAGCTGAGGCCCAGTAGCTTTTGTCTGCCAGGTGGTCATCCTAACAGGATATGACAGCAGGGTTGTCAGGTAAGCTGTATTTAAACCCTCCAATGGCAGTGCTGGCCACTATATATGTCAAAGCTGGGGCAAAGACATTCAGGTAAGAGTCAGTCACAAATGCCCATTCAGAGTTCTATGTAGAGTCATCATGGTCTGTTTCGCATCCCACAGCCAAGGCAGTGCAGAGAATATATCCATGAAAGGCTCGGAGAAAGCATAGATGCCTGATAGGGACAGATTTATTGCAACAGCCCATGACACTGGGCTGCCTTTATAATAATTGCATGTGCAGAAACAAGGCAGAGCAGAAAGGGTGGGAGAGAGTCTCACCCCTCACGTCTGGATGTGAGGTACCAACAACTTCTCTGCAGTCTAACAACGTCTAGAGAGCCTGACTCCTGCATAAGAGTGCACACCAGGTACTCTACATTTATCTCAGAAGTAAGAGCCTGGACCATCAGACAAAATTTATCAACAAGCATTTACAATGCAACGGTCTCGCCTTTGCAAAAGTTAGAGCTATTGGCATTGTAAATGACAACATTTTTATTTATGTGTTGATTTTGAAAACAGATAAATAAATGGAATTGTCATTTACAATGCCAATAGCTTAATCTCTTGCAAATGCGAAACCTGTTTCATTTGCACACACACACACACACACACACATGCCCCCTTACCTGCATTCTAATAGTTTTCCACCGCTGTTTTAGCGGGTCCGGGTCTGGGGCTGTAGGGGTTCTGTAGCGCTACCAATTTGGGCGCCATCTTGGGTAGGTCAGTGACGCTTTGGCAGCGCCATATTGAGCGTCCTCGTGGGGCTGTCTCTACTCACCTGGAGGCCCTATTTAAGGCGGTCCTCTGTCTTGGCGCGCTGTTTGGATTCGTTTGCCCGTAGGGGCAGCTCTGCATAGCGTTTAGCCTCAGCTTTCAGCGCGACTTGGTTAGCGCGCTCGTTTTTAAATTCCCGTTTTGTATTTGTGTTTGTCTGTTTTTTGCCTTATTCCTTGTTTTTAACTGGGAATGCCCCCTTACCTGCATTCTAATAGTTTTCCACCGCTGTTTTAGCGGGTCCGGGTCTGGGGCTGTAGGGGTTCTGTAGCGCTACCATTTTGGGCGCCATCTTGGGTAGGTCAGTGACGCTTTGGCAGCCCCATATTGAGCGTCCTCGTGGGGCGGTCTCTACCTCACCTGGAGGCCCTATTTAAACCTGTCTTCACAGCGCAGCGGGATCGCGCAGCGGGGTCGCCCTCGCTTTGCCTGAGTCTTGCCAGAGTCCTGCCCGTCTGCGCCTGTCAGCGTCCCGGAGGCGGCGGAGCGGCGGACGGCTTTGGTGCTTTAGGGCTTTCTGTAGCTGTCAGGAGGATGGTACACTATTCGTCGCAGGAACTTCGTTCCCTGCAAAAGGTTTCCTGTGCTTGTTGTACAGTCTTTCCCGGACGCTATAGGGGTAAGAGGCTATGCTCGGGATGTGGTTGGACGCCCGGCTATGCTCCAGTTGCGTCACTACAGAGGGAAGAGGTGAGAACTAAACATCTCTGCCTACTTCTTAATACCAGATCTGTGTGCAGACACGCCTTGGAGATCTTTGACCTCCTTGTTGCGGAACAACCACTATGTTTGATGCTAACGGAGATGTGGTTTGGTGAATCATCCAATCCGGATATCTTGACGGCCATTCCACCAGAGTATAATATCTTCCGCCAAGATAGATTGAAGGGGAGGGGAGGGGGTTGGCTCTTGTCGTGAATAAGCGGGCTGCTTGTTCTATCATCCCGACGGAAACTATCATAGGTTCTGAGTCTCTGGCATTCTCCATTACTTTGGCTCTCCATCAAGCTCTCACAGGGCTGCTGGTCTACAGACCCCCTGGTCCGACGGGATCTTTTTTTGATGATCTTCAGGCAGCTGTGGCAGGGCTAGCTTTGAGGGCGGAGCACTGTGTGCTGGCGGGAGATTTCAACTTCCATATGGATGAGGGTGATGATCCAGATGTGAATAAGCTATTGGATATCACGGCTCCCCTTGGTTTGGTGCCTTTTCTTTCTGGCCCCACACATGACAAGGGTCAGACTCTGGATCAGGTCTTCTCCTCGGCCCCACTAGAAGACATAGAGCTTGTCCCGGTGCTTTGGTCCGACCACAAGCTGGCTAGGTTCCGCATACGGGGCAGGGAGAAATTGTCTAGCACTGAGCCCAGATCACAGGGATCCGTTTCTAGAGCACTCCATCGTGTGACTCCTGAGATGCTAGCTCAGGCTTTTCTGGACCATCCGTGTCCCCTCTCAGGTGATTTTGAGCAGGATGTGGACTCCTTGCAGCTGTGGCTGACTGATAGGCTGAACGATTTAGCCCCTGTGTCGGCGTCTCGGGCTATCTCTAAGCGGGCTTCTGCTCCGTGGTTTACGGAAGCATTGTTCGCCTCCCGCCGGCAGTGCAAGGTGGCTGAGAGGGCCTGGCGTTCTCAGTACGACCCGATGGCCAGACTTGCTTATAGGACTGCAATTAAAGCATATCACCGTGATATCCTTCGCGAGAAAAAGGAGTATCTGTCGAGGAGGATTGAGGCAGCTTCCAATTCTTGCAAAGAGATCTTTACTGTTGTGAGGGAGTTTATAACCCCTAGATCTAACCTTTCTCAAACTGCTCCCTCTGAGTCATGGGCCTGTGACCTTGCAAAGTTTTTCACGGACAAGATCAAACTGATCCAGGACTCCTTCCCTGGGAGGTCAGTTGAAGTTCATCCCAGCAGTGGGGTTGGGTCAGTTCCATCGCCCACCCCGGACTCTGCCCTGTTTGTCTTTCCGCCTATCTCTCCTTCCACATCATTGGCATTTTTGGCAAATCTTAAACCAGGGTCACTGCTAGACCCCTGCCCGGCCAAATTTTTTGCGAGGATGGTGGAGGTGGTAAATCCACTGGTTAATCCACTCTTGAACCGCTCCTTGAGGGAGGGGATCGTCCCGCAGGCTTGGAAGCGGGCAATGGTGATCCCCCTCCTCAAGAAGCCGGGCTTAGACCCCGAGGTGTTGGCCAATTACAGGCCTTTATCGCTTCTTCCAGCGTTGGCAAAAATTACGGAAAAGCACGTACACAGCGTGCTATCTGTCTTTCTGGAGAAACGATCTGCTGCACCCCTCTCAATCCGGCTTCCGGCCTAATTTGAGCACCGAGATGGCGCTTTTAGAAGTGTCTGAGGCCATTAAGGAGGTTCTGGACTCTGGAGGCAAAGCCATGCTTGTCAAGCTTGACTTGTCGGCGGCCTTTGATACAGTCCCCCATGAGGGGCTCCTCGCCAGACTCTATAACATCGGTCTGAGGGGGACGGTATTCAGCTGGTTTACATCTTTCTTAGCTGGCCGTCGACAAGCGGTCTGGGTCCCCCATAGCTCCGCTGAGATGCCGCCATTGGGAGTCAGAGTTCCGCAGGGTTCTGTGTTGAGCCCGACTCTTTTTAACATCTTCATGACCCCTTTGGCGGCACTGGCGGTGTCTTTTGGGGCACAGACCGTTTCCTACGCCGATGACACCCAGCTTCTCTTCACGTGTAGGAAAGGTGAGGACTTCGATGGAGAGAGCATCCGGGATTGTCTCGGGCGGTTTTCAACTGGTTTCATCATAACAGTCTTAAATGTAACTCTGACAAGTCGGAGGTGCTGTTCTTTGGCTGTACCTCAGACCCCGATTGGCAGGCATGGTGGTCGACTGATATGTTTCCCCTAGCTCAGGCATCCCAGGTGGCAAAAAACCTGGGAGTTAAGATCGACAACAGTCTGACGATGAGATCTCAGATCCTCGGCCTCATGGGCACATGTTTTGCCATTCTAAGGATGCTACGGAAGTTCCTCCCTTTGCTCTCTGAAGAGCATAGGAAGATTACGGTGCAAGCTTTGATTGGCTCCAGATTGGATTATGCCAACGTTTTTTATTTGGGTCTCCCGGATTATCTTGTGCAGCGACTACAGGCCGTGCAGAATTCTGCGGCGCGTGCCATTTTTGGCCTCCGCAGGCGAGCCAGAGTGTCCGGCCTTTTACAGTCACTCCATTGGCTGCCTATCCGGCAGCGGATAGTTTTTAAGGCGCTGACCCTGGCCCAAAAAGCGCTCTTCGGTTTGGGAGCGAAATATCTCCAACGCAGGCTCGCTTTCTATCGCCCTACCAGAGCTCTGCGTTCTGATTCTCTGTCTCTTGCGGTGGTCCCCCGAGTTAGGAAGGCCCGTATCGGGGGGCGCTCCTTTAGCGTGAGGGTGCCCCAGCTTTGGAACACTTTGCCACTGGCCTTACACAGTACCCCTAATCTGCTGTCTTTTAGGAAAGGCTTAAAAACTTGGCTTTTTACCCTCTAGTTATGTTATCTTGCTCTTCTGAATGTTTTCATCTACTATGTTTTCTTTTTTGATCTGCCAATATAAAGCGCCGGGACACTCCGTTGGAGTAGCCGTGCGCTATAGAAATTAAACATAACATAACATAACATAACACGCACACACACACACACACACACACGCACACACACACACAGCCACACACACAGCCACACACACAGAGCCACACACACAGAGCCACACACACACACAGAGCCACACACACAGAGACACACACACAGAGCCACACACACACATGCGACACAACACCTTCCATTCACTTCCACCCAACAGCACCTTTCTTCGGGAGTTCAATAGAACAAGAACGTTAAACTACAAGTCCCAAAAATGCAAAGTGCGGTTGGTTGCACACAGGGTTCTCTGGGGTGAGGTTGGCTACACACAGGGTTCTCTGGAGGTGAGATTGGCTACACACAGGGTTCTCTGGGGTGAGGTTGGCTACACAAAGGGTTCTCTGGGGGTGAGGTTGGCTACACACAGGGTTCTCTGGGGGTGAGGTTGGCTACACACAGGGTCATCTGAGGGTGAGGTTGGCTACACACAGGGTTCTCTGGGTGCGGTTGGCTACACACTGGGTTCTCTGGGGGTGAGGTCACCTGCCCCATTAAAGGTAAATACTCATTTTGGGGTAAAAAAATAATAAAACATTAAATGGGTTTTCTCCACTGTACCTCTGCTTGGGGTCCGATGGAGGGATCCGTTTCAGCACACACTATGCACGCTCACCTCCCGCGAGTGTCTGCAGATGAAGCCCCCCGTCCTGGTTGGGGGATGAGGGGGGCGCGGCTGCCCAGCCCCCACAGTACCACAGATGGCGGCATGGCTGGACTTCTGTACCACGCTGCCACTGATCATGCCACCGCGGGCACCGGGACTCTTCTCCATGCAGTGGGTGCTGCTGCTTCACATGCCAGGGACCGCTGGGCTCTACTGCCGGAGTGGCAAGCGGGCCCCCTGTCCCCGGCCGCAGCTTCCCTCCCAGCAGCGCCCGACGTACGCCCCCTAGCCTTTGTTATTGGGAGCTGCAGCTTATCCGTGCGGTTGGCGAGGGGTGCCGCTGAAGGGAAGGAGCGGCCGTGGCGCCGCCTCCAAGCTGGGCGGACCAGGGCACCGCCGTTGGCAGCCCCTTCACGGAGTCCGAAGACATCCTTTCCAGCCTGAGTAATGCCCCCCGTCCCTCAAAATATACTCCTACTCGGCTCCAGAAAAACCCACAACGCTGTGTGCGCCTCTTGCTCATGAAACCAGAAAACGCAATTCACCAAGGACGAAAACTCAACTGAAAATGCGACAACAAAATAAAAGGAAAAACCGATAAGATGGTTGTTCTATTTTATTACTTTCTTTAAGGTTTCTTTAGTGTGAAATTCCCCAATGACCAGGTGGGAAACTGGAGAGGGGCGTTACTGAGCTTCGAGAGAACTGGGCGAGGAATTCAAGGGGCCGAGCAACAATACAGGTGAGAAAATACTGGAGGAGGGTCATTTTGACAGGCGGCGGCCGATGTTGTAGGCGAGCTTGAGAGGTAAGAGACTGCGCAAGAAGGGCTGTAAAATGGCATAGGAGGGGCAGGAAGGCAGTTGTACGTAGTGTGGATAGTGAAGCCTGCTTCATTGAGGGATACAAGACAGGGAAGAAGATAAGTCCTAACAAGGACTCGCCTTTTGTTTTTAAGCCCCATCCTTTTCAGACTGGGGGCGTGTTTTTCTTTCTCCCCTCTTCTCCATTGGCTGGAATGTAAACAACGGGTGTGTTTTTGACTTGTTGTTTACATTCCAGCCAATGGAAAGAGGAGAGAAGGAAATGAAAAAACACGCCCGAAAAAGATGGGGCTTAGATGGAAAACATGACATCACTAAAACCTCTTCTCCAATGGCTGGCTGCCGTTTAGGAAGCCAGTCAATGGAGAAGAGGGGCGCGGTTTACCCTCGCTACTAAGAAACATAAAATCTCGCCAGCAAGACTGCGCATGTGCGCAGCCTACGCTAGCCGAGACCTAAAAAGCAGAATGAAGTCAAGATCAGATGGGAGATCCGCACCAACTGATGGAAAGGATCGTTGCTAAGAACTGGACAAATGAAGAAAAGAACAAGATAGAATAGTGCCTAAAGTCAGATAAACTGCCCCTCCCCATGAGTATCAGAAAATATTGCTCACCTGGAGAGGAGTCTCAGCAGAGAGGCCTAGAATGGAAGAGACAAAGCAGCTGAACAAGGAGCTCCCTCCCTGGCAAACTCTGGCAACACACAGTTCCGTTAGTGGAGCTTGTGGGGGGTAGGCAGGGGCTGGGTCACTTGGAAGTTTGGGCCCTTGGCCAATTGACTGCTCTGACCATGCCTTAAAATGGCTTTGAAGTCAAGTCAAGGCTGAACCAACTGTCTGGATAATCCCCAAGAGTCAAATCAGGAGCAGAACCTTCAAAATATTTGGGATGTAAATTATTCAACATATTAAAACAGGATGAAGAATTTAAATTTTATATATTTTTTAAAGGGTTTCTTTAACAGATGGAAGTGTTTCAATTTAGTATGTTAAATCAAATCATGGCACTGATTATAAGTGAAAGTTTTAAAACATGAATTTAAAAACATTTGTGAACACTCTCTGTAGACAGCCAAGTCAAGAGCTAACCAAATGAGCCATGGCGAGGTGTCCCTTACATCATGGCCAATAATATTGTTATAGATGCAATAACTTTACAGGCTATTAAAGCATATGCAAGAGAGCTTTTTGTACGGGGTTCAACTTGAACTGCATTAATTGAGCGTGCTCTCAAATGTGCCGATCAAAGATATTAGGCACAGTGAAGTAAATTGAGTTGACATAGATTACACTATTAAAGGTTTTTATATTTTAATAACACCCTCTATTGATCCGTTCTGTCTTATTTATTTATTTTTATAATATTTTGATGTTTTTTAAATTGGCACAAAGCATAAAAACATACAATTTATTTACAGTGGTGGTAATGTTCCCAGTCGGCATCAATAATGAGTGTATTCCTTTGGCTTGACAGAAATGCTGTAAAAGGACAAGGACTGTGCTGTGATAAGGTGAGAGAGGAGCATTTGCATCTGTTGGAATTCTTTTTCATGCAGATACCATGAATACAATTTTCGAAAAGCTGTTTTGTTGCACAAACAAGATGGAAATCAAGGGCAACCAATATTTCTCTCTCAGGGTATTTGTCCAGCAGTAAAGGAGTTGTTATTCTATTAATCAAAATGGGCCTTGACAACTGTGTGTGCTGAAGGTCTGCATCTGTTGTTGGGAGATTGTGTTCCCTCTGAGACATGTAAAGATCAGTCAATTTCAATGACACAATAGTTGTAAAGTTGCATGTGCTTATTATTTCTCATATTGGGACTCCATTTATGAGTCTGCATCAGATGGGTTGTTGGCATTAATACAGAGATTGCCCTATCTGAAATACACAGTACTGTTACGGTAAAAGTAAATGTATATTTTTTTTATTGTTCACCAGTGTGAAAGAACAATTCATCATGTAAAGGTTTATGTTCCAGGTGCTGGTATGAGGACTATTTGGAAGAAGTGTAATTTCTTGTTCTGCTAAATCGGATTATGTTTTAGCTAATGATAGTGTATTTTCTAGGATGTATCTGTCTTCCTTAAGTTTGAAAGCATGTGAATATGCATAGCCTTTCCTGTGAGAATGTTGTAGTACCTTCTACAGCTGAGGAACACTTTAAGATCATCAACGAGTGTGAGAGGCTGGTGGTGCTGACTAGAAAAGGAGTGTGTGTCAGTTGAGTGACGTCAGAAGGCCTGATTCAGATGTACAACCAAATGATGAGCAGGAAATGCTGAACAAATCAAACATTCACCCACAGTCACAGATCTGGGCCGAATCCATTGATTTTTTTTGCTCGCCATCACCATTCCAGTTTGGGCTGAGCCATACGTAAATTGGTCTTGACACTGCTTCCCATGGGTACAGTTCAGTCCGAACTGCCAGGCCAGGGTCTACCTGAATGTTAGAAATGGGATCCCTGGCTGGCCATGGCTTGCGCCAAAGTCAGTCAGAGACCACCACTTCCACGTCAGGGCAAGGGAGTTACACGCCAAGATAACCCCTGCTCACCCCCTTGGTAACGTAGAACGAGCAGTAAGGCTAAACTTGGAGGCAATGTGAGTTAAGTGTTTGCACATGCACCCTCAGCAACAACACCCAAGGCCCACCACAAAGGAAACTCCACACAAGGTTATGTATAAAAAAAAGCCTTTGTATTATACCAAAACACATTAGATAAGAACACACACTTTACAATGTGCCAACAGGCACAGGCAGAATTTACAGGGGATATGTACAAGACAGGGCCACTTGGACCACTGTCAGGAATAGGCACTTTTAGAACTAGCACTTAGGACATAGAGTATAAAATCACTGTAGCACAAATTAGAAAATGTAGCACACCACCAGTAATCACTGATAACAGGTAAGTACCACCTATGCAACCCTAACCACCTTAGGAAAAGGTCACACAGGGAACCAGGACCTCACTAGCACCACCTGTACTAGCAAGAACAACCACCTAAGTATCACAAAACCTGTAGGGGTATAAGCACATTACAAATGATGCATCACAACACATTCAGCGGTGTAGGGAAGGAAAACACATGATGCAGAACCTACATTCAGCGGTGTGAGAACAAGGCACATGACAAATAAATATACATTCAGAGGTGCAGCACAGGAGAACACGTGATGCATAAACAACACATTCAGAGGTGTAAGGAAGGGAAACATAATTGCGCCAACTCACATAAGTCACCACCTGTGACTGTCCCTATGCCCTCTGGCCTTGTTGGGGCTAGGACGCCCTGTGTCCCAAAGTCAGGGGGGCCTAAATGTAGCAGGTGCCCACTAAGTGCTGTGTTTCAAAAAACAGTGGTCCCTACTCGTGGACACAATGGTATACTAAACTGATAATCACACACCTGATAAGTGTTATGTCTTTTGTCCAGCCGGACAAGGAATTTATTTAACAATACTCTTAATAAAACAGAATGAGTACATTAATAACAAGTGGGCACAGCCGGGACCCACAACATTCAGACAAAACAATGAACAGAATGGTAAAAGGAGCAAAGCAAAAATATGTCTGTGTACTTGTAGTCAGTGTTACAGACAAAGGTTGTTATAACCACACCATTGCATTTCACAATATTTTAAATGTCATATTGCATAAGGGTTTTTTTTGGTCGACGACGTTTCGATGCCTTAAGTTAAATGAGGGGCATCATCATCAGGACAAGATTATGGTCATTGTGGTCTTTAAATATTACACTGCCTTTTAACGCAATTGCGTATTACAACAGGCAATGCATCGGATCAGCGGATACCGCGAACAATGGAGTAATCGGTACTGCCTTGTCCAGCGAGGAGAATCATCTGGATCGGGAGCGTAATAGCTCGATATGCAGAAGTCAACGGCGCTGTGGCAGATAGTGGGGTCCTGGTCAGCTGTAGAGCAAGGATGGGGGCCAACACGTTGGAGCCTCGCAGGCTCTGCGCCACTGACTATCTCCTGGGCCCCTCTGGACCCTAAACAAAGGACTGGCCCCTTGGAGCCTCGCTGGGCTCAAAAGGAACAAATACCCTTGAGCCTCTCGGGCTCGGAAGAAATGGAATGCAGCGTCGTTGGGGTCCCGCTCGGGGGACTCGAACTAGCAATTGCTCCAAGTCACACAAATGCCACCTTGAGCTTCGGGGCTCTGTACCGACAATGCCCCCCTCGTTGGAGTCCCACCCTGGAGACTCGTGACACAATGGCCCCCGGAGCCCACGTGGCTGACTGACGAGGAGGGGGGAGCGGCCCGCTCCTTTCGGGGCCGCTCTGCACTGTGAGCCCTGACGTGATGCCCGCACTCACCGTCAGTAGGGGGGCGGCGTCTCCGATGGGCTCAAACTACCAAATGTCCCCACACGTTAGAGGGGAGGGGCGGGGACCGGCAATGCGCCCCGACGCCCTCTTCTTCAGGAACGGACCCCCAGCCCCACTCACGGGCTGCTCCTCTATGCTCTCTCCGGTCTTCTGCTTCCTCTAGCAGGGCTCTCTCGGCACTCGGGGAGCCAGGCGGACGGCGGCACTTCTCTGTCCATGCAGGAGCGCAGGGTAGGCTCTCGCTGCTCCTGCTTCCTGGTCCGGCGTCCTCTTCCTTCCACCGGAGCGTGGGGTGGGCTCCCGTCCGCTTCGGTTTGGGGGACAGCACTTCCGGGTCGCCGCGGGTGCACCTCCAGGCACAGTAGGCTGGGGGATAAATGAACCGAGGGGTAGGCTCCCTCGAGTTAAATAATACACGGGGCCACACGAGGAGTAGGCTCCCTCGGACGTGGACAATGCCGGGTGGGCACCGGCCTTTACAAATAAAGCGCTCCCAGCGCTCGTTTGAGGAGAAGAAAGCGCTCCCAGGCGCTAGAAGCAAAACACAGCGCTCCCCAGCGCTAGTGGCACAAACCAAGGTCCAAGTAAAAATAAAGCGCTCCCAGCGCTAGAGGCCCATAGTCCAGGACCAGTTCAGCCACAAGGTCCTTAGCAGAGCAAGGCAGGGTGGGGGGGGGCAAGGCTGGGCAAGGGGCAAGCTCAATGGGCCCTCCAGGAAGGCAGTCCCAAGTAGCGGTTCGTCCTGGCGCCCAGCCACAGCAGCAGCCCCCCACTAGATAGGATCTAGAAGAGTACAGTGTGTAAGGGGACACAGCCCCTTTTTATACACAGTATTCCTTTGTCTTTCCTCCAGGGTGAGGAGACAAAAACAGTCGCAGCTGGTTTGTGAGCACTCTTGATGTGCTCAGCCCCTCACTCTATTTACTTGCAGGGCTAGGGTCATTAGATGCACCACAGGGGGCAGAGCCAGCATTGTGTGGGGAAAGCCCAGCCCTATTCAGGACCCAGGTGCACTGCTCCCCAGCCATCAGCATGCTAATCTCCACACTCACCACCGGGCAGACCCATCCAGACTCCTGGAGCCAGGCTCACCAGCCAGCTCCAGCCAATCACGTGCCAGCACACTCACTGCACATGCACACCTATGTCTAGAAGTGGCACTTCCACACTAGACACATACACGCCGCACATATCATTGCGCAGCATTCAATCTCACGAGTACGCACATACCAAACTCGAGCCTGCACACCTCACGCATCAGAAACTGCCAGGGACACAGACATTCCCCATGCATTCCTATGGGAGGGCAGGCTAACCTTACTCCACGCACTCAGAGTGCGCACGCACTTTCCACTGGGACACAGTGAAAGTGCGCAGAAACCAAAACTCACTACCACCAATTCACATTCACAAAGCAAAAAGTTTAGGGGTGAACCTGCCAGAAGGGCCAAGTCCAACACTGGACCAGACACAAGTATTCTGGGACTGGTTTTGGGGTATCACCCCTCATCAGCCAGGCTAGATTGAATCTTGTGGCGTATCGAGCATGGGACACACATCTAGGTATCCCATCCCACTTAGGGCCAAAATTAAAGCACAAACAAATGATGGATGGAATGCTGAACAAGTCAAACATTCACCACCAGTCACAATTCTGGGTTAAATCCATTGTTTTTTGCTCGCCACGACTCGGGGTGAATGTTTGGTTATTTAGCATTCCGTCCATCATCTGTTCTTTTCAATTTAGATGTCAGCAGATGGGTTTCTCCGTCACAACGGTGACGGATATCCCGTCCTTCGAAATATGAACTCCAAAGCATACAATGGGATTTATATTTCGGTGGATGGGTAATCAGTCACCTTTGTGGACGATTAACTCGTCCTCTGACATCTAAAAAATGCCCAGAATCTGAGATTCCCGTTTACGGCTACAGTGGTGTTGAAGCCAGATGTGGTGTTCCTTCATTTTTCCTAAAGATGTCATCATGCCAGTAGCCCAAACGGTAGTTCACCAATTTAGAAAGTTATCCAGGCTATCTCAGGCTTATTCTGCTCCCAAAACACAGGACGAGTTGTGTAGCTACTTTAGTGTAAGTAGTGATAGTATCAAGATGAAACATTAGCATCCCTTTTCAGTAGCCCTGTGGTAAGAATATTATTCCCTGACTTAGCAGATCAAGAAACAGGTAGGATGGTATGAAAGCTGTGAATGGCAAAAGTGCACGTTGTGTGTGAGAGGGGGTGTAGAAGATGCTGAGTATCACTACAAACAGTATATAGAAAGATATTGAGTTCAGTGGGAAGGACACTGACTGTTGAAAAAACAGCACCAATCTATTTAAGAGATCACTAACATCCTATTGGAATGCAAAACAGATTTAATCTAATGTTCCAGACTGATGTTGAGGATCTATTCTTTAGCTTATTTATTTGATCTAGGTTATAGGGTATTAGTGTATTTAAGTTCACATCTGCCTTCTACGTTCTTTGAGGAAAAATGATGAATAAACCATAAGGAGTAGTGCTGCAGTGCTTCACCAAAGCTTTGTTTCTAACAGCTAATTTGCCTATAATGCAAGGGGGATTGTGGAGTGCCACGAGCAGAATCTTTAAAAAAAAACAAATATACAGTTATGTTCAAAATGAATAAGAGAAAATGCAGAATGTGAAGGTTGTGTGTATATATGTGGTAACTAACCCTCCCATTAAAATAGTCATTCTGGTATTTGTTTTTTGGTGAGGTTAGTGAATAGTGGGGAATCCAGAATGTGCTTACTGATATTCATAATTGTGGTAACAGAGTCACTGTGTGAAGAAACTGAAAAGCCACCTAGGTGGTACTAGAAGCATCATAGAAGGCATGTGTTTTCATCATTCATACATTACAGCTTCATCTTGATATTCAATTAGTTACAATTGTGGTTTACAAAGTGTTTTATATCTTGAAAGACTGTTTGTTCTGGACTGAGAAATAATCATGTTTTGATATCTGGATATCATCCACAAACCAAATGTTAGATTGAAAGAATAAAGTGAGTAAGATTGAAAGAATAAAGTGAGTATTAAAACAATAAGGGCCTGATTACGATGTCGGGCCGACTCACATCCGCCTGACATTGCCGCGATCTCGGGACAGACCGACCGACCTCGGGTCGGAGGTCCCGACACCCTGATTACAATGCGACTGCACATGGTGTGGTAGCATACTCCCATTTCCCCAAGGGAGCTTCTGCTGGCGCTATAAACCGGCCGTAGCACAAGCTGCCCTGGAGAATCTGTTAATCCCTGCACCACGTGGCAGGCACCTCAGAGATTAACAGGGGGGAACAGCGCCCAACTAGAGGCCATGGAGTAATAATGGACCTTCTAGGGGCCCCTAAAGTCGCTTGCCCGGCGGTGTCAGAAAGCCCGACTTGGAAAGTATCTGGGAAAAAGACATTGTAATCCTGATGGCGGAAACGCTGTCTTTAAGTGATTACATGCCGGTTCCGACAGGCTCAAGGAGCCCATTGGAAGCCAGCCGGAATGACCGGCCAGTTTCACTTTTGACCCCTGGTATTGTAATGCCGCAGGTCAGAGGCTTTCCACCCAACATCAAAATAGGGCCCTAAGTAGGATGTTCTGTGATTAGAAGACCCTATTACAAAAGTCAGAGTTTTCATTTGTTAATACTGTGTACCTACCTCAGTTCAGAAGAAGGATTTCAAAACAAGAGGCTTTGTATGTGTCCCTTCCAAGACATCAACACCCAAACACAGTACTAATCTCCACCAGCTCAATTTAAGACATGCCACCCACAACTAGCTGCAGAAGAGGTCTTTCTTTTTGATGGGAAAAGTTGCCCTTGGGGTGCTATTTTAGTGGAGAAAACTAAAACCAGTTTGAAAACCTCTGGAGAAAGCACCTCTAAGAAATTCTTCTAAATGTTCCTCTTGATGAGGATCTTTCATTGTGTTTTAAACAGACAGCTTGCAGGCTGCCCCAACACTGTGATCATCTAAATTGTATTGTCTTTTTATATGTGCAGTCACCCTACCTTTCACTTGACACACTGCATGAGCACTGATGTCACACTGTTTGCAAGTTTGGAGAACCTTGAGCACATTGTATATAGATCATTTCATGTACTTGCGCCTTAATGCATGCATTGTGAAGTAATCACTTCTTCTGGTTGTGTTTTCTGTTTCCTCTCTCTCTTGTCTACTAATACTTCGAATTGGCCTTTAAGTAATATTGTTTTTTAGATGTCATAAGCCACCAACAGGATTTTTGCATTTTGTACAAAACGATATCCAGGCCCTTAAGGGTCACTGGGTCACGCTATTAGATTGTAATTGTATTTAAATGAATGGCAAGCAATGACGTAACTTAAAGTATTTCTATACTAGTTAGAGGACCTCCCCCAAGAAATATGGCAGTGCACTAAAGCAATTGACAACCATACAAATTGTCACCAAAAAGGTGCTGAGGAGTTGGATAATAAACACACATGGAAGGTTTTTTTCTCCCACAATTTTAAGTTGGTCTCGCTTCATACAGATAAGTCCTAGTGCAATAAGAATAACCTCTTGGAGAAGCCAGATGCTTCTGAATGTTGCCCACACAAGAGGATTTGACGGTCTAGGAGCTTATGATTCTTAAGTCTTCTTGATGCCTTTCTGACTTGTGTTTGGAAGACAAACATCACAAAAGGCAGTATAGATGGGCAAGAGAGTGAAATAAAAAGTTCCACCAACAAATATGTGGTTTAATCAGCAGTAGCGGCCGGCATTGCATGTGGGTGGCGGGTCCCACTTCTCTTTTCCATCTCTCTTCGAGGAACGAACAGAAAGTACAACCAGGTCCCACTGACCAATCACAATGCTGCAATGCAGCGTTGTGATTGGTAGGCACCCAGGCTCCCCTGACTAATCACAGCACTGCAATGCAGGTTTGAGCGTCCTGGTTCGATGCTCAACTAGGGAAGGAGGGCCTGGGCATGTTCTCACGCAGGCTGTAATGGGAAAGTGTGCATTACTGGTTTGGGCAGCCCGACATGGCTGACCAAACAGTCACTACACACTTAGGAGTGGGCAAACTACTCCTCCCCTGCCCTGCTCCGAGAGCTGAGCAGCTCCGCCCACCCGTCCGCAATGCAGCACAAACATAAAATGATAATAACCTAAAGTTATTATCATTTTAGGTTTCTACTTCGCACTGCTTGGATGCAGTAGGGCGATGCTCCTCCGCCATCGTGGAGGAGCCGCCACTGTTAATCAGTTAAACAAGATGAGCTATTACTGCAGTAAACTTTGTTCCTCTAGGCTCTGTTTGTTATTACAATTCAGTTTGTTAAAGAGGACGAATAAAGCGTGTACCACTAACTCTATTTGTAAAAAACTCTGTAGGAATACCCAGGATGAGATTCTGGACACTTTTTAAAAGATTATATTTAGTATAATTAGCCAAAAACAAATAAATACCAAAGCTATATATTAATTCACACAATATTTTATTTTGTCATGCTATTAAAGCTAGATGCAGACATTTGCTTCCCTTTTTGTTCCTCGGTTCTAATTTAAAATAAAAGAATATGGGCCAGATGTAGGTAAATATCATTTACCGATTCTAAAATACCGAATTTTACTGATTCGGTATTTTAGAATCGGTAAATGACATGTAGCTAGTGATTCGGTAAATTTTACAGAATCTGTAAAATTCAGTAAATACCGATTCAGTATTTACCGAGTCGGTATTCCCCATTCATTCCTATGGGCCTAGAGGCCCGTAGGAATGAATGAGAATTACTGATTCGGTAAATACCGAATCGGTAATAGGGGTTAGACCTATAAGGGTGGCAGGGTGTCACATTGACACCCTGTTGCACCCCTGTATAGTGCATGGGTGCACATGTGGTAGGCATACATGTATGTCTGCCACATGGCACTGAATAAAAAGCACAAAATTGCTTTTTAAAAGGTATTCGGAATTTACCACCAACTAATAGTTGGTGGTAAATAACGAATCCTTAAATGTAAAAAGCACTCACTTGAGTGCGCTCCACATTAGGGATTCGGTAATTTACCGAATCGGTATGTTAAGAATTCGGTAATTTACCGATTCCTTAAATTACCAATTCGGTAAATTACCAAATCCTACAATTTGGCCACCTACATCTGAAAAGCCTAATTCCGGTCGGTAACGACCGAAATTCGGTAATTTCGGCCGTTACCGACCGGAATTAGGCTTCCTAAATCAGGCCCTATGGGCCAGATGTAGGTAAGTAACATTTACCGAATCTTAATTACCGAAAATTACCGAATTTTACCGATTCGGTAATTAAGATTCGGTAAATGTGAGGGGTTGGTATGTAGGGAATCCAGATGTTCCCTTTTACCGAATCAGTAAAAGTCGGTATTTACCGATTCGGTAAATACCGAATCGGTAAAGCCTATTGATTCCTATGGGCTTCAAAGCCCATAGGAACCAATAGGCTTTACCGATTCGGTATTTACCGAATCGGTAAATACCGATTCTGACAAGGGTGCAGGGGGTGTCACTTTGACACCCTCTAGCACCCCCAAAAAAGCTTCGGGGGCCATGTGGCAGGCATACCTGCCCTAAGGGCAGGTCTGCCTGTCATATGGCACAGGTGTGCATGCACACATGTGCATGCACACCAGAATCGTTATTTTACCATCAAATAGTATTTGATGGTAAAATACAGATTCTGTAATGCTTGTGGGACTCAGAAGAGTCCCACCTACATATCAATTTTACCGAATCGGAAAAAATACCGATTCGGTATTTTACAGAATCGGTAAATTTACCGATCGGTAAATTTACCGATTCTGTAAAATACAGGGCCCTACATCTCAAATTGCATTTACCGGTCGGTAACGGCCGAATTCGGCCGTTACCGACCGGTAAATGCCTACCTACATCTGGCCCCTATGTTCCTCAATTGCACGTTTTGTTCAGCGGTCTGCTCTTTCACCCTTATTAGCAGACGTATTGCTCACTTATTAACAATATCCTGGGTTGATTACATTAACTCTGATGATGTCAGGGGCAGCACATATCCTATTCCCTAGTCCGAGTGGTATTTCGCCAGTGCCAGCAAACGCATTGACTTATGGGAAGCCACAACAATCTCTGATATTTTTTTGTACTTTTTCAAAGTTTTTCCTTTCTGCAGGGGCCGTGACCCATTTTAAATTGTTAATTGTTCTCAAATGAATTGAAAATGTTGTTGGCATTGGTTATTTGTGTCAGCTACAATTAGATAGTTTGCCAGTATGCCCCCTTACTTCCCATCTAGACATACTGGCGAGGCATTGCTATTATTAGAATATACGCAGCGCTTCGCTGCCACTTGGGTCTCTGCAACGCGCACTGTGGTGCTTGTCTGGTTTGATGCAGGCCTAGCTTCAAGGCATTCTTCGGATAGTGTACGCTGATAGTGCAACCTAGGTGGGAAGTGTTGTGTGTTGGTCAAGAGGATGGCTGCAGTCTTCTCACTGAGGGCTTAGTGTGTGTCTGTGACGCAGAGGCGGAAAGTGTAGCACTTTATTATATTATACCTCTACAGGGTGGCAGTGGCGGATGGTGGATTTTAAAAATGATAAGGCAGAAATCTTAGACCCGATTGCGACTTACGTACAAACTCAGTATATGGATTCCATATGTGCATATGCATATAGATCCACATATAATGAGTTTATAAAAGCTGCAAAACAAAATACCAGCACCCATGCAGAGAAACCCCTATGTTCATTTATATATGCCAAACCCTGTGCACACTTTCTATATAGACATCTAAGGACACTTGCGGGCACCAAGTGCATAGTACAAACTCTGACCATCTTGGCATGCTCCCAGCGGCGGTCCGTGCAGGTAAGTGTAGCGGGGTGGTGCGGCGGGGTGAGGGCGGGGCGGGAGAGGGGAGTCGACAAACAACGGAATTAGAAGAATTACATAAATAAATAATTTTTATTCCGCCATCTACCAACATCCTCCCCACCCTGCCCCACCGCGCTTACCTGCACGGGCCGCTGCTGCATGCTCCCATTGCACATTATGGATAGCGATGCCATGTGGTTTAGAGTAAGTAGAGGTGGGCAAGCCAGCAAATTAACAGGCAGAGCAGAGCCAAGAGCCTTGCTTGGCTCTTGGAGCCCGTGCTCGAACCTAGCCCTGAAAATGTTTCCATGTAAAACATACAAACTCACTTAAAATAGGATAAAGACTCTTTAAAAAAAATTAAAAACTGTATTTCTTTAACATGCCGGAGATTTGACATTATTATGTCACATTATATCAGAGCACAGAGAGATATTTATTAAAAGAGATCATTTTAAGCATGATCTTTAAACAGATCCTGTCCCCGCCCTGGTTACAATGCCATCCGTGGACTAAAAGGCAATTCAGTTGTCATATGCACCCTGTATGTGGCCCAGATTCTTATTAACAGAAAAATATTTCAGCCTATTATTTTAACCACAATCCATTTTTGTACAGCTCATATTCTGAAGGCATGTATTTGAAGGAGAATGGGGTAAATACAATAGTTGTCTAAGATTACACAATATGGTTAAGGGGATAGCAGGTATTAATGCTGTGTTTTCCATTTTCGCATCGTACAAATCAGCGAGTGAATGGGTATTTATATGTCAGCTATTAGCAGCGATAGCAGTCAGCGATTAGCAGGAGTAATTGTTCTTCCATGCATGTGCAGCTAACATGAAATGGCAGACAGAGGCTACACTTACTGTGAAGTTGAGGTTTGGAGTGTGAGGTTCCTGCACGCGACCCTTCTGTAAGCACACAGAAATCTCCCGCCGCCGGCATCGCACAGCGCTGCAGGGCTCATTAAGTTAGTAGGATCCAGCCAACTAGTTTGCTGAAAGTGCAAACTATTAGGGCCTGATTACGACTTTGGCGGTCTTACAGCAGATGGTGCAAAGCGCCGTCTGCTGTAGGACCACCAAAGCTGTAGTGAGCCTGCCCGCCAGATTCCGAGTGGAATCCAAGGCAGGCGTGGACTGCGCGAGTGGTCTCACGGAGGTCTGCATATTATGTTCAATAGAGGGCCTACTATGCAGACCGCTGCTGTTAGAGCCCCTACAGCATGTCCCTGCGTGGTGTGGCCGGCATGCCGCACCGAGCAGAAACAGGGGTGCAAATCCAGGTGGGCACAATATGTTAGTTCGGAGGTGGGTGGGGTGGACTGGTCTCCGGACTGGTTTTCAAAGCTGTTATGTATGTCAGTGATTTTGTTGTGGAAGAATGAGGCTAGGGAGTCGCAGAGGTCTTGGGAGGGATCAATTGTTTCCAATAAACTTGTACTAGAGTTCATGTAATGATCCGTAAGGTCATCCAGGTTGGTCATGTTTGGGGGTGGCGGAAGAAGCGGCAGGGGGGCCGTTAGGGCACACTTAGTAGCAGGCACGGCCCGTGCCGGGCGTTATACTGGGGCGGTGACGTTGCCCATATTTGGCAATGCAGCGTAGGCAACGAAATTCGTTTTATTTATTTTTATCGGTACTTACCTCTAATGGTCCATATCCCGCATTTTACAACCCACCACCCTGACCCTCCCCTGCCTGACGTCACCGCCCCAGTATAACGCCCGGCACGGGCCGTGCCTGCTTAGTAGCCTCTCTGCCACTCGTTTCAAGGCGGCTCACCACCTTTAAAAGCGCGGTAAAAGGGCAACTCTAAATATGCTCAGCCTTGCCGCAGCGGCACCACCAGGATATTCCTGCTCCTGACCGCTGCACAACTGTCACAGGATCCTGGATCCCAGTCGGGCACAGCAGTCTTGTGGCGGTCCGCCACTGTGAATACAGCAGTCCTTCATAATCCGGCCCTAAGTCTCTTTAAAGCCAAACATGCACTGGAAACAAAAGTAAAAAATACTACACCTCCTACTCTGTTAATTAACCTCGAGGAAGTTCTGCTGTGCTCCTCCCCTGCCCCAGCCCACCAATCACATTTGAGTCCTGACCAACATCAGCAGTTATTAGTAAATGCTTGGCCTGTCCCCGGCCAATTAGTTCAATGGCCAGGGCCAGTTGTCATCAGAGGCATAGCTTATGACACATAGGGCGATGAATACTTTGATCTGCTAGCACATGCGCAGTGCTGAGGAGGCCTCAGGTCACATTCTCCCGGCCCCTTTTACCCAGAAAAAAATGGGATTCACACCAGTTTGTCGCAGAGCAGCATCAGCAGTTTCTTTCCAGTTTCTCGGTCTTTTCATCTTTTTCTTTTTCCCCCAAGGAGGGAGGTAAATGCCCCTCACGCCCTTTAAGACCAGCCGCGCGTGGGCCCCGTGCTCTTCCATCACCCTCCGAACCAGGTAATGAATGGGTCAGATAAACGATGCACTAAGGGGGTCATTAGGATCGCGGACGGACTTGAGTCCGTCCGCGACCCCAGAGCATGAGGGAACGTCCGCATGGGCTGCGGCGTTCCCTCTGTGCAGATTAGGATGTGACCGCCAGGGTGGCGGTCACATCCTCTATTTTTAACATTGCTGCGGGTGGAGCTTCAAGCTGCACCCGCAGCAATGTTAAAAATGCATGCACAGCATTTGCGTGCACAAAGCGGCAGGCACCGCGCGGTGCCTGCTGCATTGTGCACGCAAATGCAGGGGGGTACCATAGGTACCCCCCATGTGCACCCCCCACCCCCCACTACACCTAGGGGGCCCGCAATGGGCCCCTGCAGTGCAGTTACACATGCTTTTCCACGGCGGAAAAGCCACCGCGGAAAAGCATGTTTCCATGCACATCCTAATCTGGCTGAAGGTGTCTAAGAGACACCTTCACCATTTTAGTGCTTTTCCGCCGCGGTTGTAAGCCAGCCGCGGCGGAAAAGCTGCGGACCTAAACCATGACCCACCAGCCATCCTAATGTGGCGGTGGGTCCTGGTGGGTCCGCAGAGGATTTTCCGCATCCTCCGGGCCGGCGGTGGCTTCCGCCGGCCCGGAGGATGCGGAAAATCCTCCATCCTAATGACCCCCTAAATGTGCTAATAATTTTATGCTGCAACATAATTCTCTATTTTCATGTTATATATTAGTTGGAGGGTGTTTACATAACATCTGCTTATATGGGTATTCTATGTATGGTGTATAATGATATGCAGGCATAAATGATACCAACACTTCATAGTATTGAATGTACTGCTGCAGTAGGTACACACAGGTGTCCTTTCTGTGTTTGTCAGTGTTTATATCACATCTACAGTGGGGTGATGTGCACAAGAGCTTTCTAAATGGTGTTATTATACGCTAATTACAGGTTCTGGAATGTGCTTATATGTCAAACTGCTTGACAGTCACTGGCAAAGGGGTCTCAACAAGAACTGGGGTTGCTTTTTGCAGAGAGGCAAGTATCTACCACTCTTTGAAAGATAAAATGTCTCTAGAAAGACTGTTAAAAGCCATATTCGGTTAGAGTACAAGTTAAAAATGGTTTCTTTCTACAGGTTTACATCTACAGATCGCATGCTATCGCAAAAAAAACTCTACCTGTTATATTCCTAAAACTTGTATGACCTGGCCTTTATTTAAACTTTCTATCTTCCTTCCCATATTTATTTTGAATGTCCCCTTCCCTTCTACCTTTTGTTTGCCTCTTGTGTAAATAGACCACTCTAAATCACACGCCTGTCTCTATTGATAGAGCACGGGCTCACCTGCCCGTTTACCATACTCACCTAGGCCCATAAATCCACATACACACTTTGAGCAGGTAAACCTACGCTCAAATCAAATTTTGTTTTAACAATTCAGGATCTATACTATTTGACTTACCAATCCTAGTCACCGGTACCTAGAGTCCTGAGGGATCAGGGGAGTTAGCAAGAAATTAGGTAGTAAATACTGTTTGCACTCATTGAATAACCACAAACTCAGCAAAGGTTTAAATTCTTTATCTATGAAAAATTAAATGTCATAATCCAAGTATTTGAAACCAAAGATTTTTCGATTAGGAAGATAACGATTAAAATGAAAATATGCAAAAAATGTATGTCTGTCTTTAAGCATTTGACAGTAGGGAGGGTAGAAAAGGGAAAGAATACAATGACATACCCACACAGAATATTTACCTAATGGTGTGAAGACCAACCCTGGCCACGGGCTGGAATAAAGGACAGAACCCTGAAAGTGCAGATGCCAGCAAGACAACAGGTGCAGACCAGAAATCAGGACAGGTACATCCAAATTGGATCAGGACAGGACCACCACATGCTAAGACCGACACCCACAGTTAAAGTTGCTACGCCAGCACTACAACCCTCTCTGCAGCTAACAGCCAAACCCTGATTGGGTTATCGAATCTTCCGACAGAGTGTTCTGCCAGCAGCCTTACTCCTGAACCCCAATTGGGTTATCGAATCTTCTGACAGAGTGCTCCGCCAGCAGCCTTACTCCCGAACCCCAATTGGGTTATCGAATCTTCTGACGGAGTGCTCCACCAGCAACTCTGCTCTCGGTCACTCATTGAGTGTGTTGGGTCAGTGACAGGTCAGCTATTTGGACAAGTCGGACAAATTAACTTGCTAAGCCTACTCTAATTATACTATTTTCCAGGGCAGTGTACCCCCCGCCCACAATGTTGCAAGTGTAATGATCCCCAATTTTGATTGGACAAAAGGATGAGGAGAGGTCATCACACCATGCCAAAATGAAACTTTTTCCTTAGGATATTTAAATTAGCGTTCCCGCTCATCAATTTTATTTTAACATGCACTTTTATTCCACCCGGCAGTGAATGTAACAATATCAAACAATGCATTTATGCATGTGCAGTCCAGTTTCTTCTTGTGGGGTTGAGAGTTCACGCTCCCAGGAACATCACTGGTAGGACAGTAGCTGGCATGGGTTCAATGCCACTGACTTGGGTTTTCTTGCAAACTTTATACATGCGCCGTTTGGGTTTCAAAATGGAGTCACAGCACATCCCAGGCCCAAAATGTGATACATGTAAGAATAGAAAAAAAACAGTTTTAGAACACAGAAATAAATGAATGCACTGTATACCACTTATCTCTACTCTATTCCCATTATTTTATTTTCACTATTGCGTTAATAATTAGGCAAAACGAACAGCTTAGCAAAAGCGGCAATGCAAGCTTCTTGCACGTTAGGCCACAGAGCAGCCATCTTAGTTCTAGTGCGCAGAAGCAAAAGTTTCCCACCAAAGCATAGAGTACGTCATATCACGCGAGTGTGACAGACCCTTGCGCAGTAAGAAATCCTGCGTAGCAGCAGCCATTTTAACGCAAGCGGATTACTGTTAGTAAAAGCACATAGAAAAGCTTCCCCTAGATACCTAATATGTCGTGTGGTGCAATCATTAGTACACAAAACATGTTAATTAATGTATTACAAGTTATTAGAGAAGGTGGAGGTCAAGCAAGTCGCTTTACGTGCGCAACCTTGCTCCATCACTATCTCTCCTTCTTTATAACCATATCCCTGCAACCCAACAAAATCTGTTCATTCCATCAACTCCCTCTAATGATCACACTTTAGTCATTAATGTACCACAAGAAAACTGGAGTAAATACAGGGAATGGTGTCTTTGATCCCAATAACCAATTGATTGACACCTAACTTTGGGCTCCCAGGTGGCATGCTACTCTCTGTAAAGCACCTCAAAGTCTTGTCAGGGGCACTAAGCACTATTTAAATGCAATTTCCCTTCCTTTCAGTGTGTATGAATATTCACATTTTGGACAATCAAACAAATGAGTTCTGTTTAGTATATTTGTACAGTCATTTATTTAATTGATAAATACTATAAAACAAGACCCTCTAAAGGGAAACACTGCTATTGTAGTAATAGGGGTGCTCACATCTGCAGCTTGTTGCTTATGTTTACTCACACCCCCCTCCCCCCCCCTTTTCCTGGTATTGTGCACAGCTATTACAATGACACTCCTGGCTGATAACGCATTTCTCTATTCTTCCATTTTTAGAAACACACCCTTGGGGAAACAGATCGTTTCTGTGTAAACATCAGAAAAGACGGGCGCCGTCGTCTTAAAGCAGCAGGCACCTTGTTCGAGCAGCCATGCACACTTTTCTTTCAAGGCAGTGGGAGATCTGGAATTCTTTAAAGATATGCTTTTTTCTTGACGTCTGAGAGGTATGATTAGTTTATAAGTCAACATGACATGGCGGTGTCCCGCCTCGCGGTGATAGACTGACAGCAGTCACGTGAACCCTGCCGCTATGCATCACCCTAGGAATGGAAGTCTCAGGCACGAATGAATGCCTTAGTCATTACAGCGCTCACTGGGCCTTTAACGTAACTGATTACTCACTCCATCCAGGATTCATTCACTCATTCCATGCCTTCGGGAGCATTAAATCCAGTCCATGTGTTCCGGGTCTGTGCCAAGTGTGTGAGGGTGGAGGGGAAGTGTCCTCAAAGAGTGGGGGATGGGTTTCATTATGAGCAGCCTGAACCGTCTGGGAAGCAGTTCAAAATTAGATCTGGAGGGGTTTTTTGTTACTTCCTAGTTTCGCAGTACATTGGCAAGAGCTCCACTCTTGTCCAGAGGGAGCGCGCTCCACTGATGATGCACAGAACATCAAAAGAATTCCATTCAGCAGCATTTTGTAAAAATATCCCACTGTGGTTCTTCATGTGAGAGTAACAGAGAAGGAGTCTTGCTCACACCACTCCCTGCTTAAGGCTTGTCCCATCTGAAGGCTCTTGCTTCAGCGAAGAAGCTGCTCTTAATAGGGATCCTGGCTTCATGGTATTTATTTTTTTAACATGTCTGTTTGTATTTATCCATATTATTAGTATTTATCCATATTTATTTTGGGGTTTGCGACTAAGTGGAATCAAAAATTGTACTTTTCGACAGGAATTTAACTAGTAAACATGCACTCATACTTTGATCCCCATGCTGTCTATCTGCTCATCTGATGTCTTGGAATTCACAGCAGACAGCATGGAAATGTACTCATTACAAGCAGAAATTTGATGAATTTCCACTTTTAACCCTTTTGCTGCTGGCCCAATTCCCCCGCTGTGCTTGGGGGAGAGGGGGCCCGCACAGCGCCCCAGTGCTCATGAGGAGCTCGTCATGAGCCACGGTTCTCGTGTGCTCAGCTCGTCACGGCCACACCCGTTTCCGTGGAACGCTCAGCACAGCAGGGGAATTATCCCCTCGTGCGAGCGTTCCACGGTCATGACGAGCTCAGCTCGTCATGAGCACACGAGAACCGTGGGAGGTGTTAAAAATAAATATAGAAAGGAAACACATTGTTTTCTGTCCGTATTTATCTGTACGAAATCAGTACAAACAGAAAACTGAGAGCCTTACCTATAAAGCTTCAGCCCCGGCCGCTGCAGGTAAGAGCTATGGGGCGGTAGGGCCAGCAGGGGGGGGGGGGGGGGGGGGGGGGGGGGGATTTCGAGAGACAGCCACGAGGCAAAATTAATTATTTATTTAATTTTCCCTTTCCTGTTGTCTCTCGAAGTCCCTCCCCCACCCCACAGCTGGCTCCACCGCTCTTACCTGCAGCGGCCACAGCTGGAAAGCTTAGGTTCTAAAGCATAAGCAAACTCTATTCCAAATGTTCAAGTTATGGAGGCGCCTGGACTTTTTTTTAATGTGTTGCCTGGGCTTCTGCCCGCTCACAGGGAGGAGCTTATCTCTGTGCATGTCTGGGTGACTTCTGCCCAGGCACTTTGACTATTGCTTGATCTGTGCTGTGTTGTTTTAATTGGACTAATTTGAAATTACTAGAGCACTCTCCTTCCAAGTGAACTTATCTCCTCAGTGGTTGGTAGTTCGACCAGCCGGTTTCAATAACAAACAAAGAACTATCGATTTGAGCTCATGTAGGCTCATAGAAAGCAAAAGAGGACTCTTAGTTTTTCTGTTTGTGCAGTGAAAAAAAGGCACGATTTAGGAGTGGCCATCTTGGAATAGTCATGCTGCAATAAGTCACAGTGCACTGTTTTTCCTTAGGAGTTTCTGTGTGTCATTGAAGTTCGCTTCTTGCTGAATTTAGCATTCTCCAGCTCTCATCTGAGGTATGATCACCTTACTTAAAATTACTTAAAATACACAACTGAGTGCGGATTTAGCCCCGAAGGTTTCCTCAGAAATAAAAGTTGACTTGTTTGTCCTTGCACTGAAAGTTAGGCAGGTCTCCTTACCTGTTATGCCCTGGGAGCGACCATCTTGGAACGTTGTCACAAGTTTTAGTGTTTTGTATCTTTTTTGAGATTTTTCAAAACCCTCTGGTGTCATCTCAACAATGAGACTTGTCAATGTCATATGAAGGTGGAATATTTCACTACCCTTGGGTGTCATCTCAACTACTAGATAGTGCATCTTTGCACATTGACTCTGACTGCTTGGAACCCAAAGATGGAATATTGCTCCCCTGAAGTTGGATTATTACACCACTCTTATGTTGGGCTTATCAGCATCAAGCTGTGATCTTTTCACACCACTTTAAGCCTGGTCGCTATCCTCACCATGGCACAACCTACTACTAGCTCCTCCGACTTCCTGCTTTTAAGATTACCTACCCTTCCCAACCTCTCAAAGAAAGTGGCAAAGACCTTTAAACACAGTCTACTCAAACAATGTCCTGGAAAGCTCATCTCTGATACCTATTTCTGCTTGTCAAAGAGTGTTGTGGTTAAGGACCTTATTTTCTACACAACCAGAACAGCTTAGTGGAGAACATCCTTAACATCTATGCTTCGATCCAAACATCTGAGCAAAACTCCCAACAGTTTCCTAATAAACGTATTACCCTGACCAGTCCTTAATGATGATCTGTCCAAATACCGCTACAATAATGGTAACATCCTTATTCAAGCTTCTGACCTAAATATTGGACACTTTGTTACACTTAGTAGCATACATCCTGCTAGTCTACATAATCAAAGTCTCCCCTCAGCTGTGGAACCTGTTGTTCCCTCCTACTCTGAATTTACCCACTTCACTTCCCCCTCACTCCCTCTGAACCGGTCTGTTATATCCACTGACATGGATGGTGAGTGCAATACTTACAAGCCTAACCTTGATAACCATGATTATTATTATTATTATTATTATTATTAATAATTAAATGTATAATGCTAACAGGGTTTCCCGGCGCGTCCACTGCTGCAGACTGACTAAATAGCAAGCTAATCACTGAATAACAAGCTAATCTAACTCCAGTCTCCGGGAATACGAATTTGAGTGCTTTTCCTACCCTTCACCCCACTTCTTTCTACAGTAAATTCACCCATGAACCCTTAACTTTCAATCTCCTCTTCCAATGTGTACCCTATCTCACAGGATAAAACCACTTTCCTCTCCACTAATCCTCCTCAATGGTTTTCTCTTCATCTTCTTACACCGAGACCTGACACCCACTATGCTAATCTTCCCCCTTGGTGGATAATATGACTAAACTCAAGCTGGATCTGTCTCCCCCTGCAACTTTTGTGAAGGATATATTATGCCATCCAACTCCCCTCTCCCTAAGGGGTCCCATCCATTATCTTATCCTAGGCCGGCCACTGGTTGTGATAGCCTCCCCTACAATTGAGAAAAAGCTGTCCGACCTTAAGCAGGATCTCCTTACTGTCAAAGATAACTTGAAGACACTCTTATCTTTCTCCTTGAAGATGGAGACGTTGTGGAAACTCTATACCTCCCTTGTGACCAATCAACCTAGCCTTCCAGCAAGTGTTAAACACTGCAGAGGTGAAATGTGTTCTCTCAATATCCCGCTTAGCCTAATCCTGAGAACGCGGCCTCTTCCAAACCACCATTCCAGGCCCCATAGGTTTATGCCTCAGTTGTCGAATGATGACACTCTCTCACTTCTTCTATCATACAACAGCTCATGGTGTGTCTCCTCTCACTCACCAATCAACATCCCAACTATATCCTCTGACCCTTTTAGAGAACCAAGTGTTAGCCTAAGGTCTGTGAACAAGGATAGCCTACTGCAGGTCACCACTTCTCACCTATAAGTGGTAACACCCAACTCGTACATCAAATCAATGCTTCTCAACTGCAGGTCAGCATATCTCTGAACTCATCATCATGCAAGAATTGGACCTCCTGATCCGAACGGAAACCTGGCTTAATGACTCCTCCTTCCCAATTCTTGACATCTTAAGCCCTGTGGAATATGGCATTATCAGACTCAATAGACCTGTTAAAACTAGGGGGAGGGGGGCTGTTGCTTGCATCCATCGCTCCAGCCTCACGTTGAAACAGGCTCAAACTACAATGATGTCCTCCTGTGAGCACCTAGACACCGAAGTCTGGAACAATGGCAAGATTGTCTTGTGCTCCACACTATATATTATCCCAAAATTGATAATCTGCTCTTCATCGAGCAAATTATGGAGTCCATTACCTCATGCTGGGACCAACACTCCAGCCATATCTTCCTCTGTGACTGGTCGGATCATCACCAAATATCCTTTCACATCCTGGAAAAGATCCTGGTCTGACAAGGTCAACCGCTTAAAACCAAACAGCTGGTTCATAATCTGAGAAACACCAACATCAATGATCTAACATCCATTAGCAAGAATCTTCTTCCGCCACTCCCAAACATGACCAACCTGGATGACCTTACGGATCATTACATGAACTCTAGTACAAGTTTATTCGACATAATTGTTCCAAAGCAACTCAGAAGGATTCCGATTAAACAATCCAAACCCTGGTTTAATGGCTCCCTGAATGAGGAACGTCGCAATCTTAGGCTTTTGAAGAGACTATGGAGGAATTCTCCCTCCATTGCAAGCCTCAAACAGTTAAGGAGGATACACATATAACAAACATATACGTAGTACTAAAACCGATCACTTCAGGGCTCAGCTTGACAGCGCTAAAAACAGACCCAAGAAACTATTTGAAGTCATCAAACAACAAGCTAACCACTCTACCAATCATATCTCGGCACCCATGACCTACAGCCCCAGTGGGGAGGACTTCTCTGCACAATTCTCTGAAAAGGCAAGAAAAATGTAACTTGAACTGTAACGCGCTGCACTAAATTTACTGCCTCTGAACTCCCTCGCACCATCAGCAGAGCCTACAGTAGTGAGAGCACCTACCTCCTAACCCACTGGTTGCAGTTGTAAAAACAATGCATCTTGGAATTCCTTTCTACTTTTGGATGATGCAGAGCTGCTCCAATCTATGGCGTCTTTAAAACCTTTCAATCACTTTAGCGATCCTCTACACTCTAAGTTTTTCAAAGACCTCAATTCAGCCATTCTTCCACTTTGGTCCTGGATTATTCAAGCATCTCTCGTGCATGGAATCCTGATTGCCTCAAGATGGGGCAAGTAACTCCCATTCCAAAAAAGCCTAATGCTGACTTAGTTGATCCTAATAATTTCCGTCCAATCACCAGTATCATGAAATTATCTACATTGCTTGAGAAATGCGTTCAGACACAGCTCTGCAACCACATTTAGACATTTCATCTCCTTGACCTCTACCAGTCAGGTTTCAGAGCGGATCACAGTACTAAAACAGCTCTAACCCACATTGTTGATGACGCCGTGAGATACCTGGACCAAAATGTTTCTTGTCTACTGATCCTTCTTGATTTGTCCTTAGCATTTGGCACTGTTAAACATGAAAACCTGATTGCTCTTCTTCAAAATAGGATAAGGTTATCGGGTCCAGTCTTAAATTGGTTTACCTGTTTTCTACATAACCGTACGCAAATAATCAACGTTAACCAATCCATTGTAACTAGTACCCCAGTTACTATTGGAGTACCTCAAGGCTCCGCACTTTTACCCACGCTTTTCAACCTTTTCATGGAACCACTCTTCAATATTCTGAACTGCTCTAACATTCAATACCATATGTATGCTGATGACACTCAACTGTATTTGAAAATTTCCTCGCCAGATGACATAAAAACTCTAAATTGTGTGTTCCTAAAAACTCATCAATGGCTAACTCATAATCAGCTGTTGTTAAATACCCCAAAACAGAATTCTTCTTGATTGCCCCCCGCAATAACTCTGCATCTACTCAAGACTGGCCTAAACAACTTACTGCGCTTAATGGACCCCCTCATGTTGTTGACTCTGCTAGATCTATAGGTATAACTCTGGAAAAATCCCTAAATATGCATAATCACATCAGTGCTACTTTTAGGGGAGCCAATCATCAGCTCAACCCGAAGGAAAATCAAGCCATTCTTACCTTCTAAGGGCACCCAGTCAGCACTCCAATCCTTAGTTATCTCACGCTTGGAATATGGATTGGTAACCCTAGCTGGGTTACCTAAAGCTATATTGGCTCCTCTTAGAGCCACTCTGAACTCTTCAGCCAGACTCATCATGGGCTCCAGAAAACATGACCACATCACACCAGACCCAATTCAACTAAACTGGCTGTCTATCGAGGCAAGGATCCGTTTCAAGATAGGTTGCCTGACACACAAAGCTATTAATTACAACACCCCCGTTTGCCTGGCAAAAAAACTTGAGTTATCGGGCTCGAGTCGGAACTTAAAGAGCTCTAATACCCTACTGTTGAAACCTCCCAAATTCAAAAGGAAAAGAACATACAACTGTGCTTTCTCTGGCCTTGCTCCAAGAATATGGAATGCTCTTCCTCCAGAGATCAGATCTAACCCATCGACTGCCTCATTAAGAAAACATGTCAAATGGCTACTCCTGAATGACCATCTACAGCAATAGCCCTGATGCCATTTTAATCTACTTCCATCTCCTGTTTGACATCCTTTTATACCTTTTGTTCAAGAGTGCTATAGGTATCTCCTCACATGCCCTTTTGATGCATTGCTCTGCTGGAACTTTACATGTCCCACAAGATATACTGATTCCCCCGGGTCACCATTTTTATTTTGTTTTTCCTGTGTTTCCCTATGACTTTGCTGCTTTTCATGTACTTCATATGTTTTGTTTTAATGTTGTACTCATGCTTTCACCTCATTCCACTTACGCTCCCTTGTACAGCGCTCTGATACCCGTTCCAGTGAAGTTTGCGCATTATAAAACTTTTCAAATAAATAAATGATGAAGCGGAAGTACTTCGGATGTTGGGTTCCCCCCATCCAAGAGCTTAACCCAATGACATGTTGCATTGTCCAAGTGTAGCAGACATTTTTGTCTGCATTGATCACTGTTGTCCCACAGTGGTGTTAGTGTGACCATCTGAGTATCAATCACAAACCCTAGGAACATATTTCATGAAACGGACACCCTGAATGTTTCCAAATGGACTTTGAAAATCAACTTATATTGTAAGTGGGCAGACAACTGTATGCTGTTGCACCAGACCTTTCACATGATCTATGAAAACACACAATCTATGAACACTGCCACCCTTATGCTGTCATACATCCTGGATTCGGCCCTATGTATTTCACACTCACACACACATATCTATATATATGTATGTATATAAAGAAGCCTATTTACAAATGCAATTTGGAGTATGTCAAGCCATACATTTGTAGTATTCTTTCATGTACTCTTACATTTCTTAGTGAATTTACCCCAAAACACCCAAAATGGGAAAGAAGTAGGAATATTCATGGACTATTCCTATGAATTAATGCAAATAGAAAGTACTGTGCCCGCTTTACAATTTTATTAATAGGAAGCTGGACATTTTGTAAGTAAATCACACAGGCGTGTAAGAGTATGTAAAAGTGTATTCTCCTGTAGTATAATTTCCATACTCATAAATGCTTTTGTGAATCAGCCCCATAATGTTTACTCCAAAGAGGGATCAATTAAGCTAGAGGGTATCCTCATAGTCTATCCTAGAGAGTCACAACCCTAGCATTAATATGATTCTGAGAAAATAAACAGGCCACATTTTGCATTGACATCAGCAATACACAGTTTTATTGCCCTGTTGGTGAGGTCTTTTGGTAGCAGACAGTCATCGAGGAAGTCCAACAGGATGCTAGAAGAGTAGGTTTCGTTTCATAATGACACATTTGGTCCTGCACATGGGGCTATTAAGACCATTTTCATATTTGAGCGTTTAATCTGATGGCATTTAATGAATAAATTAAATTAAGATGGGTGCAAAAACTGAACAGGATTGCATACAAATGGCTTGATGATGGCACTGCAACAGTCCATTGAGAAGTAGTGAAATGTAAGACTTTCGACAAATTGTGTGTAATTCTCAGGACTTTGCGCAAAATAAAACAATTTGGGGCCCCTGAGTAAATACTTTGATCTATTTTAAGGCCTACATCATGGATGTACTTTTTCACCATCAAACAAATTTGGATAATTACATTATTACTTTTCAGGTCATCTATGTTCTGTATCAGTGATTCAATAAAATAAAAGGAAATATAAATTAAATTTAATCAAGGAAGAGCAGAAACCCTTTGATTATAGCAATAAAGCAAGTTCAAATTGGTGGCAGCAGGGTTCTGCACAACTCTAGCTTTGTGCTTCATGTATCACGATTTAACAACTAATCCAATGGTGCAAGTTATACACATTTATTATTCTAGAGACGTTTCTGTCTTTCTTCTGTACAGGGAAAATATTTTGTACCAACCTCGTCCTATGAAAATAAACGTCAGTATTCGTCCTTCTATTTCATACTCAGGCCTTTCCAGCTCTACCAATTGTGACATTGCATGAGAAACTTCGGGCCAGATGTACAAACATTATTCCTAATATATGAAACTCATTGAGTTTCTTTTTTTTGTGTTGACATTTTTTATTGAGTTTTGCAATTAAAATACGTCAAGAGAATAATGATGAGGGGGCATTAATAAATTGTTAAATATGGAAGATATAAATAGAAATATTATGAATACATAATTAAATAGTTAACTAAATAAATAGATAAATAGTGAAAAAGCATAGAAGAAGAAAAGAGAAGTAAGGGGAGTGAAGGGGGTGAGTGCATGGAATTAATAGATATGTAAATGGCATAAATAAGAAACTGATACACCGTATATTATTACTTGATTCAGTATAAATAGATCAAATATAAATATGAGGCAGTGGCATTACATGAGATCATCATATTAATTGCAGAGAAATGTGTTATCATAGGAAAATATTCATAGTGAAAAAGGTTTAAGACAAAGTAGATTTAGGAGAGAATAGTGTATATATAGTGTAAATAAGAGAAAAGGAGAAAATAATAAAATATAAAAGAATAATGTAAAGGGATAGAGCCAGTGTACGGAGAAGTGGGAAAGAAAAAAAGGAGGAGAGGAAGGTAATAATGAAAAGAATATGGTAAAAGTGAAAGAGACAGAGCAAGTAATAAGAGGAAAGACATAATAGACAAAGATT
Organism: Lissotriton vulgaris; assembly: GCF_964263255.1. Lineage (NCBI taxonomy): Eukaryota > Metazoa > Chordata > Amphibia > Caudata > Salamandridae > Lissotriton > Lissotriton vulgaris. The sequence goes on from NC_141696.1 coordinate 1,403,556,695, forward strand.
TGAGAACAATGAGTTAGTCTCCTTACTTGGGCGCAGTCAGAGGAATGGGAGAATTATTAGTATCATCAGCTTTCATTTTTAGGAAACGTAACCAGGTCTGGAGAAATATGTCTGTTTGATCCTGAAGGTTATAGATCGTTCGTTCATGTGAAGCCGTTTGCATAATGGCTACTAACCATTCTTCTTGTGAAGGTGGAGAGGATGATTTCCAATGACGTTGAATACATATTTTAGCTGTAGCCAATGCAGTATGAAAACGGGCTGTGTTGTGGTTTAGAGAGCTTTGGGGAATGGCCTAAATCATGTAAAAGAATATTGGCAGGTTTGAGTGGAAGATGTAAGGGCATTGTGGAGTGCAACATTTTACCAACATAGCTCAAAAAAGGTTGTATACTTGGGCATTCACAAATAATATGAGTTGTGTCACAACCAGAATTGGAGCATCTCCAACAATTAGTATGTGAAAGTAGGCCAGCTTTATGCAATTTGACTGGCGACCAATGCGAATCATGGAGTATTTTAAATAAACAAAATGTAAGCCTTGATTCACGGGTCCCTTTATGCAGATTGCAGATTCTCCAATAGCTGTTCCACTCTTTAGCGAAGAGTTTGATAAACGGGACTGCCATTTAAGGTAAAGATTATGAGAGAGAGGGATTGTGAAAAGATGTGAAACGTGAAGGTTTTATAAAGACCGGAAGTCACTCCTTTACATTTCCCCCATGTATTTAAATTTGTATAATATTGGTAAGGTTTGGAACGACCAATGGGGCGATCCCAAATGTTTCTTCAAACACTGTTGGAGTTGAAGATATTTCCAAGAGTGTTGTTTGGGAACATTAAATTACTCTCTTAGTTGTGAGAATGGTTTGAAATCGCCATTATGAAGAAGTTGATCTGGAGAGTGAATGCTTTCTGTTTTCCACAAAGGCTAAGATAGAGTTCGACCATTAATACATATACCTGAATTATTCCATAGGGGAGCCTGGCTGTGGTTGCGCAGGTTTGAGTCTAATAAACAATGTCCCCTTTGCCAGGATTTATATATAGCTGATAAAATCGGGTCTTTTGGGTCAGTACGACTAGTGCTGCTTCTGTATAAAAGAGAAAGACCGGAATCTGTGGATATAAGGTGGTGTTCTATATGAACCCATTGCGGAGCGTCTTTGATCCCTGGTAACAAATAAGATATATGAGACATGTGTAATGCTAGGGCATGATGTTCCATCGATGGGAGGCCCATTTCCCCATATAGTTGGTGACCTTTCAGTTTTGCCATGGCAAGGCGAGGCTTAGTCAAAGCATGGATAAAGGGATCTGGAGGGGAAGCATGCCCAAGATGTATATGTAACGCAGAAGGGTGACCATTTCAATAGCTTATACAATAGCTTCAATAGTCTTATTAGTCAACATAGAAACATTAGCTAGGGGAGTAGGGTGATCTTTTCTAGTGGCCGTGTCATGGGATAGAGGTAGAGTCTGGGTAACTGCCGGCACTACCACCTTGCAGCCATCCGGCTTTTTCTGCGAACTTTTGGCTGTGTTAGGGTAGTCCACAGTTGCCCCCGTGGCTTGTTCTATCTTCACTAATCTAGCTTCAATCTGGGCAAGTCTTGCTTCTAAAGGACTGAGCAAGGACTTTAGAAGAATGCCCAGATTATGGTTTGCTACCTTTTCAGCAGCCAACTGCGGGGCACTGGGTGTTGGACTTGTTGGAGATAAAACTGATTGAGTTGGAGCCTGGGGGGACTTGGATTTAGTTGTGGGGGGGGGGGGGGGGGGGGAACAGGCTCCTTGTCACTTGCCCCGGGCTTGTGAGCTGTGAGGTTGAACTGATTGGCGACCTTCGCCTTGTTACCCCCGATCAATGAGCTCTGTGTTTCCTTTTGGGAACTGCTCCCTCCCTGTTCCTTCTAAGTTGGCGGATAATGTTACTAGCCTGTGCGTCAGCTGGAGGGTTACCGCTAGTGTTGGATGTTACTGTGAGCTCGGAAGGGGCCAGTCGGGATTCTATGGGTGATGCAACGCTACTCTCCAACCTTGGCACAATAGGTGCTGCCGAGCTAAGAACAGGTAGAGATATCTCTCTGGTGGGAGTTACCGCATTTGCAATATTCCCAAGGGACGATCTTTTAACATTATCAATTCCCTGTGAAAGTCTCCGCTCTAGGGTGGTAATTTCATGCGATAGCAAAGAACTAGCTCTAATAAGGAAGTTATCCATTGTGCCTACAGCATAGGAAGCCGAAGACAGGGCTTTGCTCCTAATCTCTCGCCCCGCCATAGTGCAGTTTATAATTCTGGTACACAACCCACAATCACAACCGAGTCCCGGTGAAACCGCAGTTACTACATAGAGTACAGTTGAAAATTAATACCAAGGGGAATGGCCCGGTCCGATCTCTCCCGGTCTGTAACGGGCTAGAACGGGCCCGCCCTTGGCCCGGGCTTTGCCCCGCGCACGTCCCGCATTGCGCGAGGGGGGCATGGATATATACCACAGGTAGGCGGGTTAATTGCGGGAAGAGGCACCAGCTGTGAGGAAACAGAGAATGCTGGTCCTCGCAGTCCCACAATCCCACGTTGGCTTCCCTGCAGTCCCGAGGCTTGTAGACAGCGACCAGAGTTCCACACCAGCGCCCACGACCAAAGCTCCACGACCAGAGTTCCACGGCAGCGCCCAAACAGGTAAAATGCAACAGCTGCGAGCGGCACCCCAAAGAGAAAGCCATAAAGCCTTCCATTTGTCAAAATATCGCTGCATTTGAGCAATTAGAGGATTTAAATTGTCTATAACCATGACTTCCAAACTTTTACTGACTAGAACTCCTAGGTACTTAAGGCGTGAAGATTGCCAATGGAAAGGGAAACCGTATATAGCTGCTTTTGTAGTCTCATCAGAGATGGGTAATGCATCACTCTTGTCCCAATTAATTTTATAACTTGAAAAGGAAGAGAAGTTATTGATAATTTGAAGGAGAGACGGAATAGAACGGGGAAGGCTTGTAAGGGTGAGTAGGATGTAATCTGCATATAAGTAAATTTTAGAATTTCCTATTGGGAGGGTTATACCTGCGATTTCATCGGTTTGGCGAATTGTAGCAGCTAATGGTTCCATAACTTAGAGGAAAAGAAGGGGGGATAAAGAGCTTCCTTGACGTGTTCCTCTCCGAAACAGAAATGTGTCAGATAAAAAACCACCACAATTCATTTGAACGGATGGATTGTCATATAATAAGCGTACCTTGGTTATAAATTGATAACCCAAACCAAATAGTTCCATTACTGTAAAAAGGTGGTCCCATTCAATGTGATCAAACACTTTTTCTGCGTCAAGTGAAAGAGCTAATGCATCATCTGGAAGGTGGGCTAACGTACGATGATGATTCCGAGAGGAGCGTCCTGGGACAAAGCCTACTTGAGTGTGATGAATCAGGAAAGGTAAGATTTTAGGAAGGCGAGATGCCAGGATGCTGGCCAATATTTTAATATCACAATTTAATTTACGAGATGGGACGATAACTACTGCATAGCAAGGGATCTTTACCAGGCTTGGGTAGCACAGCGATGAGTGCTTTGTTAGAAAGAGGCACCAACGAAGATACATTATCTGCTTCTTGGAATGCAGGATGTAATGTATCAATAACATTGTGTCCTCCCATCGTTAGAATTCAGCAGGGAATCTATCTTCCCCGGGAGCTTTGTTTTAAGGTAGGTTAGCAATGGCTCGGGAAATCTAATGTTTGCTAATTTCACCTTCAAGGAGAGCTCTCCCATCATCAGAGAGACGGGGAAGATCCACCTTTGTAAGAAAAGTAGACATCTTATCCAAATCTATCTGAGTACCTGGGGTGTAGAGAGATTGGTAGAAAGAGGTAACAAAATCTTGAAGTCTCGTAAGCTGTGCTGCATTCTGTTTATTAACAAGTGCTGCACCAGGCATTAACTGACCCCTGATAGTGGCTTTAGCTGCAGCCCAAATAGTCCTGCTGGAGAGCACAGAACCCTGGTGTAGGAGAGTAGGGTCTGCTATCCTATGGTCACCCCAATTTTTGCTTTTTGCTTCACTGGTTTTCGACTTACTGAGGCTGTGGGCCTGCTAATCAGACCCCCAGCCTGCTGTTCTCTCTCTAAATTTGTAATACATGTGCTATAGGTACATACCACAATTGGAAATGGACTCCTTGTCAGCCCCTGTACCATGCACTATAGGTGCCCAGGGCATAGGTGCCACCAAGGCCTACCAGGGGCTGAAGCATAGCTTTTGCCACCCCTGGCTGGTTCTTAAATTGACACAACTGGCTGATCACTCAGCTGGGGCAAGTGGGTGTAATCACCCCTTGCTTAGATATAGTATACCTATATCTAAACCTATATCTGGACACATATATAGCCTGTAAGCCACTCCTATGGAAGGCCTCATCAATCCTGGAGGCAGAGTGCGTGGTTTTATGTGAGATGGTGCTCTGGCATGAGCTGAGCCTGTCTGCAGCTGTCGGGAACAACGCCCTAAGCTGATCCGGGATAACGCCATACCATATACTCTTAAGCGCCTTATAATCCTCGCGGTTATATAGCAACTTTGGTTTGGCTTTATCAAAACATGTCGTGTAAGGTGTCATACGAATTGGAATACTACCCCCTCGCCAGTTCTGGCGACGGGGGTAGCATTCCACCCTTCTAGAGGGAGAAGACATGTTACTTTACTGAAACGCGGTTGATTTAAAATGAGCCTCAGATCCACAAAATGGATGCCCCTGCCACAGACACGGGTCTGACCTCCTGCTGCTGACCGAAACCCGGCAGAGGAGGCCTGGACAAAGAGTTTCCTGTCACAGGGCGGTGTCAAACCACCCCAGACAGGAGATAGTGGATTGGAGTAGGGAGGTTTCAATGAAACCAGACACTGCCTGGGGAGCACAAGGCTGCCCCTTGCAGGATCCGGCCAAACCGGTTCTGGGGCCTCCCAGCCCCTGTCCCAGCGCGGCCAGGATCAAAGGAGAGGGGTGTAACCACCCCCTTCCTGGGTCCCACCCATAGGAGGGGACCTAGCAGGATGTCCAACCCCCTAGATTCGAATAAGAGGGGGAGCAGTCCCAACGGACCTCAGATCATCCTGAAGAAACATAAGAAACGAAATCTGGACCCTTCGACTTTCTACACGACGTGAGAAGACTGAAGAATCTCCCTTGTGGTCAAGGAGTGACCACCCTGTGCAAACAGGCACCATCCAGCCCTCGACCCTTGCTTTGTTGCAGTTCCCGCCGGAACTCGAGCGACAGAGATCGACGAGATCAAGCTTGCCTGCCTTCTACCTGCCCGATCCACAGTCCCTGCAGAGCTGAGACCCGTGGAGGCGACCGGAAGCGTGGGGCACGCCATCTTGAAAAGGCCACGAGACGCTGACCGTGCGGCCCACGAGTGACCCTCGAAGCTGTACACCGGGGTTTGAGAAGCCCCAGACCCGAGCTCCACTTGCACCAAAGCTCACCCCTCCACACTCGCTGAGTGCTGCGTGGGGCCCTTCTGCTTGTGTGCGCTCGACGCGTTGGCCCGGTCACTTGCCAGCTGGCTTGTGGCCCCTGTGCCGACGAACTTTGAAATCCGACTTGCTTTTCTGGTTGCTCCAGATCTGCACCAGCTCCTGTGAAAAGGAGCACCCACTCTGACCCTCCTGGTTCGAGTGATAAGCAATCTCCCGGTTCCGCGTGGATTGCTTTTGCCAAGTGCTGTTTGCTACAATCTTCAAGCCGACGGTGCTGACGGCGAGAGCCTACGTGGGACAGATCGTGACCTGCTCCTGGACGTCGCAGATGCCCCAGAGCCCACGTGACAGCGGAGAGAAGCCTATCGACAACCGCCTGATTGCGCCCGACATTGCCTGGTTCCGTTCTGGTTCCACCCTGGTCACTGCTGAGTGACCCAGACTCTGTCCCCTCTGCTTTCAGGTACTTTTCTACATCGATCCACCCTTGGATCGCACCGGACACTTCTGCTTCACAGCGCCTGCAGCTGCAACAGCTCCAAGCACCAAGACCCTGCGTGACAGAACCCGACGCCACTTCGACCCTGTGCACCCACGGCCTGTGGGTGAGGTAACTTTGCAACGCCGGTGTCTTTACACTGGTACACACCTCTAGGGTCTGTGTCTAAAGTTTTGTGTTCCTAGGTTCAGCGGAAGTATCTTTTAATTCACTTTAACTGACTTTTACGCACCATTGACAGTGCATTGGTGCGCGCCGCACTTTCCGTGCTGCACCCGTCTCCTGTGGGCTACTCCCGACTTCTTCATTGCTTGTCCTGACTGCTCCCAGCGAATCTCTAGGCCCTAGGCCTAACCATTGTTCGATAAGTGTTACTTATACCACTTTTTTAATATATGGTCTGAGTGGCCACCCGCCCTCATCCATAAACGTGCAACTTTATATGTGTAACAGTGCTTTTGATTTAACGCTTGTGCCCCTTTCCTCATAAAGAGTACTGGGGAGTAATTTAGAAATAAATACATATATTTTTATAATATATACTTGTGTGGTGTCCTTTCATTTGATTACAGGATTGTATGTGGTAAAACAGCTCGCTTAACACGACCTCTTAAGTTAAGCCTTTAAGGCTGCTTAGTCCATGCTACCATTAGGATAGCTTGTCTACAAGGTTGACTTACAACCTGACATCTTTGGGGTTTGTTTGGACTGATAACCAGTGGTTCCAGAATTGGAAACACTACCTATCAGGCCAACTTCTCACATTGGTGTGCAGCGGTGCGGATTTGAGCTTGCTGTTTGTTTTACCATTGCAATCTTTATCAAATTGAAAGATCACATCAAGTACCTCTAGGTACATATAAATCAAAAGCTTAGCATATTAAGTTCTACTGAACTTAGTAGTTGTAGATTAAAGGGATTAGCACACCCTGACTACAACTCACTAGCAAGGTACAGTAGGAAACCACTTAGTGTAGGTAAGTGCACCACTTACACCTCACTAGCAGTCATGTCTGATACAGGTAGAGCTTCAGGCTCTGCTCCTGTAATAGTTGATCCTATAGGGACAACATCCAGATATGACAACCTTAGCCACAAAGACCTGAGTGCCTTGTGCACAGCCAGGGGGCTAAAAAAGGGCAGAGGCCCTACCATTCCTTCCCTAGTAGCTCTCCTAGAAAAGGATGACCTAGATAAGGTGAGTCAGACTCCCTTAGAAACAGAGGAAGGGATAAACTCCCCTGAGAATGAGGATCTTCAAGATGATGTAGTGGAGGAGGAAGAAGAAGAAGAAGGCTCTGATTTAGATGAGCCTGAAGATCAGGATCAGGGGGGAAACCAGGTACAGGTTGCCAGGCTTAACCAGGCCAACTTGGACCTACATGGGAATGGAGAGGGCCAGCACCACTCCAGATCTCATAACCAAACTCTCCCAGGTAATAGAAGGGAGAGATCTCTGTCAAGGGACTCTCACCTTTCTAGTGCCTCAAGAGAATCTCAAAGAGGAATGACTTCCTCCCAGAGAAAAGAGCATAGGGCCAGGATGAGGGCTGTCCAACTCCAAATAGAAAGGGAAGAGGTAGCCTTGGCTCAAGCTAAACTTGCTTTAGCAAGAGAGAGAAAATTGTGTGGCTTAGATGCCACTGGTGGCAGCAAAGTTCCTAAAGAAAAAGACAGGGCCTATGACAATAGAAACCTGACAAAAATTGTGCCCCCCTACAAGGAAGGGGATGATATCCACAAATGGATGACTGCTCTTGAGAGGGCCTGCATGGTACAGCAGGTCCCTGAGGATCAGTGGGCAGCAATTTTATGGTACTCCTTTTCTGAGAAAGGGAGGGACAGGCTCCTCACTGTTAGACCTGAGGATGCCAAAAACTACTCTGTTCTGAAGAGTGCTCTTATTGAAGGGTTTGGCCTAACCACTGAGCAATACAGGTTGTTGTTCAGAGACACCCAAAAAGCACAGACTCAGGACTGGACTGATTTTGTAGATTGTGCCACTAAGGCTCTGGAGGGTTGGCTGCAGGGAAGTAAAGTTTCAGACTATACAGGATTGTACAATCTTATGATGAGAGAGCAGATCCTTAATAACTGTCAGAACCAGCTGTTGCATCAATACCTTGTTGACTCTGATTTGACCTCTCCCCAAGAATTGGGAAAGAAGGCAGACAAATGGGTCAGAACAAGGATTAAGCAGAAAAACCAGAACCAAGGTGACCAGAAGAAAACAGACCAGAAGGGTGGGAATCAGAAAGATAAAGAAAAGGACCAGAAGTCTTCAGGCCCCCAAACTAGCAATAAGGAGGGGGGTTCCCAAAATGGAAACAAGAAAAAGAAGAATGATGGCCCAAAGAAACCTTGGTGTAATACCTGCAAATCAGTTTCACACTGGGGCAGTGAATGCACTAAGAAAAATCCAGTCCCCACCACTGCAGCTCCTAAAGCAACTGCACCCCCTAGTACAGTCAGCAGTGGTGGTACACAGCCAAAGGGTTTAGTAGGGTTGACCCTGGGTACTGAGGTGGAATCTGGCCTAGTCAGAATCCCCACACAGGCAGTTCTCCTATATGATGTGGACATATCTTTGCCCACTGCAGTAAGCCCCAGTAACCTGGGCAAATATAGGCAGACTCCCTTAATTAATGAGAAACTGGCTCAGGCCTACAGGGACACTTGTGCCAGTGTCACAATGGTGGCACCTGGCTTTGTGGACCCTGGACAAATTGTACTAGGTGAAAGTTACCTAGTGACCAATGCAAGCAACTCCACTACTTCCCATAGTGTGGCTGTTGTGAACTTCTCCTGGGGAGGGGTAGATGGCCTAAAGAAAGTTGTTGTGAGTGCAGACCTCCCAGTAGACTGTCTGTTAGGCAATGATCTTGAAAGCTCAGTTTGGTCAGAAGTGGAGTACAGGACTCATGCAGAAATGCTAGGGATTTCAGCTCATGTCCTTGCAGTGACAAGGTCTCAGGCTAAGAAGTGCCTTCCTGAACCAGTGGTGGATCTTGAAACAATAGACCAACCACAACCCAAGAGAAGGAGCAAGAGGGTTAAGGCTGTGCCTTCCCACTTGCCCCAGGTTGAGGATCAGGTTTCACAGGAAACTGATTCTGCAGTCCAAGAGGAGACTGTCTCTGAGGAGCTTGAACCTGATCAGGTTGAGTTTCTGGGGACAGGGGGACCCTCAAGGGCAGACCTGGGGCAGGCCCAATTAGATTGCCCTTCACTTGAACCCCTCAGACAGCAAGCTGCTGCTGAGGCTGCAGGGAATGCTCAAGGTACCCATAAAGTGTATTGGGATGAAGGACTCCTTTATTCAGAGGCTAGAGACCCCAAGCCTGGCACAACCAGGAGGTTGGTTATACCTTTGAAGTTTAGGGGCTTCCTTCTTACCTTGGCCCATGATATTCCCCTTGCAGGACACTTAGGCCAGAATAAGACTTGGGACAGGCTTGTTCCACACTTTCACTGGCCTCACATGTCAGAAAATGTCAAGGAGTTTTGTCGCTCCTGTGTCACTTGCCAAGCCAGTGGTAAGTCAGGTGGCACAACAAAGGCCCCCCTGATACCACTACCTGTGGTGGGGGTACCCTTTGAAAGGGTTGGAATAGACATTGTGGGTCCCATGGATCCTCCAACAGCATCTGGGCACAGATTTATACTGGTGGTAGTGGATCATGCCACCAGGTATCCAGAGGCAATTCCCCTGAGGACCACCACAGCTCCTGTGGTGGCAAAAGCCCTCATTGCAGTTTTCTCAAGAGTGGGCTTTCCAAAGGAGGTTCTTTCAGACAGAGGTACCAACTTTATGTCTGGATACTTAAAAGCAATGTGGAAAGAGTGTGGAGTAAACTATAAGTTTACCACACCCTACCATCCACAGTGCAATGGGCTTGTGGAAAGGTTCAACAAGACCCTAAAGGGAATGATAAAAGGTTTACCAGAGAAGCTTAGGCGGAAATGGGACATCCTTTTACCCTGCTTGCTCTTTGCTTACAGAGAGGTCCCACAGAAGGGGGTTGGCTACAGCCCTTTTGAACTTTTGTTTGGCCACCCTGTAAGAGGTCCATTGAGTTTGGTGAAGGAAGGATGGGAGTTACCTCTCAAAAAGCCTAAACTAGACATTGTGGACTATGTACTTGGTCTCCGCTCCAGGATGGCTGAATACATGGAGAGAGCATCCAAAAACCTTGAGGCAAGTCAGGAATTACAGAAAGCCTGGCATGACCAAAAGGCTGTTCTGGTTGAGTACCAGCCAGGGCAGAAGGTGTGGGTGTTGGACCCAGTGGGGCCAGCAGCTCTCCAGGACCAATGGACTGGACCCTACCCTATCACTGAAAAGAAGGGAGAAGTCACCTACTTGGTTGACTTTGGCACCCCTAGGAGCCCCCACAGGGTGCTCCATGTCAATCGTTTGAAAGCATTTGTTGACAGGGAGGACATGAGTCTCCTCATGGCCACAGATGGGGAACAGGAGGAAGAGAGTGACCCTCTCCCAGACCTGCTTTCCCAGAACCCTGATGATGGTTCAGTTGATGGAGTAGCCTTGGCAGGCAGCCTCACTGAGCAGCAACAGGTGGACTGCAGACAGGTGTTGCAGGCCCACAGACATTTGTTTTCACTCACACCCAGTCAGACTAACTGGTGCACCCATGAGGTGGATACTGGTGACAATCTGCCTGTGAAGAATAAGATCTACAGGCAACCTGACCATGTCAGGGATTGTATAAAGGCTGAGGTGCAAAAGATGTTGGAGCTTGGAGTGATTGAGCCATCAGAGAGCCCATGGGCTAGCCCAGTGGTCCTTGTGCCAAAACCTCATACCAAAGATGGGAAGAGAGAAATGAGGTTTTGTGTGGACTACAGAGGTCTCAATGCTGTCACTAGGACAGATGCTCATCCCATTCCAAGAGCAGATGAGCTCATTGATAAATTGGCTTCTGCCAAGTTTCTGAGCACATTTGATTTGACAGCTGGCTACTGGCAAATCAGACTAGCTGAAGAGTCAAAAGCCAAAACAGCATTCTCTACCCCTAGTGGACATTATCAGTTTGTGGTAATGCCCTTTGGTTTGAAGAATGCACCTGCCACTTTCCAAAGGTTGGTGAACCAAGTCCTTGCTGGGTTGGATGACTTTTGCGCAGCATATCTAGATGATATTGCTGTCTTTAGCTCCACCTGGGAGGATCACCTGATCCACCTGAAGAAGGTTCTAGAGGCCCTGCAAAAGGCAGGCCTGACTATCAAGGCTACTAAGTGCCAGATAGGGCAGAGCAAGGTTGTGTACTTGGGCCACCTAGTAGGTGGGGGTCAAGTTCAACCACTGGAGAGCAAGATCCAGACCATACAGGACTGGGCTCCTCCAACTACCCAGACACAAGTCAGAGCCTTCTTGGGCCTGACTGGGTATTACAGAAAATTTGTAAAGAACTATGGGTCCATTGTGACACCATTGAATGACTTGACATCCAAGAAGATGCCCAAAAAGGTTCAGTGGACAGTTAGCTGTCAAAAGGCATTTGATGACCTGAAGAAGGCCATGTGCTCTGCACCTATCCTGAAGAGTCCTGACTACTCCAAACAGTTCATTGTACAGACAGATGCTTCTGAGTTGGGGGTGGGAGCTGTGCTTTCACAACTTAATCAAGATGGTCAAGACCAGCCCATTGCTTTTATTAGCAGAAGGCTGACCCCCAGGGAGAAACGTTGGTCAGCTATTGAGAGGGAGGCCTTTGCTGTGGTTTGGGCCCTGAAGAAGTTGAGGCCATACTTGTTTGGCACTCACTTCCTAATTCAGACAGACCATAAGCCCCTCTTGTGGCTAAATCAGATGAAGGGTGAAAATCCCAAACTGCTCAGGTGGTCCATTTCCCTACAGGGGATGGACTTTACAGTGGAGCACCGCCCAGGGACTGACCATGGTAATGCAGATGGTCTCTCCAGGTACTTCCACTTAGAACATGAAGACTTATCTGGTCAAGGTTAAGTTTAATGTCCCTGCGTTTGGGGGGGGGTTATGTAGGAGAGTAGGGTCTGCTATCCTATGGTCACCCCAATTTTTGCTTTTTGCTTCACTGGTTTTCGACTTACTGAGGCTGTGGGCCTGCTAATCAGACCCCCAGCCTGCTGTTCTCTCTCTAAATTTGTAATACATGTGCTATAGGTACATACCACAATTGGAAATGGACTCCTTGTCAGCCCCTGTACCATGCACTATAGGTGCCCAGGGCATAGGTGCCACCAAGGCCTACCAGGGGCTGAAGCATAGCTTTTGCCACCCCTGGCTGGTTCTTAAATTGACACAACTGGCTGATCACTCAGCTGGGGCAAGTGGGTGTAATCACCCCTTGCTTAGATATAGTATACCTATATCTAAACCTATATCTGGACACATATATAGCCTGTAAGCCACTCCTATGGAAGGCCTCATCAATCCTGGAGGCAGAGTGCGTGGTTTTATGTGAGATGGTGCTCTGGCATGAGCTGAGCCTGTCTGCAGCTGTCGGGAACAACGCCCTAAGCTGATCCGGGATAACGCCATACCATATACTCTTAAGCGCCTTATAATCCTCGCGGTTATATAGCAACTTTGGTTTGGCTTTATCAAAACATGTCGTGTAAGGTGTCATACGAATTGGAATACTACCCCCTCGCCAGTTCTGGCGACGGGGGTAGCATTCCACCCTTCTAGAGGGAGAAGACATGTTACTTTACTGAAACGCGGTTGATTTAAAATGAGCCTCAGATCCACAAAATGGATGCCCCTGCCACAGACACGGGTCTGACCTCCTGCTGCTGACCGAAACCCGGCAGAGGAGGCCTGGACAAAGAGTTTCCTGTCACAGGGCGGTGTCAAACCACCCCAGACAGGAGATAGTGGATTGGAGTAGGGAGGTTTCAATGAAACCAGACACTGCCTGGGGAGCACAAGGCTGCCCCTTGCAGGATCCGGCCAAACCGGTTCTGGGGCCTCCCAGCCCCTGTCCCAGCGCGGCCAGGATCAAAGGAGAGGGGTGTAACCACCCCCTTCCTGGGTCCCACCCATAGGAGGGGACCTAGCAGGATGTCCAACCCCCTAGATTCGAATAAGAGGGGGAGCAGTCCCAACGGACCTCAGATCATCCTGAAGAAACATAAGAAACGAAATCTGGACCCTTCGACTTTCTACACGACGTGAGAAGACTGAAGAATCTCCCTTGTGGTCAAGGAGTGACCACCCTGTGCAAACAGGCACCATCCAGCCCTCGACCCTTGCTTTGTTGCAGTTCCCGCCGGAACTCGAGCGACAGAGATCGACGAGATCAAGCTTGCCTGCCTTCTACCTGCCCGATCCACAGTCCCTGCAGAGCTGAGACCCGTGGAGGCGACCGGAAGCGTGGGGCACGCCATCTTGAAAAGGCCACGAGACGCTGACCGTGCGGCCCACGAGTGACCCTCGAAGCTGTACACCGGGGTTTGAGAAGCCCCAGACCCGAGCTCCACTTGCACCAAAGCTCACCCCTCCACACTCGCTGAGTGCTGCGTGGGGCCCTTCTGCTTGTGTGCGCTCGACGCGTTGGCCCGGTCACTTGCCAGCTGGCTTGTGGCCCCTGTGCCGACGAACTTTGAAATCCGACTTGCTTTTCTGGTTGCTCCAGATCTGCACCAGCTCCTGTGAAAAGGAGCACCCACTCTGACCCTCCTGGTTCGAGTGATAAGCAATCTCCCGGTTCCGCGTGGATTGCTTTTGCCAAGTGCTGTTTGCTACAATCTTCAAGCCGACGGTGCTGACGGCGAGAGCCTACGTGGGACAGATCGTGACCTGCTCCTGGACGTCGCAGATGCCCCAGAGCCCACGTGACAGCGGAGAGAAGCCTATCGACAACCGCCTGATTGCGCCCGACATTGCCTGGTTCCGTTCTGGTTCCACCCTGGTCACTGCTGAGTGACCCAGACTCTGTCCCCTCTGCTTTCAGGTACTTTTCTACATCGATCCACCCTTGGATCGCACCGGACACTTCTGCTTCACAGCGCCTGCAGCTGCAACAGCTCCAAGCACCAAGACCCTGCGTGACAGAACCCGACGCCACTTCGACCCTGTGCACCCACGGCCTGTGGGTGAGGTAACTTTGCAACGCCGGTGTCTTTACACTGGTACACACCTCTAGGGTCTGTGTCTAAAGTTTTGTGTTCCTAGGTTCAGCGGAAGTATCTTTTAATTCACTTTAACTGACTTTTACGCACCATTGACAGTGCATTGGTGCGCGCCGCACTTTCCGTGCTGCACCCGTCTCCTGTGGGCTACTCCCGACTTCTTCATTGCTTGTCCTGACTGCTCCCAGCGAATCTCTAGGCCCTAGGCCTAACCATTGTTCGATAAGTGTTACTTATACCACTTTTTTAATATATGGTCTGAGTGGCCACCCGCCCTCATCCATAAACGTGCAACTTTATATGTGTAACAGTGCTTTTGATTTAACGCTTGTGCCCCTTTCCTCATAAAGAGTACTGGGGAGTAATTTAGAAATAAATACATATATTTTTATAATATATACTTGTGTGGTGTCCTTTCATTTGATTACAGGATTGTATGTGGTAAAACAGCTCGCTTAACACGACCTCTTAAGTTAAGCCTTTAAGGCTGCTTAGTCCATGCTACCATTAGGATAGCTTGTCTACAAGGTTGACTTACAACCTGACATCTTTGGGGTTTGTTTGGACTGATAACCAGTGGTTCCAGAATTGGAAACACTACCTATCAGGCCAACTTCTCACACCTGGTTAGAGGGCAGATAGTCTTGAAGATGTGATTGTAGCTGTGTCGTTGAATGTTCATGCGCCAGGGCTTACGCCCTGGCCAAGAGAGTCCTAGCTCTAGGGATAAGAGGACAGGGGAGTGGTCAGATAAAGATGCTTCCAAAATGCGAGATTTTGTGACCAATTGAACCACTTTCTGCGATGTCAAAAAGTAGTCCAAGCAGGAGAATGTGCCATGGGTGGGAGAGAATAAGGTATATTCCTTGTCTGTTGGATGACTAAGACACCAGTGGTCAAATAATCCGTTATCTGATATTACATCATCTAATAGATCTCTATCTGCAGTATTTCCCTTGTCTAATGGAACTGTTTTGTCTAGAATTGGATACCGTGCCAAATTCCAATCCCCACCAATAAGGTACTGTGAGGCATCTATCTCAGTTAATAAACAGTTCAACTGGAGGCAGAATGATTTTTTGGTCTCTGTCGGAGTGTAGACTGATCCCACACAAATGTAAGCATCTCCAATATGCAATTTAGCAAACGCATAACGTCCATCAGAATCTGACCATGTTTTGGAGACCATGACTGGGAGTGACTTGCGAAGAAGGACTGTAACTTCACATTTACGAATATGGTCGGCGTCTGTGGATTCACCCTTTCGAATACTACTATGAATGACCTTCCCCACCCATTCTCTGCATAGTTTATCAGATTCTGGCATATCTAGATGGGTTTCTTGTAGTAAGGCCACATTTACGTGTTTGGATTGGAGATAAGAAAGCACTTTTTTCCTTTTAATGTAATGGGTGAGAGCATGGACATTCCATGTTACTGTGCATAGAGGATGGGTGCTCGTCATGCTAGAGAAATGTCAATGGGAGAAAATAGTAATACAGTATACAGTGTCCTGTTTGAGGTTAAGAGAATAGGAGAATAGACAGAAGATAAGGACAAAGGGAGAAATAGAAGAGAGGTATCCTGGCTCACCACAAAAACATCAAAGTTTGGGTATGTAGGCAATCTAGGTGAATAGCATAGCGTAAACGATGTAGTACGTTTTTTTGAAAAGGAAGGAATAAAGGAAAAAAATGGACAGAGGAGGCGAAGATATAAGATGAAGTTAAAATGAAAGGTGAACGTATTTATGGAATAATACTAGAGGTCCTAATATTTTGACCAAGGGCCTGGGCTCACTGGAGCACCACCAAGGGGGGGGGAACCCATCAGAAAAATTAGGTAATTAGTATGGCAGATATGTAAAAGAAAAGTGGAATAGATCTGTCCCAGAAGGTAATATTAGTAGTGTGCACTAATGATTAGATGAACAATAAAAACAGAAAATGGTGTGAGTTAAGATGAAAGCCTATGATAACACATTGGTCAGATTTAGAAATACAAAGTAAGATAACATATAAGTGATGAAAGGCAAGAATAGAAAATAAATATTAGATACATTGGGTATGTCACATTAGGGAAAAAGAGATAATATGTTCATGAGTTAAACTGAAGGAATATATATTGGGCCCATAAATAAGTATGAAGTAATATAGGAAGTGGATTAAAAGTGGCAAATATTAGTCATTATAGGTGAAACACTAGAAATATAAAATTGAATATTTAAATAAATATAACATGGTGTGACTTATAGTGATATAATATAACATATGATATTAGAAGTAACAGATGAAAGTCTTAAGGAGATAAAACAGTAGAAATGTAAAATAGAAAAATACAATCTACTAGAGCATACTGAAAAAAACTTGAACATCAGTTTCCTGTGGTGATTTTATGACACTTCACTTTACGCCACTCCACTCTACACTATTCAACTCAACGTAATTCCACTTTACATCAGTCCACTGTACATCACTACACTGTACGCTAATACACTGTATGCCACTCCCCTGTACTCCATCCGACTCCAGTCTAGGCCAGTCCATGCTATAGCACTCTACTTTATGCTATTATACTGTGTGCCTCTCTATTCTATTACACTCCAGTCTATGCCACTTCACTGTACCCCCCTCCACTGTACGCTATTCAACTATATGCAACTCCGCTCTACAACACTATATTCTACGCTGCTTTATTCTCTGCCATTCCACTCTGCACAACTTCATGGTACACTACAGAACTCTACGCTATTCCACTAGATGCCACTCCACTTTACGGCACTCCACTGTACTCAACTGCATTATACATCGCTCCACTCTACCACAATCCACTGTATGCTACTACACTGTACAACACTACATTGTATGCCACTCGACTGTATGTCACTACACTTTATGCTTCTACAGTGTAAGCTATTACACTGTATGACCCTCCACTGAACGCCACTCTACTCTACACTATTTGACTTTATAGCACTACACTGTACCTTACTCCACTCTGCAAGTCCACTCTACATCACTCCACTGTGCGCTAATCCACTGTACACCACTCCACCCTCTCGCCTCTAGGCCACTCCATGCTACAGCACTCTACTTTATGCTACTATATTGCATGCCACTCTATTCTATTACACTCCAGTCTATGGCACTTCACTGTACCCCCTCCACTATACGCCTCACCACTGTACGCTATTAAACTATATGCAACTCCGCTCTACAAAACTACATTGTACATTACTCTACTCTGTGCCATTCCACTCTGCGCAACTACATGGTACACCACTGCACTCTACGCTATTCCACTGGATACCACTCCACTCTTCCGCACTCCACTGCACTCAACTGCAGTATAGGCCACTCCACTCTACCACAATCCACTCTATGCTACTACACGGTACAACACTGAATTGTATGCCACTCCACAATATGTCACTACACTCTAAGCTTCTACAGTCTAAGCTATTCCACTGCATTGCCCTATACTCTACGGTACTCCACTATATGCTACCCCGCTGTACATCACTAGACTTAATGCCACTAAAGTCAACGTTATTCCACTCAACACTAGTCCATTATATGCTACTCCACTGTACGGCACTCCACTCTATGCTACTCTTCTGTACTCCACTGTCACTATACTGTACAACAATATACTTTACAACACTATCCTCCACTGTTTTGTACTGCACTCCATTTAATGACACTCCACTCAAACACTGCTCACTGCACGATTATAAACAAAAAGTTACTAAAATGTTAACAACCATTGAAACCCCAAGAAAAAACACAAAGGTTAAGGATAAGATATAGATAGGAAAACATTATTTCTTTGTTGTATGCAAACCAAACTTAAACTACAAAGACATTAGAAATTCTAATATTATGGTTATAGCTTTAGTTTGTGATTTGCATGCCACATTCAAATTACTAGACGTTGTGCACCTGCCTGCACGGACTTGTCGCCACACTCACCACACTGAATGGACTGTGGTGCGTCAATTTACCATGCACTGTGTTCTGAAAAATTGTGTGATTTCAGATGTCATAACTGTTGTTGTCAATGCTATGATTTCACATGCTATAACTTATGTAATATGCAAGGGTATAGATAGTGCATTGAAAGGGAGTGAGTTGTGGTTCATGTAGTGTGGCGAGTGAGGCGATACAACTGTGTATGTTGCTGAACAACTTATAGTAATAACTCACATTTATACTTACGTACCACCTAAAATTACTATGACATATTACTTTGAGGGTGGTGTGCAAATCATAAGTTAAGGTCATAACTTTTGAATTTCTAATTTGGTTTGCAGACTAAGAAGAACTGGAGTGTTCCTGGCTATAGCTTCTCCTTAATCTTTATTTACACAAAGGTTAATGAAGTGTTAAGGTTAGGTCTTCTAATAATCGAAAGGCTGGAGCTTGCAAAGCACTGAAATTCATCAGTTATATTTACTGAGTTAATTATAACATGATTCAGTGCTATGTATGCTTATGACTTATCATATTACATCACCCATGACATTTTCAGTGACCTTACTGATGACATTACTGATGACATCTCAGATTACATGATTGATTAGATCACTGATGACATCACTAATTGCATCATCCAATGAGTGTAAGTTTGCTATACTCTTAAAAGTATTCAGTATGGTACATCTAGAGAAAATCATATATACCTTTTCTACTGCTAATACGTATGTTTTTGCAACATGCTTGGTCACCTAATTGGGCCCGGGAGTCTGGAGGGAGTTCTTGGCTGTGTGTAGTAGGGGCTTGGCCATGTAGTGGGGATTGGCTACAGGGATTGGACTCTCTTTGAAGAGCTCTGCACAGAGTGAAGGTTGTGTATTGTAGGAGTTTGGCCACCTAATGGCCTTGGCTCTCTGGAGGGAGTGGGCTGTCCGTGAAGAGCTGTGCACATGTCGAGGGATGTATATAGTAGGGGCTTAACTACAGAATTGGGCTAGGGTGTCTGGAGGGAGTAGGTCTGTCCATAAAAAGCTGTCCACGGGACAGAAGGTTTGCATGCTTAATAGGTGCCAGTGCACTTAACAAAATCACTTTAACCTTTCCTTTTTGTAAGTGAATTTCTCGTTTTTTTAGATAGATATTTAAGTAGTTAGATACCATCTCCATGCCTAAGTATAACGTCACTGAGAGAAAGTGGATTATTAATTGGAGTGAATGGTAGTCCCCAACAAGTAATAATGCCACTGTTCCTGTTAGGTTCAGTAACGGTTTCAGTAATTTAAACCTGAGCTCAACCCCTCGTAGTTATGGCACAGAACAGACAAGCTGAATTTAGGAAATTGTGGAAAGCATCTGTGCGTACTAAAATAGCTACAAAGTTAAAAACACAACATCATAAGAATTCCTCTCCAATGACATTAAATCAATTAAAATCCAGTAAGGAGAATCGGACATCTGAATTTTCTAACTTTTAAGTAAAAATAAAACCAAAAAGTACAAATTGGCAAAAGTGGCCGGAAGATACCACCACCAGAGTGATTCTCACCTATAATAGAGAATCCAAAAAGATATCAAAAATCCTTAATCAAAACTGGAATATCCTTTGCAGTGACTCTACCATAGACCATACCCTACTGGGCCAACCCCGTCATCACATACAGGAAAGGAAGAATCTCCGAGCCTTTCTGGTAAAGGGAGACATGACTAACACACAGCCAAGCATGCAGTTTGGTTTCCAGGGATTCTTTCCCTGTGGCCACTGCAAAGCTTGCAAGAACAGCACCATGAGGAAAACCTATCTATCGCCCTCACTATATATGTCTCTCGCTATCTATCTATCTATCTATCTATCTATCTATCTATCTATCTATCTATCTATCTATCTATCTATCTATCTATCTATCTATCTATCTATCTATCTATTTATCGCCCTCGCTCTATCTATGTATTTTTAATACAACAACCGTTCCGATTTTGAGAGGAGTAAACATCTCAATGCCCATTAGATTCCCCATGTTAGACTAATTTTCTGATTTGTTACCTTTGCCGTAAATTGTGAAGCGCTCTGATATCCTTTGTGACCAAGTTCGCGCTATATAAAACTTTATAAATAAAAAAATAAAAATAAAAAACTGAGCATGCTAGACTGGGGCAAAGTAAAAAGTTAAGGCTCACCATGGTTGATCGCCGGTCAGATACTGGGACTGAGTTTGTCCCAGCCAAAGAGTTACCTTCTCGAAGCAGAGCTCTATGTCAATGGATTGTTGGAGGGTGGGACCACGATGCTGTCGTCAATGATGTGGGAAGGATCTGAGTGGAAGTTCATGATTCACGCCAAAAATGCCCTCAACGTCAATCTGGTGTCAGTCAGCATGGGCCCTGGGCCATCTGATACCAACTCTCCCTCCTAAAGAGAGTCAACACATTTCTTCCACAAATTGACTTCAGAACTGCTTTCCAAGCCCTTGTACGCTTGCATCTGGATGGTGGTAATAACTTGCTCCATGGCCTCCCAGACTCTACTCTGGCACCCTTTGGGGGTCCTACATGCTGTAGCACATCTCACCCAGCGCCTGAAGAAATATGATCACATAATCCCCATCCTTATGGAACTCCATTGGCTACCCTTGCCAGCCTGCACCATCGTCAAAACCTGCTGCATCATTCACAAAGCTATCATGACTAGCACCACTGTTTATGTTACATTCAAGCATATGATTTCTGGTGGATATCGGTACATCCATAGCCAGGAATTATCAGATTAAGTAGTGCAATAAAGACAAAAACAAGACAGCAGACCCTTTCTATCTATGCACCTAGGATCTGGAACAGTATTCCTGTTTCTATCACTACTGCCCCAATTTATGAAAGAGTTGAAGACAAACCTCTTTAAATTATACAACGTTGTAATAAATTAACCCTACACTCCTCAGCTTCTTCTCCTCACATTGTTGACTGTATTCTTGTATATGACCATGTACAACCAATGGGCTACCTTTTGGCAAGGTTTGAACTTCCACATTCATTCATATATGACAAGGAAGTTGAAATTCATGTATTTGAGAAGAGTTCTCCAGTTGAGAATCTGTCATCAAAATTAAACCTGTCGTGCTATACCTACGATGATGACAACTCTCAGCACAGGCCAATAATTCTCAAATGAAGATCAAATCACTTACACCATAACATGGAAGATTTTCTGTTACTACCCAGCTTTAAAAAAGTCCCTTAATTGAATTATATCTTCTAGGATATTAAAAGTAGCTTGAAAACCAGATTTTATTTACAGTGGGTCAATGTTTAGAGGAAAGGCTGAACCTGGACAAGAATCTGCTATACAATGCTTTCCACTATAACTTAAATATGGTTGAAGACCTACCAATGGTAAAGGCTCCCCTACTACTATTAATTTAAGGCTTTCTTTAAATCAAGGATTCCTTGTTCTTAACCAACTGCTAGCCTAGTACTAGGGTTCCTATGTCAGCGATAATTGAGCAGCTAGACTCTGCATTAGCACAGAATCCACCCAAAGGAAAAGTTGCTTAGTATTGAAACCAGCTATCACTAAATCAGCGTGCATAAGCGCTCTGATATCCTTCGAGATCAAGTTTGCTCTATATACAACTTTATAAATAAATAAATAAATAAATCTAAATATCACAATGACAAATCAATTTGCTTAACCACACAAATTCTGAATGGAGAATGCTGCTACCAGGAAACCAAACAATATCCCAGAAATTTTAATACTTTGAAGTACCATATTTAGTAGAACCATTTGGACGTTGCCAACAACACCAAGGAACTTTACAACATTGTTAACCCCTTCAATGCGCACAGTGCTCCTGTGCTCATGACAAGCTGAGCTCGTCATGACCAGACCCGTTTTTATTATGGCCCAGCACAGGAGAGGGATATCATCAGCAGGGATGTGGTTAAGGAATTCTCCAATCTGGTGCCAGTGAAAACAACAACACACCCTCACAGGAGCTGTGTGACAACCTTGTCTACTTCTTCCACAACAAGATCTCAACCATATACAGAAACTTCAAACCCCAACCCACACCTGCGGACTTCCTCGACAGATATGTCAACACCATAACCAACACAAATCACACGCTGAACACCTGGAACATCCTCTCCACCCTGTTCACCTCCTCCACCATGAAATCCATCCACTCATGGGCTCCCACAGACCCATGCCTGCACCACATCTTCAACCTCAAAAACCAAGGGAGCGGCCTGAAACTCACCACCCTACTCAACACCTCTATCACCTCCGCAACATTTCCTGACACCTAGAAACATGCCAAAGTCAGTCCACTACCCAGAAAACCCTCCACCGACCCCAGCAAACTCAAAAACTGCCAGCCAATCTCATTGCTCCCATTCTCAGTGAAGGTACTGGAAAAGATCACCAATTTGTTACCTTTGCCTCAAATTGTAAAGCGCTCTGATATCCTTCGGGATCAAGTTCGCGCTATATAAAACTTTATAAATAAATAAACATTTTTGGTGCGCATGTGAGGTGGATTTAAGAAGGGACCTAGATTTGTCTCTTTGTGGCTCTTGTGTAAAAGTAGAAAGAAAGTTGTCTTTTTGGGCATTGGAGTTGCTAGGATTTTGTCTTCTGTTATCCGGTAACTGTTGAGAGAAGGGAGAGGTTGATTGAATTTGATCTTGTTGCGGATGCTGTACTTCCATGTCTTGGAGTTTCATATAGTCTAGGAATTTCTGTAGGTCTTCTGGGTCATAAAACTCTTTAGAGTCTCTGTTTCTGGTGATGCGAAAACAAGCAGATTCAAATAGTCCATATTTGATATCCAGTTGTCGGAGTTGAGGTCGCATGGAGAGGAATGCTTTTCGCCATTCATTTGTTTCCTTAGGGAAATCAGCTGCCATGTGGATGAGATGACCATCAAACGAAAAGGAGCCTTGTGAAAGAGCTGCATCCAGTAATTGTCTTGTTGGTTCATCTCGGAGAAAACTAGAAATAAGCGGCCCGGACGTGCTGCAGGGTCTTTACGTGTGGGACCGATTCAGTGAGCTCGTTGGATTTCTAAAGGTGGAATAAAAGGAATGCCAGCCAATTTTGAGAGAATGTCGCAAAGAAATGCTCTGGCCTTCGATATTTTCCGGAAACCCAAAGAAGCAGATTTTGTCTCTTCTGCTACGGTCTTCTAAATCAACGATTTTACTACGAAGAAATAGGAAATCTTGGTCTCTACTTTGGAATAAATCAAGGCGATTCTCCATCATCAGTATTCGAGAGTCAAGTCCTTTAACTCTGGTATGAAAACCTGCAATGTCTGCCCTAATTGACTTGGTCTCTGCAGCCAAAGATGTTATAGAAAACTGAAAAACTGCCAGCCAATCTCATTTCTCCCATTCTCAGTGAAGGTACTGGAAAAGATCACCAATTTGTTACCTTTGCCTCAAATTGTAAAGCGCTCTGATATCCTTCGGGATCAAGTTTGCGCTATATAAAACTTTATAAATAAATAAATAAATGTGTTCAGTGGTAGGAGGTGAAACCTGAGGCGAGCTAGTTGCTGAGGAGATACCTCCTTTCATGGGCATGATGTTGGATTGTTTGAGAACTTCTGTAAAGAGAAGTTGTTTAAGGTGCTCATTTCCATGTTTATTAGGAGACATTCAACTTTTGCTTTTGATCAGCACTCTGAGGTAATGCAAAGGCGACATTTTGTGGCTTAAAGTGGTTATAAGTAGTCGTTTTTATGCCCTTGGGATAGATTTGGTAGACTTGATATTAAAGTTGATGTGATAAAATAAGTGCCCAAAGCGAGAGAAGGATTTATTGTAGATATTTGCTAATGGTTCTCTAACTGAACTAATTAAAGTGATATTCTTTTGCTTACCTTTGTAAAAGGCTGATGCAAATCACTGTAAAGATTGTTGGTAGCAGACAAATATGAAGAGAATTAGGAAGTCTTGTTTATAAAAGATACCTGAGCAGGTGAAGAAGGCCCTGGTAAGGACAGTGCAGCAACTATCTACACAACCATTGCATGTGTGGATTTGTAGTTCGCCACTATCATTGATAGTCTGGTCTCAATTCATTCTGACAGTCAGGTGTTTAAAACGAAATAAAGGTTTCATGAGGGAAACCACCAGGCTTATAAAGTTTTCCCACCTCAGAAATAAAAAATGTCAGAAGAATTGTATATAAGCTGAGGAGTGAATTAATAAATAATTAAGTAAAGTGTTGCTTACCTCTTCTTGAAGTCCCAAGCGCTGGATTAAATAATGGGTTAGGTATCAATTAAATAAAAACGCAGGACTGACTGAGAGGAAGAAGGTTAGTTCAAAGTAAGGGAACTGAACAAGAGGTCCAGGATATTCCTATCAGGTGCTCACATGTGGTAAATTCATCATCACAGGGAGAGTGCTGTGGAAATGGTGACAATATAAAGCTTCAATTTTCAGAGGGAGCCTGAGAGTGGAAAAGGAAGATTATTAATTACTTACATCATTGCTTGCCTCCTCCTGCAATCCCAAACGTTATGTTACATCATGTGCACTATATGAGGAAAAGCGTGAACTTTCAAATGAGTAAGACAAGTTTGAAATTGGCATATGTTGAAGATTTCCCCCTTTTAAAACAATGCTGAGGAGAAAGCGGTAGCCTGGGACTTCAATTCCCAAGCTGTGTGTCAACAAGAGGCGCAGCTTCAAAAGTACCAGGAGACCCGTTCTCGGCAGTTACAAGAAGTGCTGTCTTAACGATGACAGGAGGTGCGACCTCGGCAGAGAGAAGAGTTGCGGCCTTGGCAGTAATGACCGGTTACTCACCGGTAATATTCATTACTCCAAGTCGTAGCCCTCCCCGTCCCAGTCCTTACTAATGAGCATAGCCATTAGATGCTGAAGTGCCACCCAACACAATTGCATCCGCCCGGAACCTGGGCATAAAATTCGATAACAACTTATCCTTCAAACCCCAGGCTGTAGCAGTAGCAGGCATGTGCTTTAAAATCATTAAAGCACTCAGGAAGTTCTTTGACCTTCTCCCTCTCTCGGCCAGGAAAACAGTCGCAGTGGCCTTAATTAATTCTAGGCTGGACTATTGCAATGGACTTTATGTTGGAGCAAATAAGATCGTTCTCCACAAATTGCAGATGGTCCAAAATGCGGCAGCCCGCCTTGTACTGCGCTTGCCCCGTAGATCGTCAGCTGCAGCAGCCTTAAATACTTTACACTGGCTGCCAATAGGGAAGAGAATCCTATTCAAACTTCTCCTAATTACCTTCAGGGCATTCCACCAACGTGGACCAACCTACCTACGAAAGGGGTTTAAAAGATACTATCCAGCGCGTTGCTTGAGATCCACAAGCCAGAACCTACTCTCTACACCCCATTTCAAACTGACCACTAAGGGTGGCAAATCCATCTTCGTTCTGGGAACTAAGGCCTGGAATAAACTCCCCCTTTCCCTGCGGTCTTTTTCTCAAGAAGCTTCCTTCAGGAAGGCATTGAAAACCTGGATTTTCTCTCTGCCTGACGCCGTGTGCAGGACTCTGGTGTAATGTGTGTGCAGAGATTAGGACATCTTTTTCTTTTTCCAACTTTCCATCTGAGTTGTGTAAGCGCCAAGATACTCCTTTGAGTGGAAGTAGCGCGGTAGAAATGTCCATTACATTACATTACATAGCTCATCCCACCAGAAACTCCCAAGCAACTAAAAACCCATCCCTTCCCTCCAGGCCACACCCACACCCTAAGGCATATAATCATGTGACCCGCCCATCCACATCCTGTACTACCAAGCACAAGAAGCCGAACAGGGAGGGAGGGATGGGAACCAGGACTGGGACGGGGAGGGCTACGACTCGGAGTAATGAATATTACCGGTGAGTAACCGGTCATTACCTCCTCGTCAGCCCTCCCCGTCCCAGTCCTTACTAATGAGCAGATACCAAAGCAAGAATCGGCTTCACATAGCAGAAAAACAGACTCAAGCCGCACAAGCAGAAAGTCACACAACCTGAGCAGAACGCAAGCCAGCGCTCCCAAACCCAGGAGACACAGTCCCACATATCACTCAATGACTACAGGACATAAAAGCACGAGGAGAACACCCAGCAGCATCCACACAGAACACGGCCAGGGAGCCCCATCCCGGAAGCAAGCCCAATGAGCAGCTACCCCAGAGGCGAGGAACCTCGAACCGACCCAGGCGTCAACACACCACAAGCCCAACAGCAGGCCGCACAGCCAACACAGCCACTGATGGAGAGCAGCCACAGAAGGCCCCAGAACACGACCAGCCAGCCTAAAGGCAACAAAAAGGGAACACCACCCCATAAAAAAAAAAAGGCACAGCAGGAAGGAGGCACACCGCCAGAGCCCGCACAACCGCCAAACAGAGCAGCAGCACCCAAACCCCAGTAAGAGGTACAGGACAGAAAACAGGCAGAACCAGAAACTCCAACAAGGAGTGAAGTAGTGTGGCTCACTGGTTAGAGGCGGCAGACCCGAGAGCAGAGGACGGCCCGGGACCAGGGTTTGATTCCCGGCGCGGCAGGTTTCTGGACCAGGGTCAGCGGACTCGATAATTCTCTCGCCTCGGTGCCCACTCTGATCAGCGATCACACTCGGCAACTCTGGGCATTAGCTTGCCTCATCTTCACTAACGGCCCCACCAGACCGCCGGGGATGCCTGGTCTCACCCTGGAGATACCCATTAAGGGAC
Organism: Lissotriton vulgaris; assembly: GCF_964263255.1. Taxonomy (NCBI): domain Eukaryota; kingdom Metazoa; phylum Chordata; class Amphibia; order Caudata; family Salamandridae; genus Lissotriton; species Lissotriton vulgaris. The sequence goes on from NC_141696.1 coordinate 1,403,583,502, forward strand.
CATCTCTCAGGGAAGCCAGGAAGGGTTTCGCAGCGGTCGAAGCGCCTTGGGACCCTACGGGTAAGTAGTGCGCTATATAAATGCCAATACATTTACAATACAAGGAGCAAAGGAACGAAAGAACGGCGCCAGGAGGAAATAACCCCACAACCATCCGGACGCCAAGGGGCGCACCAGCCCAACGCCCGAACCCCGAAAGGCCAACCATCCTCCACAGAGCTCGCAGGGAGGATACAGGCCGACTCAAGTCGAAGCCAATCACCCAGAAACCCAAGACAAGCCCCGGAATCCAACGCAGACACACCCTGTGTCGGACAGCAATCCAGGAAAGAAAACCCCATGACAGGCACAGGACAGGAGAGGCGAAGGGCTCTCGAACTGAGAAAAAACACAGCCAGAACACCCCAAAGCCAGGAGGTCCAGACACACCACAGCCAACCCGCAAGTGGACCAGACACCCCGAGACAAAGGGTAAACAACAAGGGACCACCGGCAAACACCAGCAAGGCCCCACCGCCAACCACAACAGAGGGAGCCAAGGCCACCCAGACCAAACCGGAGCCACCAGGACAAACGAGGCCCGACCCAGTCCAACCCGCAGCAGGACCCACGGAACCAGCGCAAACGGGGGAAAAGCACACAGCAGGCCTCCGTACAACAGAAGGACAGGGCAACCACCCCGCAGACAGAGCCTGACCAAACCAGAGAACAACCTCAACCCAAGGCACTCCCCGGAGAAGCAAAACAGGCCCAACCACGAGACACTGAACCTGGACAGCAAGAGGCATAACTCGGACAGGGAGGGAAACACCCCACGCAGGAGAGCCGCCCCGGGAAGAAAAACCCCCTGGGAGACGAAAAGTCCAAGGGGCCACAAGGAAGCAAACGCCCCCCCCTCCCAGCCGAACCGTCAAGTGAAGCCATCCCAGCACAACAAAGGCGGACGACCAAACACACCACCAGCACACAGTCCGACTAGACCCCCACGAACCTCCGGAGGAACCAAGGCAGAAAGAGGCCAGGCCAACCGAACCGACCAAGGGACAGACTGAAAGCACAGGCAATCAGGCTTCAACCCCAGACCAGAGCGAGCCAGTGCCACCAGAGGCACAAGAGCAGCAACAGCACCCCGGGCCACATGAAAGCACCACACGAACGCAGCAGCACCCGGCATACCCAGGTGACCTCCCAACCAGGCACCAACCAGGCCAGAAACTGCAGAACCCCAGATCCTTCAAACAAACAAGATCAGGTGCACCCAGGCAAGCAAAGCAAGGCAGGAAATGAACCCACCGTCCAGCGGGAGCCTGCGACAGCAGAGGCACAAAACACTCCACAGAGCACTAGAGCCCTGGTCAGAGAACCAACTTCTCTCAGGACCCAAACGGATAGCCCCGCAAGAGGCCCAGTGCAAGGCACGCCAGGGGGAACAAGAGCCACCGGGCCCAAGGACAAACCTCACAGCAGCAGGAAACAGCCGCCGAACATGGAGCCGCCGGGGAGTAGAGGAAGACCGAGCCCCCAACCACCACCGTAGTCTGCGGGGCACCGTCAGGAAAACCCCACCAACCGAGGTGCCGAAACCACCCCACGAACAGCAGCACATTCCAAACCGACGCAGGAGGCAGCAAACACCCATTGAAAGGGCCTAAACCGGAAGGAAAGAAGAGGTAGACTCAACCTACCGAATAAGGCAGGGAACACCCGGAACCCCCTAGTAGGCAAAGAAGCCGCGGGAACCGGCAAAAGAAGAATGTGTCCCGGAGAACCAGAAGGATCGACGAGGGAGACACAAGCGTGCAGCTGCCATAACCAGCACCGGACAGCAGACCCCAGAAGGGCCCCGGAACAGAAACAGGAGCGAGTACACCCCCCGACCCTGCCGAAACACTTGCACTCACAACACCGCCCCCTCAGAAACGAGACCCGAGCCCTGAGCAAAGAGCCCGCCACAGTGCCTGAGAAATGGGAAAAAGGGGCAGCACAGAACACAGCCAGTAGCCCAGCCCAACAAGGAGGGACAAGAAGAAGAGGAAGCACCCCGTAGACCCTGGGACAAGAGGAAGGAAGAGACACCCCGGCCCCATTCCATACCACCAAAGGGCAGGGCCACCAAATTAGAATGAAACGCCGCCCAAAAGCAGGCGCACAATCCCACAGATCCCAAAATAGTAAAGAGCCCGCGAAGGGAAGCACCATTAAGGGAGTCCCCCAAGCAGTACCGTCCTCCAAGGCAAAACCCAGCGAGCAGACACAGAGGACCCAGCCACCGTCGCCAACGCACCAAGGGTTTCAAAGGAAAAAGACTGCCCAGAAATGCAACTGCAGTCCCAACCCGGAAAAAGAGGCAGAGGGACCCACAACCAGCAAACCAGCACAGAAAAACCGGACAGACACACGAAGTGACCGACCCAAAAGCCAGGGCAAGACGCAGCCCGGACCGCAAAACCAGAGGTAGCACAAGCCAGCATCAAGGTCCCCCATCCCGCAAGACCACAGGAGAAGAAGGAACCGCAACCACGGACACCACCAGGCACCGAGCTGCCACACCAGCCACAGGGATCCACTCGCTACCCAGCCAGGATACCCCAGCGAACCACCGTAAAGGAAACCCCAATCGTCCAGAAACCGGGGAAAGGCATGTCCACCAAACATCCCCCACACCCCCACCTGCACAGCATACACAGAGATCGAAGAAAGGGGAGGCCCACAAGCCCCAACAACAGGTGAATGGTGAAAAAGTCCACAGACTGTCCACCCACCCAGGGCCTATGGAACCAAAATGCGACCCGAACATGGAACAGAAAACCACGAAGGCTCGCCCCCCCCGGACCCAACCAATCCAAGACAGGATCCACGCGGCAGAAGCAACCTGACCATGCCCAAAGGAAGGAGCAGCGGAAGACCCAGCGACCACCACCTCCCCGTGACAGCAGAGCCCATACATGCCAAAACCACACATCTCGAACAGGGGCACAGAACAGAGAAAGTAGCGCCCAGACCAAGCAATGCAAGATCCACCAGGGCCAATCAGGGAATGCCACACCCCCCCAGGCCAGCAGGCCAGTCCAAACAAGACAGAAAGAGGGAGCCCGGGACTCCCCCAAACCCCATGGTCCCGCCAAAGCAGTAACACAAATGTACCCGAAACAACAGGCATCTAAGGGGAATAAAAAAACTGTCGCCAATCAGACCGACACACACGTACCTGAAAGGAGGCCAGACCGCCACGCCACTGGCGAGCAGAGAAGCCAGCCGTGCACAACACACCACCCTTCCCACCCTAGGCGAACATGCCAGGCCAGGGAACCAACCCGGAAGAGGGGAGGCCCCAGCAGGAAGACAAGTCGCGCTACCACCACAGGACACCGCCTTAAACAAAAGCAATGCCCCCAAAAAAGGGCAGATAGCGACCCACGGCAGGAGAAAAAGGCCAGGGGAGGAACCAAGGACACGCAGCCCCAGCACACAGAGTCCCGACCCCCAAAAGTACCAGCCCCATGCGTGTGCCATGAGGCGCAGCCCAATATATCCAGAACACCAGGGCGCCCCCAAACTGAAGGACAACGGAACGCAATTAAATGCATAAGGACACTTGTATAGCGCACGACGCACCCGCAAGGGTTGGATAGGCACCGAGGCAAGAATTATCGGGTCCGTGGAAGTTTGAGCCCAAGACCCGCCGAGGCGGGCCCTAGAAAGAACAGGCAGCTCAAAACAGGACCGAAAGAGAGAGCAGCTTCCACATGTAAAGCAACCTGCCTCCAAACAGACACGGGAACACGAACTCCCGGACATTCCAAAGGAAGCATACAGGCACAGCATTGCCACCACGGCCCACTGTGTGAACCAAAGCGACGCCCCCTAAAAAGGGGCAGGGAGCGACCCGCGGCCAGAGGACACAAAGCCCCGGTAGACAGAGCCCCGTCCATTTAAATGAACAAAGCGTTTCCCCGCAGGGAAATTGCAGAGTCTGTTCTCGCGGCCGCTTTATACAATGCTCTGTGCGCATCCAGTACGATATCTGCATCGTGTACTGCCTCCCAGGTAACAAAAACAAAAAAGGGAAACACGGGCCCGAGACGAGCACCGAGCTCCCAAACACACCTCCCAGGAGGAGCCAAACCGCCACGCCACTGGCGAGCAGAGAAGCTAGCCGCGCCCAACACCCCCCCCCTCCCTCCCCGGGTGTACCCGCTAGGGCAAGGAACATACCCGGAAGAGGAGAGGCCGCAGCAGGGAGACACCACCCCACACCAGGCAGTCAAGGCCCCCCAACCCCACGGTCCCGCTAAAGCAGGGACTCAAAAGTACATGACAAAAACAGGTACAACAGGGGAACAAACGGCCGCCCAGCAGGCCGTTTCACACTCACCCGAAAGGAGGCACCGGTCCAGTACCCCCACGACGAAGTTGCCAGGAAATGAATTCCGCAGAAAAAACAAACAGGATGTGGATGGGCGGGTCACATGATTATATGCCTTAGGGTGTGGGTGTGGCCTGGAGGGAAGGGATGGGTTTTTAGTTGCTTGGGAGTTTCTGGTGGGAGGAGCTATGCTCATTAGTAAGGACTGGGACGGGGAGGGCTGACGAGGAGGTAATGGAAGGCGTGGCCTCGGCAAGGGCGAAGGGCGCAGCCTGGGCGGTAGCAGGAGGCTTGGCCTCGACAATAAGGAGAGGTGCGGTCCAGTCAGCAATCGGAGGCCCGGGATCAGCAATGGCAGGAGTTGCAGCCTTTGAGCTAGAAGGAGGCGCAGCCTCGACAGCAAGAAGAGGTGCAGCTCAGGCGATGACAGGAGGCACGGCCTCTGTAGCTCAGGGGGTGTGGCCTTAGTAGTGAGAGGAGGCGTGGCCTTGGTAGACGCGGTAGGCGAGGAGCACGAGGAAGATCGAGGCCTGTGCGGACTCCTCACCAACACTGAACTACGGCAAAAAAAATGACTACCCAGGTACCCTTTAAAGAAAGCGTTTTATAAATGCAGTTGCTGTTAAAAGACTTGTCAAGTGGTTGGAAAATGCCATTCATTCATCTCTCAGGCAACACCCCATCACAGTTGTCCACCCAGATACCACCACCCCTGAGGGGTTCCTACAAACACTCACTTTGAAAATATCAAATATCCACCCCACCCCCACTCCCCCCCCCATCAGTCGCAGATTTGCATGTGCCACTTGGGGTTCTAATCATTCCTCTAAAATCTCACTCAACACACTTTATTTCTCTGATATAACCCCCCGTCCTTGGTGCTGCATCCGCACACATACCATGAGTTCTTCCCACCCACCTTCCCTCCCGTAAAACCAAAACCTCAATTATGCTCAACATTCCATTGTGCAAGGCTTTTTTTTTAACATTATATTATATAGCGTGAACTTGGCCCGAATCGGGTATCAGAGCACTTTACATAGCACCAGTTGCATTACATGAGGACACATTCATTTTTGTTAGGGACGGGGAGATTAAGTGATTTGCCCAAAATCACAGGATGTTCAGCGTCATTGCCGAGACTTGAACCCAGTTCCCCAGATTTGAGGTTGGCCGCCCTAGCCATTAGGCCAACTCCTCTCCCCTTGCTCTATGAACCAATTACATACAAACCCAATATTCCAACTCTGGATCCCTGACCCTCATTCTGAGTCCCATTGTAATCATGATCCAGGTGACCTGTAAGCCACAGTATTGACGAGAAAAAACCTGCACAAATGTCAATTTCACATAATTAATACCACTACATCGTCAAGGTAAGTACATATAGGAAAGTGTAATTTTACTATTCTAAAACCACATCCACTACCTTTACCAATAGTATCTAAATGAATACTTTGACAACTCAGATACCTTGTGGAGGGAGCCAGGCCTTGCACAGAGAAGCACTCGTGCTCTCTGGACTAAGCAGAGGCTGGGATCCACACCTGAAAGGTGTTGTGACTCCCCAGCCCCCACCTGCCATCTGTGGTTAATATATCTTCCATGGTTCGGGCAACAATGGAAGCCTGGAACAAGGTGCAAGTGACATGAACATTTTCCACCCGAATTTCACCCCAGATCCCGATCATGGGAAAACCCAACTTTTCCCTGGCTGTTCAATGAACCGCCTTCTTGCAACGGCAAAATGTTAATTGTAAGAGAGTGGGGGCCTTATTTGATCAGGACTGCCTTATGGACTTTGAGCAGATTCAATTAAACTGAGGGGGGAGGGGAGTCATAAAACTTTAGTTATGTTAATAACTTTTGTACTGTTACACCTGGTGTAGGTGGGACAGAGCCTAGGTGCAGGGCCAGTGCAAATAGCCTGGCCTCAGCTAGGCCTCCCTCGGAGACTGTGTGCCCAGCTTGTCTTGATGTAACAAGCGTGACATATAGTCAGACCCGCCCAGTATATCGCAATTTTGCGATCTGAAAAAAATATGCAAAATCGTCCCATGATTTCTACAAGAATGCCAGCGAAAATTAAAGCTTTCTTTTTTTTATTAGACTGATCCTGATTATTGGCTTTGCGCTTTCGTGCAAAGCCAAAAATTGAAGGTGAGAAACAGGCCAGTTTTTGACAGAGGTGTGACAGGTTGCAGATGCAAGCTGATGGCCTGGCCCCCTGTATATCTACTTTGGCCCCCCTCCCTCTCCACTGCTATGTGTCTCGTGCACCAGTGTGGTCGAAAGCCACTTTGGGGATTTTACTAATCTGACAACTGTATGAAAAACAGTTTCACATAATGCGCAGGAACAAGTTACATTTCTGATCTAATTTATAATCTTCAAATGTTTTGGGAAAAGTTTTGCCTTGGGGCTTAGGAACGTCTGACAGAAAAAAGAGTGGCTTATCAGCACACATCAGACACATATGTGATATGGGACCAACGCAGTGATCATTTTTGTAGTGCTATCATGCTGTTAGCCAGTGCTTTCTGCTACTGTATGTTATGTACAATTTTATGTTGCAGAACCCGCCCGCACCTGTCCTCCGGGTTTGATCAGCAGTATACAGTGATCACGAAACAAGCAAATTCCATCCAGCCCAGGCAGAGAATGCAAGGTATTCATCTTTAACCAAAAGATTTTTGCATAAATTGGATCTCGAATTTCTTTTGCCAAACCACTGTTTTGACTTAGGTTAGCCCAGTTGCTTTAGCTGATGCAACCAGAGATACTGTTCCGGAATGTGATAGGTTGTTAAATGAAAGCCCATGACTTTAACAATGTGTTCCCGGCATTGAGTCGTCAATTAAACTTAACAGGCCATGGCAAACGGTAAGTCTCAGCTGCAAGGCTGTGACTAGCGTTTACTTCTCGGTGGATTTCAAGAAGTATTTTTAACACAGGCACATTTTCTGCCTGGCAATAAAATACAGCAAATTTGTCAGATTGTGGGCACACATTTAGCATTGGTTTGCTGCAAAATTTGCCACTGCAGGCTGCAAAATCTTAGAGGGTTTGTATAGTTGCAGGGCCTGATCATAGGCCACGCCGTGCACTCAAGGCAGGCCTGCTGATCCGGGACCACCTCCGAAAGTGTCCAAGGAAATAAGAAACCTTGGAATTAAAATGTGCTTGTAGCTATCAATGAATGCCTAAGTGGGTAAGTTAACAGGATCTAGCTTCGTTACTATGAAAACTCTGCAATACATCGACCCTCACCTACGTTTTCCACGCAAGGTCCAATCTACTATCTCTCTTGTATTGTCTAAACGTGATTACGCCAATGGCACTACCATGAATCGCCTCTATCAGACTACAACAAATTCAAAAATCTGCTGCCAGGCTACTCCTGCATACAAAGCCACCCGTCCTCGTCTCCCCTGCCTGAAGGGGCCTATATTGGTTGCCATTTGCCCTTAGATCCATTTTCAGGCTTCTTTGTATCACCCGCAAAGCAATACTTGTGACAGGACCATTTTCATCAGAAAATCACAAAATACATACAACAAAGAAACCTCTACTTCAGATTGGTTCCCGCCTCAAAATCCCAGCAAACAAGCAAAAAACATGGACCATGGGTGTATCATCATTCTCTGTTCAAGCAGGCAAACTATGGAATTCATTACCCCCAAACATAAGATCCAAATATAACCATCTTATCTTCAGAAGATTACTCATGAGCTGGCTCCACCCTACTGAGAGAAAAACAAGGACCCCCTGGGTATCAATAATACACAGATTCCTATTGCAGGGTAAAAACCAATGTGAGTTCAAAATCCTAGGCCATCCACAAAATAAGTGACCATAGAGGCTGGGACCAATGGAGAAAAAGAATTGTCGAAAGATAATGTGTATATTAAAAAATATATAAATTTAATTAGACATAGATAAAAATCATATAGAGACTCAAAATAATAAGTCAAACTATATGATACAGTAAAACAGTGACATATACAATTCTTGAACAAAATACATCAAATACATTCATTAAAAAGCAAATACATCATAGTAACAGTGTAGATCCCGACTGATTTTAACAATTATATACAAAAAGATTTTTACTAAAAAGACGGTTGCACTTATTAGAAGATTATTAAATGGACTCAATTTAATAATCTTCTAATAAGTGCAACCGTCTTTTTAGTAAAAATCTTTTGTTCAAGAATTGTATATGTCACTGTTTTACTGTATCATATAGTTTGACTTATTATTTTGAGTCTCTATATGATTTTTATCTATGTCTAATTAAATTTATATATTTTTTAATATACACATTATCTTTCGACAATTCTTTTTCTCCATTGGTCCCAGCCTCTATGGTCACTTATTTTGTGGATGGCCTAGGATTTTGAACTCACACTGGCTCTACCCTACACCACCCTACCCTACCCTACATGACCACCGTATTAAAAATACAAATGTACAGTAATCTATACTACTATTATAAAGAGAGAACTTGCACCTTTAGGCAAGGTAAACTCGGGAACCACAGCGCCAATCTACACACCCGATACATCGTTGAAATCGGCAGGGTGTGTAGATGGTCATAGGCTTTAAAAAATAAAAAAATAAACGTTATATAAAAAGTTAAATTTTTACAAAAAGTAGTTCCCCCAAAGTAGCACCGGCCGCGACTGTGCATCGTCACGTCAGGAGCAGGGGAGGAGCAGCGTCCCAGGAGCGGCGGACATGGCGCGCAGGGGAGGAGCGGTGAAGTGAGGCCAGCGGCGGAGCGGAGAGGCGGATATGGCGCGGGGAGGAGCGGCGGCGGACAGGTGGTGAGTGGCAGAGCGGCGGAGCGGAGAAATATGGACCGGCGGTGTGAGCAGCAGAGGCAAGGTAAGAATCCGGGGCAGCCAGGGTCGGGGCATGCGGACGGGGCACGGGCTGCTGAGGAATGTCAGGGCAGGTGGGGGTAGGGGAAGCCAGCATTTCAGGGTTGCGTGCTCTCCCGCCCCAGCCCCCGCCACAACATTGTCCGAGACACAGACAATGTCGTGGCGGGCGGGGGCCTGGGCGGGAGAGCACGCAAACCTGAAATGCAGCCCCCAGCCCCCTTCTACCCCAGGCAACGCTGGGGCGGGCTGCTAGTAGTATGCATAAAACACCAATGGTGAATTTGATTACATGCATGTATTCAGATATGTTCCATCTCTTTGTACATATACACAATATTTATTATTAAAATATATACATTCTTATATTTATGCTTAACAAAAGTACAAATGTATATATTATTTGTGATTAAAATGTGTACACTCCTCACATTTATGCTTAAAATATATATAGGTCATTCCATAAATAATATGTAAGTATTTGACAACATGCTTATGGATCTTTATTCATTATAAACACTCATATCACAATATATAAATATGATAATGCAGAAACTATGTGTAAATGTTAACTATCCAATATACTTATTACTTAAAAAGATCTTTAATACATAAATCAAACAAATTACATATAAAAAGAAATAATACTAATTAATTAATTAAAATGTCAAACATATGGGTAAATATATTTATATATATATATATATATATATTTATACTTACTAAAAGAGTGAAAATAAATAAATGTATTTAAAAAAGATAAACACAAAATATTGCATATATGTATAACTTGATCACTATATCTATATATAAGTAGATCAATACATCAACAACATATCAGAAGATGAATGTTTGCTTGTGGGTCAGTTTTCCTGTGATAACACACATCTGCACGATGTGTGAATATAATTATAGTAATTGTATCTGTAAGAGCTTCACTATTGAAATACTGAGGGACAAAAAAAACGTCATTTACAGCAAGAAAGGAACGCCTGAGTTTGCAAATATTTATCCATGCATGTACATATGGAACTCTATCCAGTACAATTGTATATCCCTGTAATCTTTTCCAAATGCTTATCACATTCAAATCTCTATGTATGTATATGTCTTGCGTGTGGTCTTGTATCTGCATATTTATATATTTTACTTCAATTGCAGAGAAGAGAAAAATAAATAACCTATCTCCCCAAACCCCATCGAATCACCACTGTATGACTCATCTTATTCATCTTTCAAAATATCCCCAACTTCCACTCTATGACTCATCCCAAACCTCTTTTACTCTTATGAACTTCCAAATAACTCTTTCCAAACTCTTTCCTCCTCGATTCATCCTTTATCCTTTTCATCCAACAAAGCACGCTATCTGGTGAATTGACACAGTGCCCAACCATATGCTGTACACAGTGGGGGTTGCACCCTTCTCCCAACCTCATATGAGACCCACCCGTGCTGTGCATGCCCTTTGTCCATGTGCAGTGGGGGCTGTTTTCAGGGCTTGGCCTGTGGTTTAATCCTGCTCCCAACCTCCCCTGCGGCCAAACATCACTATGCATCTTGATGCATGGGGGTTCTAAATACAAATTTTAACTGGGGAATTTTACAGGCACACTGACAGCTCTCTCACACGCTGAATTCTCTTCTCCCTGCCTCGCCCAGCCGTCTTTTGTGAATTGCTGTTGGCGGCGGCGGGCGCCATCTTAGGTAGGGCTGGGGGTGCTCTCTAGTCGCGCCGCCCTCCCACCCTCCTCACACCCTATAAAATGTGCATCCCGGCCAGACGGCGCAGCGGGCTGGCGCAGCGGGCGCGCCGGATGCGCGCCGAAGCCGCGCCTAAGCCAAGCCCGTCTGCGCCCGTCCGCGACCGGACACGGCCCAGGGCCCCAACCCCTGGCCCGGCTTGTAGACTCACCTGGAGCAGGAGTGAACTAGTAAGTTGTTCTTCAAATGTGTGCACCCCTGGACTCCACAGCGTTAGAGTAGGGGAGCATGAAGGGTGTCGTCACTGCCAATTCCGCTTCAGCATAGCGAAAGCAGACAGCAAGATTAGCAACTTCTCACTGTCCTGTGGCCTCATCAATGTTAGATCGCTGAGCTGTCATAAACATGATGTATATGACCTTCTCACTGATAAACACCCTGATCTGCTGTTCATTACAGAAACGTGGCTTGATACCAACTCTGACCCCGATATCATACAGGCCTTACCAGATGACTATCAGATGGTGCGCCTGGACAGACCGATAGGCAGAGGAGGCGGAATTGCGATCGCCTTTAAACAACAATGGGCTTGCAAACTAGAACCAATTAGTTTGGCAAGCTGTGAGGCGGGCATTTTCACCATAACAATTGACGGAAGCATGACTATAAAAGGCCTGCTAGTTTATCGCCAACCAGGACCTATGTCCAGATTTAAAGGCAACCTTCTAGAGTGCGTCACTGAAACAGCGATAAGAAGAGATAAGTTTCTGTTGCTGGGAGACTTAAACGCACATCTGGAAGACCCACTAGACAAAGGAGCGATGGAGTTCCGGAAAGAACTTCACACCCTACAGCTAGAGCTTAAGGGGCAGCTTCCAACACATAACCGTGGGCATCTGTTAGATCCCATATTTGCCAATTGGGAGGATGTTTTGGTTGCTCCCCCAGAGCCCCTGCCCCGGACAGATCACTTTTTAGTCCCATTCGTTATTCACCTGCCTAAGCATAAAGTTAATGCTCTCGCCCCTCTTAACTACCCTTGTCGCAGGTGGGCAAGATTCTCCTTGCCAGAGTTTAACAAGGCTCTCATCGCGGAAGGGCCCCCAGGAGGCAATGATGTGGCAACGGCAAACAAATTGCTCAATGACCGCATCACGGCTGCTCTGGACTGCACGGCCCCATTGGGCCGGCCAACAAAAGGTGTCCACAGACAAAGAACGGCTCCCTGGTTCAGCGAGGCGCTGCGCTGCGCCAAAAGGGACTGCAAACGAGCAGAGAGACAATGGAGAGTGGCATATGATGACCGGATGAAAGAGGCCTATCTCATTAAGAGACGCACCTATCATAATAAAATCTGGATAGAGAAAGCCACATATTATGCAGACAGAATCCACGGGGCAGAGAACTCTGCCAGGGAACTGTTTAGCATATATAAGTCCTTAGCCACCCCAAAAACCTCTACTCAAGATGAAGATCACTCAGTAGCAGCATGCAACCGCATCGCTAACTACTTCGGAGACAAAGTGTCTAAAATTTACTCTGCTTTTCCCGAAATCCCACCTGCAGCGGAAGAGCCTGCAGACCCAGTAGCAGAGGAAGATGATCAAAATCTGCTACTTAATTTTACCATCCCCTCACCGGAAGAGCTAGTTAAAATCTGCAGATCTGTTAAATCTGGCTCCCCCCGAGATCCTGCATCCCCAAAAAGGTTGAGTGACAGTCTGGACACCCTCGAACCCTATATCAGGCACGTGCTAGATGTCTCCTTCCGATCCAGTTCTATACCTGAGGATTGGAAACAGGCGGTGGTGCTTCCCCTCCGCAAGAAGCCCAACATTAGCTTTGAGAAGTTGGACAACCTACGCCCCATCTCTATGCTGCCTTATTTTTCTAAGGTAGCGGAGAAGGTGGTAAACAAACAGCTAATTAAATATGTGGAGGAAGGCAACCTTCTTCACCCTACCCAATTCGGGTTTCGGCCCCGTCATTCTACGGAGTCCGCCCTTCTTAGGGCCACCGAATCCCTCAGGCAGGGTGCAGACGAGGGACAACCCATGGCTCTAATCCTATTAGACCTCAGCGCTGCGTTCGACACTGTAGCACATTCCATCTTGCTACAGTGTCTGAACAAAGGTGGGGTGAGAGGGGCAGCGTTGAAATGGATTTATTCATTTCTTACTGGCCGAGGCTTCCAAGTGAGGCAGGGTGACCACTACTCTGAGCGAATTTCTTTGGACCAGGGGGTGCCGCAGGGCTCGTCCCTGAGTCCAACACTTTTCAACCTTTATGTCGCTCCGATCGCCACCTTAGTAGAGAGTCACGGCCTCCGTATGGTGTCGTATGCCGACGACACGCAGTTGGTTATCTCCCTGTCGCGTGCACCCGGTCTCTCGGCGGACATCTTCAGAGCCTGCATGCAAGATCTAGCTGCCTGGATGTCCGCCAACTGCCTCAAGCTCAACGGAGGCAAGACCGAGGTGCTGGTCGTGGGGGGCTGCCAATCAGCGTGGACGTCGGCATGGTGGCCATCTTGTCTAGGTCCAACACCCATTCCGTGCCAGAAAGCAAAGAACTTGGGCATCTGGTTCGATACTGACCTTACCTTCGGCCCCCAGATCAATCAGGTGGTCGGATCATGCTTTGGGACCCTCAAAAGTCTCAGGAAGACTTTGAAGTTTTTACCTGTGAGAGCCCGACAAACCTTGGTGCATGCACTAGTCACATCAAAGATGGACTATGGCAATCTTCTCTATTTAGGGACCTTGGAGAAGAATCTCAGCCGCCTACAGGTCCTACAGAATGCCGCTGCCCGACTAGTGCTTAGACTACCCAGAAGAGCCGCATCTGCTGCGGCCCTCCGGTCTCTGCACTGGCTCCCGGTCAGAAGTAGGGTAGAATTCAAAGCACTATGCACATGCCATCGGATCATCAATGGGAGATCTCCTCTCCCTTTGCAAGGACTACTGACGTCTTACGAGCCGTCCCGCTCCTTGAGATCTTCCGGCTTTGGATTCCTGGTTGTTCCCAAGGTGTCTAGAGCACGGATGGGCGGAAGATCCTTCAGGTACCTTGCAGCCTCTAGATGGAACAAACTACCCATGGCATTGCGATTAGAGCCATCAGAATCAATCTTTAGAGCCAAGCTTAAAACTGCACTATTCACTCAGTAAGGTATGCCGCTTCTGTGGGTTCCAGTAAAAGACTCTCCTCAGCGCGGGGACACGCCGCTGTTGCGTCACCATGCGCTTTACAAAACCCCCTAAATAGAAAAATAGAAATATATGTGCAGCAAAGCTTGACCACAGGGGTGGCCTGTGGCTAGGCCCTGAGTCTAACACACTGTGTGCCCATCTACTTCTGTGTAGGCCTTCGACCTCGGCCAACCACTGGATCCAATAGAAACCATTTGCAACTTCTTTTTTTTAAAGTTGTTTTTATTAAGTTTTTCAAGAGGGATTTTTTTTACAGTCAAATCGTGCTTAAATAACATAGTAGCTATTTTCCCATACACAGATAAGGGTTTTCATTAGCCTGTAAAGTATCCAATTATTCGTAGTCAAGCTACCGTTCACAAAAACATAATAAAAATACAAATAAACATTGCAAAAAACAGTGGAGCAATCATACAGAAGAGATTATAGTGAGCATGCACCACATATCTATTTGTGCGCTTATCCAATTTAACAGTCCCATCCAAACAATCTATGAATAACAACTAAGGTGAGAGGTCCGTCAGGTCAGATCCATTATTTTATACAACCAGTATCTTATCACAATTGTTCAATGAAGAATAACGGCACCATTAAATGTCTATGGAGTATGATTGTAGACAGTTTTTGAGGGGCTGCCAAATATCACGGGGGCATGAGGTGACTGGTAACCACGTAGCGTGGATGTCACTCATAGTGTCACAATAAGTGAGATCTCAGAGCCACGCTTGGACTGATGGTGTTTGTGTCCTGCCCCAGTGTAATGAAACTTCTCTCTTAGCTACTAGTAGAGCAATACCGCTAAAGCGTCTGAAGCTCCTTTTAAGGGGTTTAGCATATTTTAATATGGCTGGCAATATTTCGGGGGACATGGCAACAACAACATTTTTTTTTTAATGTGCCTATTTTTAGTAGTGTTTTCTTCGTGATTGTTTCCATGGAAGGTGGTATCGCCGGATTATCGGGCAGCGGTATGTGTGCGGGGAGTAAAGAGTTTTCTGACTCAAGTATTTTCTTACTTTAATCCATTTCCAGCAAGTGGTTGGGACTGTTTACATTTCCGTAGGATTACGGGGGCGACCCTGTGGAAGCAATGCCGATAAGGTCTGCGGATATATTTGTGATCTATCAGGTTTGAGGTATTGTAATCGGGCGTTTGAATGGTACCAGTAGTATGTAAAGTGGGTTTGGGCAATTAAATAATAGAGATAGAAATCGGGGACTCCGAGGCCTACCCGCTCAAAAGGCATGGTTAATGTGTTCCAGTTCACTCTTGGCTGTTTGCCTGCCCATATCAGTCGGGTTAAGAGGGAGCGAAGTGTATCAAAGAAGGCCATCGTTAACAGTAAGGGGATGTTTAAGAAAAGCGCAGGAGCACTACCATCTTATTGACAGCTATTCTACCCGCTATTGGGAGTGGGAGTTTCATCCATTTAGGAATTAGAGATTCGAGTCGGTCAATCGCCGGTCTGTAATATAACCATATTACTTCAGCGAAATTACAATGCAAATATATCCTCAGATATTTGGGAGGTTCTGTGCACCAATTCAGTCGAAATTCAAGGTTGAGGGGTGGGTGTCAGAGCAAATATTTCAGATTTGGTCCAGTTGTTGACCAGACCCGAATGTACGCTGAATTGGACAACTTTTCGTAAACGGGTGGCAAATTTTCCAACATGACGTCATCTACGTAGACGCTGTAAGGGGGCCCGTATGAAGCTGTAGCCCCCGGTGTAAATGGTGTTCCTGAATATGACGGGCCAGTGGGTCCATAGCAATAATGAATCATAATGGGGGGAGCGGGCAACCTTGACCGGTGCCCCTAGTCAAACCAAACTGTTGTGTGATCATGCCATTTATTTTGAGACGAGCAACGGGGGAAGAGTACAGCAGCCCAACTAATTTTAAGAAACTGTCTGGAATTCCCAATTTCTGCATGACAGCAATTAAATAAGACCATTCTAAAGAGTCGAAGGCCTTTTCAGCGTTGAGTATTACTGCGACCGCCGGCAAAGGGGGGTCCATCTGACTGATTACCAAGAAAATTGGACGTAGGTTAAGTGTCATGGATCAGCCCGATATATAGCTGGACTGGTAGGGACACAATGCGGTATCTACAAGTAGTGCTAATCTAGTGGCCCGCACTTAGGCGAGGATTTTGTATTCATGGTTGAATAACCAGAGCGGCCTGTAGGATTGGCATTTCTGGGGGGATTTATCAGGTTTAAGTAGCAATGTGATAATCGCTTCGTGCATAGTCGGTGATAGGGTGCCAGTCTGCAATGCTTCGTCAGATACTTCCAATAGGTGGGGAGCTAGTTCATTTTGATTTGCTTTGTAGAAATCCCCATTGAGTCTAGCGGACCCCGGAGCGCGACTGCTGGGTAGTTCTTTAATGGCTTGCTTAATTTCGTCTTCGTCTATGGGGGAGGCCAAGAATTCTCGCTGTCCGTCTTCTAACCATGCCATGGCTATTTCTTGAAGATATGCATCTAGGGTCTGTCCACTGGGCGGGCATTTCATCTGATCTAGTTTAACATAATAGTCAAGGAAAGTTTGTATGATATCTGTCCCTACCGTCACTGGGTAGTCAGTGCCTACATCCAGTTGTGTAATAAATGTAGATTGGTTTTGGGACCTAAGACACTGTGCGAGTGTCCTGCCGGGTCTCTCTACCTCGCCGTAAGTTTGCGCTCAATGGATATTTACCTAAAAATTTGACCTCACGAGCTGCGGCATCTGTAAACTCCATTAAAGCTGAACGCTAGAGCAAAATCGCCATGGATGGGGTAGGTTGCATTCGGGTATCCACGTCTTTTTATTTCTGCTCGATTCTCAATAATTCAGTCAGAATGGAGCGCAAGACTCCAGCTTGCTTGAAGATACATACCCCACGGATAAATGCCTCAAAGGCGTCCCAGAGCGTGAGCTGAGACTTAACGGAGCCCTCATTAAGTTCAAAGAATTCAGTAATAGCACTTCCAATTTCATTATGAAACACAGAATCCAGTAGGGCAGTGTTTCCCAAACTGTGGTCCGCGGACCCCCAGGGGTCCGTGACACATTCCCAGGGGGTCCGTAGGCAACAGTTTTAAAAGCACAGAAACGTTTCTTGTATAATTAGCAGCTTTCCAGCAACAATAAAAGTGTCAAGAGAATGCCAGTGATTAATGTACCTGCTGGAGAGTGAAGAGAGTTTTGTTCAGTGGCAGCTTTGAATTAACTAATGTAGCACAGAGGGTTAATGTGCCTACTGCAAAGAACGTGTAACATGCATCTTAAAAAGCAGTATTTTATGTGCCTAGGTTCGTGGTTACTGCTTTTGTCACAGCGATTCTTTTTTTACTGTGCACTTTATAAGTGACAATCGTAAGCTAGCACAGTGACCTATAGACTGTCAAAGAGCTGCTTGCAAACTGCATGGTACCAGTTAGTAACTTATATTTTGCCCCAGTTATTAATTATCCTGAAGGACTGGGTTTTTCTAAGGCCCAGCGGTGCCAGGGATAACACCTAACACCTTCGTGGGTAACCTGTTCCGGCGTACAAATGACAGAGACACGGGACACTTCCTTCGGCATCAAAGATTCGAGGTTTATTTAATGCAGGGAACACAGAAGTCACAGGAAGTACAACACGTGTAGGTTCGAGGAGTCTGATTCAAATTGTATCTGTGGATCGCTCCTTTTATACAGTTTTCTCTCATAGGTTAACATGTACACAAAAGATTACAACCTGGTTCCCATCGTAAAGACCATAAGGGGTCGCTTTCATGTATTCAGGGCCCGGAACATAAGTACAGTGGCGTTTGGTAGTTCCCAACTGTAAAAACACATCTTCCCACCATTAGTACATTCCATTCAGCAGTAAACAAATCAAGGAAAGGACAGAAACAGGTGCAGAGGAAGACAAGGACAGAGAACAGAACGAAGGGGGTGTAAAAGGGGTGGTACAAGGAAACACTAGTTGCAGGCATCAAAGGGACGTGCCTAATGAGATGCACAGCTAAGACAATAGACCGGCACGGCAAGATGAGCCTCGAGCGGGGCCATCTGCCTTACAGTGTCATCCCCCTCATCATAAAGACACCTTCAAAGAAAACATGTCTTCCGCAAGAGTTTGGGAGTCCCAGGGTCGCGAAGCGGACAGCGTCCGTTCGCTGGCTACTTGAGGGCAAGAAACAAAATGGATGCCGTATCTAAGATGGAACCCGTGGGTTCAGATGAAGAAACCCACAAAACAAACGAACGGTGTAGGCTAGTACAGTGAAAACGCGTACACCCACTAAACTCGTCATTTGCGGTTCAAAGATACCAGACTCGACCATATTCGTGCGAGTCGAAAACACCACTTACGATTGTCACGGAACCTCAATCCTGATGCTGCTAAAAAGATATATTTGGGTGGAAATACATTTTTAATGTTAAAGTCAATGCTAGCAATTGAGTTATGTTCTGAATCCTGAGTTTGTGCTTATCCAGACCAAGCACTCTTTAACCATTTTATATACACACTGATTTACATGAATGATTCAATGTCTCTATATGTGTGTTATGTAAAGTGCTCTGACATCCTACAATGGTATGAGAGATGCTATAAAATAAATACAATACATGTGACAGTGGGGCTATTTCTACAATATAAAATACTAAGGGCCAGATGTACGATCTGTTTTTATATGCGCGAATGGGTTCGCGGCCCCGTTTGCGCATGCAAAAACCTATTGGGCCATGTACATAGCCCATTTCGTGAGTCACAATTTGTTTGCGACTCTCTAAATAGGTTTTGCAACTTGCTATTGGGAAAGGGCATTCCCTTCCAATTAGCGAGTCTCAAAACCATTTTACAAATGTTTGCGGTGGCAAAACAGTCACAATTACCACCTACTTCAAGTAGATGGTAATTCATTCGCAAATGGGAAGGGGTCCCCAGGGTACACCTTCCCCATTGCAAATGCATTCAAAATTATATTTTAAGGGCAGGCAGTGGTCCCAGGGACCTCTACCTGCCCTTAAAAAATGAAAACAAAACGTTTCATTTTCTTTTTTTTTTTAAATGTATGGTAAACAGGCTGCATTTTTTTCTAAAAAAACGCTTTATTTAAAAGCAGTCCGAGACAGGGTGGCCTGCAGAGCCCAGCAGGCCACCATCGCTGGGAGGGCTGGCATTTCCAATGGGCTTGCAAATTGCGAGAGGCTCATTAATATTAAGGAACCTCGCAATTTGCGACCCCATTGGGAATCCCAAACAGTGTTAAACACACTGTTGTACATTTCATTTAGCGACTCGCAATTTGCCACTCGCAATGTGTCGCCAATTGCGAGGCGCTAAATGAAATGGTCGTACATCTGGCACCAAAATCCTTAGTACTTTTTAGTATTTGTTTTGTGTGCACACGTGTGTATTTTTTTCAAATTACTTTTTTAATGTTTGAAATGTAACTCATACAAATTGCTTGGGGGTCCCCGGCTTCCAGTGGTAACTCAATGGGGGTCCTCAGGAGTCAAATGTTTGGGAACCACTGCAGTAGGGCATGCACAGGGAATCGCCATAGAGGATACTGCCGGGGGATAGATGGGAAGGCAATTTCTAATAATACCGGGGAATGGTCGGAAATAGTATGGGGAAAGTATTTGATACTACGCACCTCTGTCAATAGCTGCGGTGTTCAGTCAAAATGTGACCATGTGCCGTGTCGGGATGAATAAAACGAATAATTACGAACTCCTGGGTGATTGAGACACCAAGGGTCTGCCAGCAGTGATGATTTCAGGAGTGCAAGGAGGTTGTAGTAATGGCATATTCCTTTATGGAATATGGTTTAGGAATACTGTGTATTTTAAGTATTGAATGTAGTATGTAGAATCTTGTACATGTAATCTCTGTAACTTTGTAAACTGTTATGAATGTTATGATTCCTTCTCTTCAGTCAGCTTCACTTGAGCTGCATGTTTCCTTCGTACCTTCTTCTAAATATCAAAATAAAAAGAATACTTCAACTCTACTAATTCTTATCTTCAATACGTATTGCTGCAAGTTAACTACAATTTTTGGCGACGAGGATTTCTAAAACAGAGCTCATGAAGATGGAATTGACGGCAATACCTTAACAACAGATACCACGGAAGTTGTTTTTCTTTATTGGACTTTCATGAGTACTTTAATGAAGTGTGTAATGCGTGAATCCCAATTGTTTTCCACCGCAGACTGTGTATTACTTTTGATGTGAGATCGTGGCACGCTACTACTAGAGTACAACTGTTGTTGATAACAAATTAAGGGCTGACTGTATTATGTGGATCATTGAAAACGGCATCGACGGATTTCATTCTGCGAAAAAGTTGAGTTTTAAAGCTTGTTATTTCACATTTGGCACTGCGAGCAAGCGTTGAACTGAAGATGATGTGCTTACCTTTGAATCTGGCGCACGCATCCGGAGCTCGAGTTCACCAGCTTTCAGCGTTTGCTTCGCAACGCTCACACACGCATCAGAGTGTCAGAGCGTCACAGCGCACAGAACGTCACAAAGTCCAAAGGTCACGCACGGCAGCCATTTTCGAGAGCTAAAAACTTCAGTTTCCACAGCAATCAAGCAGCTGGAAGCACAGTGAAGCATACTAAGCTGTTAAAGCGAATCTAATCAGTTTTGGACATCGATGTTCTTGGATTTGAAAGGTATTGTTTGACATCTTTGCGAAGGATATGCATGCAGCATCAATTTCTTGAGGGAACATTTTTTTGTGTGTTTTCTTGAAGTGGAAAAACTTTCTTGAACCTCCATTCAGTTTGGGAACTTGGTTATTTTTAGTAACTGTGACTACACAATTCAGCCCACAACTTGACAGTAGACACATACAAATATAGTACGGAAACATGACGACGGAGGCTAGTTGTTCGAGATCAAATACTTCTGGGGACTGTAGTGTACAAAGACTACAAATTAACTCACCAAAGGAGTTTTTAGTGGTTCCAGGCGAACCAATGGTAGCATGGTTTGACTGGAAAGAATATTTTCTAAATTACTTAGCGAACTTAGAGGATGTTATTGGTACATTTACTCCAGACAGGAAGAAGAGAAAGCTATTGTATTCCTTCCGTCCTGAAGGGTTACGCATTTTCAATGATTTACATACACAAGAAAGGGCTGGAGGGGATCTTGATGTATTGAAGGTATCTTTGTTTAATCTTGATGATCATTTTTCTCCTTCAGTATGTATAGGAGTAACTAGGCATTCTTTCTTTCATAGAAAACAAGAGAAACATGAGTCAGTTGAAGAGTATGTGTCTGCATTAAAAAAACTGGCCACCAAGTGTAAGTTCGCACAATTGCAGGAAGAACTTATTAGGGACCAAGTAGTCATGTATGCTAGAAATAAAAGTTTACAGGACAAGTTATGGGTGGAGAGTGATAAGTGTCTCAAGGACATTATTGCAATGGTGAAGAAAGCTGAACTTTCTGAAAGATGTGCTAAAGTCACCCTTTCCCAAGACAAAAAAGGTACTGAAGAAATCGTTGGGAAAATTCTTGAAAAGAAAGTTGGGTATAAAAACAACAAGAATACAAAATTTGACAAAAGGAAAACGAGCTTTCCAGAAAGAAAAAAAGGGGAAGGTAATGAAGTGCAGAAAAAGTTTAGCACTGTAATATGTTACAGGTGTGGCAGCTATTCACATTCTGCTACGTATGAAAGGCGCCCTGCTAAGTCTGCAAAATGCATAGAATGTGGTTTGGTAGGTCATTTTTCTAGAGTTTGTAATCGCAAGAACAAGAGAACTTCAAAAGGGAAGGTTGCGTATTTCCAGGACACGTCTTCCTCATCCTCGAGTGACACCGATACTCAAGTGAAATTGGTACAATTGAAGAAAGTAGTACTGAATATCACTGGTGACTGTTCCTCTAAACCTTTGTGTCACATTTCGTTGGGGGGAGTTATGATCCAATTGGCGGCTGATTCTGGTTCACCTTTCACTATTGTGTCACAACATGTTTGGAGAAATAATTTTGTCGACAACATAGGAGAATGTTTAGAACCAAATGACATTGCTGCTGAAGGTTACACTGGTAAAAGCATAGAGATGTTAGGTTTTAGAACTTTGATTTTACGCTTTAAGGAAAGACAATGTACAGGTAAACTGTACATATCTAAGGAGGGGCCATCGGTTTTAGGATGGAAGGACCAGAAGATGTTGGACATAATCCTTAATCCGAATAGCAAAGAGCAGGTGTTGATCTATTGCGAAAGTGTAGACACCAAGAAGTGGGTTTTACAGGAATTTCCAGAGGTATTTGAGAATCGCATGGGGAAGTTAAAAGGCTTTACACATCAGATTCGTCTGATAGAAGAGGCATGTCTTAAAGTTCATAAGGCTAGGAATATTCTGTTCATTATCAGGGAGGAGGTCAAGGAAGAGTTAGACAAAATGCTTGCTAACAAAGTGATTGAGCCAATAGAAGCTGCTGAATGGGTTTCTCCATTGGTCGTTGCCCGAAAGTCCAATGGCAAGGCCTGTTTATGTGTGGACCTTAGGTATCTTAATAATAACATCCTGGTCGACCAGTTTCCCTTCCCAGAATTGATGAAATGCTTGCCTTGACACGTGGTGCAAAATGGTTCTCCACTTTGGATCTTTCGGCGGCATATCATCAAGTGGTTTTGGACAAAAATAGCAGGCAATTTACTTCGTTTTGCACACCCTTCGGGTGTTACAGGTTTAGACGTATGCCTTTTGGATTAGCTTCGGCCGCTGCAGTTTTTCAGAGGCTCATGTCTAATTTATTTGGCCATAGAGAGGTCATATTTTTTCAAGATGACATCCTGATAATGGGGAAGGACAAAGCCCAGCACGGTGCTCTATTAAGAGAAGTATTATCTATTCTCAAGAGCAATGGTTTGGTAGCTGAAAGTACCAAATACAAGTTTTCTGAAAGGTCGGTCACGTATTTAGGCCATGAAATTGGAGGTGATGGCATTAAACCCAAAAGTTCATTAGTGGAAGCTATACTTAATGCTCCTGTTCCCAAGTCAAAGGATGAATTGCGTTCGTTCTTGGGCTTAGCAGAATTCTATGCGAAATTTGTCTATATTTTCCGCAAAAGACTTATGAGATGCGTTTACTTATAAAGAACAAAGTTCCTTTTGTCTGGAATGATGGTTGTCAGAAGTCTTTTGAATGTATTAAGAAAGCCATTGTGAATGCATCTGCTTTGCAGGGTTTTGATCCCTGGCAGACAATATTGTTACAACTGACGCCAGTGGAACAGGTTTGGGGGGTGTGTTGTTTCAGATCATGAGCATCCTGCTCCCTGTCTCCTGCTGAAGCGAAGTATTCGGTTATAGAATGGTAGACATTAGCGTGTGTATGGGCCATGGAACATTTTAGAAAATTCATATGGGGGGGAAGAGATTTTTATTGAGATCTGACCATAAACCATTAACAAAATTGCTCACTACAGAGGGTTTGTCCAAAGCTTCTGCAAGAATTGCAAGAATGTCAATGAGGATTCAAGATTTTGTTTGTGAAGTGCAATATGTTCCTGGTGCTAAAAATGTAATTGCAGATTTCCTCAGTAGACTTCCTTTGCCTCTCAAGGAAGTTGAACTTGGTCCTTGGAATGATGTGTGTGTTGCTGCAGTGTTTACTGACACCCCAGGTTTATCTAAGGATAATTGGGATGAGGAGAACAAAAAAGATGAGGTATTGCAGATTGTGAGAAACAGGGTCATTCAGGGATGGAGTAAAGAGTGTATAGTGGATCCAAGGCTAAGACCTTTTTGGGAGGTTCGTGATGAGTTAAGTGTTGATGGTGAATATCTGTGTAGAGCTGGGAAGATTATACCTCCAGTTGGCATGAGAGATATTATTGTGACTTTGGCTCATGAAGGACATCCAGGTGTCTCTCGCACCAAGAGAAATATTAAAATTGTGTATTGGTGGCCTAGGGTGGACCTGGATATTGAAAGACATGTTCGTAACTGTATCCATTGTGAGAGTGCGGACAAGTGACAAAAAACTCTTAATCCACCAATGTCATCTGTGGTTTTTCCAAATTTACCATGGGAGCACATTGCTTTGGATATAATGGGTACGGTAGTTTGGCAAGATGGCATTTCATAGTACATTCTGGTGCTTGTTGATTTGTTTTCAAGATGGATTGAAGTTGATGTGGTCACAAGTGTGGATACACAGATGGTGATCAATTTTTTGGACAAGTGTTTTTTGAGCGAAGGCTTTCCAGCTTCCATCTTAACCGATAATGGTGTGCAGTTTAAGTCTGATTTAATGAAAAAATGTATGTGTAATACTGGGATTGAACAGAGATTTACGGCTCTGTACCACCCTAGGGGAAATTCACTGGTGGAGAGAATGAACAGAGTTTTGAAAGGTGTTCTGCAATTGGCAAAGAAAGGAAATAAGAATTGGGATGATGAACTCAACAGATTGATTTGGTCATATAGGGTCACGGTACATGATACAGTTGGAGAAAGTCCTTTTGGATTGATGAGGGGAAGATTTCCTCACTGTAGATTAAATCCAGGTTGGCTTGGTAGGAGTAAAAAGTATGAATGGGATCCTGATCTTGTGAAACAGTCCATCGTTAGATCTCAATGTAAGAATAAATTGTATTTCGACACTAAACATGGAACTAAAGAGGTGAATGTAAAAGTAGGACAGTGTGTTAGAGTCAAGTCTAGTAGGAAGTCTGGAAAATTACAGTCTAAGTTTTCGGATCCCAGAGTTATTACCAAGGTTATGAGGAACACAGTCAAATTAGATGATGGTACGAATCGTATTGCTTTAGCTGGTGATACTAGTGTTGTAAAGAAGAGTGCTCCTGTCAAGGAAAGAAATTACTGGTGGTTGGAAGTTTTACCAAATTTGGAGAAAGAGGATGAGTCTGGGGTTCCTGTAGAGCTCCAAAGGCAAGATCTGATTCCTTCGGAGGGTCCAGTAGATCCTCACTCTTCACTGGGTGATGTATCTGTGAATTCTTCCTCTAGTGATAAGGGGTTTGACAACCATACTAGGAGTGAGTTTTATCGTGGTGACTCTCAGGTTCAATTATCAGGAGTTGAGTCTACATTGGGGGAAGGTATGGTTGTTTCTGATGGTGATGTTGTTAACAGGTCCACTAGAGGTGGAAGACGTGTTGTCACTCCAAAGAAATTTCAGGACTTTGTCCGTTTCTAAGGTTAGGTTTATTTCATGTTCTTTTGTTTTTTTTTGTTATATTTTATTCTTCAATTAAATATTAAGAAAAGGGGATGTGTAGTAATGGCATATTCCTTTATGGAATATGGTTTAGGAATACTGTATATGTAAGTATAGAATTTGGTATGTAGAATCTTGTACATGTAATCTCTGTAACGTTGTAAACTGTTAAGAATGTTATGATTCATTCTCTTCAGTCAGCTCCACTCGAGCTGCATGTTTCCTTCGTACCTTCTTCTAAATATCAAAATAAAAAGAATACTTCAACTCTACTAATTCTTATCTTCAATACTTATTGCTGCAAGTTTACTACAGAGGTCCTAGGTGGCTAAAGGTTTAGTAACTCGCCCTGGGCCAGTAGTATCAGTGGTTGGATCAAGTGTGAGGTTAATATCTCCCCCCATCAGGATTGCGTCTTACCCAAACCAGTCAATATGTGAGGAAATTGTGGTGAAAAAGTCAGGTGTGTCAATATTGGGGGCATAAATATTTATCAGTAATATGGCCTTCCACCCAATTAATTCCTGGAGCAACAAAAATCTCCCATCTGGATCTGATGTAATTGACACTGTGTGAAATGGAAGAGAGCGGTGTACAAGCATACATACTCCACGTGAGTACGTACTATAGCAGGAGAAAAAACGATGTTGGCCCCAGGACGCAGCAAACCCGTGTGAGGTAAGGGGTGCATAATGTGTCTCCTGGAGCATTGCTATCTTAATGGAGTGTCTTGTCAGATATGCCAATACTTGTCTATTTTTTGGGGGGCAGGAGAGTCCTCTAACATTCCATGTCAGACATTTAACGTGAAGATCAGTAGTGTTGGAACTGTTCATGAACTTATTAGGAGCCATAGTGGACTATGAATGAAAAATGATAATATTCAACTGAAATGTGACGTACTAACACCCCCCTGACCCCCATTGGATACTCAAATATGTGGCAGCCAGTGAATCCCAAGAGATACATAAGAAGCAAAAAAGAGAGGGGAAGAAGAGAGGAAGAAGGGAAAAAGGAAAGAGTAAAAACATTACGAAATTTCCTGAGGAACGTGGCAACACTCCTTTGGAGCCGTCACTTATGAAGACAGTCATTGTTCGATCTATGGCCAATCAGCCAGTAGAAGAATAGAAGTATTTGCCATCTGTGATGAACCGAATCTAAGTTGAAATGTTCTGCATACAGACCATGTTTACCAAGATCTATGGGACATCGCAGTTGAACCTTCGCTAAAACATCAGCAATGTCGTCATTCTTCCTTGTCCTGTTGTTGTGTTAACTGTTGGTGGTTCTTCAAGAACTGAAGACCGGGGTATCAAAGATCTGTGATTTATTACCAACCTGCACCCTGAGTCTGGCAGAATACAGCATCGCCTATCGTAGGTTGACTTTTTATAACGAGCGCTTCACATCTGCAAATTTTCGGCAAGCGTCCTGAACCTTGGGCGTGAAGTCTGGGAACAAGGAGATGTTAGACCCTTGGTAGGTATGTGCACCGTGTTCTCTGCATAGGCATAGGGCAGTGTCCCGATCATTGTAATTTAGCAGCTTAGCAATAATGATCTGGGGGGGATAATAGTGAGGTGGTGATGGGCCCAGCGATCGATGTGCGCGCTCGACAGCAAACGTGTTTGAGAAGGCGTCTCGGCAAAAAGATCAGTCAGTACAGCATTGATGAACTTGGTCATGGGGTCTCATTTAGTAGATTCTGCGATACCGGCGACTCGCAGGTTGTTTCTGCTCAAGTGCGCTTCCAAATCCTCCGCCTTCATCACCAATTGCTTGATGAGGCCTTTGGACTTTTCCAATCTTTTCTGAATATCGGGCCATCTGTTCTCTATATCAGAGACACGCTGTTCAACACCATCCAGGCGAGTGTTGTGCCCCTCCAGGTGTCCATGAATATCATCCAGGCGGGTAGTCAATGTGTCGAGCCAGGAATCTATAGAGTGGAATCCCGCCCTAAGTTCTGCCAAAAAGGCTGCAGCTCCCTCTAATGGAGGTGGGTCCTGGCCCGAGGATCCATCCACCTCATCGCATCGTGTGGTCTTAACTCCATCAAAGCTCAGTTGTTTTTGTTTTGGGTCAGTTCAGCCCATAGTGAAAGGTAATGGAGACCAAGGTGCAGGTTTATTTATTTTCTGACCAGTGGCGTGGCAGGGTTTAGGAAAAGGTACGATAGTTCCCAGTTCACTATTAAGTCTCACATTCAGCGCCAGCCGCTGAGAAAGGCCAGCAATTTCAGAGCGATGCTGTATTTGGTACAGTGTTGAAAGCTGTACGCCCAGTAGAGTGACTAATGGACTCTCCCAAATGTAGTGGCGCTGTGGTCCGATATTATGACCGGGGACCGGTCAAGCTTGGGGTGGCAAATCCTAGGTGGGCACATTCTTGTCACACCAGCATCAGGGTATGGGGCAGAACACAGTTAGCATGCAGCGTATTTTCCAGCATGAGGGGAGGGATTCTAAACCCGATGTTATATAGCAGAATTAATTTTCAGCCCGGTACAGGTCAAAAAGCAAGTGACTGTGCTTTACTGTACCACGCACCAGTGCAGGGCAGCGGCTGCGCACACAACGGGGCAACCGGTCTCAGGAATTGGAGAGCAAGGTGCCGCTTGATTCGCTTTGTTCCGCAGCTCCAAAACCACATCAGGTCAGCAGCGCAGGTAGCTGTAGTTCGGCTTGCTCTCGTGCTCTCGGTGGTTCAGCATATCGGATTAGCTCCGGTGGCATCCGGCAGAGCCTCGCGACCCGAGCCGCGCCTTCAGGCTTACCCGAGTCCCCTGTCAACTCGGGGCCTCCGAGGACTGCGCTAGGCTCAGGATCACCGCGGGCAGATCTTCGTCTTGTCAGAATCCCCGGCCGTCATTTGAAATACCGGAACACTCTCGTCATCTTCAGTCATTGTTTGGCGGTGTCAACGGCTTGTTTTAGAAGCAGATATTGTTGTAGTTCTAGTCTTCAACTTCCTTGTTTTCCCCATTGGTCATTCCCCACAAGTCACTTGAAATCCTCATATGGTACTTATACTACGTCACCCTAGCCAGTGTCAGTTCTAGACTCTGCCTAGTCTTCTCCTTATCTCACCGCAAGCTTCTTGTGAATAAATAGAAATATTCTAGTTTCGTGTTTGCAGTTATTGTCACTACAGATAAAGCCGTCAGATGTCATTATTTGCGTGGCGGCTCTGGAGCTTTCTGGTTAGGCGGCCATGTTGGTCGCCGGCTCGGCCACGCCTCAACCTTTTGTAACTTTAAAAGAAAATGTCCGAACTTTGAAAAGCCATATTTCCAACCAGCTAAAATATAATAACCACTATCACATACCACAAATGCTATTTTGCAGCCATTAGTGTGAAAGTGGTCTGCAGTGAGGAGGTGCTCAGGAGAAGCAGGTGCCCTGCACGACTCAGCATAGCTTCAGGTATGATTATAAACCTTTACTGTGTTGTTTTTTATGAGGGATCCAAGGGCTGGGCGAAGGAAGAGAGAATGTTAGGTGATCACAGGCAGGAATGAAGCCCTGGATCAGAAAGAGAATAGACCTGGAAGATAACCCCTGAAGTGCTTGAGTTTACTATGCTTCGATTTAGTATTGAATTTGACACCTTCGAAGAAGACAAATCAAATAATAATCTGGTCATATTTTGCCTGTGTAGGAAAGGTATGGAATTAATTCAAATATGATTAATGGTTATCAGTCATAAATCTTAGTAATTCTTTTAGCACAATAATATACTTACAGATAATCTAGAGGATGCAATCTCTAGTTTTGAGGAAATATGTATTGCTGACATACAGAAGAGAAAGTGGTGAACACTACAAAATAGAGAGCGGACTTACACAGCGATCTAGAGACATCAGAGAACTGATTTGAAGCAAATGATGAGAAATTTAACTCTAGTAATTATGTTGTCGCACGCTTTTACAATTATAGTCTATCATATAAATGAAAATGGGGGTAGATAATTTTTTTCACATTTTGCTCTGGTAACCTCAGCCTTTATTTTGATTTTAATATGTTTTCATTGTCTTACAGAAATGCTAGATTTAAAGCGTGTTGCATAAAGCATGAAATGAACAATGGTTTATCATAACGCAATATATGTCTAACAATAAAAGCTGTCATATACTAAGTGCAGTATTAAAAATTTAAAAGAAAAATCTTCAGAACAATTCCATGATTTATAGAGGTTGTCATTGTAGGGAAAGTTCAAAGGAGACGTGCATATTCATAAACCCAAAATAAATTAATAAATGTGTTTTCTGTTCTATACCTGATATCATGGCAGATTACAAACTATATCTGTTTGTTGCAAAACTGTCTTATCCTACCCATGGGGCTTTTCAATTTTAAAGAATAGTGGTCATAGTGAATTTATGATGGCTTTCGAGACAAACACGGAGGAGGACTGAAAAATCATTTCATATGTACATAACAATTCACATGAGAATAGGGATTCAGTAATAATTACTATATATTGTAGACTACGTACTACATGCCTGCCCGGGTCTAAGCATTTTTTTACCATTACACAATTTATTGGCACTGAATTCACCAACCTTGGAAAAGCTGAATAGCTGAGTAGGCCTTGCTAGTAATTGAACTTGTGATCTGCGTAACACTGCATGTTTCAGCAGCGACTGTCCAATTCACTGAGTTACTTGTTAATAATAGCAGATTTGAATTTAGGTATAAAGAGGCCACTTCGAAAAGGCATTTTGAAGTATGTAAAGTAATATCCCTGTAGCACTCTTTTATGCACTTGTCTTTGTAAATTGTCCATAGAAACATACAATTAGTACAAAGGGTTGTGTCCTCTTTGCACTCTTACTTGTAGGGTGTTGGATATTTCAGAATTGATTTACAAATGCATGTCAGAGTACAAAAAGAGTTCTTGTGTACTATTACTTCCGGTACTTATAAATCCTTTTAGGAACTGGTCCATAGTTTTTAGGTCTCGCCTGGCGTTGCAGCGTGCATGCGGTGCTAGCTCTGTGAGGGCTTCTTGGAATCAATATGGTTTCAGAAGCTTTCAGAAGCGGACTTATTTTATTCATTTTTATTTTATTTTGAGAGTTTTATATAGCGCTGGCTAGACCCAGAGGTATCAGAGCACTTTACATAAGGTTCCACAGAAATTACAAAATTACATCAGTTACACGTTACATCAGCTACTAGAATTCTTTTTTTTTTTTCAAGAGAGTAGAAGACGAAATAAATGGAGCTTAGAAGGGTAAGGGGGTATAGATAAATATATGCAACACATTAAAGAGCGAGAAATAGAGCGGATAGGGGGAGAGGAGGAGTGAGAAGGGAGAGGAGAGGTAGACGGTAGGAGAGACGAAGGGAAAATCTGCCCAATGACCGACTGGGTAAGTGACGGCCGAGGAGGGAATCCACAGCCAGTCTCCCCTTTAGCTCTCAAGGTAGCTCCATCAGGCATCAGTCAGATAGCTAGGTCTCTAGGTTACATCAGTTACAGGTTACATTGATTACTCAAAATATTTAAATAGCATATAAAACGAGATTAATGGCGCGAGGAAAGGTAAGGGATTAAGGGTAAAAGCGAAACGAGGAGCAAGATACAACGGGGAGACGAAGGAAAAAGTCTGCCCAATGTCCAGCTGGGTAGGTGATGGCTGGGTGGGAAGTCATTAGCCCATCTCCTCTGTAGCTATCAAGTTAGCTCCACCGGGCATGAAACCCGCCCATCTTTTTCATTTGCTGGCGTCATCCTCCATGCTAAACGCTGGCTCAAGATTGAAAAGGAGGCTTCTTAGTCCCTCCTTGTTACGGCCTGTCCACTTTTGGCCCCGCCCACCTGGAATGGATCGTGTACTCGCGAAGTTACACGCTCTCCTTTATAAGTCTGGAAGCACTCTTTCTTTGTCGTTTTGAGCGCAGGCTGCCTCGGAAGCGCCTTTTTTAATGTGCCTGGCTTTTTTTTCAATAAGAGTACATGGGGCAAACTGCTCCCCGCATAAATAGAAAATGCTCTTTTAGGTAAAACACGTTTATATTTTGCAGCAACGTCTGCCCCCCCCCCACTTGATAAAATGTCACACCTAAGCATCGCACAAACATACATCTTTCTCTCGAGTGTTAGTGTTTTTTTAATTAGATAAATGCACCGGCGGGAACACGCCACGGAAACATTATTCGTACGACTCTAGCACTACATGTGTAATAAAAGAAGCTACAAACACTGTAGCTCGGTTTCTCGGAGTGCTGAGGAGCTTTAAAGCCTGTGTTGACTGGTCGCTCACCAGCAACTCCCTCCCGTAAAACCGGTCAGCGCAGGGGGGCGGTCTCTGCATCCCCACACCTACAGTAAAAGGAGGAGCTTGTCACCATTCGTCCTACTGAGCTGTGGCTGGGGCTAAAGAGGGGCCGCGCTGATCTTGGGTTGAGATTAGACTGAGCTGGGTTGGCAGAGGGGGAGAGTGGCTCTTTCTCATATGCTCTTGACGCATTCCTGCACTAAGCGCTTCACCTTTGTCCAGGCCGTAGCTAGTGAGGAAGGAAGGCCAACCCAGCAACATGCTGCCAGTGACCAGAGAGGCCTGTGGAGGCTCACAGGTTCAGATCTCTGAGCGATCTCAAAATGATGCCGGTAAGAGCCTGACCCTGGGACATGATGGGGGAGGGCCTGGCAGTGAGGATCTGATTCCTCACAAGAAGGCAGTGCACATATAGTTTTAGGATTTTGTACACAGCCTGATCTTTTATTTGGATCATTGTTCGTAGAGAAAGAGGTATGTTGTGAAACGGACTGTTACAGACCAATGCTCTGTGATTTTTTTTATTAGATGCATGTAAGGCAGCTTGCCCCACGCTGCTGCAGTATGGGCAGAGCTCAACTACACGCAGCAGGCACTAGCAGCGCATGCGGGCAGATGGCCTATCCTGCTGTGTTACGGGCACAGCCTGCTTCAAGGCACGCAGCTTGGGCTCGATGGCAGCTGACCTGTGTGCTGCTGCTGCAGTGTGGGCTCACATCGAACAGCCGCACCCAGCACTGGCTGCAGAGAGCTCTTTCTGGTGCAGGTTTCAGTCTGCAGTGGAATGTACCACAGACCCCCCACAGTTGTGCAGCGTGGGCTGTTGTCCCTGACAGCCCACGTTTGGCAATACAGAACCAACGCTGGTGCAGTGTGGGCTGGGGCCAATCAACTACATGCAGCACTAGCGTCACAGCTCCAGACCCACCCTTAATCAGGATGGTCTTTGCCTGTCTGGCCTACTGCTGCCTCAACCGGCACCGCACGCCCCGCATTAGTGCCCCATCGGCTGCAGCCAGTACCTGCAACATAGGCTCCGCATTAGTGTGATATATATAGGCTATGCCACGGACAGTAAACTTGTGTACTATGGCTTTTGCAGAGCAGCTGCACGAGGCATTCTATCCATGGCCCCAGATGGGTGCTGTATGGACGAAGTACGAAAGGCCACAGTGCCTTGACACTGGTTGTATAGTTTCAATGTTATATGTGTCACATAAGTGAACACTTAATTAACGTGACCCTAGGGATTCACAAGCAACAATCAAATTGTATCAAATGATAAATTGTTTTTAATTTTCAATGAATTAAATAGCTTTCTTTGACAATAAAAGTCTGGCAACAAAAATACTACCAAAATGATTATAACAGGTACTGTGGTAGTAAGAAAACACCTTTCGCCTATGATGTGAGTAAGCAATAGAACCACATACAAGTCAATTAAACAAAATGAAATTCAAAAATTATATATGGGTGAATGTAAAATATTTCGCAAAAAAGGCGTTGTGCGTCGACGTTTCGGTCCTCGTTGGTCACAGCGATCCGTAGGACCATCTTCAGGACAGAAGAGTTGCACAGAAGTATCTAATATAAACATAACACAGGCATAAATGAAACCCTAGGGTACAAGGAGAATTAGGTAGTCAGACCAACGCAAAAAGACAATAAAGTGAAAACAGCATGACCAGCTGCATGCAAGAAAAAAATTACCACCAAGGTACAGACAAAGTAAAATTAAGATTCAGAGAACCATCACCAAGGAAGCTACCATAGATCAAGTTCCCAGCAGCTTGCCAAAACCGCGTGCTATTTTCCCAGGATCTAATTATAAGAATGTACCAACAAAGTGTACAGTGGATCCACAAAAGCATTACTCACGTGTCCATTTACTAGGAACAACGGATAATCTAGTAGAAATATATATCAGGCAATAGTGTCACATTTAGTCATTGGTGAGTAGTACTATATGCACTCTGTGTTAGTTAGAGTATTAATCACGATAGTTACACGCCAGATTGGTCGCTCTAAATCACAATGAAAAAGGAGTGATGTACAAAGTGCCATACGATATAACACTACTGTTGTGTTTAATACACCAGAACGTGAGACAATGTTTTAGGACTTACGTATCAAAAAGCCACCTAATGACCTGCGGAAAAAATGCGGATCTACATTAGTGCCCAAATGAATATAAAGTATGTCGGGTGGAGAAAACAATCTCCTAGCATCTACTTACTTCAGCAGCACATGACAACCGGCAAGGTTAAGTCCGTGTAGATCCCGGTAAGCAATCGCGGAATCACTGACCCGATGTACACAGAGTGATCAAGACGCCGTGTGTTGATGACGTCACGCAGTCAAATAACGTGGCGGCCATCTTAGAATGGAGCACAAGATATGCACAGAGCCCATCTCCAAGTGTAAGAATAGGCATATGAGTCCGAAATGTTATAGATTTAATAAACAAAATGCCATACACATATGGGAAAATATAAACCAAGACTAAATAGTGCATACATAAAACAGATGAGTGGACGACAAAAATATGAAAATAGTCTGCATCTATGTTCAGATGGTACTGGTTGGGGCACACAGCCGTGTGCATGGTTAGATCAGTCAACCAGCCCGGGTTATCAAAAAGGTTCCTCGCGTATATAGGGCAGCTCAACAAAAATCATAGTTAGAGGTAAGGAGTGCACTAAATTGTAATGAGTAAGCACAGAGTGGCCAAGGTATGCCATTCAATAAAGGCATTTAGCCCATTCTCCATGGTGTTACAAAGCCAAATCCATTTATTCTCTCATTGAGTTAACAGCTTGTCCACATTAGGTCTTCTCCTTGTACCCTTTACAACCTCAATGACAAACCACTTCATATCAGACGGGCTGTTATAATGTTCCACAAGAGGAGCAGTACTCACATTGCACCTAATACGCGATTGGTGTTGCGTGATGCGTTTCTTTATTTCTTGTGTTGTCTTGCCAATGTAGTTAAGGGCACAAGGACACTGTATACAGTAGACTACGTTTTTAGTCATGCAATTGGAATGATGCTTCAACGTTATTTGCCTCCCGTTAATGCAACAAGTCTTAGTGACCTGAGTGGTTGCACATGCCGTACATCCACCTCATGGAAAATGTCCCACGATCGCTGATAAGCCCCAAAGGTTTGTTAGAGTATTGGTCTTGGGCTCAACATAGGCTTTTACAAGGTGATCACGCAAGTTTCTTCCCCTCTTAAATGCAAAACGCGGGATGGCTTATATTGTTTATGATACCAAGTCCCGGCAGGGCCGTTTCTACCATTAGGCAGGACTAGGCGGCCGCCTAGGGCGGCAAAAGGGGGAGGGCGGCAAAAAACATAGCATCAACTGCCTGAAACTGTCTCACCCTGGTGGAGTGGCAGCGTGCGTGCTGCTCCTTAAAGGGGGCTTATGGGGGCTCAGGCTGAGCAGCAGCTAGCTATAAACATTGTAACATTTCCGACACCGGCCGTGCAGAAGCTAATAGGCGGGCCGGGTGTCCTGATGCCTCCACGTTGGCGCGAGGGTTGGCTACAATCCTATTGGAGGGACGCAGTTTTACTTTTAAAATTGATGTGAAGCAATGCAACGCGACTAACGGACCCGGAGGGTCCCAACCCCCGACCTGGACCGTGGCCAAGGACCGCAGTGGACCCCAGTACACCACTGTGCTCCAGCTGCAGCTGAGAGGTCACAGTGTTTGAGAAGACTTTCCAGGCCGGCGCAGGACGGGCAACGGCAGTGAGCTTGCCTTGCAGCAGGAGTTGTTGCAGCCTGGAGGCAGCCTGGAAGGAACGGAATTGTTGTAGTGAGCCACGCAAAGTAAGTGTGCTTCACAGTGCCCCCCTGAAAGTGTATAATTGATCTGCTATTTTGTTGGCAGTTGATGATATTGGTTTTACTAAAGCAGTTGTACTGTAGCGTGGTCATGATCACCTGCCTGTCAGAGCCCTGTACTGTAGCAGTTCACAGAGGTCAGCAGCGGCACTCAGCAGAGCAGCATTGGAAAGCGCTCTTTGCTAGTGTGATCTGTGCTTCCGAGTGAAGGGGGAGGGGGCGGACCGGGGTATAATTATTTTTGGGTGTCGGTGAGTCGAGCAGTAATGTTGCCTTGAGTGACCTGTGTGCCTCAGCTACCATAGTTCCCAGCTACTTGCCCGTGAGTCAGCTGTGATGACTCTTTTAATTTTAAATGTAGGCAGCTCATCTGTGCCGCCTGCTGCACAGAGCCTCCCCCCAAAGGCAAGAGATGTTGTCAAGTCTCTTTTGCACACGGCAACTTTACTTTCAGTGCTTTTGTGCCCACCTGGTTCACTTCTGGGGCGGTGGCGTCGTTGGTATCGATACATGCGCACATGCACCACTGGATGACTTAAACCCACTGATTCTTCCTCCCTCGCGCCTCAGAATTCCCAGAAACTAATAGATCTTTGGTGTGTTGTAATAGCAAAGGAGCAGGGACACCCGTTATAAATCAAAGTGCCAACCATGGATACTAGCCGTTATCTCTGCTTCACGCATTTTAACCTTCGATCAGTCCTGCAAAGGTGGGACCTCCAAAAATGTTCGGATTTTGTTCTCGTCCTAAAGTGCTAACCTTTGTTATTTTTGGAGTTAACGATAGATCCGCCGGTTTTCAATGGAGAGAGCCGAATGGGGACGGCAATACCTCAATACAGGCAGTTTAGTGACAGTATCTACGTTTGCCCATTTTACGTAAGCACAGCTACCAAAGAAATTGACATTTTGTGTAGGTATATACATTTTCCCTCTCCCAAAATGTTAATGTCAGAATCACTATTTACTGAGTGGGCCACTAGGAGGAATAGGAGTGCCTTTGCCTCTAGCTGTTAGCGAACAGAATGCACCCCAATACATGGAGTTTATGGGGAAGCAGGCACCAGCGGAAAGCTCTGCCCCTCTGCCACCCCAAAGAGAGTCTTAATGCCCACCACTATGGGTTAGCCTTTAATGCTTTTAGAATCTCCTTGTATAAAAAATTCTTTATTCCAGCCAGACTTTCTCAATACTCGCTGCGACTCCGTTGTATCGTGTTTTCTCCTGTGTCCATCTTCTTACATATTATTTAGTCCCCTATCCATTCATCACCTTCTGTTCATACTTTCTTCTTGAAAACATTTAGCCTCCCACTTCCCGTAGCAAAATACTGTCTGTCATGTACACAGTTTCCCAGTTCTTGTGAGCTATTCTCTGTGTATGAACAGCCTTTTGCCCTTAATTCTGCGTCCGATTATGCACCGGAGGATGTTCTCTGACGTTTGCCTTTGTCCTCAGCTCACTCCTATGCCCAGCACGTGTTTCTAGACTACTCATATTAGGAACCCATGTTTCTCAGCGCCTTGTATCTCTCTCTCTCCTGCACTTCGTGTTTCTTAGCTACCTCTTATGTTTCCATCCTCGTGTTTCTGTGCACCTCCCTGTAAATCTTCCAGTGTCCTGCTGCCCTCGCTTTGCACCCTTGCAGGGCTGGGCAGGTAGCGCAGGCCTCTTTCGGGATAATCATGATTTTTATTAGGGTTGATGAAACTCGTTTTTAATAGATTGCAGCACCATGGTTGCTGGCTCACATTGAATGCCTGTGAGGCTGAGGTTTGCCCAGTGCCTGTCTGTGTGCGCCGGAGTCAGCGGACTGTGTCACTTAATTTTTGGGGCAGCTCAGCTGACAAGGTGTGTATTGTTGAGGAGTATCAGCTATGGCTACAACTGAAGGTAGTAGGGAGAGGTGAACATAGAATTGTGCCTGTTATAGATTTAAAACTGAAGTTCATTGCCATGTTTTAGGTTGTTTATGTGTAGTACTCCTTGTATGCAGTGTTCCTATGTGTGAAATTTCAATACTTAAGTTGTGGCACTTTCACAGTTATTAGAATAAAGCAGTTATGTACATGCAACATAGTTTATTTAAGTAATGACCCACCTATATGCAATGTGATGATCTAGAACGGATGGTGAAACACGTGATGTTTATGCAAGATTTCAATGAATAATGCATAGGAACAGCGTCATGCCATCCGCGCAATCATTTTTAGGATCTTCTTAGTGTTTCTCGTTGTTCAAATGGGTGTCATTTCTGATATTTATGTTTCCCTTGTCTTCATTGCTTGATTTTTGCTCGCGAGAAAGTGTCCCTCATAGTTGTTGAATGTCGCATTTAGTTATTTAATATTTGATGTGTTTTATTGTTTAATGTTGAATACAAGTTCTTTTATATCTAATGCATGAATTCTTCTAGCCTGGATGACAGGTGGAGAGAGTGACAGTAGTAAAAGGGAGGGGGCAGCATTTTTCAATTCTCGCCTAGGGTGGCAAAACACCTAGAAACGGCCCTGAGTCCCAGGGGGATTATTGGGTGGCTCTGTTCTATTGCTATTGACACTGGTTGAGCACGAGCTCCGCCCGACTACCCGCAGTCAGCACCACTATCGGTATTGTAACTGCTCTCCCCCGCACCTTTCTTCTGCCTCATGCTATTCTACACCCCACTATACTTCATTAACCCTCATGCTATTCTCCTACTCACTCTCCTTCCTAAATCTTAAACACTTCTCTTCTCCTCCTAACGCTATACTTTTACCTACTACACAGCTAACAAATACAATTCTAACAACATAGAAACACAACATATCACATAATTACACTCATTAATACATAGCTATAATACAGTACAATTAGCAAAGCAAATGGCTTTAACTTAAACAAAGGCAAGACCTATTGCATTTCTAATGCTTGTTAATAATTGCTGCCTAGTGTTACATGTCACCAAAAGAGCATGTCTGCCAAGACCAAACGTAGAGGAGCCTGGCTCCCTGCCACCACCAATCATCTCCATCACACCCGCCCCCACGCATAACCACCAAACAAACCGAGGGCAGAGCAGAGGCCAAAGACGAGGCCAGCAGGCCAGAGCTGCTGACAGGCAAACTCCACCCACACCTTCGGCCCACAAGACAGCTGTGGTTCAAATAAAAGGCACATATGTTGATGAATGAGTAACTCAAGTCTATAGTCTCAGGGATCCGAGTTTCAATTGCATTCATAATTAATATCGTTTTCTGGTTCGTTCTTACATATAAATTCAAACTGATGGCAGTCTGGTTTTTCTACCCAGCCAGTCTGTTTCCAAATTATTTTAAAATCGGAAAAAGCAGAAATGTCTTATTTTGAGTGTCTCAGGGTATCAGTCATGGCTGCCAAGAGCCACAGGGAAAGACAGAATGAAAGGTTTAACGAAATGTGTTGTAATTAACCTCAAGTAGCTTCAGGTGCCTTTGAATGATTGAAAGATTGAACAAACTAATGAATGAATGAAGAAGCTGATTTGTAAAGCGCTAACATCTGCCCCAAGGGCGTCCCGACGCTAATTGCAACACAATATTAATGTTTTCAGGTGCATATGCTATTTCGGTTCTAGTTCGTTGACTTCAGAGACACTAAACGGTGAACATACATTTGTAAATTAAATGCATGTGGAAATATACTAGTTGAATCTTAATTTTGTCATAAAAATGGATGCATGCCAATAAGAGAAAAACATAAAAAGAGATATACAATAGAAACGTAAAAAGAAATAAATACCAATGAAAGCGGGAGCCCAAATCTTGACAAAGGGTTGGTAGGGTGTCTGTGACCCGCGCTGGGGCGGGAAGAGGCCTGGGGTGGGTGAAGCCAGGGCTTGAGCACGTTTCACTTACGCAGGATTCTTGTAAAGTGATATTGTGTCTAGGGCTGGTCATTAGTCACGGCCATTTGTGGATTTCATGGGTCTGCCACAGATGAAAAGCAAAGCGTGTAGCCGCCGGGGGTGCCCTTTGTGCAGGGCGGGCTTCTGTGCTTGTGAAATTGGAGACTGCTTTCTTGATAGACTTTGTCTGTGGAGACAAAGAAGGGCGCTCGAGCGGTAGGAACTATCCCGGGTCATTTTCATGACGTCATTGCAGAGCGCGTGGCTTGACAACGAGGGCGTCTGAAGAGTCTGTAGGCATGATTATGTGGCAAATAAAATATGGTGTGCAGAACTTTAAGGAAATCCCCACCTTCTTGTTTTGACTTGCCCTGTGTATTTTCGCAGAAAATCGTATCTGTGACATCATGCTCTCTTGTTTCCAGCACACAGACGAATCAAACTCTATTGCAATATATTTTCACAATTAATTCCTATTATACAGGTCTTGACAAGTTTTACTATTTTCCTAGTAAGATAAACACGTAGGCATCCTTTCAAAGTCGCTGGCATGCATGGCTCTGCTGCATTAGAAATGTAGTTAGCATGACTAATGGTAACCGTCTTCCTCTCTTGGTGGCGAAATTGAACAGAGTGTGGCTCTGGGTCGAAGAGAGGATGTCGGGAGCTACTTCTTGACACTGGCATGCCCACTCATAAGATGCCCTTTCACAGCGTTACCTGGTGAGAGCTGATGTCACATGGTGTGCATGCAGGAAGCTGGGGCCTCTGCAGAGTGGAATGAATGACTTTGCTACGACATACATTACCACGCAGTAGGTTACAAGGCGGACGTTACACAACTTGCACTAGATGGCGCGCAGGATTTAGGAATAGTATAAATTACTATTCCTACTCCTGTTAGCGCAACAGTAGGGAATGTGTTGGATTTAAAATCCAACACATTCCTTGGTGTTGCGCGCCATCTAGCACAAATCGTAGAAACGACTTGTGATGTAATGCCATGCGTGGTAACAACGCGGATGATGTAACGTCCGCGTTGTTACCTACCCGCGTGGTATTGACAGCGTTATAAACGCTGTTTCCCGCAGAGTGTGGTGTTGTGGGCCTGCATTCTAGTTGAACCCCGACACAGACACCATAGGTGCAGTTGGCTAACAGACCCAAGGCACATGTGCCCGGCCCCTTTTGTCAGCAGGGTCACCTGACCAGTGACGCTTGTGATGGGTGGGTGTAAAGTGGGGTTACTTACAGCACAAGGCTGAACAGTAGAAGGTGTCCAGCAGGACACTACACAGAGAACAGGTTTCAGCTCATTGTGGGGAGGTTTTAGGCAGCCGATCTCCATCAGGGGTTGTACGACCACCCTAGGACTTCAGCTGAGTCTCAGAAGTATTTGCTGTTTCAGTGGCGGCCACCGCCAGACTAAAGGGGTAGGGTGGTGAGGAGTGGGGAGGTCGGGAGGGGAATACAAATACATTAAATGGACTTACCTACCACTCTAGCTGACGCTGCCAGCCGCCTTGTTGCTCCTCTTGTTATGGGTCACAAAGCACAGGCTCCCCACCCAATCCAGATGCTGCTCTCATGCTATATTTTTTTATACATAAACAATAGTTCTGTCGGGTAAAAAACGAGTCATTTGAGATTTCAAAAATACATTTGACACAATGATTTGTCAAGTTGCAACATTAATTGCTCTGTATGAACAAAATGCAGATCCAAAACAACAGGTGGGGTATAAACAAATTATTTTATGAATTCATTTGCATTCATAAATACCCTGTTTCAATATACACATTACTACTTAAGTATATCTTAAGGAACGGCGCATCAGAACAAGGTGACTGTGATATTAAGTGCTGTGATCTATCGTAGTAGTTTAGTCTGCCCTGTTCCCATGATGCACTGGGCCAGGGACAGACTGATTTGCATATAGCCAGATTCTGAGCTGGGATGGGGCAGTGAGATAAATAACGGTGATGGATCAAGCCCTGATCTTTGGACTGGGTAAGAGTGGTCTGCTCAATTCAGACACTCTGTTCATCACCACCCCCTTTTGTAAATCGATTTTGGCCACTATAGGTGTGGCAGGGTATACTCAGACATGAGTCCCTTTCTCACTGCTCCATCAGGATTCAAGCAAGCCGGGCCGAAGAGGCTGAAATGCCAGAAACCGGTCCCCGGTAGCTTGTCTCCTTTCTGGTAAAGAATTGGCTTGGTAGTTTAGTCTGCCCTGTTCCCATGATGCACTGGGCCAGGGACAGACTGATTTGCATATAGCCAGATTCTGAGCTGGGATGGGGCAGTGAGATAAATAACGGTGATGGATCAAGCCCTGATCTTTGGACTGGGTAAGAGTGGTCTGCTCAATTCAGACACTCTGTTCATCACCACCCCCTTTTGTAAATCGATTTTGGCCACTATAGGTGTGGCAGGGTATACTCAGACATGAGTCCCTTTCTCACTGCTCCATCAGGATTCAAGCAAGCCGGGCCGAAGAGGCTGAAATGCCAGAAACCGGTCCCCGGTAGCTTGTCTCCTTTCTGGTAAAGAATTGGCTTGGTAGTTTAGTCTGCCCTGTTCCCATGATGCACTGGGCCAGGGACAGACTGATTTGCATATAGCCAGATTCTGAGCTGGGATGGGGCAGTGAGATAAATAACGGTGATGGATCAAGCCCTGATCTTTGGACTGGGTAAGAGTGGTCTGCTCAATTCAGACACTCTGTTCATCACCACCCCCTTTTGTAAATCGATTTTGGCCACTATAGGTGTGGCAGGGTATACTCAGACATGAGTCCCTTTCTCACTGCTCCATCAGGATTCAAGCAAGCCGGGCCGAAGAGGCTGAAATGCCAGAAACCGGTCCCCGGTAGCTTGTCTCCTTTCTGGTAAAGAATTGGCTTGGTAGTTTAGTCTGCCCTGTTCCCATGATGCACTGGGCCAGGGACAGACTGATTTGCATATAGCCAGATTCTGAGCTGGGATGGGGCAGTGAGATAAATAACGGTGATGGATCAAGCCCTGATCTTTGGACTGGGTAAGAGTGGTCTGCTCAATTCAGACACTCTGTTCATCACCACCCCCTTTTGTAAATCGATTTTGGCCACTATAGGTGTGGCAGGGTATACTCAGACATGAGTCCCTTTCTCACTGCTCCATCAGGATTCAAGCAAGCCGGGCCGAAGAGGCTGAAATGCCAGAAACCGGTCCCCGGTAGCTTGTCTCCTTTCTGGTAAAGAATTGGCTTGGTAGTTTAGTCTGCCCTGTTCCCATGATGCACTGGGCCAGGGACAGACTGATTTGCATATAGCCAGATTCTGAGCTGGGATGGGGCAGTGAGATAAATAACGGTGATGGATCAAGCCCTGATCTTTGGACTGGGTAAGAGTGGTCTGCTCAATTCAGACACTCTGTTCATCACCACCCCCTTTTGTAAATCGATTTTGGCCACTATAGGTGTGGCAGGGTATACTCAGACATGAGTCCCTTTCTCACTGCTCCATCAGGATTCAAGCAAGCCGGGCCGAAGAGGCTGAAATGCCAGAAACCGGTCCCCGGTAGCTTGTCTCCTTTCTGGTAAAGAATTGGCTTGGTAGTTTAGTCTGCCCTGTTCCCATGATGCACTGGGCCAGGGACAGACTGATTTGCATATAGCCAGATTCTGAGCTGGGATGGGGCAGTGAGATAAATAACGGTGATGGATCAAGCCCTGATCTTTGGACTGGGTAAGAGTGGTCTGCTCAATTCAGACACTCTGTTCATCACCACCCCCTTTTGTAAATCGATTTTGGCCACTATAGGTGTGGCAGGGTATACTCAGACATGAGTCCCTTTCTCACTGCTCCATCAGGATTCAAGCAAGCCGGGCCGAAGAGGCTGAAATGCCAGAAACCGGTCCCCGGTAGCTTGTCTCCTTTCTGGTAAAGAATTGGCTTGGTAGTTTAGTCTGCCCTGTTCCCATGATGCACTGGGCCAGGGACAGACTGATTTGCATATAGCCAGATTCTGAGCTGGGATGGGGCAGTGAGATAAATAACGGTGATGGATCAAGCCCTGATCTTTGGACTGGGTAAGAGTGGTCTGCTCAATTCAGACACTCTGTTCATCACCACCCCCTTTTGTAAATCGATTTTGGCCACTATAGGTGTGGCAGGGTATACTCAGACATGAGTCCCTTTCTCACTGCTCCATCAGGATTCAAGCAAGCCGGGCCGAAGAGGCTGAAATGCCAGAAACCGGTCCCCGGTAGCTTGTCTCCTTTCTGGTAAAGAATTGGCTTGGTAGTTTAGTCTGCCCTGTTCCCATGATGCACTGGGCCAGGGACAGACTGATTTGCATATAGCCAGATTCTGAGCTGGGATGGGGCAGTGAGATAAATAACGGTGATGGATCAAGCCCTGATCTTTGGACTGGGTAAGAGTGGTCTGCTCAATTCAGACACTCTGTTCATCACCACCCCCTTTTGTAAATCGATTTTGGCCACTATAGGTGTGGCAGGGTATACTCAGACATGAGTCCCTTTCTCACTGCTCCATCAGGATTCAAGCAAG
The DNA here is from genome assembly GCF_964263255.1 of Lissotriton vulgaris. NCBI lineage: Eukaryota > Metazoa > Chordata > Amphibia > Caudata > Salamandridae > Lissotriton > Lissotriton vulgaris. Next base: position 1,403,627,446 of record NC_141696.1, read on the forward strand.
CCGGGCCGAAGAGGCTGAAATGCCAGAAACCGGTCCCCGGTAGCTTGTCTCCTTTCTGGTAAAGAATTGGCTTGGTAGTTTAGTCTGCCCTGTTCCCATGATGCACTGGGCCAGGGACAGACTGATTTGCATATAGCCAGATTCTGAGCTGGGATGGGGCAGTGAGATAAATAACGGTGATGGATCAAGCCCTGATCTTTGGACTGGGTAAGAGTGGTCTGCTCAATTCAGACACTCTGTTCATCACCACCCCCTTTTGTAAATCGATTTTGGCCACTATAGGTGTGGCAGGGTATACTCAGACATGAGTCCCTTTCTCACTGCTCCATCAGGATTCAAGCAAGCCGGGCCGAAGAGGCTGAAATGCCAGAAACCGGTCCCCGGTAGCTTGTCTCCTTTCTGGTAAAGAATTGGCTTGGTAGTTTAGTCTGCCCTGTTCCCATGATGCACTGGGCCAGGGACAGACTGATTTGCATATAGCCAGATTCTGAGCTGGGATGGGGCAGTGAGATAAATAACGGTGATGGATCAAGCCCTGATCTTTGGACTGGGTAAGAGTGGTCTGCTCAATTCAGACACTCTGTTCATCACCACCCCCTTTTGTAAAGTGATCTATCGTGCAGCGGTGATATAAAATCAGTGACTTATATACAAGTGAACGAAAGGAGGGGGCAGAATGTTGGCCAAAGCGGTATTCAATTGGAGTTATTCCTCTGTGCCACTGTCGTTGGCGGGTTCTATGGAATACTCTCTGTTGGTCCAAGGGTTTTTGCTGTCGACGTTTCAACACTAGTAAAGCCCGATTCACGGGTCAGAGTGGGTCTTCATCAGGACTTGGGGGTGAGAAGGAGTCATGTCAGCTCTGGGGGTGCACCCAGACTTGACTTCTGCTGAATCTTGAAGGCGGTATGCTTTGATGCCAGTTAGGATTGGATCTCCTAATCCAAGGATAAGTTGCCCATTCCATATCTTCTAGTGCGTCTCCTTTCGTATTGAAATTCAGTACTGTAAGCTGTGACGATTTGTTTAATTCTCGTAGACAGCCCGTGGTCGGAATGACTTGATACTTTCGCCCTGAAAGCATTGCCCAGGTTCTGAGGGATACTGGGTTACCCCATAGTAATTTACTCTCATGCTATATTTAGCATGAGAAAAGTGCTGGGATTGGCTTGAGTGGGTTGGTCTAACACCCGCTCAGGCACAGGGAGTCTGTGTTGTTTCTCCACCCGGCTGTAGAATACAGCTGAGGTTGGAGAAACCTAAGTGCACATGTCTATTTGGCTGCCCTAAGATGGCCGGCCAAACTGACATGTGCACTTACAGTGCTCCCCACCAGTCCTCCTCCCTGCGCTGGCCTCAGACTTGCAGCTCAGACAGCAGTGATAAATAAAATTATAATAACATTGCTTTGTTATCATTTTATTTATCATCTGTTGTCTCTGAGCAGTGAGGCGACGCTCCACCGCCATTACGGAGGAGCCGCCACTGTGCAGTTTGTTTTTGGGGTAATTGGGCGGGTCTGCTCTGGCCGTGCTGGGCTCTCAGCCCCAGCCCCTGCCCCTCTCCTTACCTGCACCCACCCTTGCACCGTCCATGTTTGGCCAGGCAGTTATAGGCTCAAATTCCACCCCACCCTAGATTTTACATCTTACCAGAATCATCCCCTGCTATAACACAATAAAAATACCTTAATTGTGTAAATGTAAATGTAGTATACTTGTAAAGCGCACAGCTGCCCCAGCAACGGGGCGTCCCAGCGCTGTATAACGCTGTGGAATCCTTCCTGGCTCTCCCTGTGAGATGCCCCTCCTGGGCACCTCCAAGGTGAAGCCAGGCATCCCAGCGTTGTAAGGGCCGCTGTGGAGATTAAGCAAGCTATTGCCCAGAGTTGCAGCGTGGGACCCATGATTAGAGTAGGCGCCGAGGCAAGAGAATTATCGAGTCCACGGACATTAAGCCCAAGATTGTTGGCAGTAAACATCAAGTTGGAAATGCAGTAGCATGTGCATGGTAATACTGTCTACTTAAACAACGTCCTACCAGAATGTGGAACACAGTGGAGGGTCCAAGGAAATGTCCATATTTGGGGCTCTATTACACTAAGTGTCCTAGGTGTTTAAGGGGTATGTGCACCTACAGACTGCACCCGGTGGGCACTTTGATATGACAGAACGGGCTGCAGATGATTGCATTGCCCCTTCCGTACTCCACATCACAGTGGCGCTACGTGTGTTACGCCACAACCTTAAAGGGGCATTCATTCATTTGCATGGGTATGGCCCCATGCACGTGAGGAAACAGTTTGCCTCCACACCCTTACTGGAATACAGAGATAGACACAGAGGTAAAGGAGCCTCCAGGAGGCGAAATGACTGTTCCTCACAATGAGGTGGGACACAGTTTAGTGCACCCCCCCCCCAAAGGGCGACCCCGACTGTGATGGCACCCTCTGATGCCCCTGCAGGAAGATGCACTCACTGCACCTGCCTGTAGGGGAATGTTTGCCCTTCTTTAAAATGTATTTACATTATTTTGTTTTGGGAGCAGTAATCCTTCCTCCAGATTGAATTACATTCACTTTATAATTCCAGACCACCAAGCTCAATGTTCCATTAGAAAATATATATGTCTAATTCATGTCAACAATATTAGTTACTGTGAATATTTGAGAGTAAAAAACTTTGAAGTATTGGTGCAATATCGAAAATCAGGTGCTGGAGCAGTGCAGAAAAGGTGCTAAAATTCAACAAATAGATACTTTCTTAAATTAAGGTTGACAGGGTTTCTGGTATTGACTTTGAAGTGACTTGGCTACAATCCAATAATTACCACCCTAGAAAAGGTGGCAGTGACATTCCCTCTTCTTTCAACTGAGTGTAAGTAGTTCACTTACTGTGTTGAAAGCGTCAACGTTATTATGTTGAATGTAATTCAATATGGAGGAAGAATTACTGCTCTCCAAACAAAAGATGTAAATGCATTTAAAATAATTCAGTCAGAACCACTCGTGACTTTCCTGATTATCTGCTCAGGTTCTGAGGAACATAGGGTTACATGGTTTCGCCGCTGCACTGGGGGCTGCGCTTTAACCGTAGTATTGTGCACTGCCCCAGTCTACCCCCAGTACACCATCTGAGAGATTCACTGGGGTGCAGACAGGGACAATGCTGGACTGGCCATGTTCTCCTTTCTTCAGCACAAGGTGAGCTGTTTTCAAGCACTTGATGGGTACCTAAGGATCTGAACCATTTCTTCCAGGGGGATGAAATGGGATGAGCACATGGAGTATGTAATACGGCAGATAGTATAATGCTCATTCACATCCTTGCCTTGCTTCGGATGCATGCTGTTACGCTGATTGCCTGAGGACTTTCTACCCAGACCTTTCGTCTCCCGTAAGGAACCAAATGAAAGCGGAAGATGCCCTGCGACATCTTTTGCGCAGGTAACATTTATCACCTTTTTAATCACCAATATAAAGCCTTGAGGGCATCAAGACTCCAGTCTACCAGGAATCAAATTAAAGCGGAAGACTCCCTGTGATATCTATTGCGCAGGCATCATTGATCGCCTTTTTAATCACCAATATATTATTTCGAAGGCAACAAGACTCCAGTCTACCAGGGTTTCCAAGATATGATTTACATGTCCTGAAGATGGTCTCATCAATTCAAGATTAGAGACCGAATCGTCGACACACGCTTTGTCTGCTCAACTAATAGACGAACTGTGAATAGGCAGATAAGCGTATACAATTGTTATAGAGAAGTTTCTTTTGATTGTTATTCTAGAAATATCCTTCTTATAACATTGTTATTTATTCTGTACCCTTTTCAAATTAAATTTTGAGTATTAAATACGAACATTTTTCATACACACCTTTTCTCTCTCTTTTCCATTTGGATCACTTATCGTGACTTATGTATATTGATTGAATATTTGTGGTTGTTGCTTTGCACTATCGGCCCCATGTGTGCAAGGCCGCTAAGTACTGTTTGAAATTTTGTCTGAATTATATAGCAACAAAATCCCTTGAAGGTATCTATACCCTACCATTCACATGGGCGGCTCCTCAATGTCTTTTGGCCTTGTCCTACAGGATTTGCTTCAGCTGATGGTATAATCCCCATTCACATCAGCAGCCACCTGCTGCTACTAGGCAAACACCTCAGAGCAGATCCCTCTCAATGCTCATTAACTGCCCTCTGCTGTTTCTTGGCGGTTCTCCCCATCTCCCTACCGGATCATGTTCTATGACCAGCTGAAGTGCTGTAAGTGGGCAGGACCTTTTCAGCATTCTCAACACTGGTACAATACTTTAATTGGGAGAGTTAAAGCACTTGTCAGTAGGAAGCAGGGATACTTCCATGGCCACGGTTCCCTCTTTGTGGAAACACGCCATGGTTTCACCTCTGCTGAAGAAACCAACGGCAGACCCTAAAATATTGGCTAACTTTCGTCCTATCTCCCTTCTGCCTGCTTTCTCCAAAATATTGGAGAAGCATGTTCATAGTCATCTTGCCCCTTATACAGAAGTCAATGACATATTCCATCCTACGCAGTCAGGCTTCCGAGCGGGTTTCTCAACAGAGACAACTCTACTGGGAGTGTCTGAATATCTGCGTCACTTAATAAACAAAGGGGACTCTGCTGCGCTGATCCTACTTGACCTCAGCGCAGCGTTTGATACCATCTCCCATAAAATTCTGTTAAAATCCCTCTTTGACATGGGCATCAGAGGCAAGGCCTTGGATTGGATTCCCTCTTTTCTGACTCAAAGAACTTTTCAAATTACCTCGAACACCGGGTCCTCCAATATCCATATATCCCCCTATGGAGTCCCTCAGGGCTCAGTGCTTAGCCCTTTGCTTTTTAATTTGTATGTCTCCCCACTTGCGCAGATTGCTGAATCTGAAGGCTTGACCATGTTTACTTATGCGGATGATTCGCAAATTATTTTCTCACTTTCGAACGCAGAATGTGATTCTGGATCTCCGCTGCAGGCGAGTCTAAGCAAAATCGCAACTTGGATGAGGGAAAACCTGTTGAAGCTCAATGGTGACAAAACTGAGGATTTAATCCTGGGCCCCAACCCGGATCTTTGGAATACAAGACATTGGCCTCCTGAATTGGGATCTCTTCCCATTCCGTCGGACCAAGTGCGCAATTTGCGCATTATCCTTGATAAAGGCCTGACTATGCTGCCTCAAGTTAAGAAGCTAACAGCCACGTGTTTTACCATCTTGAGGTGGCTTAGAAAAATCATCTGGATGCTGCCCGAGGACACGCAAAAGTCTGTAGTCAATGCCCTCATCACCTCGCGGCTTGACTACGGAAACGTACTTTATCTAGGGTCCTCGCAGGCTGTTTTGAGACGTCTTCAGCTCGTGCAAAATGCCGCTGCTAGACTGCTGTGCAAGTGCAATAGGAGAGAGCGCATGTTAGGTCATCTCAAGACATTGCATTGGCTCAAAGTTGAAAACAGAGTCAAGTTCAAGACCCTGAGTTTCATGCACAAATTCAAATTCGGCTCTGCCCCCAGATATCTTCAATCTTTGGTACACACCTACCTCCCTGCCTGCTGTTTGAGATCCTCATCGCAGGGCCTTTTCATCGTGCCTAGGTTTCGTTTAGCCAGGATGGGTGGTAGATCCTTCTCGCTTTTGGGACCAAAGTTGTGTAACTCCCTCCTTCTTAATTTACGTACAGAAACAACCTATGTACAGTTCCGCAGAGCCATAAAGACCTGGCTGTTTAATCAATAATTTCCTGATCTGGCCCCGTATTCGAGTTTTATTACCTTTTCATCTGCTATCGTTTTCTTTGGCGCCGTGAAACCCTTTTTGGGTAGCTGTCGCGCTTTATAAACCTAACAAATAAAAAATAAATAAAATATTTCCATTCCACTAGGCTGACCAGATTTTGAGAGACATAAAAGTAGGACTAAATACTTTAGTCTTACTTCTATATCTGACCTGTCCCGTTTTGTTGAGTAGCCTTGTAAATATGTGCTTATAAACATGTACATCTATGTAAATATATATATTACACGCACACATACGCTAGGCTTGTAAATGTGTGCATATACGTATGTATGTGTGTGTGTGTGTGTGTATATATATATATATATATATATATATATATATATATATATATATATATATATGTATGTAATATATATATAGATACACACACACATTTCCATGGCTACATTTACTTAACATTATCTATGACAGGACCTCCACCTTGAGCCCTCCTGTCCTCCCCACCCTGTATCCCCTCTGCGCTTCAGCCGTGCTCCTCCTATACTACCTGACAAAAATAGGTAAATTACTTATATTTTTTCAGTCTTCAGAGGCGCCTGTGAAAGGAGATCATACATTTCAATTCTGCTTTGCAGAACGAATTGACATTTGTCCCCAAAACCGGGACATGTATTTAAAATTAAGAAAAATGTTGGGACATCGAGACGGCCCACTGAAAACCAGGACTGTCTGGGGAAATCCGGGACGTCCGGTCAGCCTAAGTCAAAGCACTGACCAGCAGTGGACATGGGCGCCTCCTCAGTCACTCCTGTGGGGACGCGGGTGCTATACTTCTGTCAATGGAAGGCGGCACCTTTAAGGGGAGCTTCACGCTCAGTATTCTTATCCATTGGAGACAGACCACTCTCAGTGGGAAACTGCATGCTTGCCTGACCACGTCTATTCTCACACGTTTCTTAACATACATGCTCATGCCCAGCTGCAAACACGCGGTGACATGGAGTGAGTCTTTTGGTCATACATTTAGGGCATGAAAATATTTTCCATGTAAGCCACAAAGCAATAATCCATTCACCAGCTTTAATGCTTGAGTGTTCAATCCTTCACCCATTTTTCGCTGCAGCCTCACGCCAATTCACAGCGAAAAATCATGTTAAGGGTACAACCCTGGTACTCATGCGCAATATGACAACACTACCTATACATGTCAGGTGACAGACACACACTCTTCTACCCATAGTGCTGCCACGGTGCAGCATACTACCTGTCCATAAAGGCTCTTCAGCGCCTCGTCGGGAGTATGAAGCACTATATAATCGCAATACAATACCGTGAAGGATGGATGAACTCGAAGCAACGAGGCCAGAACTTAGTAGATTCTTTGGGCTGTAGCAGGAATAACTGTTGATCACTGTATTCATCATTCGAAGTGAGAATCTATGTAGATGGTGTTAAGGTTTCTAATGTAGGTCCTTTTAGATGGGAGAGGGGTTTGTTTTGTCTTTAGAAAGCAAAAATAGGATAAGCAGGACACCAAAAGACAGGTATAAATAACAACAATTGTAAGTTAGTCTTTGCCTGATCATAATTTCCACCCATTCATTCAGTTCACAATAATTTCTGATTTATGTATGCGTAAATTACTCATCCAGGGAAGTGTGTGGATATTTCAAATTAACCCGCCATCGTCTGCTTTCCTAAAACTTTAAGTGCGTACTCTTATTACAAGTGATACACATGGCCAGACTTTCATGCTCTTGTTACAAGTGATACACGTGAGCAGACTTTCATGCTCTTGTTACAAGTGATACACGTGAGCAGACTTTCATGCTCTTGTTACAAGCAGACTTTCATGCTATTGTTACAAGTGATACATGTGAGCAGACGTTCATGCTCTTGTTACATGTGATACATGTGAGCAGACGTTCATGCTCTTGTTACAAGTGATACACGTGAGCAGACTTTTATGCTCTTGTTACGAGCAGACTTTCATGCTCTTGTTACAAGTGATACATGTGAGCAGACGTTCATGCTCTTTTTACAAGTGATACACGTGAGCAGACGTTCATGCTCTTGTTACAAGTGATACACGTGAGCAGACTTTCATGGTCTTGTTACAAGTGATACACATGAGCAAACTTTCATGCTCTTGTTACAAGTGATACACGTGAGAAGACTTTCATGCTCTTATTACAAGTGATACACATGAGCAGACTTTCATGCTCTTGTTACAAGTGAGAAAAAAGTAGAAACACACAATGTGCCTACACCACCCTTATTTATACACAATCTTAATTATAATGGTCGAACAACAGCTTCTTTAGTTTGACCAGGTATTTTTATTTATACCATTCGTTTTTATATTTTCCATTGAAGACTTTTTTTATAAGCTCATTAATGCAAAAAAAATGAGACAACTGTACATTCATATATTTACACTAATATACAATGCAATTTACAAACATAAGTAGAACAATACATATATACAGTAAATCAAATACATTCTTAACATCATCCATCCCAAAAGAAACCTTTAGACAAAACAAGACATTATATATTCATGTATACTTGATTTCAGAGAATGAAGGACAAAGTCAAAGAACAAGGAGTGCAGTCAATAAATGAAAACAATCTTTAGACCAGCTTTTGCTAGTTTATACTGTAGATGACCATTTACTCCTTTGAAGGAGTAAATGGTCATCTACAGTATAAACTAGCAATAGCTGGTCTAAAGATTGTACTACTTATGTTTGTTAATTGCATTGTATATTAGTGTAAAATATGAATGTGCAGTTGTCTCATTTTTTTGCATTAATGAGCTTATAAAAAAAGTCTTCAAAGGAAAATATAAAAAACGAATGGTATAAATAAAAATACCTGGTCAAACTAAAGAAGCTGTTGTTCGGCTGTTATAATTAAGATTGTGTATAAATAAGGGTGGTGTAGGCACATTGTGTGTTTCTTGTTATAAAAGGGTCCAGCCTACCCCATGCCCCTATCGGCCAAACTCCTTAGTTTTCCAAAGCTTGTTACAAGTGATACACATGAGCAGGCTTTCATGCTCTTGTTACAAGTGATACATGTGAGCAGACTTTCATGCTCTTGACTTTCATGCTCTTGTTACAAGTGATACACATGAGCAGACTTTCATGCTCTTACATGCTCTTACTACAAATGGTGCATATGAGCAGACGTTCATGCTCTTATTGTATGTGCTACACAGGAGCAGACTTTCATGCTCTTACTACAAGTGGTGCATATGAGCAGACTGTAATGCTCTTATTTCAAGTGATACACATGGGCAAACTTTCATGTTCTTATTACAAGTAATACACATGAGCAGACTTTGATGCACTTATTACAAGTGATACTTATGAGAAGGTTCTCCCCTTCGCTCACTACACCAGTTGTCTGAAGTTCTCTTCTTAATCCCGACTCCGTTTCCGTAGTTTCAATTATTGTTGCTCCACAGTTACCACCTGATAGTTTCAATTGTGTATTGTGACCAGGGCACAATTCCTAAAAAAAGAAGTGGGAGGACTAACCTAGTTAATCAGTATGCAAGTGACATCCCGGTGCCTGACATCACAGTACGTGACATCACAGCACGTGACATCACAGGAAGTGGCATCATAAGAAGTGACATCAAATCTTCAGCCCTCACATATATGTTTAAAATTTCTATCATGAGTACATTGGAGCATTTTTCGAGTATACTGTGAAACCCTCTTGATTTAGGAGGAGATTCACACTTTTGTAAGCTACGCATAAAACAATGTTGCCTTTTGTAAGCGTAAATATCATCTACCCATAGTGCTTTACAAGAAAAAATGTGATATTTAAATTATTACAATGCCTCCTTAGGGGTAGTAAACACTAAATAAATGCTATTTATTTTGTGTAAATACTGGGAAAGCCCAACACATCTGACCTCCTAAACAGAGCCCGAACAAAGTGAAAAGCTGCCTCTCTTAAGTATGTGTGAAGTGGTAACAAGGTGTGAACCTTTGTTCCCCCACTGCTGCATTTACTTCTAGGTGTGAGGCTCCTCACTGTTCAAAGCTGGGAGACTGAAACAAAAGGAGGCCTGATGACCCCTCAAATTCGGCCTTTGTTATGGGTCTAGCAGGAGTTTGAAATAAGAAAGCTCCATCCTGTCCCATCATGCACATTATTGTGGATCTAAAGCAAACAATGTACAGGCGCTTGAATGTGTCCAGGTGTGTGCAAATTACACCGGGATGAATTCAGCATATTTTTCAGTGGGTCCCGACTTCTTGGCATGGTGGACAGCGTCCACCCTGTGAAAATAGTGGGCGGGCGCCATCCACCAGCATGTATCCCCGACTTGTGCCCTGATTGTGACGTTGTTCTCCAGCAGTGGTTACGTTGTTCTTAAATTGTAAGAGAATGAGTGCCGGTGCTCAGAGCGCTGCTCAGCAGCCGGCGGCCAGCGCTATTACATTTCAGCATGAATACCAAGTCTGCGTAATACTGACTCCACCTCAGCCCTCCTTACTTAACTGCCAGACACTCCCTGCCCCTTTATCTCACACTTGCAGATTCCTGCTTTCTTCTTTGGTGCTGGTTTTTAGCCCTTCTCTTTTGCCTTTTATCACATTTGCGCGCGTTCTCCCTCTTTTGCTCTCAGATAATGTCTCATGAGGAAAAATAAGTGCTAGTGCCCAAAAATGAGTGTCAGCGACCCCCACCGGCTCAAACATGCTTGGATCCAATCTACATTTTTCCACTCAAGTCCCCCATAATTCAAGCCTCTCTCTCCTCTATTCATCCAACTACCTTCAGCTCAAATTACTCTTTCGCATGAAATGCTCTCACCTAAACCTTACCACTGGAAGTTTTAGTGCACAGAAATTCACTCAATTATTTACAAAGCAGAACAAGGCATACTAATCTACTACCAAGCCAATACTAACCTTGGGTTCTAGAGTAGCGCACTATTCAATACAAAATGCAGTGCTTCAACACCTTATCAGTATGCGCTATATAAGTATAGTTACTACTAGGATTGCAATACAGATGCACACACTAAGCACCTGTGATATGGCATAGTGCAGAATTGTGGGTGCATTTTTGCACCTGACGAAGTCCCTCAAAATCATGTAGTGTCTGTGTAGCTCACTAGTCCATAGCTTGTGCTGACTGGAAGTCAAACTGGGACAAAAAAATAGGCCCGGGCACAAAAATAAAAGTGGCCCTCACTACTGAGTTAGCTGAAATGTGGCCCTCATTTGCAAAGTGGGGCAGTTTTGGACTTGTAAAGACATACTATATAAGTGTTTTGCAAAGTATGGAAGACTGCATGGATTTGAGCTCGTTGCGGGCAATGCTTGTTTTAATTTCATGGATATCAGCAGTAAAAACCAGCCCAAAAAGACCATAAAAGAGGCCCACAGACATCCAAAAAACCGGCCACCAAACTGACATGTCAGGCCAGTCTTTTGGGCACTCCCAGACTGCCCTATAGGCCAGCCCAAACCTGCTGGAAGAGTGCGAGTATCGCAGACACACAACTTTTGGTGCCAGTGCTGCCTTGCCTCATCCTATGTGTCACTTGTGAACTTGACTGGATTGCCGCCAGACAAAGTGACGTCCCATCATTTTATTCGCTCTTCCTGATGGGTTTGTGCCCGGCTCAGTACACACGCTTATAGTCATACTCATGCTTCCCTTCCTCTTCAGCACCGTACCTGCGTTTGCTCTTTGAGTTCTAAATCCGGCCACATTTGCACTATTTACATCATTTCCTTCCGCGTGTGGCAGAGTGACTTCAAACACTGAACTGCCCGTGATGGGCCAGATACTATTCCTTGTGCAACCTCACATTGTGATCCATAATATAAAGTTATGCTGGAGTACAGCTCATTCAACAGCTCAGCTGCATGAGCTGTTGTTGTTAGCTGCTGTTGGTCGCTGTTCATGCAGGGGCTATGCGTATTCACTCATTGTGCATGAGCCCCAGCGTTGGTAGTTGTGCTCCAGTGCTGGGGTTCCAGTCATTGGTGGTCATCCTTTGTGAGCGGTCTATGTATCTTTACTCATTATGCGTGAGCTCCAGCCTCAGTCACAGCCGTGGTTTCTATGCTCAGGACTGTCGGGTCCTCAGCTCACACCTTTCAGGTGACTAGCATAGTTCGAATAGTTGAGATGAGAAACACACAGTTCATCGAGTTCAATATATTTCTTACCTGAGCGATGAGTGATGATTCACAGAAAGCCCAAGAACAGAAGTTGTTAGTTGGAAGAATTGCTAATCCTGTTTTGAAATTTGAAGACAAGAAATGTCATGTTTGTCACAGATATTACGAGAAACAACCAGCAGTCAGCACTCACTGATCTTTAAAGTGAAAAATGAACTTGTTAGTGCTATGCATATCTGTGAACCAGCCACCCTTGTCTTACAACTCAACCTGGTGTCACAAGTTGTCACCAAAGAGGCGTATACTGGGTGTCATTTGGAAGAGGGTCAAAAGAGGGTTATAACAGAATATCCACCAAAAATGTGCAGATGATTACTTTGTGGATGGTCTCCTTGGTGTCTTCCTAGGTTCACTTCCTCATTTCAAGCCACTGCCAGTTCCGATGTCAGGAAAACCTGTGACACGGATCCAACGCTGGCAGGAATGGCTTCAGGTGAACACCATATTTATGGCTGCACCGTGGATGCCATTCCATTCCTCGTCTAGTCTGTCCCTCACCACTTATGTATTTATTTATTATTATTTTAATAATAACTTGTAGGTACATCATGTATATGAAGTGTACCCTGACTGTCTTGCTAAGTTAGCCTAACCAAAGGCCTTAAGCATTTGGTCTTCATGCTTAACCTTCAGCGTGAAAGTTTTGCTTTCACTGCAGTGTTCTTTTTTTTGCCGGTGTGTTCACATGATCTCAGAGTACGTGATAGGTGTAATGTGTATTAGAGATAGTGAGGTACGTGAGGGGAACTTTTGGCAAGCCAAGAATGAGAGAGGCTAAGGAACTGAGTAAAGACTCTTCTTCACATCCGATCAGGAGCAGGGAGACACCCAGGGTGGTCCTGAGGTTCAAACCAGGATGGGAAATTTGAGTAAAGTTGCCAATTTCTACTGTGAGAAGGTGTAAATCTACTAGAGTTGATAATGTGGAATTCTGGACTGCTCTGTGGGTTTAATTGGTGTATATTCTGTTAGTTTAGAAACAGATGCCCTTTGGACTTTTAGAGGTACATACCCCTCTGCTCATATTTCTATTGTATGACTTTATGCTATATATTACCTTCACTTGGAGAACTTTTACTGAAGTCTCCGCTATGCCAATAACTTCCTGTTTTTCCTGATTTCATTTGGTTTCCCTAGTCTTCCCCACTTTAGTCAGGATTAGTTTAGGTGACTTTAGATTTATTCATGTCTAAAAAGGCCTGACCAAAACCTGAACACTGATAACCAGGTCCTATTTCTTATCTTTTGTATTGCTGCAATTGAATTTCTTGTTTGCCTTATTTTGCTAAGAATTAACCTCATTCAACGCTTTCATTTACTTTTGGTGATTTTATATGTTTACAATATGTTTTTGAGATTCATTTATATCAGTTTGTCTTTGAACTTGTAATAAACCCATTTGACTCTACTTACTGACTGCTGGTCCTTAGTGTGAAGGCAAATGGGCTACACTGGAAACTGATTTGCTGGATTGATGTTAACTTCCCTTTACCTCTCAGGCACATAAGAAAAGGTTTATCGCAGTATAAATGGTAAGATTGGCCCAGTGCTCCAGCAACCTCAACTCAGTTTCTGTAGCTTGATTCATTGTTGCTCCACAGTTGTCATCTAGCAGTTTCAATTGTCTAGTGCAAAGTGGCAGTTTCAATTGTCTAGTGCGACTTTATCTTCCAGCAGTGGTTGTGTCAGTTCTTAATTTGTAATAATTGAGTGCCGGTTCCCAAGGCACTGCTCAGAAGCCGGCGGCCTGCACTATTAAATGTCAGCAAAAATACCAAGGCGACCTAGTACTGACTCCGCCACAACCTCCTTACTCCACTGCAAGGACACTTGCAGCCCCTTTATCTCACACCTGAAGGTTCCTGCGTTCTTCTTTGGAGCTAGTTTTTCCATCTTTCTCTTTTGCCTTTTATCCCGTTTGTGTGCTCTTCCCTCTTTTGCTTTCAGGTACTGTCTGAGGAGGAAAAAAAAATAAGTGCCAGTGCCCAAAAAGGAGTTCCAGTGGCCCCACCAGCTCAAATTAAGCACTGGTGGTGAGCTAAAAATAAATACAGAAATAATCTGCTTGCATACATTTCCTTTTTTCTGGTTCATTCTTGGATCCACACTACATTTTCTCACTCAAATCCCCGATATTTCAAGCCTCTCTCCCATCTATTCATCCAACTTTATTTATTTATTTTATTTATATGTTTCTATAGCGCAAGAATCGAGCCCGAAAGGGTTATCTCCGCGCTTTGACTGCAACAAGTGGCAGAGATACTGTACAGATAGCCAGAGAATGCAAGAGGGGACAGCCTTTAATTATGTCTCCATAAACAGATTGGTTAACAGTAGCTCAAATTACTCTTTCCAACGAATGGGTCTCACCTGAACGTGAACACTGGAGGTGACATAAGAGCACAAGATTAAACTCAATTACTTACAAAGCAGACCAAGGCATACTTATCTACTGCCAAGCCACTACTAACTACTCAACACAAATTGCAGTGCTTTACCACCTCATCAGAGGCAGTATATGCTATATAAAAACAGTTACTATTAAAATTACAATACGAATACACGCACTAAGCACCTGTGACATGATATAGTAATGAATTGTGGGTGCATTTTTACCCCTGACGGAGCCCCACAATTCCTGTGGTATTTGTGGAGCACACTATTCCATGGGTTGTGCTTGATTGGAAGACAGGGTGGATTGAGACAAAAAATAGGCCGGACACAAAAAAAAAGTGTTCTCCATTAGTAAATTTGATAGATAAAATGTAGTCACATTTGCAAAGAGGGGAAGTTTTAAACTAGTAAAGACACGCTGTGCCAGTGTTTTGCAAGGTATGGAAGACTGCATGGATTTGAGCTCGCTGCGGGTAATGCTTGTTTTAATATCATGGAAATCAATAGTAAAAACCGTTCCAAATAGTCCATGAAAATCAAAGAGGCCAATATACAGACAAAAGAACTCCCTTTCATAATCCTACGCGACACTTGTGGTCTGAACAGGATTTGCGCCTGAGAAAGTGACGTCCCATCCTTTTAGTCGCTCTTCTGATGGGTTTGTGCCCGGCTCAGTACACACGCTTACAGTCAAACTCATGCTTTCCTTCCTCTTCAGCTCTGTACCTGGATTTCCTCTTTGAGTTCTAATTCCGGCCGCATGTGCCCTATTTGTATCATTTCCTTCCACGCGCGGCAGAGTGACTTCAAAAGCTGTCCTGGCCGAGATGGGCCAGATACTGTTCCTTGTGTGGCCTCGCATTGTGATCCATTATATAAAGTTATGCTGGAGTACAGCTCATTTAACAGCTGCATGATCTGTTGTGTAGCCGCTGGTAGTCGCCGTGATCATGCAGGGGCTATGTGTCTTCACTCATTATGCGTGAGCCCCAGCATAGCTAGCTATGCTCCAAGGCTGGGGTGTAGTGGTAAGGAATATCCACAATAAAAGAGTATGGGGCATATTATCAAGAAAGGGCGTTACATTATCGCTGCTTTTATCGGCAGGAAACTGCCGATAAAGCTGTGATAATGGGCTTGATAATGTGCTCTATGAATTCCAATCGAAGCCCATGTTAGATGTGAAGGACATCTAACATGGGCTCGATTGGAATTCATAGAGCATATTATCAAGCCCATTATCGCAGCTTTATCGGCAGTTTCCTGCCGATAAAAGCGGCGATAATGTAATGCCCTTTCTTGATAATATGCCCCTATATTCTTTTAAGATGAGTTTATTCAGAAGAACAGCTCCACCCAGTGCGCGATGCGTCCACTCAGCAGGTAGCTCAACGGTGACTGAAGTAACGTTGACGGCCGACCAGCTGAGCGGACACACCGCACGAGAACAACATATTCAAAGGAAAACATATGCGTGCGCAGCACGCGATAAGCAACACAATCATAAAGAAACAACATGTACGTGCATCATTCGGAACCCCACGCGATGCACGATGAAACCATGATAACTCACTGTGACACCACCTCCCCCCTTATAATAACAAAAATGCAAATGAACAAGAACACTTTAGAACCGTACAAAATCCTCAAATTTCTTAGGAACTCTAATATTCCTGCCTCGAGAAAAACAAAAATTAACATTTTGCATGTTAGAGTGAACATTAGAATGAACCTGGGACTCCATAGCTGGGATGGGACCAGAGGGTTTCCCCGGAACATCCAGCCAATGACTCCAATCCGAATCATCATGAACTGTACCACGCCTACTCTGCTTGATTCCCACCTGTTTTTGGGAAACTCTCACAAGGTTCCACCAACCCTTACCATCAATAAATGCAGCACCTTTACTGACTTTCAGGAATTTGGCTTGGAACATAGAATTTCGACTCCAGTCCCCAACAAAAATGTCCACATTCATAGAACTAGAATTCTTATCAAAATATCTTTTCATGTGAACTTGCTTGTCCTCCACTTTTTTCCGAATGGCATTTGAGTCAAAACTGCCCCCGCTAGACATATTCCTCAGCCAAACGGGAAACAAATTTGAATGCACTTCCCTATTTCTTAACAAAGAAAATGGAGGTACACCTGTAGTACAGTGTGGTGCTGTATTATAATGCCAGACTTTGTCCCTAACAAAATCCACCACGTTAAGCCTACAAGATAAAGCTGTTTGAATACCCCCCTTTATCACTTTATTTCCTCTCTCTACCAGTCCGTTTGACGAAGGAGAGTACAAAGCAACCTTCAATTGTTTAATATCCAAATCATTTTAAAACTTACGCATTTTATCCGAAGTGAAATGTGTCCCGTTATCAGTAACAATCACATTCGGTGCACCTTCCACATCAAAAATGTTCTTTAAGTAAGAATTCGTAGAATCGGAATCAGGAGCCTTAAGAAACTCATGGTACATCCATTTTGAAAAATAGTCAACTAACAAAATTACATATTTGTTATCTTGGTCCAACACCGAATATGGCCCTGAAAAATCAATACCAACTTTTTCCCAAGCCTTACTGGGAAATTCCGTTGGGTGCAAAGGAACCTTCAATGTACGCCAATGTTTGTCTGATAAGAGACATTCAGGACAGGAATCGATTAATTTCCTAACCTGTTCTTCTAAAGAGGGCCACCAGTAATGAAGTTTTATTCTCATGACAGTTTTAGTAACAACTAAATGGCCCGGATGAGCCTTGTTAATGATAGCAGTACGCAGATCGAAAGGCGGAATAAATCTATCACCTCTGCGAGCTATTCAATTTTCCACAGAAATCTCATCAGACACCTGTGCAAATTTGCGCAATTCACCCTCTAAACTCCTGGGTTCGGGCCAGCAACAAGTAGAAAAATCAATAACCTTTTTCATAACCGAATCCCTCTCACTAGCAGACTTCCACTCTGACTCAGACACAACTGGGCTCATTTCATGTACCGCATCAATCACAGCGACACATTCAATATCTTCTGTAAAATTGTCCTCCTCATCATCTTTCACCATAGACAATCTAGAAAGGCAGTCAGCCCTGAAATATTTCCCGCCTTGAATATGTTTGACTTCAAAATGAAATTCTTGTAATTTTGATACAAGTCTCATTAACCTTGCTGACATACTAGAAGACCCTACCTTATCAAAAATAAAAATTAGCGGCTTGTGATCGGTAACTAGTTCAAACCTCCGACCCCAAATATATGTTCTGAACTTCTGTGCGTCCCAGGTGCAGGCTAATGCTTCTCGCTCTATGGTACTGTACTTTGTCTCGAAAGCTTTAAGAGACCTAGAAGCAAAAGCAACAGTTTGTTCGTGACCATCCACCCTTTGAGTGAGCACTGCACCAAGCCCAGACATGCTAGCATCAACTGTTATGATAGAAACACTGTCGTCTCTAAAAGCGTGGAGGGCCTTGGCAGATACAATCATCTCTTTCACACCGGCAAAGACCTTATCCAATTCTGGGGATCAAACAAATCTACTACCCTTTTTCAACAGCATGCGTAGAGGTTCCACTACCTGAGAATAAGATGGAACAAACCTCGCATAATACTCCGCCAAACCTAGGAAAGAGCGGAGGGAGTCCTTATCAGTAGGGTGTTTAGCGTCCACAATGGCTCTGATTACTGAAAACTTTGGTTTGATCCCTTCGTGAGATACAGTGTGACCCAAGTACTCCAGTTCCCTGACCGTCAACTTGCACTTATGACTGCGGACGGTCATATCTCCAGAACTAGAAGTGGATGACGACCAGCCGCCTGAAACTGAGCTCAGACAAGACGGAAGTCCTCATCCTGGGCTCCTCGCCCTCGGCCTGGGACGACTCCTGGTGGCCCCCCGCCCTGGGCACCGCACCCAAACCGACAGACCACGCACGCAACCTGGGCTTCATCCTGGACTCCTCCCTCTCCATGACCAGACAAGTCAACGCCGTCTCCGCGTCCTGTTTCAACATCCTGCGCATGCTACGGAAGATCTTCCGGTGGATCCCCACCGAGACCAGGAAGACGGTCACCCAGGCCCTCGTCACCAGCCGACTGGACTACGGCAACGCCCTCTACGCCGGTACCACCGCCAAGCTCCAGAAGAGACTCCAGCGGATCCAGAACACCTCAGCCAGACTCATCCTCGACATCCCCCGACGCAGCCACATCTCCGGACATCTGAGAGACCTGCACTGGCTCCCCGTCAACAAGAGAATCACCTTCCGTCTCCTCACCCACGCACACAAAGCCCTACACGACCAAGGCCCGAGCTACCTCAACAACCGCCTCAACTTCTACGCTCCCAAACGCCCCCTCCGATCGACCAACCACGCCCTCGCCGCTGTCCCCCGCATCCGAAGAGCGACAACAGGAGGAAGGTCCTTCTCCTACCTGGCCGCCAAGACCTGGAACACCCTCCCAACCGACCTCCGCCTGACCCAAGACCACCTCTCCTTCAGGAAGAAACTCAAGACCTGGCTGTTCGAGCAGTAGCGGAACTCCCCCCCCCCCAAGCGCCTTGAGACCCTCCGGGTAAGTAGTGCGCTCTATAAATGCCTTGATTGATTGATTGATTGATAGAACTTAAAATGTCTAGTACACGCCTCAAAATCACATTATGCTCATCCAAAGATTTTGCAAAAATCAAAATATCGTCAAGATAAGCTTGGACACCTCCAACCCCTCGAAAAAGAGAATCCATGAGCTTCTGGAAAACACTTCCAGCTGTCCACAATAAAAGAGTATATTCTTTTAAGATGAGTTTATTCAGAAGAACAGCTCCACCCAGTGCGCGATGCGTCCACTCACCAGGTAGCTCAACGGTGACTGAAGTAACATTGACGGCCGACCAGCTGAGCGGACACACCGCACGAGAAAAACATATTCAAAGGAAAACATATGCGTGCGCAGCACGCGATAAGCAACACAATCATAAAGAAACAACATGTACGTGCATCGCGCAGAACCCCACGCGATGTACGATGAAACCATGATAACTCACTGTCACATGGGGCTCCAGCCAAAAGGTGGTCGCCATTCGTGCGGGGGCTATGCGTCTTCACTCATTATGCGTGAGCCCCAGAATTGGTAGATATGCTCCAATGCTGGGTCTCCAGCCGGTACTGGTCACCATTCGTGCCGGGTCTCTTCGTCTTCACTCATTATGCTTGAGCTCCAGCCTCGGTCATAGCTGGGGTTTGCTATGCACAGGACTGTCAGGCCCTCAGCTCACACATTTCAGGTGACTCACATAGTTAAAATATTTGAAATGAGAAACACACAGTTCACCGAGTTCAATACATTTCTTACCTGAGCGATGAGTGGTGATTCATAGAAAGTCCAAGAAATTGTTTGTTGGAACAATTGTTAATCTTGTTCTGACTATTGAAGACAAGACATTTCTTATTTGCCACAGATATGACGAAAAATACCCAGTTTTCAGAACTCACGAATCTTTATAGCAAAAATGAACTCTGTAATGCTCCGCATCTGTGTGAACCCAGCGACCGCTCTGTTACAACTCAACCTGGCTATAGAGTTCCGGGAAACAGGAAGCACTGAATATACAAATAAATATTTATTTGATAAGAGTACAGCACAGCACAACTGCTCTGGACAAAGGCTCCAGAGGTCTTACATTAGAATCCAGAATGTCGGCACCAGGGCTTGAAGAGAAACAATTCTAAATGAGACGACTTAAAGAAATAGCACATATAAAATGTAATAGGGAATATAAGTTATAACACAGGGGTCACACGTTTTCACCAAAGAGGCATCTACTAGGTGCCTGCTGGAAGAGGGTTAAAAGATGGTTAAAACAGAACATCCAGCAAAAATTGGTGGATGTTTTATCTGTGGATGGTCTCATTGGTGTCTCCCTAGTGTCACTTCCTCATTTAAGCCTCTGCCGGTTCGGGAAAACCCTTGACCCGGATCCAACGCGGGTAGGAATGGCTTCAGGAGGACACCAAATTTATGGCTGCACCCCGGATGCCATTCCGTTCCTCGTCTATTCTGTCCTTCACCATGTCAACTGGTATGTCATGGGCAGAAAAGGTCCAGTAAAGACTCCGTAGCACTGTAAGTAATTCCTGAGTGCATGAGTGACATTCATTATGTGATTTGCAAAGTAAGGCCTATGCTTTGTGGACCAATCTATGGAAAGGACATAAGTCCTTATTTGGGAAGTGGATCAGCTCCAACAGTTTCTCCCCTGTCAAATGAACTTTTGCCATGGGAAAAGGAACTGCTTAAGCTACAAACTGTCAGCCAGTCAGGTGGAAAATGAAGATTCAGCTGCTAGTTGGCAGTAGTGGTGGTCTGTTGGCGTGAAATTGACGCCCTATGAGTCTGACTTAGAATTAAAAAATAGCTGAAAATTCCCCAATTTTGGAGGAAATTCCAAGTACGGAAGAGATACAATGGCTGAATTTCTTATGGAAAAGGGTATTATGTTGGAGAAAGGCAGCCACTGGACTCTACTCGGGACTTAGCATTTCTTTAAAAAAATTGAGCTGTTCAATTACCACTAATTTCTAAATAAGGCCCTTTATGGTTGCTGTGACTTTTCCAATTAGTAAATGTCCTTATCTGAAAATATAATTTCCCAAGTCAGTAGGTGAGACTTCTTCCATCCAGTCTTCAAGAGGGCACATATGTTGCTCAGATTGAAGGCTCTTTGCCAACTTTAGATGTGATGTGGGGATTGAAGCCCTTGTGTCATAAACATAAAGTCTCTGCAACATATACCAGCTCAATATTGACAGGAGAATGTCAAAACTATCCTAAGGGCAAATTTCAATCATGTTCAATTGAACATGGTCTATATAGGTTACACCAGCACTATTGTCCATGGAAGATTAAGCTTACAGGCCAACCCGTCAAAAAGGATCTCTCGAGTTCCTCCTTTGCACACTTGGTGGTCAGTTGATTAAAGTTGGATACTGACATCTGGCCACCAACTCATGCTTTTTTCATCTATCCCATAACTGAGAAGTTGCCTTCTGAAGTGGACATCATGACTGAAGATCTCCCATGCCAGCATGGTCTCCAGTTTCACATCATGGACTTTCAGTGGATCTGTAGAACTGCAGATCTTGCCCGGCCATGTGATACGCAACATACACCTGCCTGTGCTATAGAGCACTGAATTAGCATTTATATAGTATGTAACACGCCACAAAAACTTTCATTAATACTAGTTGTACTCAGTGCACCATTGAGGGTCTTATCACTCGCCAGAAGTGGCCCTTGCAGAGCAAAACCAATACTTGAATGGAACGTATTCCAAATGTACAGTGGACATAATATTTCTGCATTCAAAGCTACATTCCAGTATAAAACAAAATTACTTTAGAAATATCTTGCAAGACATATAAAAAGATGCTTGGAAAATTGCCAGTGTATGTAGCTAATAAATGGATGTGGGTCATTCTCATCTGGGAAATAAAAAAGAAAGGTAGATTGGCCAAGAAGAACGACGCCTTGTCACTCAGTGGCATCAAGCCATGTACGACCATTTTTGCATGCGCAAATGGGTTTGCGAACCAGTTTGTGCATGTAAAAACAGCATGCGGAATGTACAAACCGTATTTTGCAGGTCACCATACCTGGGGGGGCCTGCCATTCCCAATGGGGTCGAAAATTGCGAGAGGCTCATTAATATTCATAAGCCTCTCAATTTGCGACCCCATTGGGAATCGCTAACAGTGTGAAGTACACTGTTGTTACATTGGAAATAACGTCTCGCAAATTGCGAGTCGCAAAAAACTCGCAATTTGCGAGGCACTATTTCCACAGTCGTACATCTGGCCCTATGAGTTTTAAAAGTCAGCCAGATCTCACAGCATTCTCTTATGTTCCTGGTGGCATGCCAGTCGCCGGTGCTTTTTCAGCCACTCAAAACCTCTAGGCTCATCAAACCAGGAGGAGGGTGTGGGGGCTAGCACCTAATTATGATACATCGAAAAGTGAATACTTGCCTATTCCTATAAGGTGCTATTTATTGAGCCAGGTTTATGTAGACATACACCTGTTGTTACACCAATCACATCAATTTCAAAACAATGTATACTGTTACAGAGTTTACGATTGGATCAGATCATCATTAGAGGGTAAGTAGAATAGACAGTGGGTAGTTAAATTCGGCTGGATTCAGTGAGGAGACACCTACCTGACACGTCATGATCCGTCCTTTTTTCACAGGATATTCTGGCATGTACATGTTGAGATTCTTGTCAATCAAGTGTTTGATCCCTTGACCTCACAATACCTTTTGTTGTGTCAAGCTATTTGATTATGAAATGTGATGTGACCTTCAGGAGTGTGCTGCAATCCCAGGTGATATGGTGGACATTAAATCATAAACCTCAGGCCTTTGCTCCACAGTTCCTTTTAGAGGATGCAGAGAGAATTTAACTTGATTCCTGACTCTGACGAAACCTATGGACATTTTAAAATGGCTGCTCTTATGCTAAAGGGGATTTTACCATAAGGCGGTATCAGCCACAGTGACTTTATGTCACCTAGTGATGAGAGTATGAGGAAGGGGGGCCCGGATCGCCCGATGGACCGATGGTTCCCACAACATGTTCTGTCCTTTGTAGCCCTTTGCCAGCGGATGCGAGTCGGCTCGTTAACCTAGGAAGAGAGAGCACTGAGATCATGCTGGAACCAGAGCCGGCGCAGAGGAGGAGTTACTCGTCCATATGCCCCGGACATTCCTTTGGGCATGTGCACGGCCCTCCCACATGGAGGGGACTGGTCAGCGCTAGCAGTGTGGGAGGAAAGGCGGTTGCAAATGTTTGGGGACCTGTATGAGGAGGGAGTCCTTTTGCCTTTTCAGGCATTGCTAGATAGGCATGACCTGCCCAGGGGCGACTTCTTACTGCATGCTGCCCTAGTGACAGCGATCCAACGGCATTGGGGAGGAGGGTTATCAGAACCACAGACGTCTTTGACATGTCAGTATGTCGTAATGGCAGCGGGGACAGTAAAAGCTATAACGTGCATATATAGGCGAATGGTAGAAGAGGGACTGCAGCAGCTGAGTCAATTGAGGGGGATGTGGGAAGCGTACCTGGTTAAAGACATTCCAGAAACGAGATAGACCAAGATAGTGGAAAGAGCGTGGAAGGGCACGCAGAATGCTAGATTCCAACTTATCCATTTCTATATATTACAAAGGGCGTATTTAACTCCAGTGCGGATAAATAAATATTTTAACGTGGATACAGCCCGCTGCCACCGATGCCAATCGGATGCAGCGGACTTCCTCCACATGATGTGGAGTTGCCCGCAGCTCGGAACGTATTGAGAGGAGGTGGTTGATGTGCTGTGCGGAGTGACGGATAGGCAGATAGAACCCAACATGGGAGCATGCATATTACACTGGTTTCCCCACACGGCGCGAACAAAAGTCAAGAGTAAGTTCTTCGACCTGGGGTTGCTGCTAGCTAAGAGAGAATTAACAAGGCAATGGAAAGCCAGGCAGGGACCCAGCATAGAGCGGTGGAGGGTGGAATTCACTACTTGGGCAGCTAGTGAGAGTATGGTTCGGTTCCAGCAAGCTAGGAGAGCTAATAATGGGAAGGCACTGGAACCCGCAAAAGTATGGGAAGCACTGGTCGTGTTGCTGACGTTGCCTGAACCAGAATCGGATAATGAGTCCCTGGACGCACCGCAGGAGACTCCTTGAACAGACAGCTTGTAACTAGGTTCCTGTAGATCTGGGGGATAAGGGTGCGGGTTAACGAATTACCTAGGCTGGGGCGCAAAACTGGAAGAGTAAGTGAGCCACATACCTTTGCAAAGCTAGGACAATTGATAACTCTTTGTTTAAATTAAACGGAACACACAAATGGATGGGGTTAGTGAGGAAAGAGGGAAGGGGGTTGCAAGCGAATTGGGGAGCACAGATATTGGCTGGCATAGGGATGCATGGTGTTATGGTACGCATTTTAATTGAGGTTGTTATCCAATGGCAGGTGGCCCAGAGAGGTTAAAGTGATAAAGACTATAACGTGTATACAAACCTAATTGGAAGATATGAACCAATACAAATGTATCGAGAAATGTGCCCTTAACAATAATGTGCTATCACTTTGGGTGTTATGTTTGAGATGAAAAACCAATAAAATATATTTCAAAACAAAAAAAATGAGAGTATGAGGAAGATGGTATTCAGATGTTTTGGGTAAGCAGGGAGCTTCTCCAGTACGCCTTTTAACAATTTCCTTTTTGTAAAAAATAAGTAGGTTAGCAGAGAAAAATACAAGGATGTTAAGGAAAGATGCAACCCCAAAAATGCTGACTTCCATAGTCATTACTGCATTTAGGTATTTAGGAAGGGCTAACAGCGGGTGCAGCTCAGTGTATCACCTCAACCACTGGATGCTGTGCTGCTTTGCTCAATAGGAAAGGTCCTACACCCCTCCCACTTACTACTTGTTTCGCTGAATAAACCCCATATGATCTCATTGTAGAAATGTCCATATTACCAAAATCTTTACATAATATAGCTGTGTATAAACCATGCCAGTGGAAGTGTGCCCACTCCTAGATTATTTACATAGGCCTCTTTAAGAGCGGCTCAGAAAATGGGACAGATTTCCCCCACCCATGGAGTCACTGATACCAGGTTTACTGGATACTCCGGTGGTGAAGGAAATCCAGACTATTTCCAGTTGGACCCTGAAGTTCCACTAAAGAATGAGGAATTACCGGGGGAATCAGTAATTTCAGGTCCAATTAACCCAGTAAATTCTCTTTTTTGCCTGAGGCTTCACCAGGAGTTTTTGGATGCTTTTAGCATCACCACTGAGGGTAGACTTTAGGGACGAAGTAGAGGTTCCATCTTTTTACTGTGGAGTAGGTCTGGTGTAACAAAATACACCTGTATTCTTTGGAAAGCCAGGCATACAGAGGACGTGGAAGGTGCCAAAATTAACATTATTATAGACAATTGAAAAAAAAGTGCAGTGACTCATGTTTTTCATAGGCGCTAAAGCAAACACAAGCAGATTCAACCCAGATCTGTGTCTGGGGGTGAGTGTCTGAAAAGTTTCAGCGCTCCGTCCATCATCTCCTTGTGTTTGCTTTGTTCACACCAAGTTGGCTGGGTATTCCCAGACGTGGGTCCTTTGCTCACTTTGCTACTGTATTCAAGCTAGCCTGGCTGATGAAGGGTGTCACCCAGAAACTGGTACCAGGATGCTTGTTTCCGGTTCAGGGAAGACCTGGCTTGGCAGTTCGGGCTGGACTGTTCCCATCAGGCACAGGGTCAAGCATGATTTGCATATAGTTGGGTCTGAACAGAGGTGGCGAAGTGATCTAAAGAGTGATGATGGAGTCAACCCAGATCTGTGACTGGGGGTGAGTGTCTGAAAAGTTTCAGCGCTCCGTCCATCATCTCCTTGTGTTTGCTTTGTTCACACCAAGTTGGCTGGGTATTCCCAGACGTGGGTCCTTTGCTCACTTTGCCACTGTATTCAAGCTAGCCTGGCTGATGAAGGGTGTCACCCAGAAACTGGTCCCAGGATGCTTGTTTCCGGTTCAGGGAAGACCTGGCTTGGCAGTTCGGGCTGGACTGTTCCCATCATGCACAGGGTCAAGCATGATTTGCATATAGCTGGGTCTGAACTGAGGTGGGGTAGTGAGCTAAAGAATGATGATGGAGTCAACCCAGATCTGTGACTAGGGGTGAGTGTCTGAAAAGTTTCAGCGCTCCGTCCATCATCTCCTTGTGTTTGTTTCATAGTCGCTAGCCACCACACCTGCCGAATGTCAGTGTTGCTGAATACCAAGTTTGCATATTCTCGATTCCACCTCATTCCTATTTCTGCTGTCTCTTTATTTAACTTTTGAAGATTCTGTTTTTTATCTCCGCTTTTCTAGTGTCACGTTTTTCATACTTTTTTCTTCTTTCTGTCATATTCTGCCTTCCTCTCTTGCTCTGGAACAACAGTCTAGTAATGCAATTTAGGTCTCAGTCCCAAAAATGAGGGACAGTGACCACCACCTGCAACCACTGCACACATGACGCACAAATGGGAACCTCATGGTCGCAGATATTTATCCATCATATAGGTAGACACGGGGCATTCACTGGCCAAGGTGAGACAAATCCATATGCGCTTCCCATTTTATCCTCAAGATGCATTTGAGCACTATTCATTTAAAAAGAACCAATTTATCTAGTCAAATATTATCCTTAAAACCAGGGCTTTAAGTGGGCTGGGTCCTGCCGGTGCTCAGCGCCAGCAGTTCTAAAAAGCAGGTGCTGAGACAAGTCTCTATCGGGCTCTCCATTTCTGCCCTCACCCTAAGGGGGATTTTTTTTTTTTTACCTCTGCAGTAGTGCCACCCTTTACTCCCTTTGATGTAACTTCAAAGAGGCTTGTTAAAGTTCTTTTGCTTTCTCATCATTTCAGCACTGAAGCATTTTCAATATTCTGTACAACTAAGCCATAGTTGTTGCTTATTTATCTTATGCATCTAACAACCACTGGCAAAGCCAATAGTCCTGGCTATTTGTAGGTTTAATGTTACATGTTGTATTATATATCCGGACATATATCTGGATGCAATGACAGAAGCAGCAAAATACCAGTCTGCACCACACTATGCTAAGCACCGATATTTAGCTGGAGTGTTTTTAAGCCACGCCTTTAATTACATCATCTACGACCCTTTGAGAGACCCCTCAGTTTTTTCATCCCACTTAAAGCCCTGCTTAAAACCTACCTGGTTTTGGCCCTCCTGGACTGAGGCTGGACACCCCGATCATGGCCATACCATGGTTATTCGCTGTTTCCGCACAGTCAGGCCAGAATGCCGCTGTGGTTTTTTTCTTCTTGGTTTTGACTGGGCTCGACAAGGTGGCGCTACTCCTGGGCATGTTTGCTTTTCTGAGAAGGACACACCTTTTCCCTTTTGAATGTTAGTGTTTGTGTACCAGACAGACATCTCATTACTCATTTTCTTCTTGGGAACTTAGCTTCAGTTCGGACAGAAGCTCCCAGCTAATCCTGCCCGTGTGTCCGTGCACTCCAAACAACACTTGGGGGCTGAGCTGGCCGAGGCTTCTCATTAGCTTGTTTTCTGCAAAATATTTTGTAGAAAACGTGAAGTGCTCTTTTGTTATGCAGCGCCAAATAAGGTCTAGATAAACAACACACTTATCAGACTCCCGGTGTGTTGTGTACACAGAGTTAGTCAGAGTGTACCTTACCGATGGCCAGACAGATGTAACAATAGCTGAGGTGATTCATCACCCTCAGGTGGAAATAGCTGCATGACAAACAGCCAATCAGAAGGGGGGCTGGAGGCAAGACAAGACCATTCATAAAAAGGTATGTTCAGAGGTTGTGCAAGAAAAGAAAGCACGGACAGAGTCATTCTTACAGGTACACTGAATAAATATTCGAAAAAAATCCACTTTCAGAGGGTGGGTCCTAACATCGTACCATGTGTGACATATCATTTAGGGGTGTGACTAACAAAAATATGTTCTTGGCATTTTAGCTCAAACTTAATCTGATTTCCATAGGTTCATAATGGAAACGCGTATTTGGCGTTTTGAAAAATCTCTACCTTTGAACTGTGAACACATGAAGTCAGTCACATACTGTAAATGCAACATGGAGTATAGCCAGATTTAAATGGGCTTATTATTCGTTGCAGAGAACATAAAGGAACAATGTAAAGTTCATGACATGGAATTCAGCCCAACTTAGAAATCCAAGTAAATATTCTAAAAAAAATAGGCAATT
Source organism: Lissotriton vulgaris (assembly GCF_964263255.1). Lineage (NCBI taxonomy): Eukaryota > Metazoa > Chordata > Amphibia > Caudata > Salamandridae > Lissotriton > Lissotriton vulgaris. The sequence continues at coordinate 1,403,655,634 of NC_141696.1, forward strand.
TTATGATTAGGATTTTTTGTAATATTGGTACTACTGGTTGCTTTTTAGTGCCCTATGCAAGATATCTGCTGTTATCTGGGGTCACAAGTTTGAATCCTGGTAAGGCCAATTTAGACGTTCATTCTTTTAGACGTTTATTATTTGGTATGTCTGTAAAGTCGATGCCATTAAATCAAGTAGTCATAGTACCTGCTATTGACAGCGCTTTGACAAGACACAAGTGTCGTTTGTTGTGCTATTTACAAAAATAATGATTATTCTCATGAACTAGAGCAGGCTACCAGTGACGAGGAACTATACTGAAGACATCTGTTTCTTTAATGTCTGGCAGTGGCTCAGTGAGCTAACAGTGAAATATTGGATCGTTTCCATCGCCAAGAACATTAGGGCCTGAACTACCAATATCAAGCATTATATTGCTAAACCAACTGCTGTCCAGCGTAACGTGGTGAAGGTTCTGATTTGTACACTTCAGAATGTTGCAAATATTTTAGATTAATTTCCAATTAAGCTTCTGATGATGTTTTGCCATTAAAACCCTTTTTGCAGGAATATTATCCAGCAAAAAGTAGATCTGCAATTTCTTCCTGCAAATTAAGACTGTTTCACATATTTGTGGTAAAACATAGGTTAGCAAAAAGAAATGGAATTTTGGTTAATTTTTCGTCAACAAAACCTATCTTTAGGGACCCCCTCCCCTCTATTTAAAAAGAAGATTCCGATATTTCACATAGTTTGAACAAATCTACCATATCTATGAAAAAGCAAAATCCCAAACCTTGACAAAGCACACGTGTTTGAGGTATTATGTTATTATCGGTCCCTCATTTTGAGTATACTGTTTTGTTTTGTCAGTCAATAAGAGTTTATTTCACTTATAAACAAACAATGAACTGTGGATAGAGGGTCCAAGGCCAGATTCACTAAGGGTCAGCGCTGGGTGCAGCTATCAAAGTGAAACAAAGTGGCACAAGGTCTTGAGAGGATGCCACAAAAGTGTCCATTTCTCAGTGGAAATAGCACTTTGCTCCACTTTGCTTGAAGGGGGTATTATGTGGGTGTTACTTGGGTAGACCAGCGCAAGCACCCATAGTTTTTGACGCAAAGCACGATCTCCGAAGATAGCTATACCAGACTTTGCATATCAGGTGGGGTTAGCTAAGCATATGTTCGAACACTGTTGTACAAACTACGAATGGCTAACCTTGAACAGAAATGCTGCTGTCTCGTTTATAAAATCAATAAAATACTTTGAAATTAAAAAAGAAAATAGCACTTTCTTGAAGCAGGTGCTAATAATGAGAAATGTTTTAATTTATACAAACATTACACACATTGCATGTGGGCTGCACTGTACAGTACACATACAATGTGTGAAATGTTTCAGAATGTATCTGGGTAGGACGCATATGCTTCTAGTACAAATCCCATGCTAGACAGCATGCACCCACCTCTAATCCACAGTGCAATGATTGTGCGTGCCACTTGGCTGCCTTTTAGTTCACAGCACAGGGGATGACAGGAGTAGTAGGCCATTTTTAGGGCGAGCGTCGTGTGAGACCTTTTGTTACTTTACAGGTAGCTTAGAGGCCGCCCACTGCTTACCATTGGTTGGCTTCATTTTCACTCTCATTTGCTTGCTTCATTTTAATCTACTTCCATAGGCTTTCATTTTCTTGTATTGGTTCTTCCCCTGGAGCATGGACACATTACTGTTTCCTTCCACGGTTCCCTTTTTAGGCGTTATACTTTTCTTTTTGTTAGAGCACTCTACAAGAGTGCATGTGTTTTCCAGCTGACTCCTTCATGTAGCTCTCCCCCCCTTGGTGTTTCTCCACCATTAACATCCTGCAAAACCTCCATTGTCCATTTGCTGCCCCAACCCCTCCCGCCTTCCCTCTATTGTCAGTGTTTATCCTCCAGCCCCTCCCACCCAGGCTCCATTGCCCGTTTTCTTGCCTGTTTGCTTCCTCAGCCTCATCACCCACCTTCTGTTGTCCGTCATCCGTGTGCTTGCCCCAATCCTCCTGCCCATCTTAATTTGCCTGGCCATCCCATTCTGCCCACCATCCATTGTATGTGTGTTTGTATGCCACCCTCCTGCCCACCTTCCACTACCTGCGTGCTTGCCCCAGCCCCTACTACCCACCATCAGTTGGCCGTGTGCTTGCCCCAGCCCATCTCCACCCACTCTCCATTGTCCATATGCTTGTGCCAGGCCCTCCCACCCATCCTCCCTCGTATCTGTGCTTGCCCCTGCTCTTTCTGGGCACCCACTATTGTCCATGTGCTGCCCTTGTCTCTCTTGTCTTCCCTCTCCCACACCCACATCTCTTCTGTGTTTTCTTGTTCCCCAAACCACTTACCCTTTTGTTTGGTGAGTGGGTTGGGGCAGGTGGGCAGGAGAGAAAAAGCGCTGTGACGTAGCCTTCTTGAATAAATTTTTTTACAATTATCTGTAGCCATGCTGCAAAGCAGTCACGCTGCTGTCCAGCCTTGTTACAGATCTTAGACAAAGGCAAAGCTTTTATAGGCGAAACCTGTTGGTTTTGCCCCTGCTTGTTAATATTTATGTCTCTGTGCTGTTTTCTCCCCCTTGCGCAATGCAGCATAGCAACTATTGTTGCTGAGCTGTATTGCACCAAAAATAATACATTTGACCCCCTGCGTCCGAGGGTTGTGGCCTATACTTGAACACATGACTGCTGTCTAGCTAATGTGGATAATCTGGATATATCGATGTTCTGTCAACATTTGTATGCGGTGTCTTTGAGATATCTCCTGGGGTCTACTGTACTAAACAGTGATGCATTTGTCCCTTAGCTGTCTTGTAAATGCTGTGTTGTAAGGGTATCGAATGTTCTGTCTAATATGTTGTCTAGCTTTAGGAACCACCAACATAGCATATCCATGTTGTGTTAGGTGCATGTGAGATGTTGTGTGTAATGTGTACTAGTGTATGATTTGGCATGTTTCTTAGAAGCATATTCTTTTGGGGAAACTGTGAAAGCTGACTACATGGTATATCCCGCATATGTTGATGTATGGAAAGATGTTTATCTGATGAATACTGTTGGATGTGTCTGTGTGGTGTGCCTTGGTGGTAAGTGGGGTTGGTTCCACCGATGGTCAACTATCTGACACAAGCATCTGCGTCATGCTACATCTGCCACAAATGCTCTTTCTAATGTGCCCTGGTAGTTATTTCTGTTTGGCATTTCTTGGTGATGAGCACATGGGAACCATGTGATAGCTGAGGACACCGTATAACTGTACTGTGTGAGATGTACACATATGATCTGCCTAATGTGTTCTGTTGCTCTAACTTGTTCTTTTGAATCTCTCTTGTGCTATTGGAACTTGTGGTAGCCGACTACAAGGCAGATCGGTGCTGTGCTATCAGCACCCAGCTCTAACACTGAGCTGAACTCTCCCTCCCCAGAATCCAGTGCTTAATTTGAGCCAGTGGTTGCCGGTGTGGGTGACTGGCACTCATTTTTGGGGTCGGCCTGGCACTTATTTTTACTCATCAGCAATTTCCCAAGAGCAAACAAGGGAAAATCTGCCACAAAAGGAGAAAGCAAGAACCTACAAAGAGTGAGATAAGAGAGAAGGGGGTGTCTGGTGGTGGAATGAAGAGGCCTGATGTGGATTGGATACCAAGACTAGGTATTCAACGCAGTAACATATAATAGTGTCAGCCTTAGGCTTCTGAGCAGACTTTTGGGTCCTGGCACATATTAATTTACAAATTATGCACTGCCCCATATGATGTGTGTATCTAGACTAGAAAGTCTCCAGAATGATTCATCATAGTCTGTGCTTTAAAATCAGTCAACTCACGACTGGGGACATGCAGACTTACAAAATGTTAATCTTACCTCGAACTATACAACCAAATACAATGAAACCTGGCCCCTTGGGATTGGAGATGAAGCTTGAATACTAAATATTTACCTATCATCATTATCAACTTTTTTTTTTCCTATATTAGCTTTATTTCGATAAAAACATATCTTAAAAGCTATGATACATAAGTTAAAAACAGAATTATTATCAACCTGCTGCAGCGTGTGGTAATTGGTGAATGAAAGGAACTATCTTTCATGCCCCATCTCCAAGCAAAATATGAATGATCCTGCATGGAAAAGGGAGGTTCCCACAGTCCACACTATTTACATTGTTCCTTTCTAAGTGTACAAGAGCACTTCAGGCCTTGACATCATTATTGAAGCTTTGGAAGCAAGTCAGGTTCCATCTCTCTCCACACCAGTCTCACACACTATCGAAGAACATGAATGATTGACCGTAAGAACAATGGGGTTGTCCCCAATATCTAATTGTGCAAGGAAACATCTGACAAGTGACAATCCCATCATGAGAGAATGAAACTTGTAAACAGTATTCCACAGCATACTCTTCATTGTCACCACCTACTACAGCAACACCCCACTCGTGGTGTGAAACGTCGTTTCTCATCACCCTCAAATCTATTTGGTAACTTTGATTAAGGAATGGCGAATAACCTCCCACCAACGAAAACACTCCTCTTGAAATGACAACATTTCCCTTCAGTATTGAGTACCTCTGACCTTTTTTCAATATGTCTCTCACACTATTTCTTTATTTTGCTCTCTGCTCACTGACTTTTTCATTTCTGAAGTGATTGTCTCATAATTTACGAACTTACTCACAATTTTCTTGAAGGGCAGATATTTGTACGGCTTGCCATGGCAACGTCTCGAAACAACCGTCGTGGGTCACTTCAACCTAAACAAACTAGTGTAGAGGACTTTAATCCTTTCAATGTTTTACAGGAACCCGGGAATGATACTATCAATGACTCTAATGCGTCTAAAAGCTCTACATCCTCTTCTGGTTCCCGCTCAAATTCAAAGCAAAATGGTAAAGTACCCTTAACGTCGACAACCGCTTCTGGCAAACGTGTCAAAGTTAATCCGCCTTCTCCCACTAACTCGTCTTCCTCAATTTCTATGGAACTAATTCTTGATGAAATTCGTGCTCATAAACCACACATGGAAGAGACTAATGCTCGCTTACAAAACTTGGAATCTTTATGGTCGCTCACTGAGCAGAGAGTGGGAGATTTGGAAAGTTGTGTAGACTTAGTTCAATGACTTAATAATCAAATCCCTCTCATGTCCAAAGAGATATCTCGCCTTAAGCAACAGATTGAGCAATTAGAAAACCGTAATAGACGCAATAATCTCCGCATTTACGGTTTGGTTGAAGGTTTGGAAGGGCTAAATCCGATATCCTTTTTTCAGACTTTCTTACCAACTCTTCTAGGACTCCCTGATGGTCCACCTTTGAATATTCAACGTGCCCATCGTCTTGGCTCGATTTCTCAGTCAGCATCATCTTCCTCAAAACCTAGAGGTGTTATCCTATATTTTCTGGAGTACACGGATCTACTCAAAGTTCTTCATTCTGCTAAACAACGTGGAAAAATAACATGGAACAGTTCTAACCTCTTTTATGCTCAAGACTACGCCAAAGTAACTGCGGATCGTCGGAAAAGATTTTTGGAGATGAGACCTGCTCTTCGCAGTTTGAATGCTCGATATGGCTTATTCCATCCTTGTCTTTTCAGAGTGACTTATAATAACAAGACGACCACTTATGAAGATCCGGCATTACTTCAACAATTTTTGGACAGTTGCAATGGAGAATCCATGGAAGTTCCTCGGCCGTAATGACTTATTGTTTCTTCTTTAAGGATTCAGTTGTGTTTCATGTTTGACCTTCTTCCTTCGTTTGTATTGTGTGGCAATTTTGTACCGTTTTTTATTGACGTTTCTTGTTACCCATTGTTTTATTTGTCTTTGATGTGTTTTATTACCTAATCCTTTATTTTTCCCTCATTTCTTTCTTAGGTAGCAGTGTTGTGGTCCCTCATCATCTTGTACCTCATATGTCTCTCCTGGGAGTTGTTCTTCACCTCGCGATCTCGTTCTGGAGTCTCCTGTTCAGCGTTCTGTTTCCCTTATGTGGCTCCACCACCCCTGTTCACTCAGTTTTCTTGTGGTAGGTCTTTTGTTACATTATCTCTTCATCAAATATTGCTCTTATTTTGTTCTTTTCTACTGTGTTCTATCATATCCATGTTTCTATCTCGCCCCTTTCTCTTAGTTTTCTTCTTTTTTCCTTTTTTCTTTCCTTCTCTTTCATCTTCTTTACATTTCTCTACTTCACCATATTCTGTTCTCCCCTTTCTTTCTGCTGTACCCTATTATTTTCTCTTTTCCTAGTTGGTTTTGTGCTTACAATTTCTTATTGTTATTCTTGTCCTCCATTATCTCTCTATCTAGTTTTACTTTCCTTTTAATATCGTCTTTCTTTTCTTCGCACATATTCTTTCTTCTCAATTCCTGCTTTATTTTCCTCCATCTCTTTTTTACTTCTCGGTATTGTATTTCTCCATATTTTTCCTTCTTCTTCTTCATTTATTCCAAATGTTTCATTTATAGTGTTTTACTTGCATCTTTGTTTCGTTCTCATTTGAATGTTTCATCATTACAGTTGTTAATGACATTTTACTGTTTTAGATGCCAGTAAATATAATCTCTTGGAATGTTAAGGGTTTGGGCTCCCCTATTAAACGACGAGTTTTATCACATCTAGCTCATTTAAAAGGAGATATAGTGTTATTACAAGAAATTCATATCAAAGAAGCTGAAATCTCCAAATTACGTCGTAATTGGGTTGGTCATGTTTTTGCTTCTCCGGGCTCGGGGAAACGTAATGGTGTTGCGATTCTCTGTCATAAACATCTGAACATTCAACTTGTACATAAAGATAATGACTCGGATGGCAAATGGGTTGTTGTATCTTTATTGGTTGATAAGATTCCCTTGACTATTTTCAATGTGTATGCCCCTACTGTTCAAGATAAATTGTTTTGGCCTCAAATTCTTTCCTCATTGATGCAATATAATGATGAATATTTTATTTTAGGTGGTGATTGCAATATGATAATGGACCCCTTTTTAGACAGAAAATCATCTGCCCGTTTTTCACCCTCACTCATTCACACTCAATTTACTTCTACTATATCCCAGAGATCCCTTGTTGACTCTTGGAGACTTTGTCACCCCTCCCTTCAAGAATATACATATTTCTCTCCAGTTTATTCTTCCCAATCCCGGATAGACTACCTGTTTATTTCTAAAGCCTTATCCCAGCATATTCTTCACTCTGACATAGGTTCTATTCTAATTTCTGATCATGCCCCAGTTTCCTTACTTCTTGATTTACTTCCTCCCACTAAAGGTTCTAGGAGATGGAGATTTAATAACTCTCTCCTTCTAGACAAGAACTTTACTCCAGCATTCCTCGATTTTGCTTCTCTATTTTTTATAGAAAAATACCTCCCCTCAGGTTTCCCCTCAATTGGTATGGGATACTTTTAAAGCTGCTTCTAGGGATTTCATTATTTCCTTTGTTACAAAAAAACGGCGCTTAGCTGCCAAACCATATCAACTCTTACTACACAAATTAAGCAGGTGGCACACTCTTACTTTTCATCCATGAATCAATCCGTTTTGAATGACCTCATTAAGGCAATATTATCATTCAATAAGCTATCCACTGATTCTGCAAATTTATTTTTACTTAAATCCAGTGCCAAATTTTATTCAGCGCAGAATAAGGCTGGTAATATCCTTGCAAATTACCTCAAAGTTAAAAAAGAACGTACGAAAATTGAATCTATTGTGACTTCTACTAACCATGTTGTTCATAAGGACGAGGACATTTTGTCTGAATTTACCACTTTCTACCAAAATTTATATTCTCCAGAATCATCCCCCTCGTCTTCTGACATTGATCATTACTTATCCTCCATTCCCTCACCCTCATTACCTGATGTAGATTTTTCTTCTTTAGAAAAGGATATTCTCCCTAAAGACATCTTGGATGCCATTCATGTTTTAAAAAAGGCAAAGCCCCTGGACCTGACGGTTTTACAATAGAGTTTTATTCCCATTTTTCAAATTTTTTAGTCCCCAAACTTTATCAGTTGTTTTCATTTTTTATAACTTCCGGGAAATCAGAGGGCTCCTTTCAAGAAGCTTTAATTTGTTTATAGCCGAAAGAGAATAAAGATCATACTCTCTGCAAGAATTACAGACCTATTTCCTTGATCAATTTAGATTATAAAATGTTTGCAAAAATACTTGCCCTTCGTCTGGGTAAAATTCTCCCTCTATTGATTGGTCGCCATCTTTCTGATAATACTCGTCTCTTTTTTAATGTTCTTTGTAAATCCCATACCTTCAATCGATCTTTAGCTGCAGTGGCATTAGATGCTGAAAAAGCTTTTGATAGGGTCAATTGGGATTTCATTTTTTCAACCCTCCTTTGGTTTGGTTTTGGCCCAAAGTTTCGTTCTTATATCTCATTACTATACTCCTTTCCTAGATCCTTTATTTTTGCCAATGGTCTTGTCTCTTCTTCTTTTCCTCTTTTTCGAGGTGTACGTCAAGGTTGTCCTCTATCTCCTCTTCTTTTTATTCTTGCTTTAGAACCTTTTCTATCTAAAATCCGAATGAATACTAACATCTCTGGTTTCCCATATGGTCCTAAACAACTCAAACTCTCGGCCTACGCGGATGATATTCTTTTGTTTATTTCTGAGCCCCAATCCTCTATTCCTGCCTTCCTTTCAGAAGTCTAGAATTTTGCTCAGGTATCAGGATATAAACTTAATATAGATAAATGCGAAATCCTCCCTCTTAACAAACTTTGTTTCCATACTGATTTTGTATCTTCCTCTTTTCATTGGAGCCCTACTAAAATTAAATACTTAGGTTTATGGTTCACTCACTTGATTAAAGATAGTATAATACTTAATTTAAAAAATTTACAATTAACTCCTATGGATTCCACAGCTAGATGGAATCCTTTATTCCTGTCCTTTTGGGGTCGTTTAGATTCTATTAAAATGATGTTAGTTCCTATAATTTTATTCTTTCTTTCTAATCTCCCTTTGAATCTTCCTAAAACCTGTTTTAAAAATATTTATTCCATCTTATCTAATTTTTTATGGCAAAATAAGAAGGCCAGGATGTCCTTTTCCAGACTTAAGTGTCCTAAACATCTAGGAGGGGTACATTTTCCAGATTTTCATTCCTATCATTCTTCATTTTTTCTTGCTCACTCTGTTTCCTTGTTATCGGAGCATTCAACTGACCCCTCGTCTATCCCACTGTGTGTGGATCTTAAATCCTCTTTTTTCCACCACTTTTCTTTTGAAACATTTATTTCTTTATCTCATATACCACAAAAAATGTCTCTTCCCATCCTTAATAACTTGAGGAAGACTTTTCTTCCCTTGCTTTTTGGCAATCTAGATGATCAATCACGCTTTTTGAAATCCTCCATTTGGTATAACTCCCTTATCAAAATTAAAAATAGAATTGTTTTCTGGAAAGAATGGAAGGATCTAGGTCTTATTTGGACTCACCAGCTCTTTAATGATGGCGCTTGTATTCCGTTTTCTGATCTTCAATCTTCTTTTTCTCTTCCATCATCCTTCTATTCTAAATATAAATTACTGAGTGCAGCTGCTCGAAATTCATTTAATTCTCTTACCTCTTCTTCTCAGAATACGTCTTCTCTCACTCTTTCTTCCCTTATAACTTCTTCTTCGGCATCTCAAATTTACAAGAAATCACGGGATGTTTCCGATGCTAGAGCTAAATCTAAAACAGAACGAGACTGGGAGACAGACCTTGAAGTTTCCTTTTCTATCGACACTTGGCATCAGATATGGTCTAAAATAAGGAAGTCCTCTAGAGCAGCTAATACTACCCAAACCTTATTTTTTGTTTACAACAGACTCTTAATCACTCCTGCCAAATTACATTTACTAAATCCAACAGTTCCCTCCACTTGTTGGTCTTGCTTTGCCCATGTAGCAGATCTTAAACATATGCTTTTCACTTGTCCATTGATTTATTCCTTTTGGTCCAAAGTCTGGCAACAAATTAACAAAATTTATTCCACTCAATTTCCCTTTTCTCTCACTCATATTTTTCTGGGCAGTCTGTCTGACATTTGGTCCACCTCAGATAGCAACATTTTTATTATTGACTTACTTATTTCGGTAGCTTATCAGCAGATCACTAAGTCTTGGAAAGACTCCTCAAATGTTTCTTTTCGGGGCTGGTGGTATGGTGTTTGCTATAACCACAGATTAGATAGAGCCCATGTTCATCCCATTACCCTAGCTATTAAACGAGACTTGTTATGGTTACCTATTACGAATTATTTAGATATGTCTGCTCAATCCTGACCTGTACACATTCCACGTTTTGAAGAAGTATCCAAGCCTCCTTGAGGTATTTCCTCATTATTTTGTTCTTTCAATTATTTGTTGATTCTATTTTCTCTCATAAGGTGCCATTGAATTTTTTGAATTTTCTGATTGCTTGTTCTGAATATGAAGTTTTGTAATATATCAATTGATTTCCCCCTTTTTCTTTTCTTCCCTTTCTTCTTTTTCTTTTCTTCCCTTTCTTCTTTTCATTTTCTTTCCTTTACCCCCCATTATTTACCTAATTTCTTTGCAACATTATTTTCTCTGATGTATTATTTTTATTAATTATGTAATACATCGTGTTGTCAATAAAATCTTCTTTAAACTGAAAAAGAAAGGTAACTTAGATTAAACAACAGTACCGTAAAAAATCTAACATAAAAAGAACCAGACAACTTTCATTAGAACCATTTACAATTTAGAGTACACTGCACGTATGCAAATATGAAGACTGCCATATTTTGTTAGAACACAAAAAACCAGAGTACCATCAAGAGTGCAGTTACAAGAAAGGTTCCATCCTTCCCTAGAGATGATCATGGGGAGATGTTCTCTGGACTGCTGCTTCCTAAGGAATTCATTGTCTCGTTAGGGTCAGTCTGGAATAAGTCTATGCATTCACAAGTCTTTTGAGAGGAGCAAGATAAAGTTTGAGTACTGGAAACCTGTTTTCTCCGAAATTTTATTTTTTCCCTAAACAAACAACTCCCTGGGAAGCTGAAGTGCTCGATTGAGATATATGGATGCTTAGACACCTTTGTATTTCAAATCTTTCGTACCCCACTCCTTGAAAAAGTCAACCTTTATCATGCTTGAGCAATGCTTTAATATAATTCTAAATGGTCTTCAAGGAACAGGCCTTTGACCTGGAGAGATAGTCAATGCTGCACCAAAACACGGAACAAGATGGGTGGATAGTCCAGATGGTCCCCCAGACACATTCCAATGAACTCTGCCACATCTCTCTGATTCTTGGATGACCAACAATTCTCATAATGTGATTTTGCTCCTACTTGATCTCCCATTGAGGCACTTCGATTTGGTCATGACCTGTCAGAGGCTACAATCCAGAGCATGGACCTTCTCCTCAACTGCGATCTCCTATTTTCATTAACTCTGACTCTCCTCGTGCAAAGTTAAGTCTACAGCAGAGCTGTTATGTTCAGACAATTCGACAGCATGGTCAGGGGGACATCCATGAAGTGATGAATATTCATCTACTGAACATGCGCTGATATTGTCAGGGAGGTTATAGCACTTTCGACTGGACTACCTGTTGCTGCCCTAGGCTATATCTAGTTAAAATTTTGAAGGAGGAGAGAAAACAGGTCAATTACATTATCACATGGATAAAACATAAATTATACATCCTTATGCCAGTAAAGTCACTTGTGGAGAATACCTGTGTCAAATAATGCATAAAGAAGTTAAAGATGGTTGATCACAAAGTGAATGTTCTACAGCAATGAAGTAAGCGGCATTTGTGTAGCAGTAGTCCTATTTTATATTTATTTTCCTGTTACTTTACCACCTGGCGTCTATTGTCCAATCTTAAATGCCCCCTTTCATCCACCAGGCCCACAAAGCCCCACCACCACCCGTACATAGGCCTTCTGCCTACAGCAAGAAAAACAGATTCCACCATCCAGATCTGGGCATTGATTGCACAGAGGTGGAACCGCAGCACGGTCCCATCAAGGCTCTGCCAGTCTGGTACATGAGTCCACACCAAACAATTGCTTGTTGAGGCATTGTCAGGCATGGAGCACAACAAAGCTGCTCCTGGGCCAGCACTCGCACTTAGGATGCAGCTGCAATGCCAAAGGTATCAGTGCAAGCAGACAGCACCGCAGTGCACCAATCAGATGGCAGGAAAGTTGCCCTAGATGATTGTCCACAAATTCCATGCCGCAGAGAGTATCCGCCTCCTCACACTCATATTACCCGCTGTTTATTAATACAATGATGGCTAGGGTCATCCATGGAGGTTTATTGTGTGGACACAGCTCCTAAGTTGTTGCTTTACTGGGAAACAAGATGCCACAAGCTATCAACATGTGCTTTATAAATACATGTCATGTTATAGAAAAATGCTACCCCAAATTGCAAAGTGAGAAAGTACTGACAACAGGTTTGTATAGTGGCAGAATGTGGTTGGGCCATTTCTGAGGCTAGGGTCCTCATTACAATTTTGGCAAAATCGCATGTGGTATCTTCCACACGTGGTAAATACCATTGCCCCAGGGTGAGTGGTAAATACCTCCTCTTCCGAGTTTTCAACATCAAAATGAGGCATAACATCCAGAATTGTGCTTTAACACAGTGAATCTTTTGTGTTTTGGTTTTTGTTTCTGAGCTTTTCCCCCAAATAAATTTTGGAAGGCTTGACCTGATGGAATCTACATGAGGAAAACTGCAAGTGTAAGATAATTATCACACAACTCCTAATTTGAATCCTAGTGCATACTATTATTTGCACATGGATTGTTATTTAGCCCTAAACTTGCAATGGGGGCAAAAAATCTTGCTTAGACAGTTAAGGTCATTGAACCAGTTCATTCAAACAAGAAGAATTGTGATTTGGATGTGATCTTCTTGTAAACATTGCATCTATTATGTGTTCACGTTGCTCTTCTGTTCTTAGAAAGCTGCTCACAATAAACTTAAGAGCATGAACAAATATATATTTTCTTTTGAGAAATGTTGTAAAATTCCAGAAAATGTTTTTGAATTGCTTTCAGAACTAACTGTGGTTTGAGGGTATTTCACATTACTTTTTTCACACGAGCACCACTGCATGTGAAAAAATAAGTCTCACGCAATACAGGCAGGAAACTGGTTTGAGCAGAAAATGAGTTTTAGTAGGTCATTTTCTAAGTGAACATGCCTCAGGTATACAAAAAATGATGCGAAAGTTTGAGACATTTCATATTATTTACCTGCATAACCAAAACTCTGCCCAAACCTAGGTAAAATAGAATCGATTTCTATTTCTGTTTGGCTAATAACTACCACGTGTTTACCCAAGTCTAAAAACTTTTATTTTGCTTGGCCATGGGGATATTTACAAAGTTATTCCCTACTTTTCCTGTTTGGCACCTTAAATGGCATACAGGAAGAAACTACAGGGATTTTGGAAGAGTTGTAATTAGGGGTGGGCGGAATTTGCGAAATTGCGTTACACAAATCTCAGCGAAACGGTAAAAAATCTCTGCGAACACGCAGAAATTTTGCGAACACGGGGAATTGCTTGTTCGCGATGCTTTTTTCCTGTTCGCAATCGCTGTTTGTGTGCTCGGCGGGAAATCTTGTGAACACGCATTTTGAGAACGCGAACAAGCAAAAAATGTCGCGAAGTCGCGGAACGCAGAATTTTGGGCAATTTTGCCTTCTCCGTGGAACGCGAAATTACCCAAATTCCGCGAGCGGAACGGAATTTACCGCCCAGGCCTAGTTGTAATGGTGATTTCCAAGCAGCAGTTGGTCAATGCAAAGTGCCCCCACAGGCAGAGAGATGGAGTTGGAACACATATCACATGGCCTACACATATGTAACTGATCTTGCTGGAGTAGAACTAATAAAGTTAGCTTAAAATGTATGAGTTACTGATATTTTACAACACCATTCTTAGCCTGGTGTACTGCCATAAAGATGGCCAATCCTGCAATAGCAGGGGCGGCAGTGAGAGCAAAGGAAGCACATAGTCCAGAGTCATGTTCAGCTTGCTTATCCTGTAGCAGACAACATAAACCTAGCGAGCCAAACTGAAACATTTTGGGGAAATAGCCATGGAAGATGGAATAGCTCACATTTCTGTTTGTCCACAGCCCGTCCTTCTGGGAGGCCTGCCTGTGTACTATATTGCTGTATACATGCCTGTGTGTGTGGAATCCTTTATCTATTGGTGTGTGTGTGCATAGGTCACTGTATGTGTGGTGAGCTTTGTTCATTGTGTGCCATCTTGCTGTATGTGTGTCTGTGTGATTGTAATCCTGTATCTATTGGTGTGTGCACATAGGTCACTTTATGTGTGGTTAGCTGGGCGCATTGTGTGCCAATCTGCTGCATATGTGCCTGTGTGGAATCGTTTTTCTGTTGGCATGTGTGTACATGTGACAGCATGTGTGGTGTATGTGTATGTGGTTGATGTTAGATCTGTGTGCCTAGGTGCCAGTATGTCTGCTGGTCTCTGTGTGGGCGTCTAAAAGTGTGTTGTTCAGTACACAAATGTGTATGTTAGTGACAGTGAGCATCACTTTCACTACGTGGGGCTTGTTCTGTCCAGCTATAGTTGCAGGCGTCCATGTCCTCCCTGAGCAAAAGCACCAGTGTGAACACAGGGGCCATATTACATAAGGTGCCCCAGGGGTCGCAACAGGCGTTTGCGCGCCCCGGGGCACTTTGGTATTATTCAAGGGGGTGCAGAGGCTTGTGCGTCCCCTTCTATAATACTGATAGCAATGTTGCACTTAAAGTGCCAGCGCTATCAACAAAGGGTGTTCCCTCATTTTTATAGGGGCGTGTCCTATGCAAATGAGGGAATTCCTTTGACTCTGCGCTCGCGCCATTTTACAGACGTGGGTGCAGAGTCAAAGAACCCTTCAGAAGGCGCACTGACAGTGCTCCATTTAAAAGGTGGCGCACTATCAGTGCGCCTTCTGACAGCAGCCCTCTACAGGGGGTAAAGGGGGTCCAATGGACCCCCCAGACATCCCCTTGCAGGCGGGTACAGTCACTGACTGCACCCGCCTGCAAGGGGATTTCTAATCCCCTCTGAAAGTGTGGGTGCAGGTGGGTGCCGCCTGCACTGTGAAAACACGAAGCGGCTGCTCTGTGTATTCAAATGAAGGCAGCACAAGTTCGCTGCTGCCCTCAAGGCAGCGCATTCACCATAATGGGGCGCATTGGCATTGTTTGCGCTCGGCGGATCTTTTGAAATTTGCGAGAGGGGCAAACAATGCCAATATGTAATACGGTCCACAGGTCTGCAAGAAAACTCACCAAGGTTCAAGGAATAAGCAGATGTGTAACAGCATAACGTGAATGGGTGTTTGTAGATATATTGCATGCACGTTTGGTACATCTGGACTATGTGAATGGCTGTTTTTGTTTTGGTGTTCATGCACTATCTAAAAGGCACTCTAGGGGTATATTCTCAGGAACGTGTGATAATTATCGCAAAATAAGCTTAACGGAACTCTTCACATCGCAGTCTATCGCAGGAAAATAACCCTGTGTTAAAGTTGTATTCTCAACACGGTGGTACCATGTGATAGTCTCAAGATAACGCATCAAAAGACCGCGTTAAAATTAACGCGACGCCGAAAAAAGCAAAACACGAACGTGGAAATAGTGGTGATGAGGCCAATCGTGATACAGAAATCAGCGATAACCAGCGACAGGCTTGCAATTCCCACGGGTCATGCGGGGAAAATCACTATTAAAGTAGAAAAAAATACAAACAAAAGCCAAACAACAGCTAAGAAGAATTGAGGTGGTACAAGTACAGAGGACAAACAGAACCCCACAAGCCCCCCGGAGAACCAGCCTGGGAACTCGGGGTCAGGGAAGGGCAAGGACAAGAAGAGTAGGAAGAAGCGGTTCAGTCTGCAGGAAAACAGGATTCCGATAACAGAGGTGGTAGAACACTGTCAACTACTGTTCGTCACCTCCACTGTGTCAATGGCAACAAAAAATGTAATATGGTAGTCCATCGTGGACAAGTTGAATGCAATCGGAGTGCTGAAGAGGACAATGGAAGAGGTCAAGTGGCGCTGGAATGATGTAAAGCGCTAAACTATGCAGAAACTCGCCAACAACCGGAAGGCAGCAATGCAGACTGGAGGTGGGAGTCCAGGGCCAGAGGAGGGGCTGGACGAGATGGAGGAAATGGTGTCCACAGTCATCAGTGGGAAGATGGTGGCAGGAGTTGGGGGACCGGACACTGCTCAACATGACCGGACACAATAGCACCAGCGTGAGTAACTACGAGAAACTGGGGGGACAGGGGAGATGGGCACAATGGCACACATGCACAATTAAGTATAGCACATCTGCGGACAAACCATGCCCGACCCTCAACTCCCACCAAGAGACAAATGTACCCAAGTATGCAACATCTCAGCACTGTATAAGCACAGAAGTCAAAGGCACACCGCATGAAATGGATAAGGGGCAGCAAAGTCAGAGCTTCAGGGGTGACTCCCCCAAAATGCAGCACACACACATAACATGCAGAGCACGCCAACATTGACAACGATGTGGTACAAACCGTAACACATCCACAACAGAACAGAAGACACAACTGGTGCCGCTTATGTGTCCAATCAATTTGGCATTGCAGGGAAATGTGACTTGACAATGTAGAAGTACAAACACACATCCGTGATGTCGTCGAAATGTCCTCTGTCCCGCATCAAATAGGCAGCTCCTCCCAAACAGTCACAATGTACCATGTCATGCAGTCTGTATGTAAATATGAACAATGTGTCAATATACATGTGAACACAATGTTAAACTGCATCTCCCCTTCACATTGCAGAGAGAAATCCAGCACCTCCTGCAGAGTAGGCCGAACCTCTCTTCTCTGATGACGAAGAGAACCACCACACCTTCGACCCCGATGCCTTCCAACAGCTCGTGGACGGCCTCCGCACCCCACCTGCAGGAGCAGGGCAGCCCAGCTGCAACGAGGAGACCCCACCCCCTGCACAGAACACACAGCAAGCAGCACCCACCACCACAGCTGTCTCCCAGGACCCCCACGAACAACACATGGCCTTCCAACGCTGTGTGTTGGGGTGCCAGGAGAAGCTGGCTGAACAGGTGCGAGTGGGGTTCGACCACTTGGAAGCCAAACTAGATGCCATATGTGGGTGTCTAAGTCCCATCAAGGACCACTCACAGTCCCTAACGGACAGCCACAGTCCGCTCCATGCTCTCCAACAGGCCCGGACTGGCCGTTGAGGGCACCGGGCAATCCCCCGGTGGGCCGCATGGTTGGGGGCCGGTTTTGGGCCCCTGGGGCCGTTTTTGTTACAGGGCCGTTATGCTGCAAAAACGGCCCTGTAACAAAAACGGCAGAAAACCGGCCCTGTCACAGAGCGCGGTCGCACCTCTCCCCCCTCCCCTCTCCTCACGGAGGGGGGGGAGGTGGGCCGGCCGAGCACTTTGCCAGGGCCGGTTCTGGTTACCAGTCCGGCCCTGCTCTCCAACGAGCCATGGCTGACATCGCTGGAGTCCTGACTTGGAGACAAGAACAACTGTCTAGTCAGAGTGGCTCCAGGGATGTCACCCGAGAGTTGGGACACATGCGCAGGATCATGTAGAACATGGAGCGGATGCAGGAAGAAAGAGCGGTGGCCACGGCTGCACACCAGCGAGAGGTAGCTGGGTTCCTCAATGCCCTAAATACCCTCCTCATGGAATTGCATCAAGGCCTGGCGCTGATGCATGCATGCATGACACAGTGCGGCAGACATTCCACCTCCAGACCCTGAGGTATCACTGCAACACAGTGCTGGAGACAGAACACCACCACCCACATATGAGGCACATGAAACAACAGTGGAAGAAGATGCGGATGAATCTGCCTTTGTGGTAAGAAGGACGCAGTAGTATTCATCTCTGCAATATGACTGGTTTTTGCTTGGCTTTCCACTCTGCATCATCACCTTGCACTGTCCCCCGATACACTCTGCGACACTCACCTTGGACCTTGACATGGACTGCCATATTCTGTTTGGTCACCAATGACACAGCATTCATACCGCGGACTGTACTCTTACTCTTTTGATGAACTTGTCATTCCCTAAAGGACTCTGGCTGGCCCTCCACTGGCCAACATTGTAAAGTGGGGTTTGCATGGCCCTGTACAGCTCCAGCTACAACACTCCGCTGAATGTGCATTAAACATTCATATTCACACAGATGTGTCAAGTCTATGATCTTTCAAGTGTGCAAGTATGGATGAATGTAGGGTCAGTGATTTCCCCTTACGTCCATGTTGCTCATGTTGTGGGACTCGGGTCACACGGTGACACATTGGCGATTGAGGACAGGGTTGCGCCGACACTACAACAGAGACACATGCATTAGTTAGTTCCTTGTCTAGCCCTGGACGGAACCACGCCCAGAGCCCCGGGGTCATTTTTCACACCCTTGAGCTGAACTG
Source organism: Lissotriton vulgaris (assembly GCF_964263255.1). NCBI lineage: Eukaryota > Metazoa > Chordata > Amphibia > Caudata > Salamandridae > Lissotriton > Lissotriton vulgaris. Next base: position 1,403,674,150 of record NC_141696.1, read on the forward strand.
GCATACGCCAGGCCAGCCCACTCTGCTTACGCTAACAGGGGGGGACGACAACGCTACATGTCCCAGGTCTTCCCTGTTGTGATCTGCTGATCACAGGTCTAGTTGTCAGCATGCCACAGCCTCTCCCTCATGGCTGGTTTAAACCCACTCCACACCCATCCAGCACACGCGTCACAGGACATGTGACTCCGCCAATAAAAAGGGCCTGGCGCACTGACTGGACGCCATTTCCACTCTCTATCTGGGTGTATCTGTGTGGTTATTATTTATGCATGAGGGCCTAGGGCCCTGCCACATCACATTCCCCAGTGCCAGAGGTGACATGATGGCGTCCGCACCATGAGACTCAACCATAAAGGGTCCATGACTTGCGGAGCACAGACTTGGTGGCACCGGATACACTGTGTCCAGCATAGGCACACCGCCACGGGACTTTTGATGCACTAAGGTAGGAGCATCTAAAGAGCTAAGCGGGTGTGAGCCAGTGGGCAGTGTGGGCCTACCACCACGTGGCGTTTCCTCTCGGGTCACAGAGTTAGTGGCACCTCAGGAGCTGAGCGGGTGTGCAGCCTGCAATGATGCCATGTGCACTGATATGATCTCTGCCATTGCGATATCAAGACCCAGAATCAAGAGTGTGACCTGGTGGCTCCAGGTACGGGGCTGCATGTTGTGGAGGCTGCCATGGTGTCGGGCCCCAGGCTTGGAGCTTGCACCGGTATGTGGTGTGCCCTCTCGGAGACACGCCGTTGGCAGAAGGTGAGCATTTAGGCCTGGTTGCGCAGGGGCCGGCAATCACCGCTGAGCGGCGGGAGGGGCTGGGGTGCAGCAGCCTGTGTGCGCAGGGGCGGGGAAGCAATGATGGTGTGTGCAACTGTATGGACTCATTCATGACACTGGACTCTGTTTCAGATAAGGGATGTGGTGGACTGCAGTGTATACCGGCACGTGTTTGGGGACACATCAGTGGCAGCAGGTGAGCAGTGAGGCCTGGGTCCGCAGTGTCAGCACTCTCTCTCTCTCTCCCTCTCTTTCTCTCTCTCCCTCTATTTCTCTCTCTCTCTCTCCCTCCCTCTCTCTCTCTCTCTCTCTCTCTCTCTCTCTCTCTCTCTCTCTCTCTTTCCCTCTCTTTCTCTCCCTCTCTTTCTCTCTCTCTTTCTCTTGCTCCCTCTCTTTCTCTCTCTCTCTTTCTCTCTCTCTGCCTCTCTCTCTCTCTCTCTCTCTCTCTTTCTCTCTCTCTCCCTCACTTTCTCTCTCTCTCTCCCTCTCTCTTTCGCTCTCTCTCTTTCTCTCTCTGTCCTTTGATGAGCTCATGACACACCTTCTTATCTAGAATTTTCTCTTGCAGGCTCTGATTTACAGATTGTCCTGAGAAGACCCACCATGACTCTTCAAAATAGTTGTTTTGGGTTTATTCTGAATAAAACAAATTGTTTGGAAATTCTAAGATGAATGTATGATTCTCCTTTTTCTGACCACACATGTATGTTAAGTGATGTAATTGTGCGACATAAGACAAATTGTTTTTTTCATGATTTTGAAAAGTTGATGTAACATATCTTTGTCTGGGTGAGAGGGGCGTGGGGTGGGCGGTGCCCAGGGTAGGGCCCCAGTGGGTGAGGGGGTGGCGGGCCTGGAGATAGTGGCGGTGGGTGTTGTTGCCCTCTTGGGGTTACGAGCTGCATGATCAGAAGCTCCACAGCATCTGTTGTTCTTCAGGTGTGGCTCTGGCATGGGCTCCCTTTTCAGGTGCAGGTTGTCGTCCAACTTTACACCAGGTCAGAGCAGGTTTTAGATTCCTGCTGCTAACACGGCTTATCGCCTGTTTTGGGACCTTATCGCAGATCTGGCTGGTCGTTGAGAATGTTGCGGAGTGGTGTTGTCATGGCTTTTAGCACGGGAACGCCTACTCTGCATCTCATTAGCCATAGTTGCCGGGGTCATCTGTGGTGAGGTTTTTTGCGGCTGCTATCGCAGGTAACCTGCTGATATCGGCTGTAAGCACCAGCTTGTGAATGGGGCGAGAAATTTATTGTGACTTTGGCTGTGGTAAAGTGCCGCTAACTAGGGGATAAGTCCTTGAGAATATGCCCCTCTGTTGGCTTTGTCAATGCTGTCATTTAGATCACGTGACCTTTGTGAAAGCAGACACAGATGAGCTTGTGCTCAGTGCTGTCTTGGGACTCAGGAATGCTGGTAAGCAACTTATGTTAGAGTTTCTACCATGTCAAAATACTTATTATATACACTCATTAAACCAATCATGTATTTAGACAAATGTAAAGTGCTACTTGTGTTAAGTTTGCGGGGGAGGTCCACATCACTCAAATATACTAATAACAGGAAGAAAAAAACAATCTTGTGACATCACACGATATCTGACAAAATGTAACAGTACAAATGTGACTCCATTTTTTACAAACTATCATAATACTGAACACCCTCATGACAGCGGACGCAAATGGCTTACCAACAGGGCACAAGCAATGCTGAAACTGGTGAAGACCGACATTGTACACACATTTATTGAAAATTCCATACTTTCCTAATAGAATTCGCACAAAATTGCAACACACAGCATTAGGGCAAAAGACAACATTTTCCTGGTCGAGAAAAAGGGAGAGCAAAGTTAAATGTGTCATTCCACGTCCCTGCGCCACGCCTACTCCTTCCATTTGTCTGCACTCAAACAATCCACAGGAAAACGAGTGGGGTATCACGAGCAGGCATGCAAATATATCCCTCCACTGCAGGTGAGTTCTGTGAGTCCCCAAAACAGCCAGAACTCTGCATACAGAGTAGAGAAGTCAGCCTTTAGGGTCCGGCCACACCAACAGCTCCCAAGGGAGGGTGAAAGAGGTCTTTGCTCACAGGTGCTTAGGCCAGACAGCTGTTGCAGATGTTGAGATTGGGAGACTGGAGTGTCTCTGTTCGCTGCTAACCACACCCTTTATGATGGTTTAACTATTATAATTTTTAGTTCATTTATCTGTCATGCTCTATAATTGTATTTTGTGCTGTGTGGTTGGCTGTGGGGTTCACGCCAAAGCTGTATTAAATGGTTTGTTGCACAATATCAAGAACCACATGCTGGCAAATAAAAAATGTCAACTCAAATAGGGCTGAACACCAAAGTGACGTGAATCAATCAACCAATCAATCAGGATTTATAAAGCGTGACTAATCACCCAATTGGGTATCCAGACGTTGCAGGTCCCAGAGGGTCATTAGAGGAGCCAGGTCTTGAGGGCCATTCAGAATTCCGGAAGTTAGGTGATGGTCTGGAGTTGCATAGGGAGACTGTTTAAGGTCTTTGCTGTGATGTGGGAGAAGGAGCATCCTCCACTTCTGTTTCAGTAGATTTGGGGAGTATGGGCAAGTGAAAGGGAGACAGAGCATTCTGTCCTGCACAGAAGACAGGGCTGCCTAGGAGCAACCAGGACGGGAAACAGATAAGCAATGCATGCAGCACACATTGCCCCTGGGAAGGTCAAGCTAGGAAAATAACACATTGAACAGGATGACATGCGTACCTGCTCTAACTCTGAAGGGAGGCACTCAGCATATAGGGAAGAGATGGTGAGCCATATATGACTATTTGTAGATTATATTCATAAAACAATATTCTGGCATAGACCAAATCCAGGCTGAGGAGTTCACAAGAACAAAGGTGTTGAACTGTGGAATGACTTTGCCTCAAAAAGTATAGTTAGACCACAATGAGTGATCCTGGGTTGTGGGCAATAGCAAATGGGGTAAAGGTGTGCAGGGAGAAGGATGTGTTGTACAGAATGAGCTGATCGGTATTAAGTGCCTCGACGGGGTGAGCGAGAGATGAGAAAGGCTTGGATCATTTAAAGAAATTGGTCAATATTATTTAGGCATTCTTTGGGAAGGGGCAGGTCAGGTGGAAGGACAATGATGGTCCTGTGGTTAATAGAATCATCCCTGTGTGGGGTAAGAGAAAGGGAACTGGGTGAAGTTGAGGTCAAGAAAGTACAGTGGGTTGGGAGTGTTAGGTGGTAATCTAATGATACGGCAGCAATTTGGAGCCCTTGTTTGAAATGTCGGAGATTTAGGTGAGTTCCCTGGGAAAATTAACAGGTGGTCGAACAACTTCCAGCAATTAATGCTGGGGCCAGCAAAGTAGTTAGGGAAGAGGATGTAGAGGAGGATTAGGGCCAATGAGAAAGAAACTGTGATGTATTTAATTGATGAGCAGTGGTGCAGTGGTGGGAGGAGCTGAGCCGAAAAATGATTTGTTGAGGCCATTAACTCTCTCGCCTGCCAAAAGTAGACATGTGTGTGGGTGCAACGAAGTAGTCATGAAGATGATATTAGTGATATATTGTTTCATAGGCAGAAAAGAGGGAAGAAAAGTGGTGGAAGGTAGAGAATGGCACAGGTCTGATAGACGGAGAAGCGGGATATTACTAGGTGGTTCGAGGGAGGAGGGAACGTTGCATGTGCCAGAAATGAGGGGCATAGTAATAGGATTGCTAAGTAGCGATGGTACACATTATATTAAGAGAGGGGGGATGAATGAGAAGTTAGACTTGATTCATGTCTTAATGTAGGATGAGAGTAACGAGGTGGGGTATACTGGAGCTAAGAGCATGAAATAGGAGTGTGGAGTGTTGGCACATGGAAAGGATTCATTGTGGGTAGAAACATGGTATGACTGGCAATCCCAGGCTTGTATGCCACCAAACTGGCCTTGCATTATCCCTGGATGTGGTCTAGGTCACTCGGCAGAGATACACTGAATTTGGTGTTAACAAAGTTATAAAGCAGGAGAACTGCCCAATGGCAAAGTGATTCGGGCCTTTATTTCATTTTGGAACATTTACATATTAAGAACAAAAAAGTTCACAAACAAACACAAACTACTTCAGGATTGAGCAAGAGATAGAAGACCGCATTCATATTTTAGCTTTTAAATATGTAAGGTCCCAATGGGAAAAAACACACCCACAAATCTAAACACATGAATGCGCCTATTACATGTATCTGATATTGCCAGTAGGAGGAATTACCTGCCCCATTCAAATTGCAAGCTTCAAGGTCAGGGACTCTTACGGCTTAAAGCAGATTAAATCTCTGAGTGAAACTCTAGGGGAGAATGAGGAATTACCAGTAGAACTGAGTGTGGTGCTTCAGATTTCCCTGGTAATTGTTTATTTCTCATTCGAAAGTCAGCATCTCATATATAATACTTGGTAGCTCCGCATTGACAGTAGTTACCAGTGCCTCCGATAAAAGCAACTCCAGAGGGGGACAGAGTTACCCAGTGCAAACCCAGGGCACTTAGCTGAACCCTTAGTTGAAGAAGCATTGGCACAGGCACTGGGCCTCGCCATTCCATAGTTTTACCCAATCTTTTGGCTTTGTCAATGCTTTTTGATGATCTCATCTGACAAGAAAGTAAATTATTAGTTTGATGATGCAGAACCCTGATCTTGGAGCAGTAAATTATTAAATAAATGCAAAATGCAAGAAAACTCAACAAAGGTTAAGGAGCAGTTCTGTAGCAAATTGCAGTTGTCAGGCCCTCCAAAAAGAAAATGAAAGAAGGGATTGGGGGAGAAAGGTGTGGGCATGTGGGGAAGCGGAATTGGAAGCAAACCAATGCCGCCAAACCATGGGAGCCAAATACAAGAAGAGAGAGGAAAACCATCCGAAAAGAACAAAGCAAATTAAAATGACAAGAAAGCCAACTAATGACAAGCAATACGATGACCCAAACATCACTGTATGTAATGGTACTATCCACAATAGATCTTCAACTACAACTTCAGGCGAGACCTAAAAAATGTAATCACTTGTTGGTAACTGTTCCTAAACAAAGAGCCATAACTAACTTGGTTACGTAGAAGAGAAAAAAAGGGAAATTGTCTCAATATGTGGTTCCCAATTGATGAAGGTGGGGGAATTATTCCTTTAGAAATTAGTGCCCTCACACACTCTTGTGTGTGTCATGTCTCATCATTTGGCATTGCTCCTCGTGGGGGTGGCGCTGCTGTCCTCCATGGGCCCTGTAAGAGGGCTCTTTGTCAGAGATCTTTTAGGAGATGCTGCAGTTGTGCATGTGGGTGTGTGGGCCTAAAAAGCGTTAGTGCAAGTGCTTTAAAATTACCCCAAAGTTACCCTGAGATCAATTTTTATTCGTACGTCCGGGAGGTAAGAGTAAAAGAATTATACAGGGGAGATGAGCACCTCTAATAACAAATATTGTAGAGGTCAGGGTATTGCCTCTATAATACCTCTAGTAAGGTGTACGTGCATCATTGCGCTCATGGGAACATCTCATTCATGTTTCTGTTATTACCTCTTCAGAAAGAATGGTTTGCCTCCTCAGCAGATCCCCGTGGTCTGGAGGGGGGATATAAGTAATCCACTTCGTTATTGTCCAATGCCTGCCCTGCCACTGGATGGACGCCCCCTTAATAGAGGTTTCATAGGAATATTGGGTGTTGTTTCCCTGCTCCTATTTTTATTCACAATTTCACATTGCACTTTCCTGACGAAACACACCAGGATCCACCAGGGACCTATTTCCCAGCGCCAAACATGTTGACCAATTTTCACATTCACAAACACACACGGGTACTGAGAGCAATAGAGTAATACCCTGACCTCTACGATATTTTTTATTAGAGGTGCTCCATCTCCCCTATATAATTCTTTTACTCTTACCTCCCGGACCAACGTATAAAAATTGACTTCAGGGTACCGTTGGGGTAATTTTGAAACACTTGCACTAACTCTTGTTAGGCCCACACGCCCATGATTGTAAGCAGTGGCTGGATACAAGTCATCCAATCAAAAGGATGGTAAAGTAGCTGTGCTCCAGGGAAGGAACCACTAAAGAAAAGGGGGAAAAAGCCATTGATTAAGATGTAAGCAAATTGACAATAAATCCAGCCAGTGGTAAGCAACGGGTGGACGCTAAGCTCACTGTAAGCTTCTGGTATGGTCAATAAGAGGCTTTCAATTACAGAGAGCTAAAGACGGTCTGGTAGGTGAGACCACTTAAGAAGGTTACAGAATGATGCCAGCTGGGCTGTCCAATAGAAAAGCAATCTGGCTCAAAATGTCAGATTCACCAGCACCACATGTTACACGGCCATTAAACTTGAAATATTATTCATTTCAGAAAAATGTGTGGGTTAAGCAGGAACTAACATTTACATGCAGTTAAACAGCAAGCTGGAAAGCACTCAGGAACATTTTATATTTATAAACTCAGTTCACAGAAACAGTGACAAATTACTCTAATCGCTTGACTGACCTTTAAAATGTAAACAAATGCATAATTCTTTCGTAGCCATTCACAGGCAGTTCTGTGGCCTGCTGCAGATCCGGATGACAAGTTTCACATTCCTAATATCCTGGTGACCTAATCTGCAGAAACTCAGCGTCTCCCCCGCCTCCCCCACTGCAAGTGTATCGATTCACAGGTGAGATCACCCACCTGGACTCCAGCTGCCATATATGGGGTATGGAGGCGAGAGAGGCTGTTATTGAATCCTAGGAGGGAAGGTGGCAAGAGATCTACATAGCAGTCAGAAAAATATAAAGGTGACCAATTCACCCGAAAGACAAGGAGTTTGTCTTCCTCTGTGCTACGTTTCTGCTTGGAAACTGAAACAAAAGACTTCTGAAGAACTTTTAATCCTCAGAGTTTCCAAACTTGTGAGTTTTACACCGCTGCAAATTTACAAACGGGTAGATATCACAATTAGTGGTTATTTTTTAGGTAAAAAAATAGTTTTGGTGCAGAAAGAAGGTTTCCACTAAGATATGGTAATGAAAGCCAAATAACTGTAATAAATTGTTAAAGGTTATTAATTATAATTATTAAGGTTATTATTGGTTATTAATGTATTCATTCTGTTTTGCATAACAGTTCCACACCCAAACAAAACCTGGACAATAAACAGAAGACATCAACAGTAAATATGCCTACAGTTACTGCAATACAGTAACAGCAACAGATTTTTTTAATGTTGGATAGAGAAGGGGCAGGTAAAGTAACTCCAAATGGAAACCAGGTGCTGTTACACAACTGCTTACACTTTGTTGCTATACTATTGCAGAGAGCATAGGGCCAGGAGAAAAAAGGGAGAGTCACACATACGTTAGCTTCTTTGTAAAGCCCACGCAATGAAGCAATCAGCTTTATAGGGAATTAGAGTGGACAGAAGCTTGTCGGGGGATGTGTCAACCTCTTGTCATACCTGGTGGTGGAAAACACTAGCGTTTGTGGGAGCAGATCCAAAGAGTGATGGAAGGATTCAAGAACTAGATAGAGACATAGAGATAATGCCAGGAGCAGATACCAATAAGCAAAAACAAGAATGGATTGAAGCAATAGAAGGTAGTGCACAATGTACAAGTAGGGTTGGCTTTAGGGCACTGCGACCGGTGCAGCTGCACTGGGCACTGACCTGGAAGGGGGCACTGATCTCAGGGGGGAGCTGTTTTGAGCAATAACCTACAATTTAAAAGCCCCGCCTACAGAGTTTCTTTTGAATCCAGCATCCAGGCAGAAACAAAAAGATCAAAATAACTCTTGTGAGTAAGGTTCCTGCTAGAGCGAGAGATCTGAGTTTTTTCTAGCGCCAGTTTTGACTCCCCATAAAGTAGCGCAGATGGTTAATATGCCTTCTGCAAAGAACAGATCTGTATATGATGTGGATAGCTGAGTGGATTAGTAAAGCCAGCCTGTACCAGTGCTTTAAAACAAATTAAATGTGTGTGACGTAGGGGCTATGGGGAGAGGAGGGGCACTTCTGCCAGATGGTAGTGAGGGAATCTGAGGAGGAGGTCAAGGGGGCAAATAAAATTGTCACAACAGGCTACAGCCGGCCCTGTATACACGTCTTACTTAGCTGTACATAACAGAAACACCGAAGCCAGAAGGACGATGACGACCAAACATCACAAGTGTCGCAGGTGAAAGCCGCTGTACAAGAGGAATCCTAGCCATCAAGAGCAAACAGGGATGTTGTCGGTTTTCAACAGTGATGAGACTGTTTGGTGGCAAGGGGGTGGCTACAGCTTCACCGAGTATGAAAGGTGGACGGGATTAGGTAAGTAAGGGAGGGACACAGCCACAAAATGAAACTTTTAGGCCTAAGAAAGAGTGCCAGGCTATCACTGGGTGCTTTATCATGTGGGACAGCCGAATGACAAGGGTAATAAAGTTGTAAACACTTAGTTGGAAAGAAAGAAATTCAACATTTGATCAATTACCAAAAAGCCTTACTCAGTGAAAGTTGGCTAATAAGTACAGGAAGTCCAGACATCAGCCATGTTCGATGGTGGGTCTGGTCTGTGTTAAGAGGAGTAAATAACGTCAAAAGGTATTACAGGTGAGAAGATAAAGGTAAGTAATGAAGTAAGGTAGTCACAGGAGTAGGGTTTGTTTTAAACTGGAAAATGCTAATGCACTTGTTAGAAATGAAAAAAAAAATTTTAGGTCTCGCCTACATAGCGCGCATACGCTGCTTAGGAGGGCCTTTAGCCGTCGCTCTGCTCATTTTCAAGCACACACTCGTGCTTGTGGTGGTATCCACCTTGCGAGAGCGAGCAGCAGCGCACCACAAGCACGAGAGCAGTGCTTGCAAATGAGCAGACTGCTCTCCCACCTTGAGCGCGCCATTCGCGCGCTCCCCTCGTCGACTAAGTCGTGCACGCTGTTTATAGCACATTCGCTTTCACTTTCTCCCTGCTGCTCTGACTGAGACCTCTTCTTACTGCCTGCAGTGCGTTACTTTCATCCCTTGTTGTTTTAACTTTCAGCGTGAAGAGCACACGCTTGTTTAAACTTGTAAATATGTTAGATGCACACTTTGTACATGTTTATGGTTTTAATTAACTAATACACTATATTAGCTACCATTTTGGAAACACTGGGTCTCTCAAAAAACCTGATTAATTAGAACACCGAAGACTTAAATGTCGAGTTACTCGGACAACCTCATTAGCAGTCAGTGTGTCATTCATCCCCTTGTCACTAAGTAATGAGGTACTTAAAAATGTATATATTTTTTTATGCGACGCCAGAGTTTATATTCAGTCCAAGGAGCTGTCTCTCGTGTTCCAGAGTGTAAAGAGGGGCATGCGCCAGTCCACCGGGAGAGCCTTGGTGGCTCTTCAGGGTCATAAGCACTAAATAGATGAAATCGCAGTCATTGGGTGCAATTACATGAAGATTTGTCAACCTTGTCCACCAGCTGTCAGAGGTTTGGTCACGCTGGCTGTTTAGAAAGAACAGTCTGCTTATTTATAAACATATCGGTGTCAAATGTAGATTTGCAATCTTCATAATTTTAATATGAATCAAATTAAGTTAATTAACATGTTCAACACAACGCCATCGCATCTTGGAAAATGTTAGCCTAATAGTCACTAGTGCGCTTCTCTCCTCGTCAGGGGAATGGCTCACTGACCAGTTACAACTGCAATACAATGCAATTAAAGTTCTGGTTAAACCAGACCCAAAGCCAGCCTCGGATTCCTGCGCGCGCTGAGCCGCCTGCCTCCTATTGCTCCATTCAAGGGGTGTGTGAGGGTTTGGCACTGTGCCAGAGTAGGAGGACTTTTACTTCCTGGAAGACTGAGGCTCTTCCGTTGTCATTGACAAGCTCGCAGTACAGCTTTAAAGGATAAGCTTAATATGTTAACTAGGTTTTAGGTGTTTTGGCGGGATCCCCAAGGTTCTGTAAAGTCACACAAATTATTTGACTAGGAGCAAATGAGCTACTGAAGTAGGCTGACCCGCCATTCCTGAAACAGCAGGACTCGTATTGATTTAGCCATATACCATGCGCACATTTATTACAATATTTAGGTTAACTACCCGTATCACTTTTACCAGTAAGAGTCCGGAAGTTATCCCGCATTTTTATTTTTTAAAAGCATGTGTTATTTACATTTGAGCCGTAATCCTGCTTAAAAGTGTTTTTAATTTGTTTGTTTTGTTTACGATAGTTTCCTTTGTGATTGCTAGTAAAGGTCGCCTTAAGTATCCTGTGCTCTCTGTTGCATTTCAGTAGCGTTTGCATTTTAATGTTTCTATTTTAAATGTGGTCTATGTTGCATTGTTTTAAACAGATTATTTGTCTTTCACGATAAACAGTGTGAGTTATTCGCACGTTTATATATTTTTTTCTCGCCCTTGCAATCCTTTACATTACCTTTATACATCCTTTTGTCGACAGAGGCTCCGTTGAACAGCTGGTGTGCATTCACGCTTTATAAAAGAATCCAGCGCCTGATACTATTACAATAAATTACTTGATTAATACGTTTTTCACCTTTTAGGCTATCTTGCACTTGGAGAGGACATGTTGGTTCTCTGTTCTCCTGCTCTATGTATTTTGAGAATTTTGTAAATGCCTTCTATGCAAGTGAGCCCTACACATACAACCAAGACTTATGAAAATTGTTCCGCAGCTACGACCACGCTACAAAAATATTGCATTAAACAAAAATAATAAAAATAAAAAACAGGTGTTGAGTTTCAAGACTACATAATGTTTTTTAAGCTGCTATTTAAAGATGAAGCCTGTGATAATAGTCTGTTGGTATTGTGTTATCAATTGCCATTTATATTGCACCCAATGAGCTTCTTGTAGAGCAGTTTTCTGTAGTTTATGACTTACTTTTCTGAAGGATCTCACGCAGACTGGTGAAGATGATCCACAATCCCTACCTTCAGATCTATTGTGTAGGAGCGAATTTATTGCACTAAAGTGAGGGAGTCTGGTTTTTACGGTACCGCAAACTAAGTTACTTAAAGGACTGTGAGAATTTGACAGGTATATAATGCTTTTAAGGTCCACCAGCAGTATATACATTGGCATAGCCAATAGGTCTCGCCTTTGGGAACTTATAAGTGCTTAGTTATCCAGCATAAGATCCTTGGTGCAACAACATCAAGTGTTGCATGGCTAAACACTTATAAAGTCCCAAAGGCAAGACCTATTGGCTATGCCAATGCTTGTTTGGACATGCTGTAAGGAATGATACAGGTAAAAAAAGGGGCAGAGTGAGGTTTGGTTCTGGTTCTAATGGAATGACAGTAGAGAGCCATTGCTGGCAAAGTGTTGCGTTATAGAGGAGAAAAAACAGATGACAGGTAAGAAAAGGTGCTAGGTGGTATTCAGAATTTCAGTCTTGCATCTGGCACTGGATGACCTATGCTTAAACATGCAAAGTGAGGCGACTCTTCAAGAGCAGTATCTCCATTTCTTTCCAGAATGTGATAAGAGAATGGGTACAACACCGCTCAGCAGAAAGAGAGTTCCAGATCTCTGGGGCCCTGACAGAGAAGGATAGACCCTTGAGGTTTTGCTTGTTCAATTTAAGAACTTTCAGCTACTGGACCTCTGAGCCATGCAGAGCTCTGCAGCCCCCGAAATGTCCATATAACGTTTGTATGTTGCTGAAGACTAATTCTAAGGTTTTTTTCAAACTCTTAACTAAGTGCTGGGACATTAAAACTTTGCAAATGCATTGTACTGTACCACATACAATTGTGCAGAATTACACCTGCAGGAAAATAGAGCCCGCAAATCTCTATTTGGCAGGGCCTGGTGTCTTCATAGGTGGTGGGAACGCAGCAAGACCAGTCAGATCACAAACCAGACAGACATTATAAACCCCTAAGCATATAGCAGATTGTGCGAAAAACCCAATGCAAGCCGACATTCTCCAATTTGAGAATATACCCTTCTCCAGCCGCATTTATTACACCTCATAAACACAACACATTTTCTTGTTTCCATACTGAGTTAAAATATATACAGAATGTAATCATAATTTTCACATGGATATAACTAATACATTACATATTCTTCAAATATTCAAAAGGAGTCTTGGTTGACCCTTGTGGCATAAACTGATTTGATTGACTTGGACCCGGGATGAAACCCTACTGGTCCTCCATAAGTTATCCTTTCCAAGACACACTCACTTGCCCCATCAAGACAGTGGGAGCTTAGGCCAGCATAGTTGCTGGTTACCCCAAAGAAACATGCAAGAGGAATATATAAAATTACAACGCAAACAATTAAAACGCATGCTTTTACAACACGGTTTTTACGCCGCAACTACCATTAAATCGCATGATTTTACAATGCATGCTATTACAATGCATTTTTAAAAACTACCATATAACGCATTCCATTACAATGCATATTACTTTTAGGGCAACAGTAGGGTAAGTGTTGGATAGTGTATGGGTAAAGTTACTATTCCCACTCCAGTGAGTGCAACAGTAGGGTAAGTGTTGGATAGCGTAGGGGTAGAAATTACCATTCCCACTCCAGGGAGTGCAACAGTAGGGAAAATGTTTGATAGCGGAGGGAAAAAAATTACTATTCCCACTCTAGTGAGTGCAACAGTAGGGGAAGTGTTGGATAGCGGAGGGGAATAATTTACTATTCCCACTCTAATGAGTGCAACAGTAGGGAATGTGTTGGATAGTGAAGGGGAAAAAAGTACTATTCACACTCCAGGTAGTGCAACAGTAGGGAAAGTGTTGGATAGCGGAGGGGTACATTTTACTAGTCCCACTCCAACGAGTGCAATAGTCAGAAAACTGTAGGAAAGCGTAGGGGTAAAAATTACTATTCCCACCCCAGCAAGTGCAACCGTAGGAAAAGTGTTGGATAGCGCAGGGGTAGAAATTACTATTCCCACCCCAGCAAGTGCAACCGTAGGAAAAGTGTTGGATAGCGCAGGGGTAGAAATTACTATTCCCACTCCAGCGAGTACGACAGTAGGGAAAGTGTTGGATAGCGGAGGGAAATAATTTACTATTCTCACTCCAATTAATGCAACGGTAGGGAAAGTGTTGGATAGCAGAGGGGAATAATTTACCATTCCCAGTCCAGCAAGTGCAACAGTAGGGAAAGTGTTGGATAGCGAAGGGGAATAATTTACTATTCCCACTCCAATAAGTGCAACAGTAGGGAAAGTGTTGGATTGGGAGGCATAAAAATGACTATTCCCACTCCAGGGAGTGCAACAGTAGGGAAAGTGTTGGATAGCGGAGGGGTAAAAATTACAATTCCTACTCCAACGAATGCAGCGTTAGAGAAAGTGTTGGATACTGTAGGGGTAAAAATTACTATGCCCACTCCAGCTAGTGAAACAGTAGGGAAGGTGTTGGATAGTGGAGGGGAATAATTTACTACTCCCACTCCAACAAGTGCAACAGTATCGAAAGTGTTGGATAGCGGAGGAGATAAAACCAAAGATTACATCTATTGAACATAAATCTCCAAACAAAATAAAAACTAAACAATTACCAAAAATATTTATCAATTAATAAATGAATATTAATGATCAACTAATGATTATTTTATTTAAACTAAATTACTTTCCACCCTCTACCCCAAAACAAAACCAAAACCCACACCTAAAAATATGTACCCAATTTCCATAACTAATTTTACATTAGTAAATTAATAACAATTAACAACAAATCATTAATTAATTGTAAATATATTTCATCCCAACATTTACAACTATAAACCCTCTAACTCACACATAAACATTATTCCACAATAAGCATGTTTAGGGGGCGATTCTGATTCGGTAAAATCCAGTCCGAATCGCCGTGCGGAGCGTTTTTTCCGTACGATTCGTACGCAGAACCGTACCCGTACGTACGATGTAGTACGATGTGTACTCAATGCAGTTCTCCGTACGAATCATACAAAAGACAGTATGATTCAAGAAACCGTACGGATCGCACTCGGAACACGCAGTACGCTTTGTTCGTACGGATCCAGGCAGCTTTTTACGAACCAGCAAGTACGATTCGTCAGTATGACACTCCGTACGACTATTTCTCTATGGGACTTTTAAACATCCGTAAAAGCACATTTTGACTCTAAACACATGCGAAATGGACTCCCCCGGGTACGCGAGTGCACCCCATGATCGCAGGGGTACGGTGCTAACTGATATGGTGCGTCGAGGTACGGAGCGTAGGGGTACGGTACATCTGGGTACGGTGCATGGGTGTAAGTAGCGTAGGTGTATGGTGCGTAGGGGTGCAGAGCACAGGGGTAAGGTGCGTACCCCCATGATCGCAGGGGTACGGTGCGTATGTGTATGTGTGGTTCTCCGCACAAATTTCTCATTCGCCGCTTTCCGTACGAATCGCGTTCTCGATCCCCGGTCCGTATTGTACTTGGCGGGTCGTACGGCATGTTTATGAATCGTACAGTTCACTGTGCGGCTCTATGTCATACGGATTTAACCTCGTTTGTCGTACGGTTTGCAGACATTCGTACGTATATTTTTCCTACGGATCGTACTACGCGATTCGTACGGTTTGGTACGATTCGTACGGAAGCGGCTACGAATACGGATCGTCGTACAGATTGCCCTCCTGAATCGGAATCGACCCCTTAATATTTATTTAGCATTAATTAACAAATAATTAATTAATTATAAATAATTTACCTTCCACCGTAATCCCCTGTAAATGACACCACCAATGTTGTAAAATATAGCACAATTAACATAATTAATTAGCAATGTATTAATTAATTATTAAAAATTAACAAGCAAATTAAAAACAATTAATAATAAATACATTCACACAAATAACACTATAAAATAACATTAAAAAATATATTTAAAATATAAAAGTATGTATTAAAATTAAATGACTTTCCACCCTACTCCTGTATCAACCCACAACCCACTCCTAAAAAATGGACACAATTAACATCATTACCAATTAATTAACAATAATTAACAACTAGTTAGTACATAATTAATAACAAATTAATTACCACAATTAACAATATAAAATACATAAATATTAATGAATAAAAAATAGGAATTAATTATAATTACATTACTTCCCACCCTATTCCCCTATGAACCCACAACCCCCTACGGAACTAAAACGCAAAATTTACTTTAAATAAAATTAATAACTTCTACAAATGTAACACATATATTAAAAAACAAATGCAATACTTAGACAAAAAAATAGAACAGATACATTTAAAATACATACTAAAATACATAACACTAACTAAAAAAACGATATTTTTAACAACTATATTTTTGAAAACGATATTAATGACTTCAATATTTTTGTAAACAATATTAATGACTTTGATATTGGTAAAAACAATATTACTTACCTTAGACTCAATATTCTTGTCCACGATATTCTGACAGTCTATATTTTTGTATCACAATATTTTGCACTCGATATTAGTGCAAGTCGACATTAAAAACTTGATGTTCTGGCAGTTTACCAATTAAGGTGATCTCAGAAAGACAATCATCCATCACGACCCCCAGATTACAAACTTTCTTTACAAGGGGACGGCAGAGGGCTCAAATCCTGTGGCCAGCAGGATGGGGTCCAGAAGGAGGAGTGAGCTTCAAATAGTTTCCGGCTTTGCAGAGTTGAGCTTTAGACAGTTCCTATCCATCCATAGTTTAACGGCCTGCATAGATCTGCTAAACATGGGGCCAGTATCGTTATCATCGTTAGCCACATAGATGACAATCTGAGTGTAATCTGCGTATGACGTTGGGGAGAATCTAAAGTTTTTTATGAGGCCGGCTAGTGAACAGACATATACATCAAAAAGGGTTGGGCTGAGCGCGGATCACTGAGGCACCCCGAGAAGGGGTGGGAGGAGAAGGGGCCCATACTGACCGACCGTTCACGGTCCTGAAGAAATTATTTCAGTAGTGTCCAAGCCACGCTCGAGATTCCTAAATGTGAGAGGCAGTCCACCAGCAATCCAGATGTGTTAGGGGGCCTTTTCTTACTACCATTATATACTCTGTACTTTGCTGATCTGAATTTTATTGAGCTCTTTGATTGATTCTGTACTTTAACTGAGCTTTGCAATCCGATCTATTGATTATTTGATTTTGACTATATTACTTGATTTCTGTATGACTTGCAATCAAGAAATAGCCCTTTAAGTATTAAATCTTCTCTTTCTGTCATTTTTTAAAGATTCAGTGGGTTCTACATGTTTAAATTGAATTTGTCCTTTAGAGTTCTTTACAGGGAAGCCGGTCACCGGTCCAGCAAGCATCATCAAAATCCACTAATGGATTAACACTGCTCCCGGTCCATCAGTTGCTCAAGAAAGCAAGGTGGAGGTTGAGGTCACAAGCTATATCTCCTGGGCAAGTGTATCTACTCAAAAGCTGGTGGAGGAGATTAGACACCTGCTGTAGATGATCTGTGTGCATCCAGCACCTTTTGGTACAATGCTTCCAATATATTGTTTGTTAAAGAGCTGTGTGTAATCTGCTGCTGACAGATTTTAAATATCATAAAACACCGTGGAAGGTTAATTGAGTGGTCCAAAGCACAGCTTATAAACTGTTGATCACATTTTGAAATCCAAATCAAATACTGCAGGTGCCAAAAGTGCTGAGGGGGACAATGTAGATGGAGAAGTGGGATCATAAAAGTGGAAAGTAGGGAACAAGATTGAAGAATGAGGAAGGTGCACTGTGGATGCTGTTATCTCACCAAATGTCAGCGTCAATAGAGCTTTATGTGCGCCGGGTGCTATTGGTTCTGAGTGCTGGCATTTTTAGAGCAAGGCTTTGAGACAGGTCCCTATTGGTCTCTGTCTTTAGGCCCTGGCATTGTGGTGCCCAGCCCTGGCAATACAGACTGGTGAGGGCAGGCCTAAAATACATGGCTCAAGCATCACTATGTGAGTCACACATAAAACTACCGGAAGAGGAGGGCCTGTTTTAAAGGTATCCCAACCCACTGTGCCTCCTTTCTCTGCTAGAGTTGAGTAGCATGACTAGATACTTTGGAGTCTTTTGCAGTTGTCCTGTGGTATTTTGTGTTGACGCATACCTCTCCAGCTGCATGCCACGGACCTATATTTTGCTGCTGGATGTGGTGTTTTTTCGAAATCAGACTCGAATCATCCACTGGTCAGACACCTCATCAGAATAAGGCGAGTCACAGGTGACACTAAGGGGCCAAATCAGATTTGGGTCAGAAGGGCTCCAAACCAAGTTCGGAGCCCTTCCGACCGAAACGGTCAGTGCTGGCTGGATTCCATTCTGACCGAGCCATTCTGATGGACTCGGTCGGAATGGAATCCAACTCGGATTTCCGGATGGCCTACGACGGGCTCGGAGAGTCCGTCTGCCATCCGTAAATCCTCCAGTAGTCCCCCGGTCGCCTCTTTACAACCGAAGGAGTATGATGGCAGTTTTTCACTGCCTTTTCATGCCGGTCTGTCTGGCATGAAAAGGCAGTCGGAGACTGTCTTTGGGGGCCCCCAGCAGGGCTTCCCTGGGTGCAAGGCTGCCGAATGGCAGCCTGGGGGCACCTATGGTGCCCCTCTGTGGATCCCTGCACCAGGTGGCAGACACTTTGGGGTGCTGGCCACAGGGTGCAGGGATGAACTGCACCCCTGCTTTTCTCAATGCAGGCATGCATTCCGCTCGGAATGCATGCCTGCATTGTGAAGTATACGAATGCGACCGTACCCTGTTAGCAGGGCCGTAACCCACGGTAGCAGGTCGGTGGGTTACTGCTCCTGACCAATGTCGAACGGACCTGAGTCCGTCTGACATCGGAATCGGCCCCTTAGGTGGGACTGGCCTAGTTTATGTAATGCTTTCAGGCCAGAGTATTTCCCCTTTTTAATGCACCTTTTTATCCTCCTGGACACAAGATCACAAATGCAATTGTGGTTTAGCTTTAAAGCTGAAATGGAGCTGTAAATGTCAATTTAACCATAAGAAGACAAGTTATGCAGGGCATGAGCCAGAATTCAGAAAGTTTCACATATTGTATTGTAATCTGTGGGGCATGGAGGAGACACTCACCTGTGGACATTCACTGTCAATGTGTCATGTTTATTTATTTGTTGACTGGCACTCCCACTGCTGAAAGACAGGCTGGTAAGCTCAAAATGAGACGGAGGCTTGCTTTCAACACACAGGCCACTGATACACGTGTGCTATGTATATCAATTGCACATGATGCTAAGTAAATATAGAATTTAAGGCACTACATAGCTGGCTCAGTGTCCACTGGGAACCCTCTTGCCTTTTTCCATCCATGTTTTCATGTCCTCCGGGGACACTGTGTACTCTGGTGTATGCTGTGGTCAGGATCAGAATATAAATGTAAACTGTGCAACAAACATCATGTTTGAATATACTAAACTGTCTTCAAAATAAAAAAGTGTATTTCTTAAACACAGAGTGGCATTTTACCTTTGTGTATCACATTCTATCAAGGAATTAAGAGGCATGTATTACAAGTAAATGTTTTCAAACATGCACTGAGAAACATTCCTGTCCCCACCTTGATGCTAATGATGCTAGTGAACTAATAGGTAGTACGTGTACCAGATATATGGGCCTTGATTATTATACATGTTGTTAATTATAGGCTTTGAACACAAACATAAGAGAGTTTGTTTATTTACAGCGCACATCCTGAATTCCTGTGTTTGGAGGTGTTCTCATATGTGATAATGCTCAAAGGGAGGCTTAGTGAAATAACAGTATTTGCTTAGGCCCTTTTTGAAACAAACGTTAGCCCTCTTTGTATCTTAATTATAACATAATGCGTTGTCCTTAGTTCTTGGAGGGTGAGGCGCTAGAGCATGGGCAGACGGTCGACCAGGACAAAAAACAGGCCCAGGAGTCAAAATGAAAGTGGTCCCCATGAGAGATTCAGACAGCTAGAAAGTGGCCAATATTTGCACATTGGAGAGCTTTGAACTCGTAAAGGCATACAGTATAAGTGTTTTGCAAGGTATGGAAGACTGCGTAGATTTGAGCTAGCTGCAGCCAATGTTTGATTTAATAACCCTGGGAATGAACAGTAAAGCCCACCAAACGGCCAAAAACCAGTCCACACACAAATCTGTCAGACCAGCCAATTGGGCATTGCCTCATTGCCCAATATGCCTGTTCGACCCTGAGCTTGGGTGACAAGCAGAATCAATATTTAATTTGTATTCATTTGTTTTACATAGCATCAGCTTTCCGTGGCTCACCCTCCTCTGGTGACACTGTAACATGTTTGTGAAGGTTGTGCTCATGTTTGGTCTTTGGTGCAAACAAATTCAAAACACCCTTCCAATCATTTGGTTTAGGCACCAATGACAAATATTCAGCTTTCTTTCACAGTCTCTTTAATAGGTTTCCATGCTGCTGTCAATTAACCTCTCCATTCTTAGCCATTATTTTCCTCCACGTCTGCCTCTCCTTGCCTCTGGTCGGAAAAGAGCGTAACTTCCTTTGACGCAGCAGGTGCAGTGGCACTGGGACCCATAAGCCTGAGGGCCCACTGAACCTTGATTATTACTGGATTTCACAGTTCAAACAGCAGCCTGGGGGCCCATGTCCTTCCTTGCACTAGGGCCCATGACACACTCTCTACACCACTACTCTTTTAAGCATGCTAATTTGTGTCTCTTGCCTCCCTGTGCAGAGGTTTAATGTAACTTGTTGCTATTTTATTATCCTTTGTTGAATACAACTTCATAGATTTATTAAGCACATGATTCTCATTCTCATGATTAATGATTTAGGCCACGCCCCTAATTGTGTTGGCCACGCACTGTCAACAGGTTTGCCACTCCCCTTTTAGAGACACCCAGGGGCATATTACCAACAACTAGCGATAATTATCGCTATGTTGGTTTAGCGGCGATTTTTTTATCGCCGAGCTGCGGCGATTTTTATCGCTTAGGAACCTTGCTATTATCAAAGTATATCTCCTAAGCGATAAAAATCGGCCGAAATGCATGAATATCGCTGAAAAGTCAGCAATATTCATGCATTACCGAGCTAATGCTCTTAGCCATGTTATCCACCTACCATTGGATAACATGGCTAAGAACTGCTCAGGGGCACGTGTTAGCTTTTGGAGATATTCGCGCTTAGCGCGAATATCTCCAAAAGTTGGTATTAGGAGATAGCGATGTTAGCAACTGTTTCCAGTCGCTAACATCTTGGCACGCCCACTTTGCATGTCATTAGTGATAAATATCACTGACATGCAAAGCGGGGCCCAAGATGGTCGCTATCTCCTACTAGCTGTTGCTAACTGGTGTTAGTGACAGCTAGGTAATAGGGAGATAATTTTATCTCCGCTTTCTTGGCTTTTAAAGCCAAAAAAGCAGAGATAAACCCCTTTGATATTATGCCCCCCAGTTTTTCCATCCCACTTAAAGCCCTGTTTTTTATCTTTAGATAGGGAAGGTACATAAAAGGTTTTGACTGCTGTGTTTCCCTAATATTACAACAAACTTTGCCTGCAGCAAGCATAAATGAGTGTGATTTGACACCCTCACAGACTACCTTCAACAGCATGCCTTAATAAGTTAGGAGTTAATTTATTCACAAATATGGAAAACTATTTTTACTACTCAAGTGAGTGTGTGCCACTTTTATATTGGTGCCAGGGTCTATTTTCTGTTCTATTTGAACTCTGGGTACCGGAACAAGTCCAAGAATCCCCAATGCTTTACTGTGCACACTTTCCACCAGCTGGAAGCAGATGGATAACGTCCACACCAGGGCCTGGAACCAGGGAACCGCATGCAGGAATGGGCCCAGTTAGTCAGAGACCTGCATGTTCTCCCTCATTCTGGGTCCGGTAAATTGTGAATACTGGAGAATGGAGTTGAGATGCCTGCCGGAATTATTAACTTTGGTCCTTGTTAAGTTGACCAAAAATTTTAAAGCCAAAAACCAGAACATTTCACAAAAATAGAAGAAAGACTACAATTTTACTTCAAGCGAGCACACAGAATAACAGCGCTCCTCAGCAGAAAATTACAAAACATGGAGTTAGAATAAACATAAAATGCCATTTTTAAACCCAGTAGCTAGCATGTTAGTTAAATTGCTTTCTTGAAACAACTGGTAACTACTCCTGCTTTGTAAAACATGACATCCAGAGTTCCCTAGATAACGGTGAGGCTTGCCTTCTTATACTCTCGATCTCTCTGCAGCTTTTGATACAGTTAACCATTCTTCTTTACTTAATTCGCTTAAAGCTCGCTTTGGCTTTAATGGTGTGGTCCAACAAATCAAAATTAACGCCTACCTCTCTAATGCTACACCTGGCTCCCTGGGCGTCCCCCACGGCTTTGTTCTCTCCCCCTCTCAACCTATTTATGGAACCCTTACCCTCATTTTGAGGCAAGCTGGAATCAACTATCACCTCTATGCTGACGACACCCAACTCTGCTATAAAATTAAATCCCATTCGGATATACTCATTTAAACAATGCCCTGAGTAAGATCCAATCCTTGTTCTACTCCAAGCATCTTAAACTGAACCCTAAAAAAATGAAATTATTCTCTTCTCTCCAAAAAACAATCGGCTCCCCATCCAAGGCTAGATCATGGATATCAATGCCCTCAATTGTTCACTCTCCTTATCTGACTCGGCTAAATTCCTAGGTTTCGCTCTTGACGAAACCTGGCTCTTAAGGACCACATAAAAACTCGGCTAAAGGAGCACTTTTCACTCTTCAACACCTTAAGAAAATCAAACCTGTCATTCCTTTAGATGACTCCAAATGGGTTGTTCAATCACTAGTCCTATCTAAACTTGACTATGGCAACACTATCCCCACAGGAACCCCCAAAATCCACCTAGCCTCCCCTTATAGCTGTGCTCAAATTGGCGGCTAGACTCATCACTGACTGTAAACGATTTGACCACATCTCCCCGGCCCTCAAAGCCCTAAATTGGCTACCTGTTGAAGGAAGATGCTTTTATATGACTGCATGCATCGCGCACAAAGCATTTCACCAACAAACCCCATTTACCAAACAAACATACTCAATAAAGCGAGCTGTACCAGACTAGACTGATGAGAAGCGCAAATGCGCTCCTTCTCGTCCCCCCGCTTTTAAAAAAGAAATCCACACAATCTTGCTCCTTCTCCTGTGACGCTCCGAACATCTTAAATGCCCTCCTGCAGGACCTGTGCTGTAACCCCGCCTACCTCAGCTTTAAAAAAGACCTAAAACATCACCTTCTCAACATATATTGGGGATAATAATCTCTCCTTTGACCTTGCTTTCTGTTTCCCCTGCAATAGTTATCTTCAGTTTTTCGTGACCCTCTCTTCACTCTTCCTCTTTGTATATCATCCTCTTTTCTCTGCCCTAAATTGCTACACCCATTTATATTATTTATATGTGTATTACCCGCTAACCACCCTGAATTTCTGTCCCCCTTTTCTTAATGTGAAATGTACCTGCATGTTTTGTTACCCTGAAAAATTGTTAATGTTATTTTTGCCCCTTTTTAGGTCGGGCCTACAGCAGCGCATGCGCTGCTTGCTCGACATTTAGTAAACGGTAAAAAAGTGCTACCTACCAGAGTTTTGCTGGCCTAAAGCTTGAGTGCACGTGCACGTGCTCGTGCGCGCGCGGAACAGCCATCTGTCTCCTCCCTCACGGGTCATTAAGTTGCTTTCCCCTCGGCCTCCGTCCGATCACTTTAACTTTCGTTGCTTGGCTTGTTTATACTGATGGGGTGATGCAAAGCTCCTTATTTTTGCCCTTTGAAAAGCTTGCAATGTCCTTGTTTCCCTTGCCTTTGCAAAGTTTGTGTTTGCATTTTGAAATAACTGTCATTTTATTGCAAAATAATGTCCCCCTCAGCCAAACTTCAGTCCCCTTTTCCCCTCTTTTTTGAAAGGAAAAATAGCTGTCAGGTCCAGTCTCTGTCCCTTGTTGCTAGTGCCAAAGTGAGGCGGCCAATCGTGTCAAAGTGAGGCGATCTGCTTTTTTACAGCCCGAGTCAGTGTTATCTCTTTGGCAGATATGTCAAGTGCGTGAGCAGGTGAGAACGTGCCAGGCTTGTAACTTGTCTCCCGGCGTGACAGCTAGGGCTGGCCCGTGCAAACAACAAACACTCTTCATCTCAGGTGCTGTGAAGGCCCATGCGCGGCGCTCTCTCTCCCTCCGCTGCCTTTCATGCAGCTTGGCACGCTCTGCAGCTGCAGCTATAAAGGCATACATACTCCTTGGAAGGGCTGCAGCCCACACGCTGCATGATAAATACTACACATGTAAACTCTGAGACCAGAACACACCAATGAAGGGTCGATAATAACACTCTAGAGAAAGCACAGGGGTGGAGGTGAACCCCATTCCATCCTCACTGGCACCCAGAGACCCCTATGCTTGCAAAGTGCCAGATGCCAAGCTGCAGGGGCGCTCCTGCGTCACCAGCCCGGACATTAGGGGCAGGCACTCTGAGGCACAGTAACCCAAGACTCAGGGGCGTCAATAAAAGTTGAGCAGCAGGGGGTGTCACTGCAGCACAGACGTTGTCTCCATTCACAGTCTCAGCTGAACAGGACTCTGGCACTTTAAAGGGCAGCTCCCTGCATGGTTGACTAGCTGCTTGAGGCTTTTATCTCGGGGGCAGATTAAGGCTAAAACTTAATCACAAAAACAATATAAAGGGAAATCACGTCCACCCCATCACGTCCACCACCACCACATCCACCACCACATCCACCACCACATCCACCACCACGTCCACCACCACCCACAACACTACCACGTCCACCACCACCACGTCCACCACTACCACGTCCACCACCACCACCACATCTACCACCACCACATTCACCACCACCACCACGTCCACCACCACATCCACCACCACCACGTCCACCCCCACGCCCACCACCATGTCCACCACCACGTCCACCACCACCACATCCTCCCCACCACCACCATGTCCACCACTACCACGTCCACCACCACCACTAGACCCATACAGGACTTAATTCAAACTGGAGTTTACTGAGACACTGTGCAGCCAAATGCATTTACACATGCCATATACCATGCAATAGGGTGGTTTACACAACCACACACACAACCACACACACAACTACACACAACCACACACATAAACACACACAGCCACACACACATACACAACCACACAACCAACCACACACACACAACCAAACACACACACAACCACACACACACACACAACCACACACAACCCCACACAACCACACACAACCACACACACACAACCACAAGCACCCACACAACCACACACACACACAACCACACACAAAACCACACAGAACACCACCCATATACACAACCACACACCACCACACACACAACCACACACAACCACACACACAACCGCACACAAACAACCACACACAACCACACACACACACAACCACACACACACAACCACACACACACAACCACACACACAACCACACACAACCACACACACACAACCACACACACACAACCACACACAAAACCACCCACACACACAACCACACTCACAACCACACACACACACAACCACACACATACACAACCACACACACACACCCACACACAAAACCACACACAACACCACCCACATACACAACCACACCCCACCACACACACAACCACACACACACAACCACACACACACACACAACCACACACACACCACCACACACACAACCACACACAACCACACACACAACCGCACACAAACAACCACACACAACCACACACACACACAACCACACACACACAACCACACACACAACCACACACAACCACACACACACAACCACACACAAAACCACCCACACACACAACCACACTCACAACCACACACACACAACCACACACATACACAACCACACACACACACCCACACACAAAACCACACACAACACCACCCACATACACAACCACACCACCCACATACACAACCACACCCCACCACACACACAACCACACACACACAACCACACACACACACACAACCACACACACACAACCACACACACAACCACACACAACCACAACCAAACACACACAACCACACACACACACAACTACACACAAAACCACCCACACACAACCACACACACACAACCACACACACACACACAACCACGCACACAACCATACATACAACCACACACACACAACCACACCATCAGTGCACACTTTCACCAGGCGGAGACACCATAAGTCATCAGTGCACGCTTTCACAGGGCACAAACACCACCAGCCGTCAGTGCACGCTTTCACCGGGCACAAACACCACCAGCTGTCAGTGCATGCTTCCACCAGGCACACACACACCACCAGCCGTCAGTGCACGCTTTCACCAGGCAAACACCACCAGCCGTCAGTGCACGCTTTCACCAGGCACACAAAACCCCAGCCATCAGTGCACGCTTCTACCAGGCACCCACACCACCAGCCAGCAGTGCACACTTAAACCAGGCACACACACCACCAGCCATCAGTGCACACATCAATTGTTAACGCATCCACAATTAATTATTGTAGCAATCGCAGTATGGCGCACTTTACTATTAAACAAATTCATCTAAAGCGCAGCATGCCACCATTGCTACAAAAATAAATACAGATTTTTTGGCCTAAGATTTATAGACTTTTGTGCAAATGGTGTTGCAATATTTAGCAATGCCAATAGCTCAAACTTAATTAATGCAAGACCTATTGCATTGCCAATGCTTGTTAACTTTATGTTGAGATGTACTCGCATGTTTTGTTTACCCTGAACAACTGTTTTTCTTGATTTGCCTCTGTTCATGTAAAGCGCTCTGATACCCCCGGGTCTAGCAAGCGCTATATAAAACCTTTCAAATAAATGAATAAATAAAACATAAAAAAGCACCTCCAGCCGTATTCAGTCAACCCCCTTTAAAAACCGGGACATGAGCTTATTTTCCTGAAATCTGCCGAGACAGCAGGTAAAAAATCAGGACCATCCTAGCAAATCTGAGACACCTGGTCACTCTAGCCCTTGTGCCTCCCCTTTCCGTTACCGCCCATTGTGCAACCAGTGGAGTAACAATAGCCCCCACAGTGCAGGTGGGGGGGGCTCCTGGGGGTCCCCTCTGGCACTGTGCATGGCCCCCTGGATTGAGAGATCCTGACTGGGTCCAGGGCATTGGTGCCCCCCACCCCCTTCATTTATGTTTCAGGGGGGGCCTCAAGTTTCATTGCGTCGCTGCGTGCAGTGAGGACTTAAGAGGTGCCTTTAATATGATTTAGAAATCAATAGGTCAAGTTTTGTGCATTTGGCCAATTTCCAGCCAAGGAGGACATGGGTCTTGAAGACTGGTGTTGAGTCACCAGATTCAAGCTTGCCAGCCCACAGCACATCCTCTTGCAACCAAGTTTTGCAGCCTGCTGCCATGAAGGACATTTACCCATTTGTTACCGTGGTGTATAGAGCACCCTTAGCCGTTCCTTTTCCAAGCAGGCTTTGTGAATCATAAAATGCAACTGGTACAATGGAAAATAAGCTTTACTTGACCTACCAACAGATACTTGGCGCTACACCAACCAGTTCAGCACAAATGAAATGCTGACGCAAATCAGCATTTTGTGGTCAAGGGTTGACTGCTCTGCGCAAAAACAATACAGGACCCGCACTCCGCAAATGTGTGAAAAAATAACGGGCAATGACGTTTCTTCTGTGCTTTTAACATTTCTTTTCTGGTTATTACCACATTTTGTTCTGAACTGATACTTTTGGTTTCGCTTTCGTTTACTTATGACTCTATGCCCCGCTCTAGAAATGTCATTTATTTCGCACCTCACTTTTGTTTTCCTTCTCTGTCACGCGCTCCATCACGCACACGCGTTTAGACGTGGCACTCACTTGTTAGGTGGAAAAAAAACACTGACACAGACAAACAACCACGACTCTAAAAGGAGGGTTTAAATCTCAAATTGCTCTACGTGCTAAAAGGATTCTTAAACACATCTATAAATACATCAAAGAGATGTCCCCGAGTGCCTTTGACAAGACGTCATTAAAGCTGACTGGTGCCAATATTCCCACGTCTATAAACACTAGTAATGACCCGACAAACAAGCAACAATTCAGTGCAGGGCCGGTCCTAGGGTTCATGGGGCCCTGGGCAGAATAGGAAAATGCGAGGCCCCTATAATTTGCATACGAGTTAACTTAACAGGAAGTGACATCATAGGAACTCCTTTCAATTGGCCATTAATTATATTGATATTGTTTATAGTGCATGCCAGTGTAGCACTGCCATCTGCAGCTGTAAGCTAATTGGCAACATAGTTGAAAAAAGCCAGGTTTTAATTTTTTTCTAAATTGTTTCAGAGTTTGCAAGGAACTCCATGTCTCTTTGTTTATTTTAGGTGTTTCCACTTTTCCCGAGGAGGTTTATCGAAGAGCTCCCCTAGGTGTGTACCATATGCATTTCTCCAAGGTACTCAGGACCTATGTTGTGAGCAGTATACAGTGCCTTGAAGGCTACTTCCTTTCTAATGGGAAACTAGTGTAGCTCCAACAATACATGAGAGAAATATTTGAACTTAGAAATTCTCATTAAGAGATGACCTGCTGTATTTTATAAAAGGTGCAGTTTATTCAGAGATCACAGATTATATGGCATTGTTGAAGCCTTTTTGCAAGAAGCTACTTACTGAGTTTGGATGTGAGTATAACGGTTAAAAATTAATACTTAGAAAATGCGTACCTATATTTTACATCTGTATTAAATAGAAATACATTAAATGATTTAAAAATTGTTATTGTTCTATTGAATGGGATTATGAATTTATAGAAAATGGGCCAATAATACAAACTTCTGCCATTTTTAAAAGTATTCTTGATGAGGGTGAAACCTCCAAACCACTCGGAAGTGTGAGGCATGCCTTGCACACAACAAATTATTAAATGTTACGTTAGGTACCTCTGCATTTCAAAGATCCCAAGTTTCCCGGCCTCCTACCACTTTGCATGGATTCTTCTCCTCTTACATCCTTGAATGTAATGCTCTTCACCTCAGCTCTTAATCTCTCTACCAGCCTGTCCGCATGGATTCTGCCCATTACATCCATCTCTCCTCTTCCCTGTCTCCCTTTCTGCAAGCCCACGCCTTTAGGCTGGCTGAAAAACAAATGAGTGGGTCTCTAAAAGGGGTGTGGTCTACATAATTAAGGGTGTAGCCTAAACAGGGTAATCTAAATTTCTGTGATTTCACAAAGAGTACAATCTGACCAGCACTTTGTTTCCTCTCTGGGCTTT
Organism: Lissotriton vulgaris; assembly: GCF_964263255.1. Classification (NCBI taxonomy): domain Eukaryota; kingdom Metazoa; phylum Chordata; class Amphibia; order Caudata; family Salamandridae; genus Lissotriton; species Lissotriton vulgaris. The sequence goes on from NC_141696.1 coordinate 1,403,703,278, forward strand.
CCGTGATTGAAAACAGAAGTATAACACAACTGACATACACCTAAAAACAACCAGGAGTATTGATTTTGTCAATGGTTGTTAGCTGTTTCGGATAAATGAGTAACAACAACAAATTATTTTTCTTTTACCTTGTCACTGTTTTGACCAATGAGTGCCTCCTTCACACACATTTGCACAGAATCACACCTGCAATTTGAATACTGTACTGTTGCTCTGTGTTCTCTGCAGAGAGGCCATGTATTGAATGATCATGCATTCTGAACACCTTTTTGATCCCCAGGTAGGCACAGTGAGAAAGTTATACTGCCTTCGGCCTCAAATACAAAGCTCTCAATTGTAGCCAGTTATAAAGACCTGGATGCAACTCAATACAAAGTGTGCACCATACAAGAGTAATATGCTGTGAAACGAATGACAGAAACACACATTTTGAAAATACCTAAGATTTTTTAGGAATGCAAAATTAAGTGCAGCACGTGAACAACAAACAGGAACTAATTTGTTGCCATGTATTACCCTAACATACATTGTCAGACTGAGACAGGAAATAGGCCCCAGCACCGAAATAAAAGTGGCCCCCATTAGTGAATTAGACAGCTAAAAAAATGTCTGTATTTGCAAATTATATCAGTTTTTAATTTGTAAAGACATGCTGTTTACGATTGTGTAAGGTATGGAAGACTGCATATATATTTGAGTTTGCTGGAAGCAATGTTTGTTTTAAAATATCATGAAAATCAACATTAAAAAAAGTCTCATATGACCATAAAGCAGGCCTGTAAACATAAAAAAAACAGCCTACATACTGACCTGACAGATTAGACCGTTGGGCACAGCCGGATTTGATTGCCCTATAGGTCAGTCCGACCCTGTAAACGTGTCATACCTCATTGTGCAGACACTAAACCAGTTTTTTTGCAGGTCAAGTTAGTACATGATTATAGGAAAAGATATGGGGCCCGTTTCAAACTCCGTTCTAATTAATTGCTGGGTGTAAGACACGTAAAGCCTTGCTCCAACCACATGTTAATGCTGTGTCTGCTTCTTTGCCTGCACCCCAGGTCTCTGTCATACTCACACCTATCTGCTCCCCTCCTTTTTTGTCACCTCTATGCTTCCTTTCCCAGTGATCCCTCATCCTAGGTGATCAGATTTCACGTGACAGGAAGTAATTCTATTCTTTGTTGTGCGCCCTGCAGGAGATCCTGCTTTTCATTCATACAGGGGCAGGGCGCACTTCACACATAAGGGCAGTTTAAGTACCTATCAAATCGCTGCCATCATCACGCAGCTGCAGCGATTAGGCCCTGTGAGAGGGGCCAGCAGGGGAAATGGGTAGAACCTTTAAACTCTTAGGGGGCCCCCTGGGCCTCGAAACACCGAAGTCTTTAAAGGTGCGAGGCCCCCCTCCTGCGACCAGACCAGGGGGCCCTGGGCAGCCGCCCATACTGCCCATGCCTAGCGCCGGCCCTGATTCAGTGCTACGGTCGGGGCTCTCAGGTGTGAACTTCTACATTATCTCTCTAAACTGCTCCGCCGTTACCGTGGGCATGTGTGAAACACAAAGGCCTTCTAGAGGCAGAACATGGATGTACTTCCACATATAAAAGCTTTATAGCTCGAGGCAGAAACAAGAGGCGGGCCATTCCCACGGATTTGCTTCTGCAACGTCCGCGTCGTTAAGATCTATTTAAAATTCATGACGCAGTCTTCCCACAGACAAAATGGCGCCATAAAGATACATCAATGTTATTAAATTATCAAGCCTTGAAGAACATCCTGAGGCAAAACACATGCTAGCTGTCCTGGGGTCGGTGGACAGAACATGGCTCCGAACATGCTCATATTGCATTATCAATGGATCAAAAATAGAAGTATGGAACAAGTTTGATTTACGCGGGAGACATTAACTCAGAACTCTCGTGAAATTGGATGGTCTAGGACTAGGTATTGGTAGTTACGGGACAGGGAAATAACACTTGTAGTCGAGGCCTTTGAAGACACTTTATAGAGACACGCTCATCACGCAGTTCATGCCAACTCATGGTTTCTTAAAGGGACATGAATGTTTTTACACGAATGTGGCTCTGGGCAGTGTAGGGTACTTCCCTCATCTTTACTGCATGTCTGTTTTTATTGCATGGGAGCTGCATGTTCCTTTTACTGTTCGAAGCTATGCAAAACAATATAATTTGGCAAACGGTGGGATGGTGTTGTAGAATACAATATAGTATAAAGCAGCATATTAGAGTATTCCTCAGTACTGTATAAAAAAGGTAAAATGGAGAGTATTGTGCAGGGAACAAAAACAATTAAATGTAGTAACCTACAATAAGGTGCAAAGTGATATGACAGATGTTGATAGCACGGCGCGGCACCAGCACACAGCACAGAGCTGCATTGTCAGACTTTGGCAACTCCCTGAAGAGATTGATAACTCCTTTGTCGAGCCTCTAATCACTCAAACATGCACCCTCTAGTTCCAGACATTCTCCAGATGCCGGCTCTGAATGTGGTATTGATGCATAATGACATTATACAGGAGGTCGATTTCTCTAGGGCTTGTGTAGAGCGAGCTGCGGGTCACAGAAGGGTCGAGAGACCTTAATCTGGTCTGACTATTATCTATTGGGAAAGCCCTGCCCTGAGCGAACTCCTGTGGATCACCATCTTGCTGGCAATGTTTAACCCAGTCAAATGATGCAGACGGCAAATCTGGGAACTGAAGTCATTCGGTGGAGTCGCACTTCAAGTGGCTTTGTTAGTTTGCTCCTGTGTGAAGAGGCCTATCTTGTTTATTTAAGCCTTCACCAGGCACATTGTTGGATGTTCTAAATCCTGCACACTTCAAGACTTTTGTTTACATCCCCAAGGGCAGATTAGATGGGCTTTCTTTTTTTGAAGAGCGCATGTTGTACCTTGCTAGGCTCGAACCCAAGATTTACGATGATAGCATCAGCTGTCAATCAAAACACATACTTGTGACACATCGACACATCTTCTCAATGCATCACCGGTCAATCAGCACCCGTGTGTTTACCTCTGTCTCCCTATCTCCCATTCCTCAGGGAGAACCCCGTCAATCTGCGCCCGAAACGCCACATTGAGTGCACCTCAATACCGAGGGCCTAGTTTACGAGGTTTTGGCGCAGGGCACCGCCGCAAGGAATGGTGCTGCGCTGCCCTGCATCAAAAGAAAAGGGTAGGAATGTGCTGTATCTATGAGATACAGGGCATTCCTGTCCTTTTTCCCTGTGCTGACACACAATGGGCGGCCATGGCTAACGCAGGCACCCTTGCGGCATAGTGCAAGGGTGCCTGCGTAGCAGGTATGATTGTTTTTGTGCACGAAAGCACACCTTCCTGCACACAAACAATCACGAGGTGCTATTTTTCTCTTTCTTACATGGAAAAAGGAAAAACAAGGAGAAATAATGATATTTCTCCTCGTTGCACCTACCCTGACTTTGCCGCAAAATTATGCACCAGCTGGAGTCTGTATAGGATAAGAAGGGCAGGCAAAGGAGAAGAGAAATGCAATAATTGAGTATTGATAGTATATTGTACTGTCGCTTTTCTGAGGCAAAAAAAAAAGTATAAGTCAAAAAATGTAGTTAAAACTTTCAGAAGGTAAAATCAGATAGATATTTTGTATATGGGCCATAAAGTTAGGATCTCCATTGAATGTAACTCCTAAATTCTGAGACCATTTAACCAATGCCTGATAATTTAGACTTTCTGCATCATTGGTCCTTCCCTGCCGCATAATTCCAGAGGCCCTTTGCATATTTAATTTACCATGAGTCTGGAAACTGTGTGTACTCCTCTAACGTATGCTGCCCCCTCACATAAGTGAAGCCAGTAAAGTGAATGGTGCAGGATTTGCATAGTTCTGAAATTACCCTAGTTTCTTTGGGGTATCATTTTGGAACTCTGGCAGTGCTGGGATCACTCAATATAACAGGGTGCTGCTCCCCCGAGAACAGCATCCATGTTTTAAGCTCTTTCAATGCATCCACATCTTTAGGTCACTTCATGTTGTACCAGAAGGTGAGGAGATCACTGGCAATAAATAGTAGTACGGTAGTCACATGCTACAAATGGTGACAACTGCTGGTTACAGGCTCCAGGCCCAATAAGAAAGTGAGTTGGTTATGCGCCTGCTGCAGCTATCTGTGTGTATTCTGCAGATCATTCTATGCAGGTCTGAAACCCTTGGATGCTTATTGTGCAAGCTCCTGAGATTGAGTGAAATCGAACGAGAGAGAGAATGATAGGCAGACAGTGTGACCTCTGGCTGTGAATAGTTGAGTTTAGTGACTGTTGTTGGAACTTAGGGCCTCATTATGATGGTCTTTTGTCCGACCACCAGCATATCAGGGACGAGACCGCCCAACTAGCTGTCGGCGGTCCTACCATGCAAATTACAATGGAACCACTTTCAAGGCGGTCGCAAAGTGTATATTTTGTATTGCAGTGTGTGCTGCAGGCTCCAGGACACACTGCAGTACACAAAATACACCTTTTGCATATCCCTGTACTATGTGGCAGGCACAATATGGTGCTGGCCACATGGTTCAGGGATAAATAGGGGGCACACCACCATTGTAGGGATTGCGGTTCTGTCCGATGGTCCGGCAGTCGGTCTCCCTGACCGCCATCCTAATGTGGCAGGCGGGAATTACTATTATGATGGAGTTTAGGACCGCCACCGACATGTTGTCAGTGGCGGTCCTGCTGTCACCGTAATCAGGCCCTATGTTCGAATGCTCTAACTCTCTAAAGACACATTTCTAAAGCTCCAAGGGTTTCCTCAGTGCCACATTATAACATAACTGACACTTTCAGCACCGCCACTTCTGTTGATGCCACTTCCTTTGATGTCACTTCCGGTGATGTCAAAGAGGCCAAAGTACATGGTTACAACTCAGAATCTGGGGGAAATTTGGAAGTTAGGTCCCCTGCTTTGGAGCCTGCACTGCATGGTTTTCGAACACTTCCAGTAGGCACTGGGTGCAGGCCAGTGCTTTTATTTGCATCTTTCTTACATCCAACTGCTTCTTCAGCCCATATGGCATTGCCTGTGTCTTTTTCAATCAGGCTGTGAGCATCGAGCTTCAGCATTGGCCACATTCTGCCCCAAGTCAGTCTGCCTACAGAGTTGACATCGTACAGCTTTCAGCCATACATTTTGGGCTTCTTTCTGAGAAGAGAGGGCTTGCTACCTGACTAAGTCCAAAGGGATTTAGGCAATGGGCATTAGCTACAGCCTTGGCATGCACCCAGTTCCTCTGCACCCAGAGACAGCACTGGGCGCAAGTTGGGTCATTCAGCCTTGCACCCAGCCACCAGAGCTCAGAAGGTATGGCCATGCCCAGCAGGCTCATGGTGCAAGGTGTGGCCTTTGACCCAGCCCCCTAAATCTATCAGACTCTATGCACAGAGAATAATTTCAGCCACACTATGCACTGAGTCGTTCTTCCCACAGACACCACAGAACATACTTAGCGGGCTCTGAGTGAAGCATGTGTCCTTCAGCCATGCCCTCCACCCAAGTCATTGTCTAGATTATCAAAACATATTTATGTATTATATATATAATTCACTGCACATCAAATACACTTGCTAATTCTTAGAAAAAACAATTTCTACTGATATCCCACAGGTGTTATTTATTTTCTTATTGAAGAGACAAAAGGCATTTCTACAAGATACTTTCCACTGTGCTCCAAGGTCTGCAGCGCTAGCCAATAAATGTCTTGGTCTTAGCCAGTGTGGATGGATTAACTCATTGATGCAATTGATAATATGTTGGATGAGTGGTGGTGAGCGACTATAGAGCAATGCTTAATTGGTACATACAAGTTATTGTACCTGATAACCAGTTGTAAGAAAAAGTAGGCAATGGATAAATGGTAATGATACAATTGCTGTTCAAGCGCCTGGTGTGTGAGCTGTAGGGAACTCAGGTAGAAGAAGATTTGCTTTGAGGATGTCTTGAACGTGTAGTGCCAAGTGGCTGCACCTTTCAGGCCAGATATGAGTGAGAACCAGAGAAAGAGTCTCATCTCTGATTGACATACCACAGATTGTATAGTGTCGCATTTAAGAGTTTGGGTGTATGTGGTGGGCCTTAAAGAACAGGGCCAGAAGTTTAAACAAATTCAGGCAACCAACTAACCAATTCATGGGAATGATAGGAAGGCATAGGCCAGAGGAGCTAAATAAGGTTCAGTAATAACATGACTAATTTTGTCCAGTGGAGAGAACAAGTAGAGTGGATGGCCATCTAGGAGAATGTTGGGGAAGTTGATTTTAAGGAAATTAGTGCGCTAGCTACAGCTTAAGCTGTGTCATTTATAGCCAATCGCAGTTTTATTTGTAAAAACCCCATGTCAATATGGATCCGGGGCTAGATTTTATACCCGGATTGGGTGCTGCTAATTGTTACTGAGGTGCTATTTAGCACAATATTACATAATGTAAAGACAGTGCTTAATTTGAGCCAGTGGTTGCAGGTGGGCCCCACCAGCACTTTATGGGGACCGGCACGTATATTTTCTTATCAGACTTTCACCCAGAGCAAGGGAGAGAAAAACACAAAAGAACGAAAGAAGGAGAAAGATGGAAAAACAGTGACAAACAAAGAAAGTAAGCTGGGACTAAAAAATAACCTGAAAGAGTGAGCTAAAGAATCAGTGTATATCTGGTGGTGGAAGAAAAGTGCACACGGTGCAATCAAGACTGTACATTATTGGTATTCGGCAACCCAGACATTTGATAGCACTGGTCTTGGGCTTCTGAGCTAACGTTGGGTGGCAGTACTTATTTTTTTCCAAATTAAGTACTGCGTAGGGGTGTCCTAATTTACTTAATGGCGGCTGGCATTTAAGGAGGATGGTGTGGCGTGGCAGGGGGACAACATTTTTTTTAAAAATCAACCAAAGAAATCATTCCACTTACCTTCTTCCTGGCACTGCGTCCTCCTCCTCACTTGGGTCTTCTCTCCAGGCAGGCAGGCTCCAGGAAACTGCAGGAACCAAATCTGGTGCTGCTATTATCCTGCATGAGAGGGGTGCTAGGATTGGAGGGAGCGGCTTCTCTCATCGCTGCCGAAGTCACTGGAACCCCGTCCGGTCTCTAGCCCAGCTGTCTTGAGCCTTGAACTGTGCATGTCTGTCTGGCCGTCGTAAGATGGCGGCCAAAACGACATGCGCAGTTTAAACCTAGGTGACCTGCCTACCACTGCTCTCGGCTGCTGCCTGACTGGCAGCAGCAGAAATTAGAAAGACCCACCCCCCCCGTCCTGATACTCGGCTTCTTGTTGTAGGCAGTAATGTTTTGCAACAGCAAAAAGCAATGCCTGTATTTTGTCTACGTAGTATACACAGAATGTAGAGGTTTATGATGCTAATGCAAAACAGAAAAAACACCACAAAAAGAAATGGGTTAAAATAGCACAGTCTGATAAAGTGCAAAATATGCTGTATTACCGGAAACTCTTCAAGTCTCAAAATGCTATTCCAGCCCTTGATCCCAATGGCTTAATGTTTTAATAGTGTCCTGTACAAGGATCTCTGTATTCTCCTATGCAAAAAGTATTTTGGGATTTTTTAAAATGAATTGAAAGGGCTGTTCATCTTTGTCCTATTCTGCTCGATCATTGTCATTACCTCCATGCCACAACTATACTGTAAATTAAAAACCGTTATTAGACTCACATTTATTCATATTTGATAAGTAACCTGGTAGCCTTCTTGATTCTCAATTCTATGTCATTTGGATCTTTCTCGGGTTGTGGGCCTTCCAGCGCAATGTATGCAATTATGCATCCTTATGTCACTTACTAACACTTTTGGAGACTGCATAATATAACTTGGGATACTCTTTTATGTGCATTGTCCTGCATTGTCCCGTTCTTATGTTTGCATTACGAATATAAAATAAATTCCTGAAAAATAACTTAATAGAACATGGAGAGCTGAGACCGTGCTAAAATCAACTAAGAGAAAGATGGAGGCATCAGACTGGTCTATAATCTTGTAAATCTATCACCTAAACAGGCCCTATTGGCGGTACCTGCGAATTAGACAATGGTCATGGTGATGCTAAAAGATATGTAGCCCGGAAACGGTAAGCAACTGGTCCACCCATGTTCTTTGACTGGCAGACGGGTATGGAATGGTGTGCAAAATTGGAAGAACCCATTTAAGCTGCCAGAGGATGCCCCCACAAACATGCGAGGATTTGCCATTTAACTGGGAAAAAAACCTTTGGGTGTAGGGTGCCCGAAGTGTGATTTGGAAATGTATGTTGTATGTAAATGCAGACAACCAATAAAGTTGTTTATCAAAAAGATCTTGCAAAATTTTACAGCTCACACTACCACAGTCGGGGGTGGTCTGCACCTGCAAGCGAAGCTAATAAAAGATGGCATCCAGCTGATCTCAGAATCAGAATGTTTTGTGGGCATGAGGTAAACATTGAGTCACTAACGAGATTGCCTTCAATTTGAATGTGCCAATCTAGCATTAGTCGTCCTTCCATCTCGAGTTAATAACAAAAAGATTTTCCTTTTTTCCCTCAAATAAATCCTTTAAAAGGGAAATAATTGGCAATGTATTAGCAAGTAACGTTTTGCAGTTTTGCTTTGTGGAAAGCACAAACTGACTAAAACTAGGAGGGTGTACTAGCATATGTCATGTTGTGTTATTTGGAATTGTAAAGCGCAACTTATCACCCGAAGATTATCAAGGCTCTAGAGCAGGTGTGTAGACTTCTCAGTGGAGTTGTCTGCGGTGAGGCACAATATGGGTGCACCGTGGGAGGTCCAAGATAAGTCTGGCTGCGGTGTCCTGGATGGTCTGGAGACAGTGGAGGAGGTAGTTGGCCATTCCGGCATATAGTGTGTTGCTGTAGTCCAGTCTACTCAGCTGTAGATTAGAATAGTCCCTGATCAGATTCCAATCAATTCTCATTGTTGTAGAATAGGGATTCATTTGTGATCCCACAATATCAACTGAAAACCAGAACAATTTAGTGGTGGTTCCATCATATCATTACTGCAAACCGTTGGCTTGTATACATTGATTCTATCATTGAACTATAGGAGACGCATAGTAAGTGTGCAGTAGCTGAGCATCTCATAAATCAATGCAACGCTTGGCGTATATCCTCAGCAGGTGGACAAATTCAAAAACTTTCAGAACTTCAAGGCCCTACACTGACTGAATTTGCTTGGAGAGAACATATGTTATCAGTACTCACAACTGTACACTGGCTAGAGTGCATTGATTAAGTTCATGGAACTAATTTTGGGTCACAGATTACTAAAGAGACTTACATCATGTTACCTTAAAAATAAAATCAAATAACATAATCAATCCCACACAAGCCACTTTGGAGGACAAAATCAGGTAGCTGCACCAAAATCTAAGAATATGTTAGCAAATTAATAGCACTTTGCGGCCTTTATGACCAGTTTTCCCAAAATATGTTGAATAAAACATTACTATTGTCAAGAAGGAGATCAGAATCAGAAAGGCTACCACTTTGGTGCCAATATTTGTTAATGGAGCTCTATAAACTATTAGTGATGATGATGATGTGTCAACAAATCAGGAGCAGAAGGAAGGAAAGAAAATTATTTTTTTATTTTTTTAAAAGGAAGGTGGTAATCTGCCAACAAAATCTGCAACGACTACTCTTGCGAAGGTCTACTGGGAGACTCTTCCACGGTTTTGCAAGACAGGAACACATCATTTTGACAACTGCTTTCGTGTGTCTCAACTTCAGAACATTGAGCAAGCCTATGTCTTTTGACCTGAGAGTATGTTGCCAGATTCACTTTACAATATAGATGTAGTTGACATTCTGGAGTCAATTTTATTTAGGTCTATGTGAAAAACTCAATGTTCCTTTGGTAGCACCCTAACTCCCAGGCACGATTCTAACTAGGTTGGTTAGTCCTGGCTGAGCAAGTGTGATTGGGTGGGAGAACGATGGGGGACAGGAGTAACCAGCCTAGTTAGAATCGTACCAGGGTGCAAGAGCATTTTCTGTCTAGTCCACATTAGTGTCATGAGACCCTCTGGTGAAACTGTGCTTTAAAAAACACAAATTCTTAGAAGTCAAGGAATTCTTGGGTATTGAATTTGACGTATGTAGTGCTGCCCTCCATGTCAGTCTGTGTCCACCATCAGCTCCCTGCTCACATGACTACTGGCATTGGAAGAGGACCTGGAAATGAAGGAACATATAGTATCCTACCTGTAGCTCGGTGTCAAGTACCTTCTTGGCTTATGTGAGTACTATTAACGTTTTGTTCCTGATTTTGCCACTATAGTTAGACCCATCAGTAATCTGCTTAAGTCAAATTCATGTGGTCAGACGAGTGTGCATCAGCTTTCGATCTCATTAAGTCCTTGCAAAGCTCTCAAACCTTTTGACCCTGTTTTACCTTGTTGCATTACTGTTGATTCAAGCAAAGTTGGTCTTGGAGCTACGCTGACACAAAAGTATCATGGTGGTGGTGTGGGCTTTGCATTGTGAGTTTTGGGAGAAGCTGCGGTACACTATTCAGTTATCAAGAAAGAACTTTTAGCATGTTTGTGGGCGATTGAGAAATTTTGCCCGTATGTTTGGGGCAAACGTTTCATGCTGCTTACTCATCACAAGCTGTTGGTTTCTATTCTTAGTGCTGGTGTCAATAAATGTTGCACGCCTAGGATATCAATTTGACGTATCTCATATTTCTGAAGGAAAGAATGTAAGAGCGGATTTCTTATCTTGTTTTCCTCAAAAGAGAGATGAAAGTGAGGAAGTTGTGTTCAGTGAATTGTGTGAAGAAGACTGTGATGATTGTTTTGTGGCTGATTTAGATTTACCTACTTCAACTGTAAGTTCTGAAAAGGAATGGAGAGTTGCTTTAAAAGATGATGTGTTACTTCAACAAGTTTGTGAATTTGTACACAGTGGCTGGCCCAGAGAGAAAGTCTTATCTCCCCTTCATCAGCCTTATTGTAAGGTTGAGGATGAGTTGTCCATTGAGGATGGTTTATTAGTAAGATGTGATAAACTTGTTCCACCTCATACTGCGAGACAAGAAATCCTCAAAAATGCTCATAAGAGGCATTTGGGGCAACTCTCACTAAGTGTCACATTCGAGACAGCTTTTGGTGGCCAAGGATCGATGGTGAAATTGAAGAATTGGTTGCCAATTGCTGTGTATGTTGTGCTGCTGACAAGGGATTAAAGGCTGTATCTCCTCCTTTACAGCCTATTGTTTGTCCTTCTGGTCATTATATAAAAGTGGGCATTGACGTCATGGGTCCATTTGATAGGTTGTCGGGTGAACACAGATTTATTCTTGTACTCATGGACTATGCTTCTAGCTGGCCCCAAATCAAGCTTGTGAAGGAGGCCAATGCTTCTTCCATTATTTCTTTCCTAAATGAAATATTTTTGAGAGAGGATTTTCCTGAAACTCTTGTATCTGACAATGGGACTCAATTTGTATGTGAGCAGTTTGAAGATTTTCTTGCCTCTTGCGGGATTAGACATGCCAAAGGTTCTCTATACCACCCTCAAACCAATGGCCTCGTTGAGAGGATGAACCGGGTGGCAGGAGAATGTATCAAGTGGGCAAAGTCGAGGAACCAGGACATTGTTAAATCCTTACACAGTATGTGTGGTTCTACAGGACCACTCTCCATTGTTCTACTAAGATCTCTCCCTTTGAATTACTTAGGGGATGCAAGGCCAACATGAGTTTCAGACCTGGCTGGATGAATAAATGTCTTAAATCCGAGTCTGATTTAAACAAACTCATGGAGATTGTGAGATTAAATATGTCTGAATCTCAGAGTAATTTAAAACCTGGTTTGATGAAAAGAAAGGTGACAAGTTGTTGGAGATTTAGTCAAGATCAAGTTTTCTGTCCATGTTAAAAAAGGTGATAGCAAGTTCAGCAAGCCTGTTAAAGTTGTGAGAATTTGCAATAATGGAGTTCAAGTTTCGGGGGCACATTGGTGGAATCTTGCTAAAATTGTTAAAGTGAGGACTGGTACCAAAGTTTATACAGACAATAATTTTGTAAATAATAGTTCTTGTTCTGATTCTGTTCCGGTTGGGGAAAGGAAGAGTTCAAGGGCACGTGTCCCTCCCAAGAGGTTTCGTGAGTGATTGTCTTGTTAGCTGTAATCTTTATTTTTCTTTTCTTTATTTTTTTTTCTTCATTTTTCTTTTGTTTGTTGTTTATTTTGGGAGGTATGTAGTATCCTACCTGTAAGTGAATGCCTTTCTGGCATTCTTCATCAGAGTTCCATGTTGCCTGGTAATGACTCCCTTCTATGGGGCCGATTCCGAGCTGGGTCGGAAAGCACTCCGACCAAGCTGGATTCGGGCTGTTTTCCGACCGATCCGGACTCCTGCAGTCCGATCGAGCGAGTACGATGCGGTCATATGCTGTTGGACTCGGACCGGTCAGACTCCCATTGAAGTAATTGGGAGCCGGTTGTACGACCCGTACATGGGCTCCCATTGACTGAATAGGTATGTCACGGACAAGTGCGCCCCCTACTGTGGATAGGCATAGGTGCCATCCGCACTCTACATGCCTGTGTTGGGGAGACCCCTGGGTCTCCCCTGTGTCCGAGTCATAAGGCTGCGGGTAACAGGGGTTCCGACGCGAACGCCCAAAGTCCAAGTCCGGGAGCTACTGTGAGCCGGACGCTCCGACTCGATCCGGCTGTCCAAATCTAGCATCGTACTAGCTTGGTCATGAAAAATCTCCATTGCGTGCCACGGTTAGCTTGTGACCGAGTCGTATGGAGCGGTTTGGACCCGGAAACTATTCGGAAGGAGATTTCACACTTGTTTGCATCGTACTTCAACTCCTGGATCCATGTATGACTCGGAAGGAAATTCAGCCTCTGGATCGGATCCGCTAATGCGGACCCGATTCGGTGCCCTACCGACCAAGATCGGAATCGTCCCCTATCTGTTCATTCTTAGAATGTTTAGTGTTGAAGTTGTTATTACTGTTGAGATGCTTGAAACTGGTGGAGCCTCTGTCTCATGCTCCACAACCATGTATCCAACAAATAAACCTTCACAACTTACCTTGGCTCCAGGGTTGTCACTACAGAGCAGCCCTCTTCAAATGGTGTGCCTGATGGGGTGCCCTAATGACTCTCTGGGACTTGAGCCTGAATAAAAATAATAAAAGGTGTTTCCTGGTAAGGACTCAATATTACACTATTGTCTCTCTTGCATGGTCCCTGTAGCATAGCAAAGGTGCCATAGGACCTCATGCCAACAAGAAAAGTGAGACCACTGTCCCCTGCATGGATAGTAAATTATAGTCATAATTAGGGTGCAGTGGGCACCTCACACTGTGCCCTAGAGCCACTGCACCTACTGAACCAGTGATAGCTAAGCCAATGGTCCTTGCACCTCAAAGATTTAAGGAAGAGCAGTGGATGGAGGTGGTGCTGTCCTTCTTCATATTGTCACTATGGTGTGGATTTTCCCTTAAAGAGGAACCTATAGGAAATGTGTGTGTAATAACTCAGAAGGGGTAGAATATAGCTTTATTTGATAGTTTTTATATTGCAAACAGGTATCAGAGCGCTTTACAGGTATACATAGAGTAGAGCAATAATCACAATAATATCATATTAGAGAAAAATACAGGATAAAGTAAAACCCGGAAAGGAAGGGTATGCTTTTCGATGTTGAGAGAGCACAGGAGATAAACCAGTAAAAACAAAAGTATCATAGTCAAGCAAATATTACAGTGTGCTTGTGATACTGACGGGGAACTGATACCAACTTTTATTGGGAGGAATGCCACATCGATCATTGATCATGTTTAATTTCATCTAGCGCTACCCATATATGCGACACTCCACATGTTGCTCAATTATCACCAAGTGACCACAATTGTATTGTTATGGCATTTTAAATGTGGGACACAAAAAGGCCACTGTAGTAAACATTGCCCCTCATAGACTCAATGGGACCCGTATTAGATGGGATGGAGTGGAACCCCAAAATGGTATAAATGACATTGTCCTAAAATGTAACAAAGAGATTATTCATTGTTTAAAAGAAGAGGTAGACTCTAGGAGCCTCTGGGAGTCGGGGTCCCACAAGGCTCTATCTTGAGCCCGACCCTTTTTAACATCATTATGACCCCGTTGGCGGCGTTGGTGGAGTCGTATGGCGCCCAGATCGTATCCTACGCTGACGACACCCAGCTCCTCTTCTCATGTAAGAGAGGAGGTGACTTTGATGAGGAGAGTATTCGGGATTGCCTTGGGGCTGTTTTCCAATGGTTCCAACGGAACAGCCTCAAGTGCAATTCCGATAAGTCCGAGGTACTTTTCTTTGGGTGTGACACAGAGCCAGATTGGCAGGCCTGGTGGCCGATTAATATGTTCCCTCCGTCTTGTTCTTCCCAGGTTGCCAAGAATCTGGGGGTCAAGATGGATAATAGGCTAACATTGAAATCCCAGATCCTCGGGGTGTCGGGCACCTGCTTCGGTATCCTTAGGATGCTTCGGAGGTTTCTTCCCTTGCTGTCCGAGGAGCACAGGAAACTGACAGTGCAGGCTCTGATCGGGTCCAGGTTGGATTATTCCAACATTCTCTACCTGGGCCTTCCAGAGTACTTGTTGCAGCGGCTTCAAGTGGTGCAGAACGCCGCTGCAAGAGCAATCTATGGTTTAAACAGACGGTCCAGTGTATCGGGCCTGTTGAAAACCTTGCACTGGCTTCCCATCCGGAAACGGATCGCCTTTAAGGCTCTGACTCTGGCCTATAAAGCTCTCCACGCGGGGGGAGCAAAGTACCTTCAAAAGAGACTGGTCTTTTATCAACCGACCAGGTCTTTGAGGTCGGAATCCCTGTATTTGGCAGTTGTTCCGTGTTAGAACTGGGGGTCTCTAGTTGGCAGAGGTAAGTACCTTAGACCAAGTAGGAACCCTTGCTTCTAGTCAGGGTGAAGGAATAACCCTCTGGGATAACCCCCGCTCACCCTCAAGGTAGCATGGCGCGAGCAGTCTAGGCTAAACAGAGGCAACGTGGATAATATTTGCACTTGACACAACAATAATCCCCAATCCACCACAAACTGAGACCACACAGGTAAGTATATTTTATAAAAATATATAACTTTATCTAGTTTCAGCAAGGTAAATCAAGCAGTTTCATGATAATCACTTCATTATTAAAATGATGCACTTAATCTTAATGGTGGTACGTAGTTTCAGGAAGTTGTCATATAAAAACCAATGTCTCAAGTCTCTTCAAATCAGTATTAAACCTAATGCCACTGATTTATAATGGCTACGCTCTAAAAACGAGCAGTCCAAACAATGCCAGCGTTTAGAAGATATGCCAGTGTTATTGGGTTGACAATGCTCTCCAAATGAGCAAAGAAACAATGCCAGCGTTAAAACAACTATGCCCCAATGGTCCCCTGGCTTCAGGGACCACAAGCGCTTCAAGCGCGTCTCACCCGGTATCCTGAGGGAGGGGGGACTTCTTTCCCCGTGCTCGCGGTGACGCGGGTCCCCCAGGGGCACCTCGCGGGGGAAGGCTCAGTGTTGCTCCCACCCGGCCGGTCTCCGGACGCTCTCCGCCCGCTCTGGATCCTTCAAAGAGCAGCGGGGAGCAGAGACGGCAGGCCAGGGGCTGGAGCACCTGCGGAGATCCCTCGGCGAGGTCAGGTCACTTCTTCCCGGGCCCGGCGGTGAGCGCGGTGATTCTTCTCCTCTTCCAGCCGCCTCCGCCCAAGCCGCCAATCCCGTCGCGGCTCTCCAGGCGAGCCTCCACCAGCACCCGGGAGTCAGCCAATGGCAGGGCGGCTCCCGGGCAGTAAACAATGACGCTCCGCGACTCCGGCCAATCACGGCCCACCAATGCTGATGACGCTGCGCTGCACGGGCCAATCCCGTCGCGGCGTTAGTGAGGGGGCTCGGCTCCCTCCACCAATGGGAGCGCGGCGGCTTCGTTCTTCGCCTGTTCAGCGCCGATCAGGATGGCGCTTCCCTCAGAGGTTCTCTGGCCCCGGGCAGCGGCGGTGATACGGCCAGCAATTGTTTTTCAGCGCCCCTTGCGCTGCAGAGGCTCACAGGTCTCCGGTCTGCCCCACACACGTGTCGATGAACACGTCGACTTTGGCAATGCAGCAGGCTGGGTCAGCGCGGCGCTCTCAAGCAGTAGAGAGCAGCCAATGCGCTAAACAGGCAAACCACACGGATTCACGATCTCCTCGCCACACAGCAGCTTCAGGGGGGGGCACAGCAGATTCTTGTAGCCTTGGGCAACCTTTATGTTCCTGGGTTGCAGACAGGGAGCCAGCTCTTCTCAGGTCCTTGGAGATTCAAGCTGTAGACACAGCACACAGCAAAGTCTTAGCAGTTTCAAGCAGGCAGGGACACAGCCCACAGCAAAGTCCCTTTCTCCTCCTCAGCTTCCAGTGGTTCAGCAGAACAGGTCAGCCCTTAGAGCACACATCAAGGCAATCTTCCTTTAGTTCTCTCGCCGTCCTCCTTCCAGCAGAGGGTCCTTCTTGATTGTAGACTTTCAGAATCTACCCTTCTGTAGTAAGGGGTCCTTCCCTTATACCCCTGAACGGCTTTGAAGTCCTTTGTGCAAGGGGATCCTTGGCTCTGGAATGTTTCTGGTGTTCTTCTTCCTGACAGCCTCAGGGCCAGAGGTGACAGCAGGCCGGCAGGGGAGTTAGCCAGCACGGTGGTCAGGCAGGCACAGCCCAGCACTATCAGGAGCTTCTCTCTCCCCTTCCCCGGGCAACAGATGTCGCCTTTCACCCCTGGGCTGACTCCAACCCCCTCCGGGGCCCTGCAGCTCCTGTCACGCAGGCATTCCACACACACAGGCCCAAGCACACAGAAAGGTTTAAACAAAAGAACAGCCACTTTCTAAAAGTGCTATTCTCAACCCCAGGATCCAAAAACAACCTTCACTAAAAGATGTGTCATTTAATTCTGAGTTCAGGGATATCTTTCATTGATTGATGTTCCATCTTGTTCCTATAGGGAGATAGGCTGGGGTCCGATGGGACCAGCCTCCCCATGTTACCCTAGGGAGCCTTACAGCCCTACAGCAGTGAGCACACAAAGTGGCTGCTGCTCTCCACCAGTGCATGTTACCTGCACTAGTACATGCTCTCCCCTATCCATACACTGCACCCTGCCCAGGGGGGTACCTGGAGCCTTCCATAGGGGTGGCTGATGTGCACAGACAGGGGAGGGTTACGCCCAGCCAGTGGGGACACTGGCCAGGCGGACATGGCAGTCCACTGACTGCCCACAGGCCCTGCGCTGGCAGGCCTGAGACACCATTTTAGAGCTACTCATGTGTGTGGCGCAATCTGCGCTGCAGGCCCACTAGTAGCATCTGTCATCACCAGCCCTGGCACACACAGTGCACTTTACTAGGGACTTCATGGTGATACAAATATGCCAATCAGGTATATTCAATCAATATGACAATTTACAGAGGGAGCACTTACCCTCTGACACTGTTCAGCAGTGGCAGAGGGTCCAAAGCATCTAAACCAGCAAAAACGAAATCCAGCACAGCATAAAAAATACATGAGTCAAAGGCAAAAAGATGGGGGAATAACCACGCCAAGGATGTCAGGTCTAACACGTGTCCCCTCCAGCTGAAAGTGGGGAGAACTACCCAACCTCTTGGGAGTCCTCATCACTAAGGCGGAAGAATCTGGACAGACCGTCAGCATTGGCGTGTTCTGTACCAGGGCGGTGCTCCACCGTGAAGTCCATCCCCTGGAGGGAAATGGACCACCTCAACAGTTTTGGATTCTCGCCCCTCATATGCATTAACCATCTGAGGGGCCTGTGGTCGGTCTGAACACGGAAGTGAGTCCCAAACAGGTAGGGCCTCAGCTTCTTCAGAGCCCAGACCACAGCGAAAGCTTCCCTTTCGATTGCACTCCATCTCTGTTCCCTGGGGAGTAGCCTCCTACTAATGAAAGCCACTGGTTGGTCTTCGCCCTCCTCATTGATCTGTGAGAGTACTGCTCCCACGCCTTGCTCTGAAGCGTCAGTTTGCACAATGAACTCACTTGAAAAGTCAGGTGCCTTAAGCACCGGTGCTGTGCACATGGCAGTTTTGAGGGTGTCAAAAGCAGTTTGACAGGCCTCAGTCCAATTCACTTTTCTGGGCTGATTTCTAGATGTCAGCTCTGTCAAAGGGGCCACAATGGTGCCATAACCTTTTACAAACCGTCTGTAATACCCGGTGAGACCCAAAAAGGCCCTCACCTCAGTCTGGGTCTTGGGGGGTTCCCAAGCCAGAATGGTCTCAATCTTCGCCTGTAGGGGCGCCACCTGGCCGCTCCCCACCTGGTGTCCCAAGTACACCACAGATCCCTGCCCTATCTGGCACTTACTGGCCTTGATAGTGAGGCCTGCCTTCTGCAGGGCCTTCAACACTGCGCAGAGGTGTTGCAAGTGTTCCTCCCAAGTGGAGCTGAACACAGCAATGTCATCCAGGTATGCTGCGCTGAATTCCTCCAGCCCTGCTAATACCTGGTTGACCAGTCTCTGGAATGTGGCCGGGGCATTTTTCATCCCAAAGGGCATGACACGAAACTGGAAGTGCCCCTCGGGTGTTGAAAATGCTGATCTTTCCTTGGCCCCCTCAGTTAAGGCAATCTGCCAGTAACCTGAAGTCAAATCAAAAGTGCTCAGGTACCGGGCAGCTCCCAACCGATCCACCAGCTCATCAGCTCTGGGGATGGGGTGCGCGTCAGTCTTGGTGACCGCATTGAGCCCGCGGTAGTCCACACAGAAACGGAGTTCTGGGGGGCCACCAGGTGTAGCAGCTTTCTTAGGCACTAAGACTACTGGGCTAGCCCAGGGGCTGCTGGAGGGCTCAATTACCCCTAGCGCTAACATCTTAGAAACCTCTTCTTTGATGCTAGCCCTGACCTTGTCAGCCACTCTGTAAAACTTCTGTTTCACAGGCAGGTTGTCACCGGTGTCCACATTGTGGACGCACCACTTGGTGACACCTGGGGTCAGGGAGAACAGGGGGGCGAACTGACCCAAGACTTGGCGACAGTCCTTCTGCTGCTCTGGGGTCAGGGTGGGTGAGAGTATCACACCATCCACTGACCCATCCTGCTCCTTGACTGCCAGGAGGTCAGGGAGAGGATCACTATCCTCCTCCCCTCCAGCATCTGTAGCCATGAGCATAGTCACTTCAGTCCTCTCAAAGTGGGGTTTGAGGCGGTTCACATGTAGCACTCTCAGGGGTTGCCTGGGAGTCTTCAGGTTAACCAAATAGGTAACCTCGCTCTTGCGCTCCACCACCTCGTATGGCCCAGACCACTTGTCACGGAGCGCACAAGGCTCCACAGGCGCCATCACCCACACTTTCTGTCCAGGTTGGAACTCCACTAGAGAGGTGTTCTGGTCATACCACCTCTTCATTTCCTCCTGGATAGCCTCCAGGTTCTCTTGAGCGAGCTTCCTGAAGCGCTTGGTCTGGTTGCGAATGGCCAGCACATAACTGAACACATCCTGAGGGGTTTTCCCACGGGATTTCTCCCACCCCTCCTTCACCAGAGTAAGAGGCCCTCTGACAGGGTGGCCATACAGCAACTCAAAGGGACTGAACCCTAAGGATTTCTGAGGCACCTCCCTGTAGGCAAACAACAGGCATGGCAACAAGACATCCCATTTCCGCCTCATGGGCTCTTCCAGGCCCATGATCATGCCCTTCAAGGTGCGGTTGAATCTCTCAACCAAACCATTTCCTTGAGGGTGGTAAGGAGTGGTGAATTTGTAGGTCACCCCACACTCCGCCCACAGGGACTTCATATACCTAGAAATGAAGTTTGTCCCCCTGTCCGAGACCACCTCCCTTGGAAATCCCACACGGGAAAAGATCCTCATCAGGGCACGGCCCACCACGGGGGCTGTGACTGTCCTGAGTGGGATAGCTTCCGGGTACCGAGTGGCATGGTCCACCAAGACCAGGATAAACCTGTTGCCTAGGGCTGTCTTGGGATCCAGGGGCCCCACGATGTCAATGCCCACCCGCTCAAAAGGGGTGCTCACCACGGGAAAGGGTTGGAGGGGTGCCACGCACTTCCCTCCGCTCTTGCCACTGGCCTGACAAGTCTGACAAGACTTACAAAAGGCAGCGACGTGCTTCTTCATCTGGGGCCAGTAGAAATGGGTGACAAGCCTGTGATAGGTCTTGTCTTGCCCCAGATGTCCTGCGAGAGGCACGTCATGAGCCAGACCCAGTAGGAAGTTCCTGAAGCGCTCGGGCACTACCAGCACTCGGGCTGCACCGGGCTCAGCGAACTTAGGCTCACTATAAAGTAAGTCATCCTCCCAGTAGATCAAATGCTCCTTGGACCCCAGGCCTGCGGCCTGGTCGGCAGCCTGCTGCCGCACACCAACGAGAGAAGGGCACTCCTTCTGAGCCTGGCAGAATTCCTCCCTGGAGGGACCACCTTCTTGCTGCCACTGGGACAGCTCAGGCAATTCCCCTAGTTCGGCCACCTGCTCCCCTGTAGGTTCCAGGGCATCCCCCTCTGGGTCTGCCTCCTCCTGGACCGTGGGAACAGTGGGGGCCGGTTTCCCGCGCCCTCTACCCCCTCTTCTCTTGGCAGGTTCCTGGGCCTTTGTTCCAGGCTCCAGCTCTGCTAGACCGCCCTCTCTGGCTGTCATGGCCCGGGTGGACACACAGATCCACGCAGGCAAACCCAACATCTCCAAGTGAGTCCTGTGCTCTACATCTTTCCATGGAGAGCTCTCCAGATCATTACCTAATAGACAATCTACAGGCAAGGCATCACTTACAACAACTTCCAATGTACCGGAGACTCCTCCCCACTCAAATGGAACACGTGCCAACTTGCAGTAGCGCACTGAACTGTCAGCTGCCACCACAGGACGGAGTACATTGGGAATGATCTGCTCTTCAGACACCCATTGACACCTGACAGATGTCACACTGGCCCCGGTGTCTCTCAGAGCTTCTATCTCTTTTCCATTGATGGTCACCTTCTGCCCATATTTCTAAGTGTTTAAGGGCAGCAAGGCCTCCTGGGCCATCTCTTGGTCTCCTAAAGAGACAAGGGTCATCACTGCTAACCCCTCCTCCCCACTAGAAATCAAATCCCCTCCCAAAGCTACACTGGCTAACGCCGGTGCTGGAGCACCAATGGGTGCTGGAGGTTTCTTTGGACATTTGGGGGCAATGTGCCCCACCTCCCCACATGTAAAGCAGGTAGGCGGGGGCCTGTTGTCCTGCTTGCCCTTACGGGGCTAGGACTTCTTAGACTTGGGGGGTTGAGACACCTTCTCCTGGGAACCAGTTTGGGGCCCTTTAGAAGACTCCTTTTGATTACCCGTGTCCCCCCCACTCTTCTGCTGGGGACCCTGTCCACCCTTGGCTGGGGTACTTACCACCCCCTTGTGGACCCTGGTGCTAGTCCACCGGTCCGCCTCTTTAGCAAGCTCACTGGGATCAGTTAACTTGCTATCCAAAAGATGCTGGCGCAGCTCTGGGACACATAAACTACTTAAGTGCTCCCCACTAATCAAGTGACACAACCCCACATAATCAGTAACCTTGCTGCCCTTCATCCAACCTTCCAGTGCACGCGTGTACATACTCACACACTCCACCCAAGTACTTGAATCAAGCTTCTTGAAGTTCCTAAACTTCAGGCGGTACTGTTCACAAAGCCTCCTTCATGGCGGAGTAGGATAAAGCATCCTCTGCGTCTAAGGGTGCCAAAACATCTCTCCCAGAGGCCTCAAAATGCTTCCACAATCCTGCTCCCCAATTCCTCTCAGGCACTTCATTCATCTTTAAGGCAAGTTCATACGCTCTGAACCACGCATAAATATCCTCACCCCTCTGATAATTCTGTACCAGATCCTTTGGTATGTATACCTTACCCGCCTGTACTGGTTGTGCGCTGCCACCATTAGAACTGGACACCCTCTCTTTATATTTGATGGCCAATTCCTTCATGCCCCTCTCATGAGCCAATTCGAGCTTCTTCTCCTCCAAAGCGAGAGCATCGCTTCTCTCCTGCGCCGCTCTCTCCTGCGCCTCTCTCTCAATTTCCAGGCGCAGTTTCTTCTCATCGGCGTCCGCTCTGAGTTTCAAAATCTCAAGCTCATGGGCCCTAGCTCTTTGATTCTCCTCCACTTCCTCTGGAGAAATATTCCTACTGGAGTGGTTGCTGCCAGCCTTAGATGCTGACCGCACTGGCAAATCACTGAGCAAAACAACATTCTCCGGTGTGCCGTCCACTTCAGTAGCTTCTTCTGAGACATGTTTGGCCTCCCACCAGGCCCTCAGAGCTTTCTGTAGCTCTACCTTGTTTGCGCTGCCCTTCACTGGGCATCCAAGCTTTTTGCAGAATTGCTTCAGGAGCTCCTTTCTGTAGTTGTACAACTCCTGAATTTCGAATTCCACTTCCAATTCTACTCTCACGCTTGCCGCTTTCTCAGTCATGATGCTTCCTAACCTTTTCACCAAAAAGGTTCCACCAAAAAGAAAAAATCTTGCGCAACCTGTGCTGCTAAACTAGACTAGTGATGTACAAGGAATCACTGCAGGTCAAGTGCAACTATTAGTTCAAAATCCGCACCGCTGTCCAACAATGTTAGAACTGGGGGTCTCTAGTTGGCTGAGGTAAGTACCTTAGACCAAGTAGGGACCCTTGCTTCTAGTCAGGGTGAAGGAATAACCCTCTGGGATAACCCCCGCTCACCCTCAAGGTAGCATGGCGCGAGCAGTCTAGGCTAAACAGAGGCAACGTGGATAATATTTGCACTTGACACAACAATAATCCCCAATCCACCACAAACTGAGACCACACAGGTAAGTATATTTTATAAAAATATATAACTTTATCTAGTTTCAGCAAGGTAAATCAAGCAGTTTCATGATAATCACTTCATTATTAAAATGATGCACTTAATCTTAATGGTGGTACGTAGTTTCAGGAAGTTGTCATATAAAAACCAATGTCTCAAGTCTCTTCAAATCAGTATTAAACCTAATGCCACTGATTTATAATGGCTACGCTCTAAAAACGAGCAGTCCAAACAATGCCAGCGTTTAGAAGATATGCCAGTGTTATTGGGTTGACAATGCTCTCCAAATGAGCAAAGAAACAATGCCAGCGTTAAAACAACTATGCCCCAATGGTCCCCTGGCTTCAGGGACCACAAGCGCTTCAAGCGCGTCTCACCCGGTATCCTGAGGGAGGGGGGACTTCTTTCCCCGTGCTCGCGGTGACGCGGGTCCCCCAGGGGCACCTCGCGGGGGAAGGCTCAGTGTTGCTCCCGCCCGGCCGGTCTCCGGACGCTCTCCGCCCGCTCTGGATCCTTCAAAGAGCAGCGGGGAGCAGAGACGGCAGGCCAGGGGCTGGAGCACCTGCGGAGATCCCTCGGCGAGGTCAGGTCACTTCTTCCCGGGCCCGGCGGTGAGCGCGGTGATTCTTCTCCTCTTCCAGCCGCCTCCGCCCAAGCCGCCAATCCCGTCGCGGCTCTCCAGGCGAGCCTCCACCAGCACCCGGGAGTCAGCCAATGGCAGGGCGGCCCCCGGGCAGTAAACAATGACGCTCCGCGACTCCGGCCAATCACGGCCCACCAATGCTGATGACGCTGCGCTGCACGGGCCAATCCCGTCGCGGCGTTAGTGAGGGGGCTCGGCTCCCTCCACCAATGGGAGCGCGGCGGCTTCGTTCTTCGCCTGTTCAGCGCCGATCAGGATGGCGCTTCCCTCAGAGGTTCTCTGGCCCCGGGCAGCGGCGGTGATACGGCCAGCAATTGTTTTTCAGCGCCCCTTGCGCTGCAGAGGCTCACAGGTCTCCGGTCTGCCCCACACACGTGTCGATGAACACGTCGACTTTGGCAATGCAGCAGGCTGGGTCAGCGCGGCGCTCTCAAGCAGAGATGTTTGGTGATGACAAAGTATATACCCCCATTGTGGGGTCAGTCAGTTTTTGTCCCTATATATAAAAGGAGATAGGTCAGAAGCCAAAAATAATTGTCCTATATCACTTTTAGACTCATTCGTAAAAGTGATGAGTAAAGTTTTATTACTGCGACTGGAGGAATGGGTAAATGATAATGAGATACTTTCCCCAGCGCAATATGGTTTTAGGATATGATTAGGGACTATAGAACAATGTATCAATTTAGAGCTGCTCATAGGCAAATATACACGAGCCAAAGAAAGGAGATTATACCTATGCTCTGCCGATCTCAGTAGTGCCTTTGATTTAGTTGATCATACCATACAATGGCCTACTTTACTTAAACTCGGGACACCTAAAGGTATAATACATTTCCTTGCGAGGTTTTATGAAAAGTTATTTCGCGAAGTGAGATATGGACTACAATTTTTGATGTACAATGTGTCTTTCGCCAAGGTTGTGTCCTTGCTCCCTTACTTTTTTCGCTTTTTATTAATGAGATCGATAAAGTGCTTCAGCTGGAGAAGGTAAATGCCCCATCAATAGCAGGCAATCCCACACCGATTTTACTATGCGCAAATGATGCAATACTACTTTCCAGGAACCCGGTCGGTCTACAACCATTCATGGATACATTTAGCAAGTTTATAGCTGAAAGGAAACTGCTAATTAACAAAACAAAAACGTTTACCATGATATGTGGCACAAAAACAATGAAATGTAAAACCTTTTACATTGATAGCACCCCAGTTCGATCTGTTAAATCATTCTGCTATCTAGGGGTAACTTTTACTAGCAATGGGAAATGGAAACAGGAATTATCTAATGTCTGTTCCAAGATGGTTAAGAATGCACACAGGGTTTTTAGATTTGCATCTAAATTAGGTAATTACCCTGTAAAGGAAATGCTGACAATATACAAAGTGAGATGTGTCACTACAGCCTTATATGGTGCAGGGGTATGGGGCTATCATTGTTAGCAGGCCCTGCAACAAGAAGAACATGTTTTTTAAAACGTCTCCTAAGCCTATCACCTTTGGTGTTAACACACCAGGAGGTGGATCTGACATACTTAGCAGATTTGACCTCCATGCGGCCACTGCTGGTACGGAGACTGATATGGGCTAAAGATGAGACAGCTTTTACCAGATCTATAATTAAAGATTGTTTACTCTTTGAGAAGAAAACAGGTATATATTGGTTAAAATATATTATGGATACATACAGAAAGCTATTTAATATCCAGATCCCTGATAACCTGGAGTACAGTGGTCTCCTTAAACAAAAAGGAAATCAAGGATTCGTTTTTGTTATACAAAAAATTAAATCGTAAGAGCACCATAGAAAAACAATCAAGTTTTAACTTTTATCAATCAATTGAATCCAAAAGAGGAATCCAAGATTATCTGATTATAGTGACTTGGGGCCCGATGTAGGAGCCCTAATACCGGTCGGAAACGGCCGAATTCGGCCGTTTCCGGACGGTATTAGGGTTTTCTAATGTAGGAGCATGCTTTACAGAATTGGTATTTTACAGAATCTGTATTTACAGATTCGGTAAAATTACCGAATCGGTAAATACAGACTCGGTAAAAATACCGATTCTGTAAAAGCACATGTAGGTAGCACATCTTTGAGTGCCGCAGGCCTTTCAGATTCGGTATTTTACCACCCAATCCAATTGGGTGGTAAAATACCGAATCCAGGTGTGCATGCACATCTGTGCATGCACACCTGTGCAATGTGACACACAGACATGCCCTTAGGGCATGTCTGTGTGCCACATGGCACACAAGCCCGGAATTGGGGTGCCAGAGGGCGTCAAAGTGACACCCCCTGCACCCTTGCAAAAATCGGAATTTACAGAATCGGTAAATACCGATTCGGTATTCACCATTGATTCCTATGGGCTTCAAGGCCCATAGGAATCAATGGGGGATACCGATTCTGTATTTACCGAATCGGTAAATACCGAATCTTACAGATTCGGTATTTACCGATTCTAAAATACCTACATGTGCCCCCTTCTATTTTACCACTTCTTGAATACCGAATCGGTAAAATTCAGTATTTTAGAAGTGGTAAAATAGAATTACCTACATCTAGCCCTAGATCCTCACAACGTTATGTGGTGACTATATTGAGATTAGGTATAATACATCATCTAGTTGCATTTCCAGTTATGAAAACATGCCCTTTGGATTCTACCCCCTGCCCTTGCGACGAGTTCTCCAAACAAAGCACTGTGCACTTTATGCTCTTTTATACATGCTCTTTTATTTGTGCTTTAGATGTTTTTATTTGAAACCGCTTTTTATAAAAAATTATGTAAGATTGCATCATGCTGCTATGAATCTATTTCTTGCCTGAATGACGTGGGAACGTGCTATTATTCAGCGACATATATCTTAAAAGCAATTCATGTAAGGAAAGGTATTGTCCCTGTAAACTGAGCAAGAAAAAGATATATGTGAGCTGCATAATGCCGATATGATCTGCCATTGTATTTAAATGGTTATGAAATTTTGGTATCATGTTGTGTTATTAGCTTTGTAATCATCACTGTTTTTTATGGCTATGGAATTTGCCATCAAATTATATAATCGATTTTAAATGTGTTTTTTAACTCTGCAAATTATTATATTGTTGTTCTAACAAACCGAATAAAGTATATTAAATCGAATGATATCTTCTACAAGCAGTTTTAATTTAGATACCTTCTATTGGTTCTTCTATCTCCTGATTGTTCCTAATCCTTGTAGCAAGTGGTTCTATAAAAAAATAAACAACACAGGGGATAGGGGACAGCCCTGACGGGTTCTTCGATTTATATCAACCTTCCCTGCTGCACGAGAATTTATAAAAACCTGAGCCTGGGTCCCTTGATATAGGATCAATAGCATGTTAATTGTTTGTGTAGGGAACCCTAGCCTTCTAAGGGCATAAAAAAGAGCATCCCAGTTTACAAGATCGGATGCCTTTTCGGCATCGAACATCATTATTAATGCGGGTATTTGGTTGATATAAAAAAAATTAAGTGCTTGGACTAAAAACCCTGTGATTAAATTGATCTCCCTGCCACAAATCCTGTCTGCTCCTTGTGTATCATCTTCTGTGCTACTGACAAAAAAATGATTTGCCCAAATTTTCATCAATATTTTATAGTCAACGTTCAACAGGCTAATCAGCCTGTACGGGTTGACATTTTTGGGGTTCTTACCCTTCTTAACGAAGCTAACTATAGTAGGTTCTCTAAAAATGGATGGAACCTCACCCCCTGCTTTCACAAAGTTGAAAAGCTAAACTAAAAAAGTTATTAGTTCATCTGAGTACGCTTTATAAAACTCAGTTGGTGTATCCTCAGGCCCTCCCGCCAGGCATTGAGGCGAGGACACGTTTAATTTCTGGAGTTGTAATTTTAGCTGTTATTTTCTCTACCTGGATATTTGTTAACTGCGGAAGCTTAGTACCATAAAAGTATTGACTTATCGCCTCAGTAGAAGCCATATATGTTGTTGCATATAGCTTATGATAATGATCTAAAAATATTTTAACGATCTTTTCCTTATCGGCTACCAAAACCCCAGTCCCTGGTTCCTCCAATTCTGTTACTGCTGTGGCCTCCTGCTTAATTTTGCTTGACCAAACCAATAATTTTCCCACCATCTGACTCTCCTCATATACGCCCTGCTGGAACATTCGTGAGCTGTTTATCTCCTCAAGAATAACATATTCTCTTAACTCTTGCTTAGCTTTGATTAAGTGCTCCTCAGCTACAGCGCGCTTTCTCAGATTGCTATTTCTTTGGATTAAAGCTGCATCAACTGCCTGTTGGAGTGCCCCTCGAATTTTAGACTGGGAGGCCGTGAAAGCCACCATCTGCTCCCATATTGTGGCCTTACAGGCCCCCCAGACAGAGAAGAGTGCTGCGGTTCCCTTATTCTCCTGAAAGAATACTTTTATAAATGTTTTCTTATTCTCCACCCATTTGGGGTTTTAGAGGAGACAATCCATCTGACACCTGGACTTTTCCCTCCTTTTTGCCTCTATTTCAAATTCAGTTCTAACCAGTGAATGATCTGAGAATGAGTTGGCTCCAATATCTGGATTTAAACAGTTAATATACCGAAAAATAAGAAAATAAATCCTGCGAGAGGCTGACTGAAAACGGCGCAAATCGCAAGTAAATTGTGAAGCTTCTGGACGGGTCCTATGCCATGGATCAATTCATTGATAATCGTGCTTTACAAAATTCAAGATTCTTTTAGTCTTGGGCTTCAATTGTCTTTTTTTGTTTTGTTGGAAGTATCTCTTTTCAAATCTTGATTGAAATTAAAATCCCCACCTAAAATTATAGGAATCCGCTCCCCCTTTAACCAGCTCATTAATCATCGAAAGGACTTTCGGATCATCTTCCATTGAGGCGTAATAGTTCACAAAATTAAAAAAGTCCTGTTCACTTCAGCGACAACCCAAGTCCACCTTCCCTGCGGGTCTCTTGAAATTTGAGCAATCGCCTAATCAACTCCTTGCCCAAAATAATTAGCTATCCCCCTTATTGCCAAGCCGGCAGAGGCCAAATACGCCTGAGAAAAATATTTGGGGATATAAAGTTTTGCTGTATTTGTTTTTAGATAGGTTTCCTGAAGAAATAGAATTTGAAGAGAGAGGGAAGTTAGCCATCTAATCAGTCCACCATATTTTTGCTTGTTAGACACTCCATTAACGTTCACCAAAACTATACGTACTTTAAGAGCTATCTCACTTCAAGGGTAGAAACCTTCTCTCTTATGAGTGCTTTTTTCACTATAGTTCTGCTCTTTTTTCATTATTGCTTCCAAACGAGCCCTCCACCGCCTATCTCCCACCCCTTGCTAACCCCCATGTCCCTCCCAGCCCCTGGCAATCGGGGGATTGCCCACCATACCCCTTGCCTGCCTCCCCTAGATGACCTGTAGACTGGGTGCCCTGGTGTCGCACCCTGAGTTTGCTACCTCCTCCCCCTCATCCCGTTTAATCAAAAACAAACCAGAATGTATTTATTTTAAGATAGACCATCCCCAGGTACCTTTTCTTATCCACTTTTCAGTAGTAATTGTCTGTAGCAACTTCTGAGCTTCATCAAGATTCGAAAACATATGAAACTTCCCTTGTACCAATACTCATTGCTTGGATTGCAGGGCAATAGCTGCTTGAGATCCCTGTGCCTTGAACAAATACAATAATTTGACATATTCCTTGTGACGGCCTGCAGCTGCCGCTGACATGTCAGAAATAATGCAGCAGCTAGGTACTTCATGGGTTGACAATTGTCTCTTTTGAATAGCCTGGGTGAGTATCTGTTCTTTTACACCAAAATGTGCAAAGTGCACTAAGTTTGTTCGAGGCAGCTTTGAGTTCGGGTACAGCTGTGCTGGTACCCTATGTGCTCTTGTGATTGTAAGATCTCCTGTAAATTCTGGCAAAACATTATTTTTAAGAAATGTCTCAACCCCTTAATGTACTTGCGAGCCCTCACATCCTTCTGGAGCTCCCACTAAATGCAGGTTGGAATGTCATGAATGAATTTGCAGCTCTTCGAGCTTGCTTTTAAGGATGTTCTTCTGTTTTTTTGTCCAGTGTGGCCTGATGTTGCAACGTGTTCATCTGATCTTCAAGCTGGGAGAGCCGAGATTTGGCCTATAGCCTTCTGGCCGGAAAACTGCGAACTGCCTTTTCGAGTTTCAACAGGTGATGATAGAGAAATGCTATCTAATTTGCTTGTGTTACTTTGAGCTTGCATATCTCATTGAGAATAAGATTTAACATGGTTTTAATATCATATTGGACGGCCTGCCCTCCTGCTTGACGCATTTCTAGCACGTGATTTTCTGATGGTTCGTCTGCTGCTTGCAAAGCCTGGTCTTGCAGTCCCGCCTCTGGAGATTTACCTGAGAAGGAAGTCAGAGGCCACAGCTGAAAATCCATTGAAGCACCATTCTGATGCTCTAGGGATCAAGGAACCCCTTTTTCCAAAATACTCTGTGACAAGGTCAGTTTGCAACAGTCCTGATTGTGAATTAATAGCAGGCCCTTTTTCTTGTACTCGTGCTGAAGGCACTGATGTTGGAATTGTTTGGATTTCACGAATAGGGGATATTTCTTAAATTTTGCTGGGGTCAGGCTAGAAGATCCTTCAGCCTCATGTCATTATTTTCTAATGCCCGCCTGCCTCTGTTAGAGATAGCCACTTTTACAGCTAGAATAGTTTGAGCATGAGGTTGTCCATTAGAGCCTGCTTCTTGTGCCGTCCTTGATTGCTGAATAATTTCAATAGCTTGGCCTCGAGCTTTAGCCTCTACTCCATTTTTCACCATGTCTTCTTCAGAAGTCGGGGGCTTGAGACTGCAGCTGACCCTCGACAAGAATTTTGAGAGCGCTCGGCTCTTGCCACAGCTAAAGCTAACTTCATGTGAGCTGTAAGTGCTTTAGATTTAGGGCCCATTGCAGAGTCACCATGAGCTATCGTATTAGACATTTTTAAATGCTTCCTCATCATATCATATCATTATTGTCAGAAACAGTGGTTCCTGTTGCTGTTTACAGCAGACAGACTGACGCTGTTGTGCTGCCCGTGTAGTGCATCATCACGCGCTTTGAGGACTGCTATTATTGAAGGATTTGTCTTCAATGAAAAATACTCGCTTCTATAGATGGGCTTCATACCATATGTAGGTACCGACCACCACTTTGAAAATTTGTGATTCACAGGTCAGCGCGACTGCACTGATTGTGATTAACACCAACGCCAGAGTTCCTCATCACCATCTTCATACATGTCTCTGTGTATCATCAGCACAGTAACAGTGCTCAGCTACCCATAGAGTGCCAGCCTTCGCTCTCACTTGGGTACCCAGCTGGGTGTCCTTGTGAGTATCTCCTTTGCCTTTTCCTTCTTCGCCCACTGTTTGTACGTACACTTCACGCAGCTGCGCATTCTACCCGTCAGATGTCCCTAAATCCATAGGTCCTGGTGAGACCTAAGATCACATATAGGGTTGAAACGTCGTTGACAACAAAGGAAAGCAAGCCATTAAAAGCGCATATAATAGTATATATATCTGCTGTTTTATAAGTATTGAGTTGCTAAATGGTCCACTGTTAGACCTGACTTCATTGGCGTGAGTCTCCCTTCCATTTTTTGACGGATTGCCTCCTCTGTTTTGACAGGTTTTTGCTTGTTGTATGTTTTGGGCCCTGTGCCACTGCTAATCAGTGCCACAGTGCAAGTGCTCCCTGTGTTAAATTGATATACTTATTGGATTCCTTGATTGGCTTATTTGATTTACTGTCAGCCCCTAGTACAGTGCACCATGTGTGCCCAGGGCTTGTAGATCAGATGCTGCTGGTGGGCTTGCAGCACTGGTTGTGCCACCCACAGAAGCAGCTCGTAAAGTGTGTCTCAGGCCTGCTATTGCAAGGCCTGTATGTAGTCTGTGACTACCATGTCGACTTGGCCAAGTGCACCCACTTGCCAGTCCCTAAACCTTCCCTTTGCTTCATATTAGACACCCCTATGGTAGTCCCAAGGGCAGGGTGCATTGTAAGTGTAAGGTAGGACATGCTCTGATGTGTGTAGCATGTTCTAATAGTAAATTACAGCCATTTTCGTTTTTCACTATTGAAGGCTACCTGTTCTCATAGAGCAGAATGGGCAGTGAAGATTGTTACATTCCTACAATCCTAACTGACTCAGGGAACATGGTAGAAATTCGAGTTTAGTATGCCTGAACCCAGAATAATAAAATACATCTTTTAGTCAAGTTAATTTTAATATTCTGTATTTGCAAATACCACTTTTAGAAAGTAGGTATTTGCTTGCCTAACCATTTGAGCCCGCCTCTGCTGACCAAGGGAAAGGAGAAGGAACTTTTTAAGGACTTTCATTCATCTACAGAATATTCTCCAAGGGCTTGAACTGTGCTTGCCTCCTGCTGAAGTCTCAGGGCCAAAAGACTTCACCTCCAGCTCCCTCCTGAATTTCCTTGCTTGGATTTCTGACTCCAGTCACTTGCGTGCCGCTGGGAGCTGGAAGCGCGACGCATCGAGAAGAAGCGTGTCGCTGCCGCAGCTGAAATCATCGCAACGCCGGAGAAGCGAGCTTTCGCCGCATCTCCCTGGAAGCGTGTGTTCATCGAAGCTGTCTGCTGTCGCATCACCGGAGAAGCTCGACGTATCGAGAGAGTAGTCATCGCATCACCGGAGAAGTGCGTCGCAGGGCCTGTCGTGGCTCCAAAGTACAGAGTCGTTGCAAGGCTGCCAGGGCGTCATCACATCGTCATCACTTCTCCGCATCAAGGGCGCCATCTTCTCGCATCGCAACTGGATCATCGCATCGCATCAAGGCGCCATCTTGCGCACCGCAACGGGCTCACAGGCTGAGAATCTACACATCACCTCCGCACGGGTAAGGCTCACAACGAGTCCTCTACTCTGTGCAAGCATTGAGGAAGGACGCAACCGTTCCCCCGGGTCACGGAACCAACGCATCTCCCCTCCTGCGAGTCCTTTTGCTTACTTTGCGTCACGCATCCAAGTACTTTGTTGAGAACTTTGTCGCATCTATCATGAACTTGAACTAAGAGACTTTTATCATCTTTTAAGTAACTTTCAGTATAGTATTGTGGATTTTTGTTGTTTGTGGTCGTGTGTTTAAGTCTATATAAAGAATACTTATTTTTATAAAACCTGTGTTGTATTCATCTGTAGTGTTATCACTGTATTACTATGTATATTCACAAATGCTTAATACACTGCCTCTGAGATAAGCCTGTCTGCTCGTGCCAACCTCCTCACCTTTCGGAAACAATTAAAAACCTGGCTCTTCCCTTAATTCCTTCTCTCTTACTGTCCCTCTCCCTCTCTGGAATACAAGGTCTTGTTAGCGCTGGGATGCCCGAGGGTAGCTACACGCTTTATAAATCCCAACTCAAACTCAAACTCAAACTCAAGCTACCAAGGGGGTGAGCAGGGGTTATTAAGGAGTGTAATCCCCTTATCCTGACTTAGAAGTAAGGGTCCCCATTTGGACAAAGATGATAACCATTGCCAACTAGAGACCCCCAGATCTAACATCGACTTTTCTGGAAACCTTGTAAAATACTGTCACAACTATGTTACCAATATTTTAGGTTCCCGCGTCTCCCTGGGGGCACTACGCACATTTTTCTTTTTCTCTGTCTTTTGTCAACCCAGACAGTGTGCAGCCTTGATAGGGTGAAGGGGAAGAACGTTCCAGAACCAGATGTAGGGATAGGACAGGGAGCCCCCCCCCCACACACACACAAAGGCTGGCACCAAGTATAACTATTGAATCTCCAGAGCCACTCATCAGCACTCTCTTTGAACTGAGGAGGTCACACAAGCAAGATTTTTCTGCTGCTGAAAGACTGCCTTGCTGTTTGAGAAGGAAGATCTGAACTGCTTGCCTTCATCCTAGGCTACCCAGAGTGACTCCAAGGCTGGATTTGCTGACATCCTTTATGAGCTACAGGGACACCACAAGCTTCAGGGGCTTCCCTGCAACTGCCCAGTTGATTTGCAGCGCTTGACCTGCCTGGTTCTGCAACTGGACCTGTGGTGGCAAGCCTCAGCCAGTCCTACCAGTGCAAGGGATTTGCCCTTCTCTACACAGAGTCCTTAGACGAATAGCAAGAAGTTGGCACAGAAACTGGAATAGAAAAAACAGAGTTTATTAAACCTCATGAGGTGGAACTACATTCACACAACACCCTTCGGTAGAGTATGAGGTAGCACACTGACTAGAAGGAGCTTGGTCCTTTTATACCCACACAGGGCCGCAAATGAAGGCATTACAAGGAACAGACTGCTGGATTCAAATACATATAAGGTCATACAGAGAGTGTGCTAGCAACAAGTGGGGGGGCTGACAGTTAGCTAATTCTGGTGGACACATCTTGACATTTTACAAGTTGGAGACAGCTGTATGCTCAACTGAGCATGTGCAAAACAGAGGAGACTAAATATATCTTGTCTCTAGGCAGATTTCAAGAGCAGTTGACAGGAAGGTAGGACAGAGCACATGGCAAACAAAATGGCCGCCAGAAATACAAATTGGATTCCGTAAAATGGACAAGATAGTCTCTAAATACAAGATGTCTTCTGCTAATGCTTAACCTAATCATTGCTAAATTACAACAGACGACCCTTTCAGCACTTGCTGAAGACATTCGTCTATCTAAGGAAATCTAAATCTGCATCCTGTACATTGATGTTCATCATCTCAGTAATCTCACAATTTAGCATTTGTTGTTCTTTTGTAATATTTCTTTTGGCAGGTGTACAAGCAGCGATGCACATAGAGTAAATCATAGGGCCACATTATATACAAGTACAACATGTAAATAGTATCACCAGTAGTATACATAGAATAGTCAGTAGCTTCCAGCCCCAAGTAACAAATAGTGTCCATATCCAGTTTGAAAATGTCCATGTACCAGTCTCTGGGTGAATGTCTGCAGCAATCTTATGTAGCTTAGAGATTGCATCATAAACTGAAGGTGAGTGGTCAGGTATAAAGACGCAGCAACTGCTAACGATGATGCGGCATACACCACCTCGATCAGCCAAAATCATGCCGAGCACCATCCTATTTTGGAGTGCTACAATTCTTGCAATTTGCAGTTCTTCTGTAATGTTCCCTAGTGCCATGGCTGTTTGATTGGTGACAGCTTCCACAACACGAGTCAATCGTCTGACTTTTCTGCTATTCAATACAGCACCCACAAAGAAGAACAAACCCAAATTGAAATCGACGTATTGTTGCAGAGCGTTGTCTGTCTGGTCAATCTCGTCAGTACTTGTTGTTCTTTTATATCTATTTTTAGAAATATCATTGTACAGCTTCAGGTCAAGATGATATGATGCAGGTGCTAAAAACACAGGGGGTAACAAAAATGATATGTAGCATACCCCTGACCATCCAACAGGTAATTGATAATATCCTTTATTACCACACACAAAGTAGGTGATGTGCGTCAATGTAAAACTACTATTATTCATGCCCTCAATGTTCAGCACGGAAATACATTCACTTCGTCCTACGGGAATTCTCCCAACACTGCCAATACATAAATCTCCTTTTGCTCTGGTTACGGAAATCACAAAGGGTCCAATGTTCTTCATATTCCTCACATCTGTGAAGACATATGGTGTGGAAATATTGTCTGGTTGGTATTCATCCCATTCTCATTTAGTCCCTTTTGCTTGAGGATAAGCATTTTCATCTTGGTAACATTCTTTATACAACCGAAAGATGATTCCACCTACTGAAGGCTTCCCCATATGCAAACAAAAGGGTATACCAAGCTTGACATGGACCATTATGGGAAAACGGTAGAGAAATAAAAGGAATTCCTCCTTTCTTTTGGTGTGCAGGTATCATCCCACACACCCAACAATTGGTAGTATTTGTAGCATTGTGGGTATGATGCAACATCGAATAAATGTGTTATTCAAATAGGATTGTCGATGTTTGTGCTCATGATAAGGAAGAGTGTAGTAGTGATGCTCCAGTGGAGCTGGAGTAGTTGCTACAAAAAGCTGTCGAGCAGGAACTGCTTTCTCAACAAACCAAGTGGTTATTGCCAAAACCCCCAGGGCAACAACAAACCCTACAGCACAAATGATTCTCTTATTAGTCATTTCAATGACAGCGATGATCAATCTTTCTAAGAACCTGTTGAAAACAATCGTTGGAGTCCTTCTCATTTGGGTAGCAGTTGATTTCTTCACCACGGGCCAAGACGGGTGTCACTACACTAATGCAAGGCTGATCCCCCCCCCTGCCTCATTGGCTTTCCGTTTCACAAACCCAGGGCGGTAGCTCAACCAGTCTCGTTCAAAACTGCAGATTCTTTTCCCGGTCTCAAATTGTATTGCGATGCTCCAGGAATCGTGTGGTCCGGGAAGACTTCCGTAGACTCATCAGATGAGATAGCTTGACCTTTCTCCGTCTCCTGATTTCTCGATGGTCGGTCAGTGCAGCAGGTTCCACCAAGGCGGGCGATACACGCTTGCAATGCGTGGTGTGGAGCCAATTCTTTTTGTTCGTCACTGGAACTGCTGTCCTTGTAGTCAACGGCACCTGCTCCGGGCCTCGCCACATCGGCTCCAAGCAGTTCGATCTGTCGAAGACCTTGACCATCACGTAGTCATGGGGACGGAGATCATGGGCCTCACCTGTAGATCTATCAGGAAGAGCTTCTCAAACCTGTTGATAAATAGAGGTCAAACTGTCGGTTAACTGTGCCAAATAATCATTCAACAGAACACAAGGTACATCATGTATGGGGCGTGGCTTAGGAACTCCCCAAATGTTCATCAGTCTCTTAAATACCACCTCATACGGTGTAAGATCTGATCGTGAGTGTGGCACAGATCTTATGGATAACAGTGCCAAAGGCAGTGCACTTATTGACGTGCAAGCCAGTATTTTTGCCAGTTTCAATTTTAAAGTAGCGGTATACCTTTCCACCAATCCTGCTGATTGCGGGTGGAAGACTGTATGGAATTTCTGTTTGATCCCTAACCCTTTCAGGACATACTCAACAACTTGCCCAATAAAATGAGGTCCGTTGTCACTCCACAAAATTTTACAAACACCATACCTAGGAAAATATTCCTTCAGAAGCACCTTTGCTGTAGTAAGAGCAATATTATCCTTTGTAGGATATGCCTCTATCCATTTACTGCAGGCACATACCACCACTAGGACGTATTTTAGATTATTGCAGCGTTCAAGTTGGATGTAATCCATCTGCAAAACTTCAAAAGGTGCGGTTGGCGTAGCAAACCCTCCAGTAGGAGTTTGTGTCCCTTTTCTAGGATTGTACTGCCAACAGATCAAACAGGACTGTACTATTCTTTTAGCTGTGCTGGCAATTTCAGGATGCTCCCAGACTTGTGTAAGCAATTTGGTTATTGCTAGAGCTCCAACATGTGCCAGCCCATGTGCCATTTGAACCCTAGGTTGTAAATAGGCTGCAGGCAATTTCCATTTATTCATTTCTTTGTTACGCCAACAACCCTCATCATCTAACATTCCTTCTTTGGACCACTGCTCAAGTTCTTCCACAGAGGCAGATCTCTGTATATCCAATACTTCCTCTCTAGCATCTTGCCAACATTCAGCTTGTGATTTTACTACCTACATAGATGTAGTGCTTCGCTGTATTGCAGTTTCGCAAGCTACACGATCTGCAGAGACATTTCCTTGTCCTATTTTATCAATGATTTTCTTGTGTGCACTACACTTCATAATGGCAACTTTCTTCAGATATGTAAGTGCAGTCAAAAGATTATGTACTAATTCTCCGTGCATTATCTGCATCCCGTGGGATGTAAGAAAGCCTCTTTCCTTCCAGAGTAGGCCAAAATCATGAACCACTCCAAAAGCATAGCGGCTATCCGTGTAAATGTTCACACATAAGTTAGTACTTACCTCACACGCTCGTGTCAAAGCTATTAGTTCAGCTGCTTGAGCCGACTTCTGTGGTATACCAGCTGTTTCCACTACTGTCTCAAGTGTGGTGATTGCATATGCAGCTGAGGTTGTGCGATCTGGCAACTTTAAACAGGACCCATCCACTCACAGCTCCCCAACTACATCTGAAAGGGGCATATCTTGCAAATCGATGCAATCCTTTGTCTGTTCCTCAGTAAGGAATATACAATCATGAGGCTCCTTTGATTGAGACTGAGTCGCAGGATATGGCAGCAAAGTGGCTGGGTTTAGTGTTGCACACCTCTTCAATGTAATATGAGGTGCTAACAGTGTCAATTTGTATCCTGTCAGGCGAGCACTAG
This sequence comes from Lissotriton vulgaris, assembly GCF_964263255.1. Classification (NCBI taxonomy): domain Eukaryota; kingdom Metazoa; phylum Chordata; class Amphibia; order Caudata; family Salamandridae; genus Lissotriton; species Lissotriton vulgaris. Next base: position 1,403,741,160 of record NC_141696.1, read on the forward strand.
TTAAATGCTGTGTCTTAGTCTGATTCAAAAAGGGCATCTACTGCATGGGGTACTAGCACCAACAGTTTGTGTGATGAAACTATCCCTTCACTCTGACGTATAGACACAGCTGTCGCTGCGACTGAACGACAACATCCAGGCAATGCAGGAGCAACAGGATCAAGAACTGCAGAAAAATATGCACAGGGACGCTGCTTGTCACCGTGTGTCTGTACTAAAACTGACAATGCACATCCATCTTTCTGGTGTACATAGAGTGTAAAGGCCTTCATGTAATCTGGTGTGCCTAACACTGGTGCTGAGCAAAGAGCTTCTCTTAACTGACAAAAAGCATTTTGACATTCCTCTGTCCAAGGAAGAGGAATCGGAGTGTTCTTAGTCAAGAGTGCTAGCAAAGTTTTAACAATGTGTGAAAAACCCAATATCCATTGCCTACAAGAAGAAGTCAAACTAATGAATGCACGGACATCTTTCTGGGTGGAAGGTACTGGAGTGTCTAAAATTGCTTGAATGCAATCTGGTGTCAGTGCACATCCCTCCTTAGACAGAAGATGACCTAAATAGGTTACCGTCGGTCTACAATATTGCAATTTCTTCTGTGATACTTTATGGTTGTGTGTAGCAAAAAAAGAAAGTAAGGACAAAGTACATTTTTCACACTGCTCAGGTGTATCAGCTGCCAACAAGATGCCATCGACATATTGTATGAGAGCCACTTCTTCAGACAAAGTAAAGGAATCGAGTTGTCTTTTTTAGGCTTGACTATAAATACTCAGACTGTCAGTGTACCCTTGAGGAACTCTATAAAATCTATATGATCTGTTATTCAAAGTGAAACCAAACAAATATCGGCTATCAGGATGAATAGGAATCGAGAAGAAAGCGTTCTTCAAATCAACTACTGAAAATGTCGTTGCTGTTGGAGGGACCAGGTAAGCAATGTCGTTATGTCATATACTACAGGGTACTGTGGTACTACAATCTTGTTGACTTCTCTCAAATCCATGATAAATCTATAAATCTTAGTGTCAGCATCTTTTTTCAAAATGGGAAGAATCAGACTATTGCAAATATTATAAGGAAGTTCTTCCACAAGCCCCACCTTAATCAAATCCTGTACAATACGTGTAAGTGCTTCTTCTCCTTCTCGAGAAAATTTATACTGAGGCAATCTCGGCAGTACAGCACCCTCCTTGACACTAATATGTACTGGTGGAATAACCATTTGTCCTACATCGGTGTCTGAAGTAGCCCACAAAGTACTAGGGAGTGAAGCTAGTGCAATGTCCTCTTTAACAATACAGGATCTCTCAATCATGGGGTAGTTGTCATTTAAAATAACCTGTATTCCTTTCGGAGAACATCGTATCATAGCCCTGAAATATTTGAGCATGTCAAGACCCACAATATTGTCTGGTGTATTTGGAGAAAGCAAAAACGGACACAGAGCAGTGAACTTATCAACATGGAGTGCAAGTGGCTGTGACAATGGGCTAAGGGAAGATGTTCCATCGAAACCTATTGATGTAACAGTTAAGCCAGACAGGAGAGCCCTTGGAATCAAGTGTTTAGACATGTCGCTACGAGTAGCTCCTGTATCAACCGGAAACTGATCACTAGAACCCAAAACATGTGCTGTAATATAGGGACCCCTCTGATCTACTGGAACTTAAACTGATTCCTTACCCCATCCTAGGCAATCCTATGCATAAGCAGAATCTTTCAAATCAGATGGCTAATAGTCGGACATTCGATATTGGTTCCGTCTGTAAAAAGTATTAGACCCCTCTTGTCCACGTGTATTAACATCAAACCTAGCACGATCATTTGTGTTTCCTCTAGGCCCTGAATATCCTGAACGATTTCTCATTTGTCCTCAACCACGTGAAGCCTGTTGAGCATGCAGTACTGGACAGTCAGAAAGCCAATGTCCAAATTTCTTGCAATAGGCACACTGATCAACAGACAAATTCGAACGAGTATAGGAAGGAAAGGACGCACCATAAGATCCACGTCCACCTCTATTATTACCTTTAAAAGGTGGGCCATAAGCCTGAGCCATCATCACCTTTATTTTTAACTCTTTACATTTTTTATCCTCCTTACTTTTAGCTTCTAATTCTTGCCGTTCATAATACTGAGCCATAGTTAAGAGAGAAACCGGATAGGAGGTGGTACATGAACTTTCACTCGCCTTTAGGCGACTAGCTATTTTTGGCAAAAGGTTTGTGACATATTTATCGACAAACAGATGCCTACCCGTGTCATCTGTCAACGACTGGCCACTAAAATCGTGGAATATTTCTTCAAAGCGTGTGAAGAAGTCTGAAACTGATTCATCTATCTTTTGCTTACAAGATGCTAACATAGTCCAATCTATCTTTTTAGGGGGAATAATCGTCTTTAATTTAACCAATATAGCTGCTGGAAGATCTAAAGTTATCTGACACGGTTATCTGATTGTTATATATCTGTCCAGAATGCCCCAAATACCACACGATCATAAACTTTACGCACAGTTCTCCACATATCAGGCTATAATATTAATCCAAAAAACAAATTAATATCAGACAAAGTCATAGTACAAGAGCTAATGGCACCCTCAATTTCATCATAAAAGGCTGTTGGATTCTTTCGTGGATCGGGCAATACATTTTTAAGAGCCATAATACCTGCTCTATTCCAAGGAGTGTACACCCAATTATAAATAAAATACCCTTTCGCCTCAACAGAAGTCTTATCATCACTTGTACTTGTTCCTTTAGGAGAAACATATAAAGGCGCGGCTTCCCGCATGGGTTTCACATTTACAACATTCGTATCTGTTTCGAGCGTCGGAGCTCTTGCCATGTTGATTCGAGATGTTTGTGCAGCTGCGTCTGCTGCCTTTTTCTCCTCCCGCAAACGGACTGCTTCATCACGTAGTTTAAACAAGCGTCTGATAGTGTCAGCCACCTGGGAGAAGACAAAAGAACCTTCACGTAATTGCTTACAATGAGCTGCTATATCATCTGGCTCTACTTCCACCGAATACTCCCTAAATCGCTCCAGAACCTCTGCAGCAAATATCTTGGTGAAATATTTGTGTTCCCTTTCCGACCAATTCTTAATAGTATCTTGAAGTTCAGAAGCAGTGATAGTACTACGATCAGCTTTACGCGCCTCAGATCTAATCTCAGAGGAGCGTTCGGTAGTTAACATCGAGCGAGTATCTCATCTGACTCATCAGGAGCAGAGGGAAGAGTATACGGAGGTGGACAACGATCTAATAAGAGAGAGTCATCTTGGGGTTTATTAAGGATAGGGTAAAGAGGCCTACGAATAGCGTATTGGCCATTTACCTGTAACTGACTATCTTCCCTTTCTTTAATTTCTTTAATGTCTTTATTTTTCATTGTTAATGCTTTCGCATGTACACTCTTACGTTGTTCTTTTTCAATCAAGGTCTGCTCACGCTTCATTCGTTCACGCACTTCTTTCTCCCACATTCGCACACAGTCAAACATATCTTGCCTAGCCTTTCGCTTAAACATCCATTGCTCCACATACTGAATCTTTCATAGATCAAATGACCCATGCATTGGCCAACGTAACTCAGAATCCTTACGGGTGTATTTGTTCCACAATGTGCTTTACATTATGGACGAAATACCATACTTAATATACATGTCCCTATTAGGCGTCCCCTCCTGGGGGGCTCTTTGTGCTTCGTCGATTCTCAGATTGGTACCACTACAAAAGCAACACATCCTCCGAAGTGTGCTGGAGACAGGCATGCCAAAAATATTGCAAAATATGCAGTATTATAATCAAAAGTAGCGCTTAAGGTACTCTTCATACGTTGCGCCGTTCAAATAATCTTAAATAGAGAAAAATCTCCTCATTACCTGCCTATATGTATTGCAACACATATAGTTAGATATAAACTTAGAACAAGGTTCAACATTTGGCCAATTCCATAAACAAATGCCACAGTAAGTGTTTCTAAACTACCTTACCAGTCAAAGGCGTCAAAACCTACAGCAAGGGCCGCAAAACGGCTCTAACCAATCAAATGGTGTCCAGGTTCCTACTGCAAAGTTCTCAAAGCGGTCACTGCACAGCAAATCAACAGAAGAAATCTCAGTCGAGGACCGGCGCCACCTGGATGGTCAGATCAGACAGAAAGGGAAAACGCAGTGGATGCCAAGACTCGGGTCTCCTCCGGCAGTGATCACGTCCAGAGCTAGATTCCAATCCTTCGTCTCGACCACTCCTTCGGGCATCCGAGTTGCCGATGAGCCCCACGTTGGAGGCACCAATTTGTGGTGGCAAGCCTCAGCCAGGCCTACCAGTGTAAGGGATTCGCCCTTCTCTACACAGAGTCCTTAGACCAATAGCAAGAAGTTGGCACAGAAACTGGAATAAAAAAACAGAGTTTATTAAACCTCATGAGGTAGAACTACATTCACACAACACCCTTTGGTAGAGTATGAGGTAGCACACTGACTAGAAGGAGCTTGGTCCTTTTATACCCACACAGGGGCTCAAATGAAGGCGGTACAAGGAACAGACTGCTGATTTCAAATACATATAAGGTCATACAGAGAGTGTGCTAGCAACAAGTGGGAGGGGCTGACAGTTAGCTAATTCTGGTGGACACATCTTGACAGTTTACAAGTTGGAGACAGCTGTATGCTCAACTGAGCATGTGCAAAACAGAGGAGACTTAATATATCTTGTCTCTAGGCAGATTTCAAGAGCAGTTCACAGGAAGGTTGAACAGAGCACATGGCAAACAAAATGCCCGACATAAATACAAAATGGATTCCGTAAAAAGGACAAGATAGTCTCTAAATACAAGATGTCTTCTGCTAATGCTTAACCTAATCATTGCTAAATTACAACAGACGTGCCTTAGCCCTGATGCTGCCCTCTGCCTAGAGCGAATCCTGATTCCCAAGAGGTTCTCTCTAGGTCCTGAATCCTTGGCTGGCATCAGAGTGTACATCTCCCTGCTTAACTGTAGGTGCCATAAGAACTGACGCAACACAATGCAACTCAGCACAGGACCTCACATCGCAGCCCTCACAGCTCCTGATCGGAACTGATGCCTCGCAACCCAACTCGATTTAATACCTAGAATCACAGCCCCACACAGCTCCTGATTGGAACCAATGCCAAGTGATGCAAAGCCTTACATCAAGGACATAAAATGCAATTCTCAGTGGGACTTACCTGGTCCCTGCATCCAGTCTTAAAGTGCCTACTGTCATTAATGATTGAGAAAGTCTGGTGTTAGCAGTAGTCGAGGCTAGTATAAAATTGAGACGGCAGCGGAAAGTGGATTCAAAAGTCGATAAGCCAGCTGAGGAAAAAATGTCTCATATCAAAATTAAATGTCTGAAGGATGGAGCTGCGGGTAGCACTGACATCTGTGTGAGCCAACACTGATGTTATCTTCATAGGAAGAAGAGGTGTCTCATTGTTAGGCTCTTTGGCATCATCTCTCTGATTAGTTTAGCCAACTGTGTAGGATCTTAATGATCTCAAAGATTTATATGCTGAATCAGTCTTTGCCTTCGCCCGCTGCCCTCAGTCCTGAGGGAGCATTGTGATGGCATGCGGATATACGCACCTTAATCTCTTAGTAAAATCATTGAATATATTTCCCCATTGATCATCTGGAACTTTGTTAGTCGATTTGAAAGGTTGTAAGGGAGCTAACATCAGAAATACATTTACAAATTTGTGAAGCCAATGTCACTCCGACATGAAGACTAGGAATCAAGTAATTTAATTATAAGGGTTTATTTAAGGATATTAATCCATCCAGTATATATGCAGAGTAAAAATAAATGAAAAATATATAGCAATACAGATTGAAGACTAAAACATGCCAGTAGGTTAAATCGTAGTAAAATGAGATTTAAAAAAAACGTAACAACCACAATGTAAAGAAACCCCAATGTTGCAATAAGGTGTTCTTTCAAGAAACTTCAGTTTTCTAATCTGAACATAGTTGAAACTAAATTTTCTAAACGGGATTCCTAGCCGGGAACATAGGTGTCCGCATAGAGTTGAACGTCTGTAGAAATTCAGGGAAATAAGAGAAGTGTTTAGCATTAAGCTTTGCACTCGGGGAAAGCCCAGCAAAGAGATCTGTTCCCTCTCAGAGTCTACGAAAGTCTGCCTAACTAACAGTGGAAACACCATTTAAATATAACCAGTAGCTTCAAAACCATCCCTATCTCTCTCCATCCTCCAAGAGCCAATCAAGTCACCATGTGTGAAGGGAGTCAACCTACTCCCTAATTTCCTATCTCCTTGGAATTTGATATGCAGCTGGTAGCCTTGGAGATCTCGAACTCCTGGCACACCATGAATAGAAGGCCTCCTCTCATCATCATTTCTCCGATTTCGTTGCCAACTTCTTTCCGCAGGCCTCACTATCAGTAGTCTAATACAAACAATAAGCCTTTCTCTAGCTAACGAGAAGCATGATAACGCAGCTGCAGAAGAAAGCATCAACACACTGGCAACATTAAAATAAACATCTTCGATCAATGCCTAATGTCAAGCTAAGCTCCCTTGAAAATCAAAATGGATGCCTGTTACAATATTATGTGTATATATAAAATAAAAAGCAAACATGAATATTAAATGTGAATATGAAAAACATGAATACAGCAGTCAGTTAATCAGCTAAAAATATGAGAGTAACAAAGGCCCCCTGATTAAGAAATAATATAATTCCTAGGACAGGGAAAAGGAACAGTTTGCAAATAACAGTCCTAGGCAATCATAACAATAATTAAGGATAAAGGTTGCAAAAAAAGGGTTTGGGGAAAAAAGGGGGGTGTAGGATAAGACAAGGGAGGACACTATATTAAAAACCTTGTTTTGTATTTTAATACATATTCATATTACACTCATAAATCATACAATTTAATGACACATCTTGTAATTATACAATCAAAGTAAAACCATTGTTGTACTAACAACAAATATACAGAAAATCAACTTAAAAACATGTAATTAAAACAGTGGCAATTGGTACAGTCGACGCGCGTTTCATTATATCAATTTATGTAGATTAGATTACAAACTAACAACATTTCATAAAATTCATTTGATTTACATGTAAAATACCTGGAACCACTGTAAATTGCCAACCTTACCCTATTTCAGTGCAAATAACAAGTGTCCAATAAACATTTGACACAACATTTAAATAAAATACAATATTAGAGCAGTCGCATTCCCTTTTCAAATATAGGAGACAAGGGAAATATTAATTATAAAGGAAAACAATTATTCCCAGTTTAATTATGCATGTTCTCACAACCTAGAGGAGAAACCGTTAACAATTTCTCAGGTAATGATCACATTACTAGTGAAGCCACATTCAGAATTGTCTTTGTAACATACAAGACATCTTACCACTGAAGACCAACTACAAATCCACAGTTAAACGTTAATCAGCTAAATACACTTATATATTAATCCTTAGCGTTGCAGTGGGTACACACTATGAATTTGTTTGTATGTAATACACATGTTAATGAAGTTAAGTACCAGGTTGATGTTAAATGATGCATATATATATTTTTTTGCAGAGTTTTATATAGCGCGAACGTGACCAGAATCGGGTATCAGAGAGCTCTACATAGCTCCAGCTGCATTACATGAGGGCACATTCATTTTTGTTAGGCACTGGGAGATTATGTGATTTGCCCAGAATCACAGGATGTTCAGCGTCATTGCCGAGACGCGAACCCAGTTCCCCAGATTCGAGGACAACCGCCTCAGCCGTTAGGCCAACTCCTCTCCCCTCTATATATATATATATATATATGAGCCTCATTCCCTTCTTATTTCCCTATTTCCTTTTTCTTCTTTTTCTTCCTTTTCCCCTTTCGCATTCTTTACCTTTTGATACTTATTGTGCCACTCTAATCCATTATACTAATTGATGATACTGTTTACCTTTCATTTTTGTATTACCAAATTTGTTTCTCCTAATAAAATTTTACTTGAACTTAAAATGTATTCTCGTTACATGTACATGGTGGAGCCTACATTATGCTATTCCGCCCCATCTCGCTTCTTCCATTCCCGGCCAAAGTCATCGAGAAAGCTGTCAACAACCAGCTCGCCGCCTTCCTCGAAGCCAACAAATCACTCGACCCCTCACAATCTGGCTTCCGAGCCAAACACAGCACTGAGACCGCCCTCATCGCAGCAACAGACGACATTCGAACTCTACTGGACAATGGAGACACAGTCGCCCTCATCCTCCTCGACCTCTCTGCAGCCTTCGACACAGTCTGCCACAGCACCCTTTTACAACGCCTCAGAAACATCGGAATCCAAGGAAAGGCACTGAAATGGATCACCTCGTTCCTCACCGGAAGAACCCAGAGAGTCCGCCTCCCACCATTCAAGTCCGAAGCCTCTGAAATCATCTGCGGCGTACCACAAGGATCTTCACTCAGCCCCACCCTCTTCAACGTATACATGAGCCCCCTCGCGGCCATCGCCCGCCAACACAACCTCAACATCATCTCTTACGCGGATGACACTCAACTGATCCTATCTCTCACCAAGGACCCCAGCACCGCCAAAACTAACCTACACGAAGGAATGAAAGAAGTCGCCGAATGGATGAAACAAAGCCGTCTGAAACTGAACTCAGACAAAACAGAAGTCCTCATCTTAGGTAAATCCCCCTCTGCATGGGACGACTCCTGGTGGCCGGAAGCCCTCGGAAATGCACCCATCCCGACAGACCACGCACGGAACCTTGGCGTCATCCTGGATTCTTCACTCTCTATGAACAGACAAGTCAGCGCTGTATCCTCTTCCTGCTTTAACATTCTTCGCATGCTCAGAAAAACTTTTCGCTGGATCCCCACCGAAACAAGGAAAACAGTCACCCATGCCCTGGTCACGAGCCGACTGGACTACGGAAACACCCTCTACGCAGGTACCACCGCTAAACTCCAGAAGAAACTACAACGAATCCAAAACGCCTCAGCCAGGCTCATATTAGACATCCCACGCAACGAACACATCTCTGGTCACCTCAAAGACCTCCACTGGCTACCCGTCAATAAGAGGATTACTTTCCGTCTGCTTACCCACGCACACAAATCACTCTACGACATCGGACCAGATTGCCTCAACTCTCGACTGTCCTTCTACACCCCCTCCCGCCAACTTCGCTCTTCCAGCCAAGCCCTCGCCACTGTACCTCGCATCAACAAGACCACCATGGGAGGCAGATCCTTTTCATACCTGGCTGCCAGAACATGGAACTCACTCCCCGCTTACCTTCGCCTCACCCAGAATCACCTAGCGTTCAGAAAACAGCTTAAAACGTGGATTTTTGACAAATAATCATCCTCCCCTTCCTAAGCGCCTTGAAACCCTCTGGGTATGTAGTGCGCTATATAAATTTTATGACTTGACTTGACTTGAATTGTACTTCAGGTGCATTATGATGTCAGAACATGCCTGTAATGATAAAATGGAAGAAACACACTGAAGTACGTCTGGTACATATAAAGAAAGAGCAAGGAAAGGACAACTTTTCAGAAAATCGTTGCCTGTTGAAGAATGCTTTTCTTAGGACGAGACGCCTCACTTCATCATAGGGTTCCCTCCTCACACCTGCACCGGGAGTATTCTTTCCAAACTCCCTGTCATTATTTCATTTTAAATCCTGTCCAGTGGAGGCACCAGAATAACATTGAGTTATTGTGTACTAGGAGACAGTTTTACCTTAATCAACCCCCCCCCATTTGTGTTAAAACGAGATAGCACTCTGCATCTCACTTAAACATCTTTGCTCCAGTGGCGTAACAAAACTTGAGGGGGCCCCCATGCTCCAGATCCATTCAAGCCTGCCGCCCAAGACAGTGCCAGAGGGGCCACCTGGAGCTCAGGGGGGAAACACACGTTACAACGCAACTTTTACAACACACTTCCATTACAACGCTACTTTTACAACGCAGGATCCATTACATCGCATGCCTTTACAACGCATGACATTACATAGCAGATGCTATTACAACGCATGCCATTACAATGTAAGTATAGCTAAGTAAATAATTTTATTTCATTTTTTATTTAACTTTATTTAATTAATATTAAAAATAAATAAATATATTAATTTATGTATTTTTATAAAATAAATTAAAAATATTAATTTAAGTAATTTTTAAAAATAAGTATGAGTATGGGTAAGTATATAATTTTATTTCATATTGTTTTTACTTTATTTAAATAATAATAAAAATAAATAAATATATTAATTTATGTATTTTTATAAAATAAATTAAATATATTAATTTAAGTAATTTTTAAAAATAAGTATGAGTATAGGAGTATATGTTTTGGGGTACTGAGGTATATGTTTTGGGGTGTTTGGGTATTTTTGGGGTTCAGGGCTAGGTTTGGGTTATGGGGTACAGGGGTATTTTTAGGGTTTAGGGCTAGGTTTGGGTTATGGGGTACAGGGGCATTTTTAGGGTTCAGGGCTAGGTTTGTGTTTTGGGGTACAGGGTTATTTTTAGGGTTCAGGGCTAGGTTTGGGTTATGGGGTACAGGGGTATTTTTAGGGTTCAGGGCTAGGTTTGGGTTATGGGGTACAGGTGTATTTTTAGGGTTCAGAGCTAGGTTTGGGTTTTGGGGTACAGGGGTATTTTTAGTGTTCAGGGCTAGGTTTGGGTTATGGGGTACAGGGGTATTTTTAGGGTTCAGGGCTATGTTTGGTTTTGGGGTACAGGGGTATTTTTAGGGTTCAGGGCTAGGTTTGGGTTTTGGGGTACAGGGGTATTTTTAGGGTTCAGGGCTAGGTTTGGGTTATGGGGTACAGGGGTATTTTTAGGGTTCAGGGCTAGGTTTAGGTTTTGGGGTACAGGGGTATTTTTAGGGTAAATAAATTACATTAATTAAATTAAATTAATTAAAATCAATTATTTACAATTTAAAAATAAATTTATTAAATTATTTAAATTAAATTAATTAAATTAATTAAATTAAATTAATTACAATTTAAAAAAAATATATACTTACCTATACTTACGTTGTAATGGCATGCGTTGTAATAGCATCTGCTATGTAATGACATGCATTGTAAAGGCATGCATTGTAATGGATCCTGCGTTGTAAAAATCGCGTTGTAATGGTATGAGATGTAAAAGTTCGCATTGTAACGCCATACATCCGTTCAGGGGGCACCCCTGCACCGCGGGGACTGCGGGGGCTATGGTTACGCCACTTACCCATAGAGGATCTGTAGCTGTATATGATAATCTGATAGGTCACACTTCAAATCAACCCAGCTTCCTCAGTAGAATGGCCATGTAACAGTAGAAGACACATCTTAAAGAAAGGTCCAGTCCTAAAACAGCAAAAAAACGCAGAATCCAGGATGCTTCTTTGAATGCCAACTTGTGACAGTACCTACAAGCTTTATCAGAATTTCACAAAAGGGTAAAGTTACTAGTTGATTCCCTGTCACAAAGCACACTATGCACCTGTAGTGTGTACAGATCATTGTTTTCAGGGTCAATTGATGTGATAAAAGAAAATGTTAGGAATTGCTTAGGTTGTTAAATCAAACATCAAAGGTGGAAAACTGCATTCCTGTTGACATGGAGTGACCTTACAAAAATGTATCGAAGGCCTGCGCCATCTTTAAACAAGCAGTATACGATGCCAGCTGTAGGAGCGCTAGAGGACTTAACCAGGCTCAGGGGCACAGCTATCATAGGTGGAGCCAGGCAGTGGAACTACTGCCCAGGGGAGTGAGGGGCCCACTGCACTGTACAATGGCTGCATTTGAATACTCAACCTGTAAGCAGGAGGATGGTTTTCCTTCCGTGCATAAGGACTGTGTGAACCCTTGCCACACACTGACCACCTGTGTCATTTATGCAGCAGCTTGAGTGAAATCTCCTGGCAGTTGCTTATCTATTTTCTTAATTGAGTCATTTCTTGGTATGCAGGACATTCAAAGATCCCAGACTCGGCAGCTGATGAACATCATAAGACCGATTAATTACACCCGTCTTTTAAAATGAAAGCAGGACAAAGAAATCCGAGGTGCATAACTATTAATTTTAAAAGCATTTAATTAGAGACATGTTTTGCAAACAAAAAACATAAAACAAGTGGTCCTACTGAGCGTGGTTGTTAGCACTTAATCTTCAAACTAACAAAAACCATTGTTGCCTGTCATGTGGTCTATCTGTCTGCATGCTTATTTCTGGTAACTGACACAATCCATTCATCAATAGAGCAGTGCTTAATTTGTAAAATATTAAGTGCAGGTGCTCAATTTCTTTTAGAAGGCCACACCCACTTTTCCAGCTTTGTCCACATCCTCCAGCGGCTTCACCCACTTTCTTTCTTGTTCCCAATCATACCCACAAGCCTCAACACATCATAGCCACATTCTCACATCTTGAGTTCCACAAGAAGCTGAAGACCTGGCTCTTCAAATAAGCACCTTGGGGACCTCCCACCTACACAGCTGCCCAAATGCATGGATACCCTTTTGGGTGAATAGTTTGATACACAAATCAATATATCATAACAAAATGTAACATATGGGAAGCCTATGACAACAAATTAAAAGTGAACTCAAATTAGAGAATGTGTGTAAATCTCAAAGTGCAGCTTTAGGAAAGGTCATTAGAGGACTTGAGGCAGCTCTGCAAACTAAAGACAATGTGCTTGTACAGTGCTGTTTAAAATATAGAAAGGGGTGAAGGAAGGAATACATTAACAAAGGCAGAAACAAATGCAGGCAGGGAGGGGAGTACTGGAGTGAAGACATATGAGTAACAAATGAAAGAAGGAGGAAATAAGAAAAGAATGTGAAAGGAAGAAATGAAGGAATAGAGGGAGAAAGGAAGTAAATGATGTAATATGGAAGAATAGAAAGAAGAAAGGAAAGGAGTAAGATAAGCATAAGGAAGAGTTGATGATAAGAAAGGAGGAAATTAACGAAGAAGAGGTGAAGGAGGGAGGAGGTAAAAAAGAAAGTAAGGAACGAATGGAGAAAGGGAGGAAGGATGGGGATTGATTGAGGGTGTAAGGAAGTAAGAATGGAATGAGGGTGTAAGGAAGCAGGAAGCAAGAAGCAAGAGGGGGAAGTAGGCATGGCTGGGGGTACAGAGGAAGAGAAAAAGGGAAAAGAAAAAGATGAGACGAAGGAAAGAAAGGAGGTCAGGGGAATAAATAACAGTGTGAAAGGTACTGGGTCAAGGAGGGACAGAGAGAATAATGACAGGGTAATATTGCAAAGAAATTGAAAAGCATCCCAGCTGTATCTCTTATGCACTGTGTGTTTTCTTCTTTTTTTTGGTTCTCTTGTGGGATGAGCTCTGTACAAGAAGATGATTGGGAGTTATCCAAATTTTTAACTATAAGTGTACAGTATCTATTTTATTTTTCTTGCACTTTTATGGCCCTAGTGGCTGAAATAAAGTTAATAAATAGAATGGAAATGGAATGGGATAGCAAAAGATTGAAATATATTTCTGTCCTTAACATACCATGTATGTTTGTAAAGCACATATTCACCAAAGGGAGCCAAGACACAAAATCTAAAATGTTGTTATCCAGCTCATATGTTTTACAAAAAGAGAAACCCACACTTCATAATATTTCAAAAAGTCTTATTCAAGTCGAAAGGATAAACTAAAACTAATATGTTTATCTCAGCAATTATTTGTGCCTTTTATTCGTATTTTTAGAATGAGAAATACTGTTTTTTTAGAAAGAGAAGACAATATTCTTCACATACATAACCACACAATCTTGTTGTCTTAATTATACAAAAACATATATACAAAAGAGTGAAACATACAGTTTTTACAGTTCATTACATGTTACAAAACATTACATTCAAAAATGAAAAAAGGAAAAAAGGTGAAAAGATGTCAAATTATTTCAAATAACATCATCAAAGTACCAAAGGATAAGTAAAATTCATTTCTAAATACTAAAGTGTCATCAATCAATGTGAATACTTAGTATAGAATAGATGTCAACAACGTTTTCAAGAGATAAGGCTTAATCCCCTTTATCAAGAGCGTTTTCAAAAAGTAGGATTTAATCCTTTTTGCCAACGCGTTTCAAGTATGGGTTCCTTGTCCCCAGACTCTCATCAGGGTCAAATCAATCCTTTTCCCAACCTTTATCCTAATAGTGAAAAAACAAATTGTACACACGTATTAAAACAGCTTCCCTCAACCTTCTCAGTCCATATGTTATCTACATGCTTAGCACAAAGGTGCCTTACCTCAAAGCTGTAGAGGTAAAGGTCACTCTTCAAGCTTGTGAATGAAGCTGTACACACTTCTAGAACAAAAATTATTGTGCATTTATTAGCTAAGATGGTTCTACATTCATATCTTTTAAAATATAAAAAGGGGGGCAGGACATTCATACCTGCGGCTGAGTGTCACAAAAAATCAGGTGTGTGAGCTATTTTTCACATCGATTTAAAACGGGACCAATCGTATTTTCAATTTTGTTTCTTTCTGTGAAAAGAGTAACCAAAGCATCATGTTATGGCTGTCTTTACATTTTGATTCATAGCCATTGTTCTCCGAAGAGAACCGCCGCACTACTCACCGTGAGCTTCCTCACGTTAGTCGTGGTGTCTCGCACCAGCCTTGACTCGTGGTAACCATTCACTACTTGCTGCGAATCTGCAACATGAAAGGACCCGTTAGGGCCGCTGTGCCGGTAGCAAGGAATACGAGCGTTTGAAACCAACCCAGGGATCCACGCTTACCTCTCTCTTTCGTTAGCATTCCTCTCAGTGCACTCCTTGTTCTGATTCACCAGTCTTGGTCAAACAGGCAGCCGCTTGTTAGTTTCTTTAAACTTTCTTGGCCAATCCAATGTAAGCATTGTGGTGAAACCACGGAAGTGCATTCTGGGGATTGTAGTGAATTGAACGACTCATATTGAATTCTTATTAGAGTCTGTTCAATTCGCTCATGGAATTGAGTCCTTTGTTAATGCTGTCAAATCTCATTATTAGGTACGCTTCCTTGCGCAACAGAGCCTGCTCCACATTTGGTGATCTATGTTTTGGATCAATGCTCGACAAAACAGTCCAAGTGAATTCAGTCTCTTTGTGATTCAAAGCCACAAAATGGTCAACCATTGGTGCATTTGGTACTCTTTTCTTTAGTCTCGATCGATGCTGTGAAATTCGAATGTTCACCTGTTGGCATGTTTTGCCGATGTATATTTTATTGCAAGCACACATTACTGCATAAATGACGTTCTTGCTTTTGCAATTCGTATGCATATTGTGCCTCCATTTAATGCCATTATGACTGAATTCATTTCCTTCTATAGCACTGCTGCAGGCGACACACATACCACATTTGTGGTGTCCAATGATGGGTTTAAGATTCCACTTTGATATAAGGTCACTCTTGGTTTTTGGAACATAGCTATCTGCCCGAATGATTTGTTGGCCGATACTGGGATTTTTTCTCATAGCGAAAATTGGTCTTTCCAAAGGGTATTCAAGTCCCTCTAGCAAGTGCCAGTTTCGCAAGATAATTTGCCTGAATTTGTTAGTATGAGCCCCATAGGTGGTGACACAGACCAGTTTGTTTAGTTCCCTTTTCGGTTTAATTTTTAGAAGCTCCTCCCTAGGAGTGTATCTCGCTCTTTTTTTTGAGTGCTTCAACAGTTTTTTGGGGTAACCCCTCATATCCATTTCATCACAAAATGAAGCTGCATGTGTGTCAAAATCAGTAATTTCAGAGCAATTTCTTCTTATCCTCAGCAGCTGGCCGTAAGGAAGATTTTGTTTCAGACACTGGGGATGCGCACTATTATAATGTAAAATAGTGTTTTTGTCCATCTCTTTTTTGAATAGAAAGGTTGTAAACCTATCTCCTTCGATGCCAACTTCCACATCTAAGAAAGTCATTCTCTTTTTGCTTGAATCAATTGAGAATTTAATGTCTGGATGTCTTACATTCAACCAGCCAAAAGAATTATTGAGTTCCACCTGGCTCCCCTGCCACAGGAGCCAGATGTCATCGATGTAACGTGCCCACTGTTTTATGTTATCACTGTATGGGTTGTTCCTATAGATGAATCTTTCCTCGTACTGGGCCATGTACAACACCGCCATTTCTGGCGCGTAAGGACAACCCATGGCCTTGCTTTTGATCTGAATAAAAAACTCATTTTCAAATTTAAAGTAATTGCTCCTCAAGGAGATTTCTGCCAATGATATGATGAAAGCAGTGGGGACCCTATGGGGTCTCTCCCGTCGCTCTAGATAAAATTCCATGACTTCTAGGGCTTCATCCTGTGGGATCTGTGTGTATAACGAGTTGACATCCATTGTGGCCATCACTTGAGTTTCCACGTCAACTGTCATCACTTGTAGCTTATTGATAAACTCAATCGTGTCTCTTAGGTATGACTTTACCTGTGGTAAGAATGGTTTCAGAAAGAAATCAATATATTTGGAAACAGGTTCCAATGCTGAATCGCATCCGGAGACAATTGGTCTTCCGGGGGGTGTCTGATGATTTTTGTGAATTTTTGGCAAAAAGTATAGAACAGGCGTTCTTGGTGATTTTTTGTTTAAAAATTCAAACTCTTTAGGGCCCAGGAATCCTCCTTCCAATCCTTCTTTGGTGATTTTAGCGATCTTATTTTGAATTTCAAAAACCGGGTCTTCCTTTACAGGTCTATACCATTCCCTGTTGTCTACATGTGCCCTGCCTTCTGATAGATACATAGGTCGAGGCCAAATTACCACTGCACCACCCTTGTCTGCCTGCTTGATTATGATTGAAGTATCCGCTTTGAGATCCTGGATGGCCGTCAATTGGCTCTTACTGATATTATGGTGAATGAAGCTTTTACTCTTTTCCAATTTTGTCAGTGACGAAAGCACTGCCTGTTCGAAGGCGTAAATTTGTTTTGGTATACTTGTTGTTGGCAAAAATTTGGATTTGACCCGTAGTCCAGTGGTTTCACTGCTTAGAGTGGGTTCAGCACCGCCGAAGAAGGTTTTTAACCTAATTTTTCGGCAAAAGTCAATTGCCTCCAACTTTAGTTTGGTGAAGTCAGTTCTTCTACTGGGGACAAATTTTAAACCCAAACTTAAAATCATTTTTTCATCTGTAGTTAATGTTTTGTCTGAAAGATTTACAATTGTAGAGGTATCTATTTTTTGTAGTATCTGTTTCTCGTGTGCATCTCCCATGGCTGTTTGAAACGGACCGATTGCGGACCGCCCTTCCCTAAAAAAGGCTGATTGAAACCCTTTTTATTCTGCCCACCCTGTCTTCACTCGGGTGAGGACCCCGACGACGAGGTAGAAGAAAAGGTAGTGAACCTTGTTTTTGATCTTCCCTGGTAAGAATTTAAGGCCCTTCTTGACTCGGCCGTTGTGTAGTAGTCCTCTTTTAAGAACGGATACACTTGGCCTAGTTTGAATGACTTCGAATCCCTTTCGAATTGAGAAGTTTTAGTGTTGATGGTGATATCTTTAAAGGTTTGTATTTCCTTTTCAATCTTCTCTAATAGGGTTTTGGCCTCAGTCTCTGTCTTATTATCAGCAATGGCCTTTATTAAATCCGCAATCTCTTGTTCTTCCTGACTGCATAAGCGTTGGGCCGTCTCTATTGTATGAACCATAAGGTCTCTGCTACATTTTGTGTTAATGTAGCTGAAACCTTTTTTATATTCAGTGTCTTCGACAAAAATCACAGGGATGTTCTTAACTTGTAGACCCCACGGTATGGTGCCAGACTGGAGGTGCTGCAGAAGGAAATACCCATGTAATTCAGTTCTTATGTGTTTCTTTTGAAGGGGAGTTAATTTGTCTGCCTCATTTTGGTGTTTTGCTGTAGTGCTAAGTGAAAGACCTGAGAAGGGATTAGAAGCAATGAGGTTCTTAATGTGGCTTTCTGTGAAGGACAACGTCTCGTTCTCTGACATACTTTGACAGGAGAGGCTTCTCCTGACACTGAATAAATCTACTGATCAAAAAACAGGACCGTAAAGGTCTCAGTCCAAACCCACTCGGGTAACAACCCGCTCTAAACTTTGCAAAACTGAGGAGTGTGGCCCTATGGACAGAAGTGGGGTAGGGCCCAATATATGTTTTACAAAAAGAGAAACCCACACTTCATAATATTTCAAAAAGTCTTATTCAAGTCGAAAGGATAAACAAAAACTAATATGTTTATCTCGGCAATTATTTGCGCCTTTTATTCGAATTTTTAGAATGAGAAATACTGTTTTTTTAGAAAGAGAAGACAATATTCTTCACATACATAACCACACAATCTTGTTGTCTTAATTATACAAAAACATATATACAAAAGAGTGAAACATACAGTTTTTACAGTTCATTACATGTTACAAAACATTACATTCAAAAATGAAAAAAGGAAAAAAGGTGAAAAGATGTCAAATTATTTCAAATGACATCATCAAAGTACCAAAGGATAAGTAAAATTAATTTCTAAATACTAAAGTGTCATCAATCAATGTGGATACTTAGTATAGAATAGATGTCAACAACGTTTTCAAGAGATAAGGCTTAATCCCCTTTATCAAGAGCGTTTTCAAAAAGTAGGATTTAATCCTTTTTGCCGACGCGTTTCGAGTATGGGTTCCTTGTCCCCAGACTCTCATCAGGGCCAAATCAATCCTTTTCCCAACCTTTATCCTAATAGTGAAAAAACAAATTGTACACACTTATTAAAACAGATTCCCTCAACCTTCTCAGTCCATATGTTATCTACATGCTTAGCACAAAGGTGCCTTACCTCAAAGCTGTAGAGGTAAAGGTCACTCTTCAAGCTTGTGAATGAAGCTGTGTGCACACTTCTAGAACAAAAATTATTGTGCATTTATTAGCTAAGATGGTTCTACATTAATTTCTTTCAAAATATAAAAAGGGGGGCAGGACATTCATACCTGCGGCTGAGTGTCACAAAAAATCAGGTGTGTGAGCTATTTTTCACATCGATTTAAAACGGGACCAATCGTATTTTCAATTTCGTTTCTTTCTGTGAAAAGAGTAACCAAAGCATCATGTTATGGCTGTCTTTACATTTTGATTCATAGCCATTGTTCTCCGAAGAGAACCGCCGCACTACTCACCGTGAGCTTCCTCACGTTAGTCGTGGTGTCTCGCACCAGCCTTGACTCGTGGTAATCATTCACTACTTGCTGCGAATCTGCAACATGAAAGGACCCGTTAGGGCCGCTGTGCCGGTAGCAAGGAATACGAGCGTTTGAAACCAACCCAGGGATCCACGCTTACCTCTCTCTTTCGTTAGCATTCCTCTCAGTGCACTCCTTGTTCTGATTCACCAGTCTTGGTCAAACAGGCAGCCGCCTGTTACTTTCTTTAAACTTTCTTGGCCAATCGAATGTAAGCATTGTGGTGAAACCACGGAAGTGCATTCTGGGGATTGTAGTGAATTGAACGACTCATATTGAATTCTTATTAGAGTCTGTTCAATTCGCTCATGGAATTGAGCCCTTTGTTAATGCTGTCAAATCTCATTATTAGGTACGCTTCCTTGAGCAACAGAGCCTGCTCCACATTTGGTGATCTATGTTTTGGATCAATGCTCGACAAAACAGTCCAAGTGAATTCAGTCTCTTTGTGATTCAAAGCCACAAAATGGTCAACCATTGGTGCATTTGGTACTCTTTTCTTTAGTCTCGATCGATGCTGTGAAATTCAAATGTTCACCTGTTGGCATGTTTTGCCAATGCATATTTTATTGCAAGCACACATTACTGCATAAATGACGTTCTTGCTTTTGCAATTCGTATGCATATCGTGCCTCCATTTAATGCCATTATGACTGAATTCATTTCCTTCTATAGCACTGCTGCAGGCGACACACATACCGCATTTGTGGTGTCCAATGATGGGTTTAAGATTCCACTTTGATATAAGGTCACTCTTGGTTTTTGGAACATAGCTATCTGCCCGAATGATTTGTTGGCCGATACTGGGATTTTTTCTCATAGCGAAAATTGGTCTTTCCAAAGGGTATTCAAGTCCCTCTAGCAAGTGCCAGTTTCGCAAGATAATTTGCCTGAATTTGTTAGTATGAGCCCTATAGGTGGTGACACAGACCAGTTTGTTTAGTTCCCTTTTCGGTTTAATTTTCTAGAAGCTCCTCCCTAGGAGTGTATCTCGCTCTTTTTTTTGAGTGCTTCAACAGTTTTTTGGGGTAACCCCTCATATCCATTTCATCACAAAATGAAGCTGCATATGTGTAAAAATCTGTTATTTCAGAGCAATTTCTTCTTATCCTCAGCAGCTGGCCGTAAGGAAGATTTTGTTTCAGACACTGGGGATGCGCACTATTATAATGTAAAATATTCAAAAAAGAGACGGACAAAAACACTATTTTACATTATAATAGTGGCATCCCCAGTGTCTCAAACAAAATCTTCCTTACGCCACCAAAAGTGATTGTTGAACCAAACTCCAGGAGCGCTAAAGCCAGCGCTGCCAACATGTTCACTTAGAAACTCATTAATTCAACCACTGACATTGACTTGAGTATTGAAGAATACATCTCAAATTAACTCCATGTGAAGATAGAAACAATTTCATATCTTTAAATGATGGCTTCCTTTTACAATTTGTCCACTTCAGGCTTCTTTGCACAGGTCTGCCTGTAGTGTATCCTAAACATTCTACATGTTAACAAGTGTGCACCGAATCATTTGCACAACATGAATGACTCTACAGTCCTCTAGAGGCCACAGTGGTGGAAGAACGAAAAAGTCATATATGACTCTTTCAATTTAGCTCCTAAATGATAATTCATTTTTTTAAAAACAATTAACCCTTTCCATCTCATCATAAACCAATTACATACAGTGAAGTAGTGGGTCAGGGCTGGCATTTTACCATAAGTAGATTTAACAAAGGAGATGGACAATGGTTTCCGCAGCATACTATTGCTCATTTTGCTCTAATCAACAGGCATGTATGTTTGGATCAATCAGTTTAAGCTGTTGTGTTCATTTATCTAGTAATTGAATTTAGTGGAAATTAAATGAAAGGAGACACTTGCAGAGACAATGAGGTAAGCATGTGAAATTCAAACACACAAATACATTCCTGCTATTAACTAACCTGTTTCAGACCACTAACGACCGCATTTTAAATCAAAACGCACGTACACTTGTGATTCTGGATGATGGGTATAATTTTTAAAAGCTTTCTTGGGTTAGGGTTCTCATTAGCCAGTCTTTTGAATTTGGTAAAGTCAAAAGCAACTTTTAGATTAGAAATGGCCTTCTTTTCAGATATCTGCTATTTCTTTCATCTATTGCTTCTAACAAATGTGGACTTTTTGTATCCTGCAGCTGAGCCAGTGCGAACTACCTGTCGCAAAGAAAAGAAAACAATACTAAAATACACAAAGTCCTCATTTTCAATCAAACATAGTACCAACACTTCTCATCTCTGGAGCAATCCATATAATGGGAGAGTGCCACCACATCTCATTAACAAAGATGTACTCTTAGACAGTGAGTACCTGCACTTCCACATTTCTATCTAAAGTACTGGTGGTACCGGTTGTAAAAGGAAAGCATGGTGAGATGGAAGATGTGCGACAAGAAACACTTTCATGGGGGGACAGCACTGACATTGAGTTTGAGGCATACTCACTAAGTGACCCCTGTCACTGGGGCATAACCCTAAAGCCCACAGCTAAGGTTCAACATTGTATGCATTATTTAGTTATGTTTTTCCACAGAAGTTCCCCTATTTGGCATTTCCCTTCCTCGCCCAGAGTCCACCACAGGGTCTAAGTGTCCCCCGACAGAGGCCTACACTGCTGTTGGTGGAGTGGGACATCCAAAGACAGAGTATCCTCATTTGAGCGCAAGGGCCCTCCCAGTGCCAAAAATGATTTGCTCCACTTCCACTTACGACTTACCTGATTATTCAGAGGTCATGTGCTAGTGACATTGTGTTGCATCACGTTGTGCTGTGACAGGTTCAGCATGCCCTTCTATGCCTGCTGCCCACAGCTGCTCCCTGTAATGCTGCCACGGCCTGTGCCACGCAATTAGAGTGCTGGCAGTTTCTAAGTGCAGAGCAGCACGTGCACACCGTGGTTAGTGGTGGGTCATGAGCACTTTGAATGCAGAATTACAGACAGTTCCTGGTGAGTGCAATAAAAATGCATGCTACTGAAGAACCAGGCTTTTAGAACTCAGCGGCGCCAGGGGCACGCCCAAAGTCTTCGGATTCACCTGTCTTGGTATACAGAGACACGGAAAACTTCTGGGTGGCGTCAAAGACCAAGTTTATTAGCTGCAGCCAGTACCAGTGATCCTAGAAACACAGCATGGAGTATTTCAGGAGACTGCTCAAATTTGTAGAGCAAGTCATCTCCTTTTATACACAAAATTCACATTTAGAACATACACCCACTGCGCAAAAATCTAACCAATGGGGTACATTCTCAAACAAAGTATCACATGACGAAAAGCTCAGTTTGCAGTGTCCCAACCCAAAGTTAATCATTGGGAATGTCCCAAATTCAATCTCTACAAGCCAGACAAACCCATAATTGAAAAGCACAATGCATGTAATAAAGGAGCATAGAAAAGGAAACAATGACAGATAATGAGTAGGATAAGGCATGTGTAGAGAACCTAAAAGTTAACGATGTCCTGAACATTGATTGGCAATCTCAGACAACGTTCAAACCAAGGAAATTGACTCGGCTGGGTCAGTTTCAGGTGAAGGAGTCAGATCCTTGCAATTCACCTCGAAGTCAAGAAAGACTCTGTTAATGTATACCAATACATGAAGGCCAGGCCGCTTTGTTCGTTTGACCATATTCGTCGGCCTGCGTGATGGCAATACAAAATGGAGATTTAAACAAAATGGAACCCATGTTCGAGACGAAATCTCCAAATACGTAATGAACTCGCTAGTGAACGTGACAAATTCACTCCATATTAGCCCAACTCACTAAATGCGGTCCGACATCACCAAAATTGTGACGGAACCATAACCTTATGAAACAAGGTCCGTTTTCACAGAACGACAGACCCTCGTTTTGCCATTACGTAGGCAATAACCTAAACTCACGCTAATCTGAATCTAGGTCTATATCAATCTTCATCAGACCATCAAGGTGTTGCTGGAGCATCATCGTATTACTTTCTACTTCTCTCGAGACAGGTCTCCGCACACACGTAGTAGCACAAAGACTACAAACGGCGGGAGCACACTGGATACAAAGACAAAAAGAGAAGAGAATAGCTAAAACCATACCAAGGAAAAGCAGAACTTTCCATCCCCATTTGGACAGCAGTCCCCAAAACCATCCAATCAATGACCAGTCTCCTTCGTTTACATGAATAGACTCAGAAACCTTATGCAATCTAGAAATGGCTTGGTATACTGTTGGGGCATTATCTGGTATGTAAACACAGCAACTAGATTGGATCAATTTGCATACCTCTCCTCGATCTGCAAGTATGACATCTAACGCAATATGGTTCTGCAATGTCATAACCCGATCAGCTTGAAGCTCCGCTGTAATATTACTGAGAGCACCTGCAGTTTCATTTATGGTGGCCTCAACCACTCTCGTAAGCTGTCGTATATGTCTGCTATTGGCCATAGGACCCCAAAAGGGTAGGAAACCCTTGAAAAAATCTCCTACTTCCTGTGCTGCGGTATCTTCCTGATTGAAGACACCTCTAACATATCTTGTTCTGTGATAATCCATAGTAGCCGTGTATGTAGGGGGAAGCAAAAACGCCACATAACATGTGCCTGAAAAATCAGGCGGCAACCATGTGTAGGCTCTGTCATGACAAACAAAATATGTGCCTTTAGCTGGCATGAACGGAGGAGAAGTCTGGGATGAATAAACACAGGTTTGAGCACACACACTCTTACCTAGCTGAGCTCTCGGATTTCGACCACTACCTTGTAAACAAAAGTGGCCTCGATGGGGTACGATCCAAATCGGGGGAGACCTTTTTTCGTCTCTCTTTCTCTGTCAAACTAGAGCTATATCCAGTGACATTCCAACCAATATAAGCTTGCGCCTCATCCTTAGGGATAGCATTGTATGCATCAATATCTCGCATCATATCTACTATTCCCTTTATCAGGGCACTATTGCTCAGGTTGTCTCTCATGGAACGCAAGGGATATACCTCATTCGCATAGATGAACATAGTCTGCAAAGCCCGTACAGACCCATTGGAAGAAAAAGGAAAAACCAGATATGGCATACCTCTATCTGTCGTATGAGGCATAAGACCACATACCCAGCAATTTGTAGTATTAACTGCCAACTGATGCTGATGCAACAGCTGTATAAATGAGTTGTTAACGAATTCCGATCATCTTGTCTGTTCATGTTCAGGCAACGTATAGAATTGGTGCAATGAAACAGTAGTAGAAGAAAACATAGGTTGGGTAGTGGGTGCAGAAATCAATGGTGTAGCATATAAAATCCAACCAACACAAGCCAATGTGATACTTAAAAACACAAAAGAACATAATATAATAAAACATTTGTTACAGACCAATGTACACAATTTCATCTCAAAATTAATTTTCTCATCAACTCTATCAGTTACAAAAGACTCCATCCTCTAACGTGCTGCTCACGGCAATTTTCCCTCTTCACTTAAGTGTGCGTCCAGGCGTCCTAGACGTTCCTAGAACCGCAGAGCTTTTGTCAATACACGGGTCACCCCTCAAGAACCTATACCATGACCCTGCAGCTGAACCCGGATGGTGGTTCGAAAAAGAAAAAGAGAAAAAAAGTGTCTTGTCTGAAAGAGTATAATGCACCAAAAAATATGTGATCTTTATTTGTCCAATCTAGTCCGTAAATTATAACGTTCTTTACCAGACACAGTCTGATCCTGAAAAAGTGTCTCTGGATTTGTAGTATCGAGTCTCAACGGAGGAGGCACAGCTTCTTGTAAAACTTCGCCATCCGCATGTTCCGACTGAGTCCATTTCAAATGCGCATCACTAAAGGGGACAAACTCCACAACTCTCTCGCTTTCTGAATCGGCAACACCATCAGCAATCCATCCGTAATATGGTAAAGGAAGTGGAAGTTTCCTACAATGGGTTGCATGCACCCAGTTTTTCTTGCCGAAGACTTTAACAGCTGTCCGAGTCGTTAGAAGAATCTGGTAAGGACCAATCCATCTCGGCTCGAGGTTCTTCGTCCTTTGAAAATTCCGCACCAGCACCCAGTTCCCAGGTTGAATTGAGTGACCTGCATCCACAGAAGCTGAAGGTAAAGTATTGTGCACCTGTTGGTGAATAACATGCAATTTAGCAGTCAAATCATGTAAATAGTCAACCAACATAGGGTACTCGATATCGCTATTCTTGTTTGGCCTCGGCACACCCCAAACATTCGCCAGGCGGCCAAAGACAATCTCGTATGGACTAAGTCCCACACGAAAATGTACTGTCGTTCTTGTGGACAAAAGTGCCAATGGCAAAGCATCGGGCAATGCTAGGCCAGAGCTCGCTTGTATCTTAGCCAATTTAAGCTTAAGGGTGCCATTGTAGCATTCAACCAAACCAGCTGACTGGGGGTGATTCGCAGCATGAAATTTCTGCCTTATTCCCAAACCTGCACACACTTTCTTCATAATCTGACCCACAAATTCACTTCCGTTGTCACTCCATATCATTCTCGGCAATCCAAACCTAGGGAAAAACTCCTTCAACAAAACCTTGGCTGTAGATAAGGCAGTATTATCCTTGAGAGGGTAAGCCTCTATCCATCTTGAAAAGGCGCAAACAACCACAAGGACGTACTTTAGGTTGTTGCATCTCTCCATATGAATAAAGTCCAACTGTAGAACCTCAAACGGGATACGTCGGAGGAGCAAAATGACCTGCTGGAGTTGGAGTTCCCTTACCAGGATTATGCATCAAACAAACCATACAATTTTTCACCAGATTCTCAGCACATTTAGGAATTCCAGAATTCTGCCATACTGGAGCCAACAACTTACATATCCCTTTCGAACTGATGTGAGCCATTCCATGTGCCATCGTAACCACTGGAAGCACATACGCATCAGGCAACAACCATCGCTGGTGTTCTGCCAACTCAATCCAACAACCAGTTGAATCCAACATTACCGTAGTCTCTCTCCACACAGTCAATTCTTTCTCAGTGGCTTCAGCCTGAATCGATTTCACATTCTCTATTGTGTCTTCACACATTCCTCCTTCCGGAACCCATCTAGCAGGGCCTGCAACATACATTTGACTCGTCACGTTCTTCGCCGTTTCTCTCGCTACTTCATCCGCAAACGCATTACCACAACCAACATCATCCGTAACCTTCTTATGTGCACTGCATTTCACAATCGCAACTTGTGTCGGAAAAGTAAGTGACTCATAGTCACCTCAGGGCTACATAACATTCCCCCGCCCCACATACCCAAACCCGCAAAGGAAACACAGACAATTAGAAGTTTGGGTAAAAACTTGCTGCAGGATTTATTTACATACAACATATGTAAAGATGGTGGGTTAGCTTACGGGCGATCCAGGACAGGCCGCATTCTCGCCACCTGTCCGCCTGTTTGAGCCAAACAGCACAGTGGCGAACCACCCAACTGCTGTATAATAGAATTAATTACTGACACACCCATTTGCTGGGCGTGACTAGGCAAACCCCCGGCTGCACAGGCCCACAACCGCCCGAAGGACTACTGGGGCGCCGACACGGATTCCTGCACCTCCCATGAGGTTACAGGTTAGGCTCTGGCACCCCTATGTGCCCGCTGAAGTACATCATTTGCACCTCTCTTCTTCCGGATCGCCCCGTAACTCCGCCACAGCCTGTGCGGTGGTCACCGCTGCCGCACAGGCCCCCCACCATTGTTACCTATTCTACCTGCAACCTCTGCTCATGAGTGCTTCTTTTAAGTCCAGCAGAAAGAGGTCTAAGCCAACAGGCGTGAGGTGAACACCATCTTCCTCGAAGTACCCCTTGACCTTTTCCTGAATCAAGTCATGTTTATTGAAACCCAGCCCTCTGCGCTGCGTAAACTTTTTCATGGCCGCATTTATGCGCCTCCTTGCTCTCTCGATTGCCTCGCTGGACTTAGCGCCCCGCCAGTGTCTCCTAGGCACTATTTCAGACCACCAGACCTCGCATTCGCGTAACATGCTGCCAATGATACCCAGGTCTGTTTTCATATTGAGAAGTAGAGCGGATTTCCCCACGGAGGTAATGTTATTGCCACCCAAGTGGATTATTAAATGATGGGGAGGAAGTCCACCCCGGGCAAGGACCTCCCGCAGACGAAAGAGTAGGCTATGCCAGCGCATGCCCGGGAATCCCCACCACACGCACTCTATCTCTGAAAAGGTACCAGTCCACTGCCTGATGGCAGCCCATCGTGCCAATCTGCTGACCATAGAGTGCTCCACGACCCACACGCGAGCACCTGTCAAAGAAAGACGCGATATGTTCAAGGGTGTTTATTCAAAACTCACATGTTATACAAATATACGAAGCACAGCAAACAAAATCAACACAAAACTGAAATGGGATCAAGGCCTAACATAACGCCTATAACAAGCAGATTCCCAACGCCCAACCGACTGTACCTGCCCTGGAGACATCCCAGCGCGAAAGGCCGATGTGGCCGCCCCAATGCGGAAGGAGTGACTAGAGAACTTCTTCCCTTGAACCAACAAGCCAGCCCTATCAAGGCAAGCCAACATGATCTTGTCCATTTGGTATTTCGTTAAGGGGCAGAAATCGGCATGCACTAGGAGGTAACCAGGCCCCGTCGGGCGCAATGCTAGGAAGGCTCGCAGCACTGCCACGGGGCAGCAACGAAAATCCCCAAGGGGGGAGAGTCTAATAAGAGACCCTTTACCAGACTGGTCTGTCTTGGAACTTCTCAGCTTAATAGACCACCCACCCTCGAAATTAATATCCTCCACACCCAGGGCATCCATAGAGGTATCTGACTTAGAACGAGCCACCAGCTCACTACTCCTAAACGCACCAAAGAAAGCTAGAACAAAGGCAGCAGAGAAAAGGGCCGCCTCGTACCCGGAGTGCACAACTGCCTGCAACACCTGCAACATGGCCTGGAGAGAAGGGAAATCAATGGGGGACCTGTCATCCGGGGCCCTAGGATCCTCCCGCGCCCAACCCTTCAAGGCAGCCCTAATCACAAAAGAAGAGGTGGGATCCTGCCCTCCACCCAATCTAGCCTCATGACCAATGGCCGCTGCGATCTCTTCTGCTTCTTAGCCCATACTATAAAGGCATGAACTCTCTTCTCTATTGGCAACGTTTGCAAACCCAGGTCAGAGATAACTTTAGTGAATGTAGCACGATGGCTCGAGTAGCGCTTACGTGTACTCAACGCTAATGATTTTTCTCCTAGTTCCCTCATGTGCTGCTCCACTCCAAGATGTGCCAAAGCCTTGGCGCAAAGGGGGTCATCACCTCTCTCGCCTGGGGGCAAGCTGCCCGGAAACGATCCAGCTGCAAACGAGAGAGAGCGTCAGCTGCGACATTGGTGACCCCTACAATGTGTCTGGCTCGAAATTCGACATTGCAAAACAGGCACCTGCTAGCTAGTTCCCGGAGTAGAGACAGCACCAAAGGGCAGCAGGCGGACAACCCATTGATCGCCTGCACCACTGCCATGTTATCTGACCAGAACAAGACCTTTCTGTGGGACAGGACCTCAGGCCACAGGTGTAAGGAAATGACAATGGGGAAGAGTTCCAGGACAGCAATGTTAGAAGTAATGCCCCGCTTGCGCCATGAATTGGGCCAGCCCTGCGCGCACCACTGCTCCCCCAGAATGGCCCCAAAGCCCTCGCGGCCCGAGGCGTCCGTGTACATGTTTAACTCAGGACTCTCCACCCACGGGGACCTCCACCTCACGGTCCCATTAAAATCTGCCAAGAAAACATCCCACATCTGCAGATCCTTCTTGAGACCGGAGGTCAACCTGACAAAATGGTACTGTTTGTTAATCTTAGCAGTGGCTTTGGCTAGGCGCCTTGCAAAGACGCGCCCCACAGGAATCACTCTCGCAGCAAAATTTAGTTTACCTAGTAGGCTCTGAATGACCCCCAGAGGTGCTTTGTCTCTGCCTAGCAAAGCTTGAATGTCACCCCTCAAGGCCACCACCTTTTCTGCTGGGAGACGAGACACTCCCTGGACCGTGTCAAGCTCAATCCCCAGGAAAGTCAGCACCTGAGCAGGGCCTTCGGTCTTACCTGGCGCCAATGGCACCCCCAAGCGACAAGCCAGCTCAACAAAACAGTCCAGGCCCTCTTGGCACTCCTGCGTGCCCTCCCTCCCAATGAAAAGAAAATCATCTAGGTAGTGAGACACCGCTGCTACTTTATATTCCTCTGTGAGGGCCCACTGAAGGAAGGTGCTGAACGCTTCAAAGAAGGCACACGAGACAGCGCAACCCATGGGCATACACTTGTCGAAGTAGTATCCCCCTTTCCATTTGAAGCCCAAGAGATGCTGGCTGTCAGGATGGACCGGTAACAAGCGGAACGCTGCCTCTATATCTGCCTTAGCCAGCCAGGCCCCTTCTCCTGCCCTCCTCACTAAATCTATGGCCATGTCAAGAGAACAGTAGGAGACAGAACAGGCCTCTTCAGGCAGCCAGGAATTGACAGAGTTCCCCTCTGGGAAGGACAAGTTGTGTATCAACCTGAAAGCCCCAGGTTCTTTTTTAGGGACAACACCCAAAGGGGACACGACAAAGTCCGGGAGGGGGGGGGACAGGAAAGGCCCAGCCACCCTCCCCAAAACTACCTCCTTGATGATCTTTTTGTCGACAACCTCCGGGAGCTCCCTCGCCGATTTTTGGTTTTCAGCATCTCTGCTGACTCTAGGACCCTGGTAGGGGATCTGGAAGCCCTCGAGGAAACCATGCGACAGGGCATCCCTATCTTTCACATTGGGGTATTTATGAAGGAGGGCAAGCAGCCTAGGTAAAATTATTGGAGATGGGCCTTTGGACCTAAGATGGGGAGGGTCCCTGACAGGCAACACAGGTGGGCAAAGGGGAGGGGGGGGGAAGTCTGGCTGCTGGGGCACCTCAGCACCGGGGAAGGGGGGTGGGATGTCCCTGGAGATACTACTTGTCTTTGCTGGCAGCGTTGGGGGCGGGGGATCTCTTCTCACAGGACGACTCGGGGTGGGAACCACCGCACCTGCTGCAAACATGGGAGAACTTACAGGCTTTCCCCCAGGTGCAGTTCCCCGCATTGAACATCCTGCATGAGGGAGGAACATACTTCTTGGCGTACTGTTTGTTATAACTGCCCCCCCCCTCGCCCCCCTCGAAAGGACTGACGAAAATTACTCTTCTTCTGCGAGAACTGCTTATCATTATCCGTCTTCCTAACCTGGACCACACTGTTGCCACCACTCTCTACTTTACCTTTGCCCATATGGACCATCCACAGTCTGACCTCAACCTGGTCCCATTCCAGCTCAGGGCAGTCAGACATCTTTTTACAGAACTCGCAGTCATACAAGTACCACCCCATCCCTGATGTTGCTTCCGCTTCATTAATTATGACGCTATTGTATTGGAAAAGACCCTGTGCCTGTTCTGGGAAACGCTCAGTTATGACAGCCGCCAAGATGGCAAATGCCTGGCGCCAGTTTTTTATTGTCTTCTCGGGCCAGGTTTGGAAGCGTGCTTTCTTTTCCTCATCCTTTGACCCCATCCTTCTCACATCCACCCCATCCGCCCCCAGCATGAGGAGCGAGAAAATGTCTATGAACTCCCTCCGCCAAATGCCTTCCTTACCCGCCTGAGGAACTTGCCAGGCCAGGGAACATTTGCCAGACAGAAGAGGTGCCATAGTCATGAGGGCTGTGGGCGCAGGGATGGACACCACAGCTGTCGGCGGGGCCACAGCACTGATAGTTGGCAAGGGTGGAGGAGCGGCAGATGCACCCACCTGTGGCTGGACTGAGACCACCGCAGGCGAGAGGGCCTCCTGGGACACACTCTGCACCGGCGGCAAAACCTGTGGGAGAAGAGCTCCAGTCACCAGACTGGGGGGAGAGCTGACCGTAGGGACAATAGAAACACTGATGGGACCCGCATTATCCCCCCCTTGGGAAGAAGTACCCCCCCACACTTGCACCACATCTGCCTCTCCGGCAGAAGACAAAGGTGCCACTGCTAGCGGTGGCAAAATTACAGATTGCGTAGAAACAGGTGACCGTGTCTGGGCAGGGCACAAACTGGCTCTTAATTCTGACATAAAAGACGCCAGCGAGTCTGTAATCTTACCCAGATCTTCCCGGGTAGCGAATTCCACACTAGAGGCCGCCATGCGAGGGGGCGAGGGGGGGCACACCCGGACCACCGCTGGGGGGGATGCCGGGGCGTGCACTATCACATTCCTGAACGGGTCAGCCGCCCTGGTCTTTGAGGGGGGCTCCGCTGGGAAGTCCTTGACTGTTGGCTTCCTCGTGCGCTTAGACCTCACTGTGGCTGTGTCCTCTGCCACCTCTATTTCAGTTATTTGTGGGGCAGGGGCCGGCCCTGGTGCTTTAGGGGGGTTGGCTAGTAAAAGTCCACTCGCCCACGCCACCCCATTGGTCTTTATCATGTCCAAAAGGGCTTTCATCTGAGGGTCCTGCGACGGTCCTAGCCCTGAATCCTCAACCTGGGATGTCTGTGAGAAAAGAGCGGGGGACCCCTGACTCTCCATGCCGCCTTCGAAAGTATCCTCTGCTATTATTCACGAGACTGGTCTAATGCGCGGCCCCGATGCTGATCCTTGACCGGGTACAATTCCTGAAAAACAAAGGCGGGGTAAACACTTCGTCGCGAACACAAAATGCCCTTATCGGGACGCAAAGAGCACCAAAGTTAATGAGGAACTAGAAAAAGGGGGCGTGGGGGGGTGGCCCGTGGGATGCGGCACAACCAAAGCAGAAAGCGAGAAAAACCCTTGCTTAAACCATCTAATCGCACACGCCCATGAGAACATACCTTGCGCTGGTACTGCGAATCGAGGGCGCGTCAGGAGAACGGGGGGGGGGGGTGGATGCACCGATGCAAACCCGAAAGGCCTAGGTGCGGAAGCGATTGCACGAAAGGGCCGAATTCTGAAAGAAAAGGAGGAGGCATGTTAAACAGGACGCCGCTGAGGCCGCAATAGCCGGTGCTGCGCACACACACAGAAATGAAAACCAGTCAGTTAGCCTAGAAGGAGCCTCCTAAGAAGGAAAAACAAAATTAGTACCCTTCCGCTTCGAGGGAGGGGGCAGGCGCCAGGCAGCAGCACCCTCGCAGGCCCGGGCCCCTGCCCCAGCAGGCACCACCTACCCCCCCCCCTCTAAGAAGGAAACATCCGTTAAGGCGGCAAAACACGTTGAAAGACTCGCTGGGCGCTAACCGTGTCCCGCGCCCACGTGGACCGGGTATCCCAGCAACGCGCTCCGCACCCTACCTCCTAAACAGGTAAAATGAGGTAGAGACGACACGAGGACCCATCGGTAAAATTAAACTTCCACTAAACAACTCGGGCAACAACCTAGCAAAATTAGCACAATTGATCAAAACATTCCCCCCACTGGAACGAAAGGCGCAAATGTGAACAGTTCAATCGACAGCATGCTATGCAATATGGCAGGTCGAGGGGGGACACGCAAAAGTGCTCGCCGGATCCCGCGCCCACGTGGACCGGACACCGGCAAGCTCTGCGCCCCCCCCCCTTACCGCAACGAGCATTTAAGTATTCAGAAATGCGTAGAAACGCCCGCACAGGTTACCTGGTACACCGCGCCACCCCAACAAACATTCGACAGTGCATTTAGTAAATGTAAAACAAGAGGCAAGAAACTTCGGGATAAAATCAATTTCATAAAGCATGGATATGACATTTGAATAAAGTATAACATCATGGTGCACAAGACTGGGCGAAACTCCTATACAAACATGGTATGCCAGCAGGCTTGAATATCCCGTTTCTGAATGCACATAGACCGACTGCCAGAAAATGGGGGTGGGGGGGTCTTCAGGGGCGGGCCTGGATTCGAGGAGGAAAGGGCTGCGCGGTAAATTAGCAACGAGCGCGCGTGCAGTCCCTCACCCACGTGGACCGGGCTCCGTGAAGCACCCGGCTGCGGCACCTGAAACCCTCTGCCTTGCAGCCCTCGAGAGATTCACAACATTACGCATACACGCACAACCTGGAAAAAAAGGGGTCCCCTTGATCAACCACAATACCACACAAACATGGCCACCCCGACGCCGGAGAGTTCACACAAAGACACCAAACCTATCGTAAAAAACGGGACTCGGTATAGCAATTACCGCGGGGCCCGACAAGTACAGGCCGGGCCCGCACTGACCGGAGGACAAAGACCGGAACGGGAAACCGGACGTCCCCCCCCACAGCAGCCCGCTCTAGCGGGCCGCCTCGCCAGGCTCACACCTCACAAGGAGGGAGCAGGCGGCTACGATAAGGGGGGGGGAGAGGGTAGGCCCAAGGCCTCGCTCACCTCAACACGACGAGATTGTCCCAAAAGAGTGTCCCGCAAGATCACGACGGCGTCCGGGCGGCAAAGAGGCTCAGGAGAAGGGCACCGTGGCATAAGTACCCATGAAGCCCCTCCCCGCCGCCCGGACGAGATTCTCGGCAGGCCGCCTCCTCCAACCGGTGAGGCGGATGTGCCGGACAAGCAACTGGGGGCGGGACCGCCCTCCTTGACTAGGTGCCCGCCCTCTTGATGGCCACTGCGTGGCCTCGGGCAGGCGCAAGAAGTTAATTCACCAACTGTCCATGCTGAATCTTCGTACCATGGGAAGTAGAAATCCTCTCTCTCTCCATAAACGTCCAAAACTATGAGCAACACCAAACGCATATTGGCTATCGGTATACACAGTCACTCTCTTTCCTTTCGACAACACACACGCTCTCGTCACTGCAATCAACTCTGCTGCTTGAGCTGAATTCTGTGGAATACGTGCAGTTTCAACAATTGTGTGCAAAGTCGTAACTGCATACGCTGCAGTCGTATCGCCATTCGGGAGCTTAAAGCATGAACCGTCTACCCATAAGGTACCATCAGAATTCAAAAGAGGAGTATCTTTCAGATCAATTCTACCCTTCATTTCCTCCTCTGTCCGAAGAAGACAATCATGCTGTTCCTGAACATCTGTCTCTATAGAAATCGGCAACAACGTAGCTGGATTCAATGTGTTGCACCATTTTATGTGCATATGACTAGCCAAAAGCGTCAACTCATAACCTGACAAACGCGCACTAGTGAGATGTTGGTTCTTCATTTTATTCAATAAGGTATCTACTGCATGTGGGACCATCACAATCAATGTATTATCCAATACCAAACCAGCAGACTGTCGGATAGAAACAGCCGCTGCCGCTGTAGCTCTCAAACAACTAGGCAACGCCTTGGCTACCGGATCTAAAGTAGCCGAAAAATACGCACATGGGTGCTGTTTGTTTCCAAACTGACAACATACAACCTTCTCTCTTGTGCACGTAAAGCGTAATGGGCGGGCTTACTATAGTCGGAGCAGAACACAACGCATCACGCAATTCAGAAAAACTTCTCTGACATTCGTCAGACCAAGGAAGAGGATTGGGTGTATCCTTAAGAGTAAGTGCCAACAGAGGTTTTGTCAACAAAGAAAAATTCGGAATCCATTGTCTACAATACGAGGTGATACCCAAGAAAGCACGCACTTCTCTCTGTGTGGATGGTACAGTCATTTGCGCAATCGCTTGTATACGTTCTGGGGTCAATCGTCTTGCCTCCTTCGACAAGAGATGGCCTAAGTAGGTCACTTCTTGGCGACAATATTGCAACTTCAAAGCCGACACTTTATGATGAAGGTAAGATAAATGCCGTAACAAAGAAAGAGTAACTTCTTTACAAGTCTCTTCATCATCAGCAGCGACCAACAAATCATCCAAATACTGGATAAGAGTCGCACCTGAAGCCAAAACAAAAGAATCAAGCTGAGTCTTCAAAGCCTGACTGTAGATGGATGGACTCTCACAATAACCTTGAGGAGCATGCTTAAACCGGAAGCTTCGGCCTCCTAAAGAGAAGCCAAAAATATCTCTACTCTCTTCAGCAATTGGAATACTAAAGAAAGCATTCTTCAGATCAATAACAGAAAACCAGGCAGCTGAAGCAGGGATCATAGTCAGTAAGGCAGTAATGTCCGAGACAACAGGAAACTGTGGCACCACAATCTTATTAACCTCGCGAAGGTCGATCACAAACCAGTACACAGGTGACTGAGAAGAGTCAGTACGCTTAAGAACAGGCAAAACAGGACTGTTACACACATTACCTCTCATTTCTTCAATCACATCTTTCTCAACCAAATCATAGATAATCGCTAAAAGAGCTCTTTCACCATCACTAGAGATTCGGTATTGAGGAATGCGAGGTAGCTTAGCATTCGCCTTGAGGGTAACAACGAAGGGTGGAATCTGCAAAAGGCCAACATCATTAGGACCTGTAGCCCGAGAGTATCAGGGAGAGAACGCAATTCCAGTGGAAGCCGATCTTTAGACAAATACATCGGAGAAATCACACTCTTACCCAACGTAAGATGCACTCCTGAGGGAGAACAATACAATGTTGCATGCAATCTTTTCAACAAGTCCAAACCCAACAAATTCTCACCACAACCTGTCGTAAGAATCAGAGGTGCTTCCAATTCACAAGGCCCAACAGAAAGAGATAAAGGACAAGAAACCGGGTTACGAACTGGGGCGCCAGAAAATCCTACCGAAACATTCGTCAAGCCAGACAAAGGTGCGCCAGGGAGTTTAGAGTGCATGATAGAACTCTTCGCCGCACCAGTATCCAAAAGAAAAGGTTCTGACACACCTGATGTACTCACTTCAACATAAGGACCACTCTGGTCTAATGGAACTGACACTACTCCCTCTCTTTGTCTATGGCTGTCCTAGCTATCATTAAAATCAGCATTCTCACTTTCAACATAATAATCATCAGCATAATATTGAACAGACTGACCAGACGAAACATTCTGCTGATCAAAACAATTCATAAAATTCTGAGGGGGAAAGGAACGTCCATTCTGGGGGAACACACCACGTCCTCTACCCCTAGGTACTTACTGGACACCACGACCTCTCAAACCAGACACACCATTTGTACGTTGTAGCAGAATCGGGCAACTATTCTTAAAGTGACCTTCCTATCTACAATAAGCACACTGATTAGGGCCTAGCGGGAGTCGCGGAGGAAAAGACTCAGGTTTCTGCAACAATATCTGAAACTGTGGGGGTTGCTGAAACTCATGATGATTAAGGCGAGGCTGATACGCCTGCTGTAAAAGAACCTTCGTCTTTAATTCTTTAGTCTTCTTCTCTGCTTTATCTTTCTCATCTTTATCTCTATTCTCGTAATATTGTGCAATAGCCAATATCTTGGCCTAAGGAGAAACAGCCCATGAACTCTCAGAGTCCTTCAACTTCTTACAAAGCTCGGGCAGCATATTATAGACAAACTTATCCACAAACAACCTTTGGCCACCTTCTGTACTTATATCTTGACCACTATGATCAATGAATGTTTCTTCAAACCTAGTGAAGAAATCAGACATACTTTCGTCTTTCTTTTGCTTGCATGCTGCTAACTTGTCCCAATTCACTCGCAAAGGAGGCATCAAAGTTTTCATTAAATTAATAATCCTACCGAGTAGGTCTGCAACTAAAGGCTCAGGTTTAGCCCCTCCTATCTGTCGACCATCTGCAGCAACAATATTAACCCACGTATCTCCTAACTCTACTGCATGATCCTCGTGACGGATCTTCGCCCACAAAGGTTGAGGGACTACATTCCCCAACAACATATCTATGTTAGCTAAATTCATCACACACGCATCAACTGTCTGGGACAACTCCTTATAATAACCTGCAGGATTTTTACGGGGGTCAGGCAAAGTCTGCTTAAGAGTCAAGACTTCAGCTCTCTTCCAAGGAACATGTACCCATACCCGCTGAAAATGAGCCGGTACAGCCGCAATACCTTGATTAGGATTAGCCACAACTTCCTCTCTCCATACAGGGGGAACCTCTCTCATTGGATACTGCTTCACTTTTCTCCTACCAGAAGGGTCAGATTCAAACAACGACTGAGAAGGAAGTCTACACCTAAACGCAAGAAGCGTCTCTACCGCTTCCTCAACATCGGGACCCACTATTGTCCCTTTAGCAAAGTCCGACTGAGCATTAAGTAATTCCGATGGAATCGGACCCCATTTAGTATCATCCCATTCTTCACGAAGGAAAGTACACATAACATTAAAAAACATACCTTTGTTTTGGTGCTTCCCACTGTAGGAAAACATCCATAACCGTTTGCAGATCATACCTAGAGGCATTCAAAACCCATCTACAAGCAAGGAGATCTAACACTGTCCGCTCCTCAGAACTAGGGAGCTGACTACACGTTTGTTTCCGCACAGAAACTGGGGTCATATTTAGTGACCCAAGGAGAGGAGACAAAAGGCTAGTAACAGTCTCAGTCATTTGTTGTCGAGCAGAAGGAGAAGAAGCCGACAAGAGTACAGGAGACAAAGTGTTTTGAGACGACAAACACATAGGGTCAGTAGAAAGGGAAGTAAAAGGCAAAGGAGTAGAAGGCAAAGGAGCTTGAGGAAAAGCTGTAAGCAAAGCTGGCGGCCCTAGAGAAGGCTGCGCCTGAGGTGGGAGAACCAAATGTGGAAGAACGGGTGGCTGAACAACAGCAGGAGGTTGAACACCTGGAGGTTGCGGAGGTGCCGTAGCACTCTGCACATAAGGGGGTGGTGATCTCAACAAATGCGACATCAAAGGATCCTTTTCAGGGTCCTTAGTCACATTCGGAAGAAGAAGTGGCAAAGCCGGATAACATTTATCAATGGCCATGCAATGTTGTATATCTGACACCTCAATCGCACGATCTTCTTCATCTTCTTTAAACTGCCTAGCAGCTTGCATTATCGACATATTCTTCTCTTTCCTATCTCTTTTAGCTTGCTTAATTTCTCGCTGTTTGGCTTCCTTACGCCAGAGGCGGAAAGAGTCAAACATCGCCGGCCGGGCTTTCTTCCTAAATAGAGCAACTTCCAAATTATCTAAAACATCTGATTCAAAACTACCATGTTGTGGCCATCTTAGAACACCATCTTTTCATGTATAGCGGACCCATACTTCATTATACGTAATGGGACCCACACCATGCTTTGAATAGAGCTCATAAGTCGGAGTTCCAACCGGAGGTATCGGACACGAGTCCTCCAATCGGGAATCCCTGTTACAACTACAACAAAACAAATCCCTAAGTTTGCTAAGACCAGGCATCTTCGCTCACTAATCTAGCTTCAAACTTCAAGGGGTTATCAAACACGATAAACTCGCAAATGTACGAGCCCCTTGGCTTTGGTATTTGCAAAAACCAAATCAAAGAACCCAAGAAACAAAACCAAGTCGTGGGAGCGACTCACTTATACTTAACCAAAATGTCTGTCACGCCACCAGAAGACCGTCTATCGTCTCGCTCTACACATCATCACAAAAGGGTCCAAGACAGGGTGACAGTCAGGGCAGCAGTCCTTCGTAGCCGTCGGAAAGGGGAAGCCTCGCAGCAAAAACCTTCAGTCCACATTCGACAAGCAGGGGTCGATGAAGTGGGGGCCCTCCTCCAGAATTTCCTCACGAAGCTCCTCAGAATCTTCGGGCTTGGACCGGTACCACTGAAGTCGCCCCACGTTGGGCGCCAGTTGAAGAACCGGGCTTTTAGAACCCAGCGGCGCCAGGGGCACGCCCAAAGTCTTCGTTTTCACCTGTCTTGGTATACAGAGACACGGAATACTTCTGGGTGGCGTCAAAGACCAAGTTTATTAGCTGCAGCCAGTAACAGTGATCCTAGAAACACAGCATGGAGTATTTCAGGAGACTGCTCAAATTTGTAGAGCAAGTCATCTCCTTTTATACACAATATTCACCTTTAGAACATACACCCACTGCGCAAACATCTAACCAATGGGGTACATTCTCAAACAAAGTATCACATGACGAAAAGCTCAGTTTGCAGTGTCCCAACCCAAAGTTAATCATTGGGAATGTCACAAATTCAATCTCTACAAGCCGGACAAACCCATAATTGAAAAGCACAATGCATGTAATAAAGGAGCATAGAAAAGGAAACAATGACAGATAATGAGCAGGATAAGGCATGTGTAGAGAACCTAAAAGTTAACGATGTCCTGAACATTGTTTGGCAATCTCAGGCAACAATCAAACCAAGGAAATTGACTCGGCAGGGTCAGTTTCAGGTGAAGGAGTCAGATCCTTGCAATTCACCTCGAAGTCAAGAAAGACTCTGTTAATGTATACCAATACATGAAGGCCAGGCCGCTTCGTTCGTTTGACCATATTCGTCGGCCTGGATGATGGCAATACAAAATGGAGATTTAAACAAAATGGAACCCATGTTCGAGACGAAATCTCCAAATACGTAATGAACTCGCTAGTTAACGTGACGAATTCACTCCATATTAGCCGAACTCACTAAATACGGTCCGACATCACCAAAATCGTGACGGAACCATAACCTTATGAAACAAGGTCCGTTTTCACAGAACCACAGATACACTCTCTTTTTTTAAATTATTTATTTCAGAAAGGCAAAGAAGCAAAATAGATCTACGGAGTGTTTCATAGCATCCTGCTACCAAACCCAAACTATGTGACTCAAGCACAGCCTCTGGCAACCATCGGTCTGACTTTAAAAGGCACTAAATCTGAAGTGCAGGCCTCCAGCACGAAAGACAGAAGTTTAATAGAATGTGCCTCAATGCCGGATATGTATTTATTTTTTGTACACCTCCTGTTGCTTTTAAGAAGCAAGTAAATCCAAACTATGAAAATCATACCTGTATTGATCTCGGGCACTCCTTTAAATTCACTCCTGGCTTTTGAATGTTGTACGGTATTGTAAAACATTTGACCTGCAGTCCTCCACACTTCCAGCATACCTTGCCCCAGTTCAGCTAAAAGCCCACCCTCTGCCATTCTCCAACAGAAATTAAACAATGTTCCTTGTGGAAGGCAAAAGTAAAAACAGAAAGGGAGGTCTCCTTTTGTCTGTGTTAGGGGACAAGGAGGATACGTAGGCAAAGACGAGGAAAGTCCCCGAGTCAATTGGCGTGTTAGCACCCGAGTATAGTCATCATATACCTCAAAATGCCAGATATCAATTAAAATGTACCATAAACTTGAAAAAACAAGAAAAAACAAGAACCTCAGATAGTGTGTTGAGTTATAAAAACAGTATATAATTTATTACAATTTCACAATAGGTTAAAAACATTTTGTGCAATAAACGTGCCCATAGGCTATCATGGTATTAAAAACAATAGAACATTGCAGATTAAGTAAAAACAATAAATGACAGGGTTCACAGTTTTGTTGGTGTTGTCGACGCAGCGTTTCGGTGAGTCTGTGATACCACCTTCTTCAGGACAAACAATTCTAAGAGAGAACATTTGAAATTAGAGAACATCCCTGTGTACATTTTAAAAAAAAACACTTTTTTTCTCTTTCTTCTTGTTACATTAAAAACCATGGTATTGGCCATTTGCTTTTTTTCATCAGGGCACATAACATTCAACACACTTCAAGGGGAGAGCCTATTCATACAAGATCTGGTTATATAAGGTACATTTTCTTACAGGCATTTTGAAATATATTTCTACATCCTGGGGTCTTATAACCAGGTGACTTAAGGTCACCTATTCAGTAGCTTCTAAATGAAGGTTTTTTTCGAAGCGTACCTGTGAGTGATTGTAGAAGATTCCTCTTTTATTCAATTCGAGGAATGTTTTCATGCGAAATATATTATGTAGGGCTTCTGGTGTCTTACATTCCAGTGAGCATTACCTTAAGAGGAAGACATTTATATTCCCATTACTGACAGTCTTTTAGGTGTCTAAATTTCTGATTTCAGGCGCTGGCCTTATATATCACGTATAAATTACCTTCTTCAATTTTGAGCTCTATCTTGTAGAGGATACCGGAGGGGCGCCACCGTATTATGTCTTGATCCAACTGTTAAAGATAAGACATGTGATGTCATGTGTGTTTTCTATTCTGCCACACCTTGTTTTACCATATACTTGGGTATCCAATACTACTTCCCCGGTCTTATAGTATCAGTGCTACTCACCTATGTTTTAAAATTTCCTTTATACTCCTTCTTTTGGGATGTAAGGAGCACGCCACTGGATGCCTTCAATTCTGCCTGCAGCGCGGAGTATTGTCAATCAAGGTTGTTTCTAAATTCAACCTATATGGAGTACATAATTTTTGCCAGAATAAATATATTTAAACGGTTACCTAGGATATGTAGTTTTTTTAATATTAAAATAATATATTTATTTCTAGGGCTTAAAAAGCTTGCAATTATGTCTGTTATTTTACAAAAACGTGTTTTATCACACTATGTCTAGAGCCCACAAGAAATTGCTTAAATTGTGAGCTGTTTCCTTTTTATAAAAGGGAGGCCAAGAGTATGTTTTAGTAAAACCTAATAGTCAGCGGTACGTTAGTGATTTAAAAAAGCAAGGAGGGTTCACACTGTCCAAAATACAATTACTGCTAATCAGTATTGCCGCTGTTGTTATTTTCAGAAGTCGGCCGATCTACCCAATGTTGGGCGTCTATTCTATTTTGTAGCGCTTACCTTCTAATCAGTAATCGGCCTCCTTGCTCCCCTCTCGTTCCTTTCCACATCCGATCGCATGAATGGTCATGCAGGAATGATCTCCTATGTTTGTCGGTGTCTTTTAAACTGTGAAATTCCCGGGAAAATGGTAATTGGGTGACGTAGGAGCCCTATTGTCAGTGGCTCGTTTGTGTGGCCTATTCCTAATGGACTACAATTGTAGTTTTATCGCACATTGCCGCGTCAGTGGCGCGTCAGTGGCTCTTTTTTTATGGGTTATCAGTAAGGAACTACAATTGTAGTTCTGTCGCGCATTACCGCGTCATGATAGCCGCGGATCGCTATGCTTGTTATTGTAGGATCTGTCAGGTTGATGTAAACAGACACTTGACCTTTGGAACATATACTGGGTAGTGTATTTATCACCAGCTTATATTCCGAACTGCTACAGATATCACATAAGGGAGTTAGTATCGGAACGTGAACGATGTGTTTTACATTTTATAAATGCGTGGTTTAAAGTATGTTATCTTAGTCTGCGAGTTTGTGTACATTCCCGCCGGGGAGCATATCATTTCTTATTATGTCTTATTATAATTTCTTAGTACTATTCCGGAGCGGCTCGGTTTTATGGAAAACTATGTCAATGTAGAAATGTTTACTATTTCCTGCTGAGATAATTGGAAACGCAAGAAAGCCATGATGAACTCGGCTAACTCATGAATTTGTCAAAAGTGGGTCACTTGTTCGAGACGAAGGAAACCGTAATGAATGACGATTAATGTTTATTCGGTTGGATTTTGATTTTATGTCTACCGGACTTGGGTATATACAAAGAAAGGAATAATTCAGCATATTCTTGTTTAAGTCTATGTTACTGCCAGGTGCAATAATATCGACAGTCACTCCAAACACCTCATTCTAGTAGTTTATGGAGATACTTGACCATGACTGTAGAGTTGTTTGACCATGCCGGGGGGGGTTTTGGTTAAAGTGCTCGATAATAAGTTCACTGCAGAATTCTTTCCCAATCTTCCCTAGAATTTAATCCATCATTTACGGAATTAAAGCGGGACATGTAAAACTGTTCACGTTTTTTACGTTTAGTATTTATATCACCCCCTCTCATGTTCTGGGTGATGATTTCCAGGCCGCACCATTTCAATTCTTCAATTTTGTGGCCTGCTGTTTCCCAGTGCTCTGTAAGTGGAGCTCCTGGTTTTTTACAGCGGATTGCCGATTTGTGCTCATTTAGCCTAATTCTAATTTCTCGTGATGTTTCTCCAATATATATATAGTCACAAGGGCATTTGATTAGGTAGATTAAGTTTTTAGATCTACAGTTTATGAATGATTTTATATGATGTTTTGTTTTCTTGTGTTCAATCTCTTTGCCCTTAATCACATTGACGCAGTTAGAGCATTTGCTGCATGGGAATGTACCAACCGGTAGTGGATTGTTATCCACAGCTCTTTGGGTTTGGGTAGTTTCCCTATATGTGTGAACTAAACTATTCCTTATAGTTCTATTTCTTCTAAATGCGAAGATGGGTTTAGGGACAGGTGGCTTCTTATTGTTTGTTGTTATCAGATTCCAGTTACGGTTGATTATATTTTTAATTTTATTGCTAACTCCACTATAATTTGTAACGAAGACAAGTTTCTTGTCAGTTTCTGTACTGGGGTCTTTTTGTTTGAACAGATTGTCCCGGTTAAAATATCTAGCTCTTTTAAACGCCTGATTAAC
The DNA here is from genome assembly GCF_964263255.1 of Lissotriton vulgaris. Classification (NCBI taxonomy): domain Eukaryota; kingdom Metazoa; phylum Chordata; class Amphibia; order Caudata; family Salamandridae; genus Lissotriton; species Lissotriton vulgaris. The sequence goes on from NC_141696.1 coordinate 1,403,784,723, forward strand.
CATCTTTTTGGGGTATCCCCTATCTGTTAGTTTTTTTGATAAAATATTTGCATGTTTTAAAAAATCTTGGTTGTTCGAACAGTTCCGCTTTAATCTCAGGAATTGCCCGAAAGGAATGTTATTCTTCTGACTTGGGGGGTGGTGACTTTGGTAGTGGAGCAATGTGTTTCTGTCAGTTTTCTTTGTAAATAGCTCTACTTGCAAGGTACCTTCCACATGTTTAATTATTACATCCAAGAATTCACACTTGTCTTGGTCATGGTGGCTTGTGAATCTGAGATTACTGTCTCCTAAGTTTAGCCATGAGATGAATTCCTCCAGTGTTTCTATAGGTCCGGTCCAGATGAAGAAAACATCGTCTATATACCTAGACCAATTTGAGATATTTTCGAAGAAAGGAGCAGCCGAATTAAAAATGTGTTTTTCCTCGAATTGGGCCACGTATAGGCAGGCCAGACTAGGAGCACAGGTGGCTCCCATGCTGGTCCCCTCGATCTGCTTATAGAAGTCTTTACCGTAGAGAAAAATATTATTTTTGAGGACGATTGTGACACAGTCTATGATGAATGATTCATGTGCCGTGGGATCATGGTCGCCTTGGCAAAGGATAGTATTGATTGTTTCTATGGTGCTATCTTGGGGTATATTAGTGTATAGTGCTTCTATATCAAGCGTGACTAGGTGTTGTGTGTTGGGGTTGAATGAGAGGTTCTCGATTTTTTGGATGATTGCTCCGGTGTCTTTTATATATGCCTTTTGTTTGGTGACATGTGGTTGCAGGAAAATGTCGGCGTATTTACTTAGGGGTTCTGTCAGAGAACCTATACTGGATACAATAGGTCTCATGGGGGGGTCTATGGGGTCTTTATGTACTTTGGGGAGCCCATATAGTGCCGGTATTGTGGGACTAGTATTAAGGAGAAACCTATATTCTTCCTCACAAATGACGTCTTCTTCTTTTGCATAGTCTAACAGATGTTTAATGTTTGTTTCCAAGTCTATCCACTCTTTTCTGTTGCTTTTACGATAGTGGTCTGTATTATTCAAGAGTAGATGCATTTTTTCATTATAGTGTGTAGTAGACATCACTACAATGCCCCCGCCTTTATCGGCTGGTTTAATAGTAAGCATATGATTATTTTCTAGTTCTGTTAATGCTTGCTTTTCTTGTCTACTGAGATTGAACTCTATCCAGTTTTTTTGTTCCAAAACATCAGAAACACTTTTCGTAACAGCTATTTCGAAGGCTTCTATTTGTTTGTTAGTTTGGCCTATTTGGGGAGTCCAAGTGGATTTGGCTTTGAGACCTGATTTGTTAGGGCGGATGATTTTTTCTTTGTCCTCAAAGAAAGTCATTAGTCTTATTTTTCTAAAAAAATTTTGAAGGTCCCTTTCTAGGTTGTATTTATCTACTGGGGTGGTTATTGCAAATCCTAGACCTTTTTCTAACACTTGAATTTGGATAGGGGAAAGAGTTATATCTGACAGGTTAATTATGGGTGCTTTATTTACATGTCCCAGGTTTTCTGGCTCCTTGTATAGGGTCTCTGTTGATGTTGAGGCACAAATTTGCCTCTGCCCCTCCCCCTCCCTCTCTGCTGTGTGAAATTCTGTCGTTGGTCTAAAAAAGGGAGTGATGGTTTGTTAGGGCCTTTAGGGGTGTCTTGTTCTTTGTTGCTTTGTCGACTCTCATTGTGCGCTTCACCCTCACTATCTGAACTAGTATAAGACGTGTCAAAGAATCTAACTTTCTTCTTTTGCTGGAAATTTTGCTGGTAATTTTGGCCCTGGTTGTGCTGCCAGGGTTTGCGGTGTTGGGGCATTTCACGTGGTCTATCGTAGTAATCTTTTTGTAGATAGGGGTATGTGATCTCAGGATTATATTTGGCCACATCATTTCTAAATTTATTGCTCTTTTTATTAAAGAGATAGTCCCTGTAGCCATCAACATCCTTTTGGATGTCTTCCAATTTTTTGATGGCATCATCTAGGGCCGAGCTCTCAGTAAGTTTTTTCTCCATTTCTTTAATTTCTTCCCTTTCTACTATTAAGATCTCCGCGGCTGTTTCTATAATTAAAAGCATCCAGTCGCGGCTGCATCTATTAGCTACAAACGTCCATTTTTCAATAAATTTAGGATTCCCAATAAAAATGCCTGGCTCATTAGTGACCTGAAGGCCCTTCGGGATAATCCCGTTTTTGCAGTAGTCTATTAGGAAATCGGAATGTAATTCCGTGCGTATGATTTTTTTCTTACTGTTCCATAATTTCCGCCATTCTTCTTCGTCTGTGTTGTTAATTTGCACAGATGAGATATTTTTAGTGGCGCCATTAATTATTTTGTTGAACTGATCTTCATTGTAACTTAAGATCTTCATGCCTTCCATTTTGGCTCAAAGTGAGATTGGGTGAATTTAAACACCTCCCCGGTTAACAAACCGTTTAAGCAAAAGTAAAAACAGAAAGGGAGGTCTCCTTTTGTCTGTGTTAGGGGACAAGGAGGATACGTAGGCAAAGACGAGGAAAGTCCCCGAGTCAATTGGCGTGTTAGCACCCGAGTATAGTCATCATATACCTCAAAATGCCAGATATCAATTAAAATGTACCATAAACTTGAAAAAACAAGAACCTCAGATAGTGTGTTGAGTTATAAAAACAGTATATAATTTATTACAATTTCACAATAGGTTAAAAACATTTTGTGCAATAAACGTGCCCATAGGCTATCATGGTATTAAAAACAATAGAACATTGCAGATTAAGTAAAAACAATAAATGACAGGGTTCACAGTTTTGTTGGTGTTGTCGACGCAGCGTTTCGGTGAGTCTGTGATACCACCTTCTTCAGGACAAACAATTCTAAGAGAGAACATTTGAAATTAGAGAACATCCCTGTGTACATTTAAAAAAAAAACACTTTTTTTCTCTTTCTTCTTGTTACATTAAAAACCATGGTATTGGCCATTTGCTTTTTTTCATCAGGGCACATAACATTCAACACACTTCAAGGGGAGAGCCTATTCATACAAGATCTGGTTATATAAGGTACATTTTCTTACAGGCATTTTGAAATATATTTCTACATCCTGGGGTCTTATAACCAGGTGACTTAAGGTCACCTATTCAGTAGCTTCTAAATGAAGGTTTTTTTCGAAGCGTACCTGTGAGTGATTGTAGAAGATTCCTCTTTTATTCAATTCGAGGAATGTTTTCATGCGAAATATATTATGTAGGGCTTCTGGTGTCTTACATTCCAGTAAGCATTACCTTAAGAGGAAGACATTTATATTCCCATTACTGACAGTCTTTTAGGTGTCTAAATTTCTGATTTCAGGCGCTGGCCTTATATATCACGTATAAATTACCTTCTTCAATTTTGAGCTCTATCTTGTAGAGGATACCGGAGGGGCGCCACCGTATTATGTCTTGATCCAACTGTTAAAGATAAGACATGTGATGTCATGTGTGTTTTCTATTCTGCCACACCTTGTTTTACCATATACTTGGGTATCCAATACTACTTCCCCGGTCTTATAGTATCAGTGCTACTCACCTATGTTTTAAAATTTCCTTTATACTCCTTCTTTTGGGATGTAAGGAGCACGCCACTGGATGCCTTCAATTCTGCCTGCAGCGCGGAGTATTGTCAATCAAGGTTGTTTCTAAATTCAACCTATATGGAGTACATAATTTTTGCCAGAATAAATATATTTAAACGGTTACCTAGGATATGTAGTTTTTTTAATATTAAAATAATATATTTATTTCTAGGGCTTAAAAAGCTTGCAATTATGTCTGTTATTTTACAAAAACGTGTTTTATCACACTATGTCTAGAGCCCACAAGAAATTGCTTAAATTGTGAGCTGTTTCCTTTTTATAAAAGGGAGGCCAAGAGTATGTTTTAGTAAAACCTAATAGTCAGCGGTACGTTAGTGATTTAAAAAAGCAAGGAGGGTTCACACTGTCCAAAATACAATTACTGCTAATCAGTATTGCCGCTGTTGTTATTTTCAGAAGTCGGCCGATCTACCCAATGTTGGGCGTCTATTCTATTTTGTAGCGCTTACCTTCTAATCAGTAATCGGCCTCCTTGCTCCCCTCTCGTTCCTTTCCACATCCGATCGCATGAATGGTCATGCAGGAATGATCTCCTATGTTTGTCGGTGTCTTTTAAACTGTGAAATTCCCGGGAAAATGGTAATTGGGTGACGTAGGAGCCCTATTGTCAGTGGCTCGTTTGTGTGGCCTATTCCTAATGGACTACAATTGTAGTTTTATCGCACATTGCCGCGTCAGTGGCGCGTCAGTGGCTCTTTTTTTATGGGTTATCAGTAAGGAACTACAATTGTAGTTCTGTCGCGCATTACCGCGTCATGATAGCCGCGGATCGCTATGCTTGTTATTGTAGGATCTGTCAGGTTGATGTAAACAGACACTTGACCTTTGGAACATATACTGGGTAGTGTATTTATCACCAGCTTATATTCCGAACTGCTACAGATATCACATAAGGGAGTTAGTATCGGAACGTGAACGATGTGTTTTACATTTTATAAATGCGTGGTTTAAAGTATGTTATCTTAGTCTGCGAGTTTGTGTACATTCCCGCCGGGGAGCATATCATTTCTTATTATGTCTTATTATAATTTCTTAGTACTATTCCGGAGCGGCTCGGTTTTATGGAAAACTATGTCAATGTAGAAATGTTTACTATTTCCTGCTGAGATAATTGGAAACGCAAGAAAGCCATGATGAACTCGGCTAACTCATGAATTTGTCAAAAGTGGGTCACTTGTTCGAGACGAAGGAAACCGTAATGAATGACGATTAATGTTTATTCGGTTGGATTTTGATTTTATGTCTACCGGACTTGGGTATATACAAAGAAAGGAATAATTCAGCATATTCTTGTTTAAGTCTATGTTACTGCCAGGTGCAATAATATCGACAGTCACTCCAAACACCTCATTCTAGTAGTTTATGGAGATACTTGACCATGACTGTAGAGTTGTTTGACCATGCCGGGGGGGGGGTTTTGGTTAAAGTGCTCGATAATAAGTTCACTGCAGAATTCTTTCCCAATCTTCCCTAGAATTTAATCCATCATTTACGGAATTAAAGCGGGACATGTAAAACTGTTCACGTTTTTTACGTTTAGTATTTATATCACCCCCTCTCATGTTCTGGGTGATGATTTCCAGGCCGCACCATTTCAATTCTTCAATTTTGTGGCCTGCTGTTTCCCAGTGCTCTGTAAGTGGAGCTCCTGGTTTTTTACAGCGGATTGCCGATTTGTGCTCATTTAGCCTAATTCTAATTTCTCGTGATGTTTCTCCAATATATATATAGTCACAAGGGCATTTGATTAGGTAGATTAAGTTTTTAGATCTACAGTTTATGAATGATTTTATATGATGTTTTGTTTTCTTGTGTTCAATCTCTTTGCCCTTAATCACATTGACGCAGTTAGAGCATTTGCTGCATGGGAATGTACCAACCGGTAGTGGATTGTTATCCACAGCTCTTTGGGTTTGGGTAGTTTCCCTATATGTGTGAACTAAACTATTCCTTATAGTTCTATTTCTTCTAAATGCGAAGATGGGTTTAGGGACAGGTGGCTTCTTATTGTTTGTTGTTATCAGATTCCAGTTACGGTTGATTATATTTTTAATTTTATTGCTAACTCCACTATAATTTGTAACGAAGACAAGTTTCTTGTCAGTTTCTGTACTGGGGTCTTGTGGAAGGCAGGCACGATCTGCTGACGTGACGTGACATCACTAACGTAATGATCACGCTCTTTCAATGTGCCTGGACCAGGTTGGGCCTTCCTATGAGGACATACCAGGAAGCAACAGCTGAAGAACGTGATTTACCAGGCCATCTGCTGGAGCCGGAGAAGAAAAAAATTGTATAGACCAGGCCCGCTGAAATAAAATAAGTGCTGGTGCTGCTGAGCACCGGAACAAATTAAGCACTGCAACATAGTCTCTTTGATAAAGAAATCCCTGTCTTCGTCGATGGATTACACACGCTGAACAGATAGCAGGAACTTCGAGGCGCGAACAGCTTTAATAGTGTTTCTCACCACTTCTCATTATATGTGAAAGCAAGGCACTTAAATGCAAGAACTACATATTTGTTCATAATGAAAGAAACTCTAATTATTTTGACATTTTATTATCGTATGTGACCAGCAGCTCTCGCATTCTGGTATAGTAACAGAATAAAGTAACCAATATATCACCTGAAGCAAAATGGTGTCCTAAATTTCATTTACATAAATACAGCCCCATTAGAGTTAATTATTAAAAAGAAATCCACACCCTGGGACAGTAAACAATATTTACAAGAACAAATTTGAGTCAGACGATATTTTTGCTAGCAATAGTCTCACATTTTAGTGTTTGTGACAGCGAAGATGCTAAGCTGGTGAAGGGCTTGTCTGACTTGGACCCTTGCATCACCAGTCCCAGGACATCACTAAGGCAGGATGGCGAGGTTGGAAATTCTGCTTTGTTAATTACCTCCCGGCCTGAGAATGGCACCCTCATTAGTTCATGCAGGGTGCAGGGCCGGGAACAAGCTCCATTTAGAAGTCACCATAGCATGAAAATATCAGTAGGAACCCACACTTTGCTCGAGTTCCTGCGAGCTCCGAGCGCCTGCAGCCTGTCGGTGGTGGCGAGGAGGACGGAGGAGCCGGGATGCCTCCTGGGCTCTGTACATACTTGCCCAGAGGCCACGATACAACATTGTTTCCCCTTCAGCTACTGGAGGACGGAGGCAATCTGTATAATAACATGAGGACGGGACGGAAGAAAAGTGAACGCATTTTCTTTCGTCCCTCCTATGGCGGGCGGGGGTCATTTTCCTTGAATACTGTGCTGAGGGCCCCCCCTGCAGCTGCCCCCCCCCCAATGCGTGGGCTGCGGGGGATTGTGTTACACCCCTGCTTTGCTCATCAAACCCAAAACACTTCTGCTCCTCTCCATTGGAGAGTTGTAGCCCATACCGGGCACCTTGCAATGCAGGTGTGTGTGTGTGAGGAGGGAACCCTATGATGAAGCGTATCACCCAAGGGTGAGTGAGAGTTCTTGTCCTTAGAAAAGCATTCTCCAACAGACAATGAGCTTCTGAAAGGATGTCCTTTCCTTGTTCTTTCTTTATATGTACCAGAAATACTTCGGTGTGTTTCTACTTAAATTAGGGAGAAGCACGCCTTTGGTTGGGTTTCATTCTCTCTTCAGGCCCTCTGTGTGTATTGTGTAATGATAAAGGGGCAGATGTATCAAGATACCCATTTGCGATTCTGAAATAGCGATTTTTTGAGAATCGCTATTTGAGAATTGCAAAATGATATGTATCTAGAAATTCGCTATTTTTTTGCGATTTCTTAAAAATTTCTTAATTGCGATTAGTAAATTGCTAATCGCAATTAAGGAATAATTTTCCATTTATTTCTATGGGCCAGGAGGCCCATAGGAAGGAATGGGAAATGATTCTCAATTTGCTAATCGCAAATTGAGAATAATTTCAAGGGTGCAAGAGTGTCTTAAGGACACCCTGCTGCACCCCTGATATGTACATGTGTGCACATATGGCGCACATACATGGCACCTTTACAAATGGCAAAAAGTGCATTTGCAAAAGAATTTGTAAATTAACACCAACAACAAGTTAGTGGTAATTTGCGATTTCTTAGTGTAAATTTGCAAAACCTGAATGCTTCATACATAGCATTTAAGGAATCGCAATTTGAGATTCCTTAAATGCTGACGCAAACTTAAGGAATCGCAAATTTTACGATTCCTTAAGTTTGCGATGCAATTTCAATGATACATCGCATTTTCTGATTTTTTTGTCGCAAAGGCTGCTATTTTTGCGATTCGCAGCGTTTGCAACAAAAAAAACGTTTGATACATCTGCCCCAAAATGACATTACTTGCATATAATACATTATTAAAACTGAGTAGTGACATGAGTGTGCCACAATAGTGTATGCCTCTATGATGTCACCTGTGCAATGAGGGAGTCCTATCATATCTTCAAGTGACACTATCACTTAGTTGCAACCTTTGTGATGGCCATGAGTGCACCATCTTTTGCTGCCTCTCTAGATGTCTCTCCACAGACAGGACACCTTTCACAGGCCAGCAGGGTGGGGGCAGGCACGAGCCAGGTTATGCATATGTCTGTGTGTGCTTGAGGGCAGGGCCATATTTCACCCATCCCTGAGAAACTCAGCTCAGGCTGATGCCCATCCCACAGCTCATCATTAACAAGGAACTCGGAAGCATACCTTAATTGTAAAATGAGGGTGGGGAGCTATGGGGCATGTGTAGGGCATCCTCGCCTGCTCCTTGCTTTGCATGCAGGGACTTGTAGTCCTGTTTTATATTAGAATCAACATAATTGCGAGCCCCATAATGCAGTGCAAATACTGAGCTGGAGGAACTACACACAACTTACCGGGGACAACTGGTGAGCTTTCTGTACGCCTACAGTGAGAAAAATCCAGTTATTTTAAGATAAACTCCCCCACCCCTCCAGCACTCCCACATCAAAAAGCAAGTTACATATGCCTCTATGCACCCATAGAACTCCGTACTGAAAATCAATATCCTTATAATGTAAAGTTATGGCTATCCCATTTGTTATTAAGTAACACAGCAAATCAGTAGTAGCAGGGTCATGGGCCCAAGTGTAAGGAAGATAATGGCTCCCCTGACACTGCAAATGCTGCACCAATTGAAGCTGCACCCCTGCAGCAAATATGTGTACATGGAATCAGGGAAACTGTGGATCTCAGACTGTCTTTTATGATGAAATCTCAAGACAACAATGCACCAATTGCGAAATCACTGACACTTCGCAGACGTGCAGCACGGCCTGTTCTGTAATTACTGAGAAAAGTGTTAGTCACCCCTAGCACGGTATTAACTGCTTCGGGCCGGTTAAGTCAATTACAAACACGATGACGTTCTCTTTGGCTTCTCACAGCATTCCAGAATTTGCCCAGTTTGCATTTATTGTGCCAGCATTTCTCCAAAAGAGGAAGAAAAGCCCGCGACTTGGACAATATCTAATCAATCAATAAATACACTGTTGTGAATTCTTTAAACTCGGAAGCCCGGGGAATTCTCTCGAGTCAAGAAGCTATGCAGAAAGATTAAAGGTGCATGAAAGAGCAAGAATGCCAAGTGTTTGTTTACAGGCAGGGTTATTTGTTTCTAAGTGAAGGGGGGGATAGGGGGAGGTGCACCCTTAAATAGATTACGGCAGTGGAATTCAATATGGCTAACTGCATTTAAAGATACAGTACAAACTTACAGGACCGCCATTTTGTTAATTGAACCGCCTCGCCTGCCTTTAGGGTAGCTAGGAGGAGCTAGGGGACAAGGGCCATTAATGGTAGGGTGGCCAGAATTTTTAAGCAAAAAAACGAGACATTTCACAAAAATAGAAGAAGGACTATAATTTTGCATCAAGCAAGCACACAGAATGACAGCGCACCTCAGCAGAGAATTACAAAACAGGCAGTAAGAACATACATAAGGTTCAATTTTCAAACCCAGTAGCTTGCCTGGGAATGAAATTGCTTTCTTGGAACAACTGCTAACTATCCCCACTTTGTAAAACATAAAAAAACACCTCCCCTCGTTTTTAGTTGACCCTCTCCAAAAACGGGACATGAGCTAAATTTCTCAAAATCTGCCAGGACAGCTGGTGAAAAACGGGGACCGTCCTGGCAAATCCGGGACGCCTTGGTCACCCTGATTAATGGTCTCCACTGACAGGCTTCACCATGTGAAGATATTAATTGTACAATTGACTGAGTGGTAAGAGGAGCCTACTCCAGTAGCCTTCTGGGTATTCCAGGGAAACATTGGAATGCCCCTTACTATGCATAAGGGCGCTCCTATTTACACAATTTACACAGAAATATAGAACCTGTCTGATGACAGACAACAGAGCGAGGCCCTTACAATCTTCCTATTTTTGTAAGTGCGTTTTTTTACACAGAGACGGTAACGGGCCTCCAGGCTTGTCCTTGCATACTTATTTTATTAGATGGAAACAAATGCATATCATAATAGAATAAGATTGAATGATGGGTTGAAATCCAAAAGGAACACATTGTACAAGATCACAACAATGAAACCAATGAAGTTAACAGAAATGATTCTGTAAATTGGAAAATGTTCGGCAATAAACACAGCTAGATTCAAAACTTTCTAAAGTTGGCTCTCCTTTTACTTTCAAATTACTTATTCTTTCCTTCCATACTCTGCATGCCTTTTTTCTCTGAGCACTTGCCTTCATATGAGTTATTGTATTTCTGTAAATTGCCCACATTTCTTTTCAAAGATCACAACCTATCCTTTAAAGTAATACCCCTGCAACCGAACAATAACCACTAACAAAACCACTAACTGTCGGTTCGGGAGCAGCATGCTGCTTACCGTAAAGCGCTTCAACACCTCGTCAGGGATAGGCAGCGCTATATAAATGCAATTACAATACAATACAATGCATAACCCTTCTGAATCCACAATGATACTAATACCATAACACTCTGCAGTTGGGCAGTAAATTGTAGTTCATACAGGCTGCATTATAATTCCCTTATACTGCCCAACTCCATCCCCAGTCCTGTATCAGTCCACAGCAATAAGCCACCCATTACCAACTGAACAGACATGAAATAACTGAACAGATCTGCCACGTGCCACTGGCCAACAGAGAACTTTAATTTAGCCCCCCACTGAAGGTCCCAACAAGCTACATACTACAATCGCTTCTTAACATTGTATTGTAATTGTGATTGCATTTATAGAGCGCTAACTACCCCTGACGAGGCGTCAAAGTGCTTTTTCGGCAAGTAGCACGCTACTCCGGGACCCATAGAGGATTAGTATAGTGAAACATGCAAGTACATTTTAAGTGGTGGCTAGGTTAGTCAGTTATTTGGATTTGGAATGATAGCAGAAGGATAGAGGAGGACAAAGGTTTGTATTTATATAGCGCTTGTTGACGCACGCTATTCAGGAAGCCTACAAAGGATTAGTGGTGAATTAATATGGTGAAATATGAAGTAATTTCAGTGGTGGACATTAGTCAGTTACTTGGAGTGAGAAGGATAGCGGAGGGATAAAAGGGGAAGAAAGATTTGCATTCATATAGCACTTGTTACCCCTGATGGGTGTTGAATCGCTTTTCTGGCGAGTAGCACGTCACTCCGGAACCCATTAAGGATTACTGTTGAAAATTAGTATAGTAAAAATAAAAAAAATAAAAATATGAAGTAATTTGAGTATTGGATATGTTATTCAGTTATTTGGGTAGTATATTAGTATAGTTTAATATGGAATTTGAGAAGTGAACATGTTAGTCTGTCAATTTCGATTGAAAAGGATAGTGGAGGGATAAAAGAGTGAAAGATTTTTTTCTTTTAGGTCTTAGCAATAGGAGGAGGCTTTTGGATCAGTAAAAAGGAGTTTTGGAGGGGAGGACTCAGAGGAAAGAGTTTAGAAAGGTTTGTTTTAGGGGATCGGTATAGTAAAAGAGGTGGCAGATGATGCAAGGAGGGGTAGAGTAGGAGAGAGTCTAGAAAGGGTTATTTTGGCAATGATAGTAGTGGTATCGGGTTTGGGATAAATGAGAGAATGGATGTAGAGGATATATTGATAAATGTAGGATGAGAGATAGGGTAGTGCATTGGAAGGAGTAGTAGAAGAACTTTGAGATGAGGCAGAAGGTTGGCTAGAAGATATATTGAGCAAAGTATAGGCTGAGAAATATGGTAGTGCTTTGGAAATGCTTAATTAGAAGAAAGTGATAAAGGTATAGATTCATAATTACATTGAAAGTATATAGATACATAAAGAAGGTAAGTATATGTAGATTAAAGATATGGATAGAGGCACAGGATGAAAAATAGGGTAGTGCATTTGATATGCTTTTTCAGGAGAAAAGTAACAGATACACAGATCCAAGTAAATGGAAGGTACATAGATGCACAATGGAAAAATGTACATGTAGACCAAAGATGATTTTTATTTATTTATTATTATTTTTTCTCTCAACATAATTATTTTACATGAAAAAAATGCTTGTATACCGAGGGATATGCTGTAAAATTCTGTTTGCATATGGTGCTTATGTGGGGAAGAGCCAAATCTTGAGTAGTTTTCTGAAGATAAGGTGGTTGTCGGTGGACCTTATGTTGGGGGGTAAAGTGTTCCATAGTTTGGCTGCTTGAACAGAGAAGGATGTGCCACCCATGTTTTTTTTCTTGTATGGTGGGATTTTGAGGCGAGATGCTCCGGAGGTTCCTTTGTTGTATGTGTTTGGTGATTTTATTCCTGATGAAGAGCGGTCACATTACATGTATTGCTTTGTGGGTGATACAAAGCAGCTTGAATGTGGATCTTCTGGCAACCGGTAACCAATGCAGGGCTTTCATGGCAGGGGAGATGTGGTCTCACGGTTTGATATGCAAGAGTAGTCTGGCAGCCGAGTTCAGAATCCGTTGTAGTCTTTTCATTGTCGTTACAGGTGATTCGTGGTAGAGGCTATTGGCGTAATCGAGTTTGGACAGAACAAGGGAGATGGTAGCTTGGACCTTGTGTGGAAATCCCAAATGAGGGAAAATTTGTTGGCGTATTTTTATAGAAGCAAAGCTTGATCTTGCGAGTTTATCCACTTGGGCATTGGAGTCCATGATCATTCCGAGGTTTTTTACTTCCTTCGATACTTTAGGCAGTGATCCCAGTTCATCAGACCATGCAGCAAGCGGGTTGTAATGTTTCCAATCGCCGCACGTGAGTATTTCAGTTTTTGAAGCATTCAATTTGAGATGGCTCTAGGTCATCCACTGATCCACGGCTCTGAGACAGCTGAAAGTTGGTGATTTTCCAATGTCTTTGGTGCATTCCAATTGAAGGAGTATTTGCATGTCATCTGCATAGTTATAGCACGTGAGGTGAAATTTATTGATCAGTACTGGTAATGACTTCATGTAGATGTTGAAAAGCATGGGCGAGATGATAGAACCTTGAGGGACCCCTGCTTTTGTGGAGTATGGTTTGGACGAGAAAGCTGGGGTATGGATGACATTACTCTGTTTCGAAGGTAGTACGCTTTCCAGTTTAAAGCAGTTCCCTCTATGCCGGGTTCATAGAGAGTCTTTGTTTCAGAGTGTCATGGTCAACCGTGTCAAAGGCAGCTGAGAGGTCCAAGAGGAGTAGCGCAGCAACCCCGTTGCGGTTAACTGTATTCTTTAGGTCATCCTAGATTGCAAGAAGGGCAGATTCAGTGCCTCTTCCCGGACAGAATCCTGTTTGGAAGTCTCACAATAACAATCAGATGTGTAATCAGATTACCAAAAGGCCACTTCAGAAGATCTCTCTACTATTCCTCCCTCTAACCTATCCCTGTTCAGAACCATAAACTTTTTTTTTTTTTTTTTTTTTCAGAATGGACAAAACAGTGCAGTAACCACATAATTGGTCTATGATCATCACAAATACGCTAAAGGGAACCAGCAAGTTGTTCAAGGTTGCAAGATTACAGATAATCATAAACTGTGTGCCTCTTTCTCACACTTCTTCACCCGTCACACTGCTAAATGCTGCATTCCATAACATGATAGCCTCACCTCGGGTGTCATCATGCACAGCACGGAAGCACTTCCCACATAGGAATAAAGTGAAGACAGCACCCTTCCAACGACACCCCCTACACTGTGTAGAGTGCTACCTATGTAGGCAAGTGAGTGAGCGACTCACATAAGGGTAGTAAGTGCTATATAGATGTTGCAATATAATACAATTGACCACCAGCAAAATGGTTCACTGCTGACCTCCGGTGTGATATGCACCTTATGAGGGCTAATGTAAACAGAACCAATTAAGCCTTTCATCTTTTCCACAACAAACATTTCAATACTCCTGTATTCACTTAGAAATTACACTTAGCCGTTCACCCTTCTGAGGTTGAAGAAATCGTGTAGCAACTTTTTTGCACCCCTTTATAATGGGCAAAAACAAAGTATAAAATAAAGCAGCATTACTACTATATATTTTCACCACGCAACACCATTACCCAAAAGGATCTAATTCCCAATCACGGCCTACAAAGAATTAATCAGTGTCTATTTTTTATTTATTTTAGCAGTTTTCTAGAATGCTGTACAAAAAAGAGCTTCAAGGTCAAAAGATATGAATTAAATAAAGGGACTACAACAATGAGGTGTATCATTCGACCTACAAGTGATATCTAGGGACAAAACAACCGAAGCATTGGTTAAAACTAGAAGATTCAGAGCAGAGGTTAAAATAAGATACTAGCAGCCTCCAATATACAATCAAAATGTAAAAGAAGAATTTTGAGCTCCTTCTCGAAGGTTCCCAGGTAGGAGGTGCTGCCAAGATCTGGAGGGAGCGAGTTTGGGGCATGGCCTCAAAACGATTGCTTCATATACCATTTGTATTTTAATCTAGTACGTTCTAGAAGAAGGGATTAGGCATTTCTAGAACAACATTTGGCAACCATACATTTTCTGTTTCTTAGTGAAGTACGAGGTTGTATATGTGTGAAAAAGTTTGTCATTGATGTATTGTGCTTCAGTTTCTACTGAAAGCAATTGGAGTGAAGTTAAGAACATTCTAATGTGGTAGAATTTCATGCAACTCTTACTACTTGAACTGCTGCCTTTAGCACTGCTTCTCTATGGTGGACTAGATGGGCCTAGGGAAAGCCAGTGATTAGAGAATATCCATAGTCCAGCTTAGAAAGTACAAGCGCCTGGACTACCAAAGCCTCATCAGAAATTAATTACCTCATGCCCCAAAATAGTTTGAGTCAATACTGTGTGCTGTCAGCCATTGTGAAAATTTGTTTTTATAAGTTAAGTTTGTTCTTTAGGAAGAAACTCAAGGATTTAATATTATCCATAAGGCTCAATTGAGAAAAGAGCAGAATTAAATCTAGGACTGAATAGAAAGGTTGGGCTTTTTAGATGTGATTGATATAAACTAATTTTTCAGGGGTTAAGTTTGAGGTGACAACCTGATATCCAAGTTTGGTCAATTTCTAGAATTCTGGCAAGCACCATAATGTCATTCGGGGAAACAATTTTAATATAGATTTGGGTGCCCTCTGCACATTAATGGTACAGAATATCAGATATTATGAGAGTGGACCTAAAAGGTTCGAGATAAATATTAAAAAGAGTTGATAGGATAGAAGCTTGAGGGACAATTTTTTGTAGTAATACCTTTCTAGATGAAGCATTATTGATTGTCAGTCCTTTGTATTGATTTGACGGGTAGGATGATTACCATTTCAGCACTAAGCCTTCTATTCTCATGTTATATTTGAGGATATGATCAGGGAGATGTGGTTCACTCTATCGAACAGGGAGCTGAAAGATCTTGGAGCACAAGTAAGCAGGAATGGCCTGCGTCCAAGATGCAGAAAGCAGTGTCAATAATCTGCAGAATATCCGCCTCCATACTATAACTCTGTCTGAAACCAGACTGAAAGTTATCCAAGAAATTGTTCGACTGGCTATGATGAGAAAGTTGAGAGAGAACACAGCATTTATCCTTGCCCAGGAAAAGAAGACATAAAACAGGGCAATAGTATTTGCGGTCACTGGGGTCCACGGAGAGTTCCTCGGACTAGGCAAGATCTTGTCAGTTTTCAAGCATCAAGGCAATACAGCTTGCATGAGCATTTAGTTCACTAGGTTAGTCTAGTATGGCAACAAGTATTTGTCAGGGTCTTTGCACATGTTAATCAGCACTGCAACTGTGAAATGGTTTGACATTGATAATGATTTTAAGAAGATCATGCTCCAAGATGGCTGTATAATTGGACCGGGGTGACAGGAGTTTCGTGATAAGATCATCATCAGCCAGGTGGTTAGGGATTGGAGGGGTTAGAGTTTGATACACGTGGCAAGTAATTTCCAAAGTCTTCACATTTGGAATTGATGACTCATTTGGGGTTGACCCTAGTGAGGTTGAGAACTTATTTGACTAGGTAAAATATATGTCTTTGGCAAGTTTTTGGCAGTGTCCAAGAAAGATTTGATATGTGAGGATCTAGACCTGAAAATTTGTTTTTATAGGTGCTTCTAGTGGCTCTGAGGTGAGCAATAGTGCCAAGAGACGGGATTGTCTCCAACTGTTCCTTAGTCTACTAAAACATTGTATTTCCTAGAATAGTTCTTTTTTTAAACAAGAGGCAGAAGGATTTCATTTTTTCTTCTTGCTTTTCAAAAGAGAACACTCTTCCATCACAGTTGTCATACATTTATTGTACTTAACTTTGGCTGCAGAGATTTCTTTGTGGTGCCGAGTAGGATGGTGGATCATCGGAGCCTTGCATGCAAGCGTGTTAATCACTATATTTGTTGTGTCCCGAAACCAAACAGAATTTTGTTTTGCTAACCAAATGTTTTGCAGTTGGCAAGGACTATGATGGAAGAGAGGTAGGGTGGAAGTGATCTGAAGATAGCCTCATCAGTTAACTAGGATGGGGCCCTCAGTAGGTATAAGAAGACCTTTGGCAATGATCAGATTTAGAATAGGCCCATTTAGGTAAGTAGGTTTATGACAGTACTGTCATGAAGAAAGGTAGGAAGCAGATTGACAGAGGTGTCATTTCAGATTCTCCCCAATGCACATCGAAGTTGCCAAGGAAGAGGCGATTCTCGGAAATAATCATTTGGTTTGTGCTTAAATCCATGCATTCTTCCAGGGAACAATATTCTTGCCTGGGGAATGGTAATTAACATTCAGTCTGATTGTCAAAGCCTTATGAAAAGAGATTTCAAAATTTGTCAGTGGGTAGGCATATTTACTTGATTTTTATCATATAGAACCTATAACTCCTCACACTTCCACACTCAGTAATAACATTTTCCAGTTTCTCACCTTTATGAATTAATTCACAGTGTTCCCCATGTCTGCTAAGAGGCTTTACCATCCAGTACCTCCTCATCTACTTCCTAATAACTTTCCTTATGAAATTGAGCAATTAGGCTCTACCCATTTTTCATGGCGCCACTGGTTCCAAGCTGTCTTCCTTTTCTATACAATTCATCTCTAATCCACTGCTTTAAAAGGCTTTCACCTCAACATCATATTTCCAAATGTGATCTGTCTTTGAATCCTGAAGTCCAATTGTGTAGCTGCTTACTCTGAGACTCTTCATGTTTCCTTTCAGACTCATTGTTCAACCCCCCATTGACCACAGGATTTTACTGAAAGATCTTTTGACACACCTGTGTCCAGCCAATTTTAACAAAAAACCCTTCTGCTTTATTTGTCATATAATTTTCATCCAGTTTCCCAATTCCTCTTCTACCCATTCTTGCTAAACTCCTTGAATGGTCCATCTTTAATCAACTCTCACTACTTTCACCAGAACCCCATTATTTTTCTTCCTCAATAATACCAGCATTTGTAAAGCCCACAGCTACCTCCAGAGAGGTGTCCCTGCGCTGGGGGCCGTCAGGAAGATTAAGCGAGCTATTGCCCAGAGTCACATGGTGCTGGGCTAACCTGCCGCAGGCACCAGGGATCGTACCGTGAACCCCATGGTCCGGAGTCAGGCATCCTGGCGCTGCGCCACACCACTTCTACAATCTGGATGTCACCCTACTCATTCTACTACATTGCTCTTCCCACCATTGCAAGCTATACTCCCTCCCTATCCCTTTCATTGGATCTTTCTACTGAATTCATACCAGAAGATAATGAACATTGAACCAGACACAAAGCTAACAAAGATATGGCCCTGCCATCGGTTTGACTTATGGGCTATTTGCCAAGGTTAGATATGATTTCAGAACATGGCCTGGGTTGGACTTCTCCCTTTTTGCAGGGTCATCCATGAACTTTTTGTCTTCCTCCTGTATTTTGTCTGACCTGTTTTTGTTGGTTTTGTGACTCTGGGCACTTTACCACTGCTGATCAGTGCTAAAGTGCATATGCTCTCCCTATTGTAAATGGATGTATGGATAAGTCACTCCATGATTGGCTGGTTTGGTTTACTTGTCAGACCCTAGTACAGTGCACTGTGTGTGCCCAGGGCTGTAAATCAAATGCTGCTAGTGGGCTTGCAGCACTGGTTGTGCCACCCACAGAAGCAGCCCGTAAAGTGTGCCTCAGGTCTGCCATTACAGAGCCGGTGTGCAGTCTGGAACTGCCATGTTGACTGGGCAAGTGCACCCACTTGCCAGTCCCTAAGCCTTCCCTTTTCTGCATATTAGTCACCCCTATGGTAGGCCCAGGAGCAGGGAGCATGGTATGTAAAAGGTAGGACATGCCCTGATGCGTGTGGCATTTCCTGATAGTGAATTACAGCCATTTTCGTTTTTCACTAGTGCAAGGCTACCTGTTCCCCAAAAGGCCAGATTGGACAATTTGATTATAACATCTTATAATCCTAACTGACTCAGGGAACTAGGTAGAAATTCGAGTTTAGTATGCCTGAACTCAGAATGATAAAATACATCTTTTAGTGAAGTTGGTTTTAACATTCTGTGTTTGAAAATACTGCTTTTAGAAAGTTGTTATTTTCTTGCCTAACTGTCCAAGCCTGCCTCTGCTAGGTTGTGTATTCCCTGTCTGGGGTTTGAGTGACAGGGGCTGGGGGATTCCAGGAGACAGGGTGAGTCAGCACAGGGATGCATAGAGCTATCTGCATGTAGATGGGTGGGAGGAGTTGTACCTGGGACCTGAATAGGGCTGTGCCTGCCTTCCACAATGCTGGCTCCACCTCCTGTGATGCGTCTGATGTCCCTGGCCTACACTGTTAAGTCTTGTCAACAAAGTGCTCCAGGACTACATAGAACTGGTTTGGACTGGGGACAGGGTCTTCTGCCTTCAGAGGACAAAGGATTTGCTAGTATAAATATGGGGACCCAGACCCCAGAACTTTAGATCACTTTTGGGAAACAGGACGAACCTTGCGGAGGAGAGGAACCAAAGAGAAACTGAAGGAGGAGACTATCCCTAAGCTGAGTGCTGTTTGGGGGATTGGCCTGCAGTGGTTGCCTGTCTGCCAAAGAAAGGAGAAAGGAACTTTGTGCTACTTTCATCAACTTATAAAGGATCTCTAAGGGCTTGGGAATTGAGATTGCCTCATGCTGAAGTCTCAGGGATAACAGACTTCACCAACCAGCTCCCCTGAGTTCTTTTGAAGTGCCTGCTGTTGTGCTGGGCCTTCTGAGAAACTGCGTGCCGTAAGGAGCAAACAGCGTGACTCACAAAGAAGAAGCGTGTCGCCACCGCAGCCGCTGTCGTCGCATCACAGAAGAAGGGTGTCGCCACTGCTGCCGTCGCAACGCATCCCAGAAGCACCTCGCATCGCGGGAAAAGAGTGTTGCCGTCGTAGCAGACGCTGTTGCATCACCGGAGAAGCTTGTTGCCGCCGCAGCCGCTGTCGGCACATCCCTGAAGAAGGGTGTCGCTGCTGCTGCATCGCAGCACCGAAGCGCCTTGCATCACCGGACAAGGGTGTCGCTGTTGCAGCATACGCTGTAGCATCACGAGAGAAGCATGTCGCAGCGCCTGTTACAGCTCAGAAGATTTCTTGAGTCGCGACATGGCCTTCGGGTGTGCACGTATCCTTGTTGCAACAAGAAGAAGACGCCATTTTGTTTCATTGCACTGGATCTTCATCGCATCACGGCTCTGCTGGTCGTATCGGCACGGAAGCGGAGTAGGAAACCGACGCATCACCTCCCCACATGGAAAAGAACCAACGCATCCCCTACGCAGCAGTAGGGAACAGAAGCATCACCATTCTTGCGTGCAACACTTTTGTTGTATAGCTTACGCATCCAAAGGTACATTGAACTTAAAGTGTCGCATTTTACATCCAAAGAGAACTAAGCTAATTCTACCATTCTAAAAGTGCAGTACTGTGGATTTTTGTCATTTGTGGTCTTGTGTTAAGTCTATATAAAAATACTTATTTTTATACTACAACTTGTGGGGTTTCCATCTGTAGTGGTGTCACTGGGTTACTGTATGCGTTCACAAATGCTTTACACACTGCCTCTGAGATAAGCCTGTCTGGTCATGCCAAGCTACCAAGGGGGTGAGCAGAGGTTATTTTAGGAGTGTACCCCCTTACCCTGACTAGACGGAAGGTTCCCTATTTGGTCACAGGTACTTACCTCTGCCAACTAGAGACCCCCAAATCTAACAGCCTGTATTTGCGAAAAGTTAGAAAGAAGCAAGGTGACGGCCCGTACATTAGGCTGCTTGAAAAATACTGAAACTTAGTCAAATCAAGCAATTTGAGATCACCAAGAGACACACTAATCTATAAATAGTTGAATTTTAGATATGCGCTAGGATGCAGGAGTTGGAGAAGTGCAGAGAATAGGGAACAAACATGAAATATCTCAACAGTTGAGCCTTGGTTGTGGAATTCAACTTAGAAGTCTGCTTGGAAGAATTGACACATGAAATACTAATATATCAGACACTAAAATGATTTGCTAGAAGATAATGAAATAAGAGGGAACAGGTGGTATTTTGAAGACCATATCTGGGGAGTCTATATGATTACAGTTCGCCATTCCAGTTTGTGGCTATGGGATTTCACTAATCAAGGTATGGGATTTCATTAACTAAAATAAAAATGAAAGCAAAGTAGATGCATTGTTTAGAGCAAATTAGATTTGTAATCAAATTGAATATTATGGGATAGAAAACTGTCAGTTCTGAAAGAATTTATCTTTGGATCTGTACATCTTTAAAATTCAAGCACCTTAAATTCAAGCAAATTGTAGCTGCTTTCTAACATGGACCTCAATGGGGCCTAAGCACCATAATACTGTATCCTACTGAGTACACAGTTGGAAAGTTACTTTTCAATTTTCCCCAGTCCAATGAGAAATGTAGCTATGTCTACCAGTTGCACTCTGCGAGCTTAAGCTGCCAGCGCCTCAAATAGTGTTTAAAAAAAACTATACAAATGCTACAGTACAATACAGTACTTCCTGAAGAGTCACTGTTGTTTTGTATGGCATGTGACATTTATGGGATTTACTGCTCTTTTTTAATAAAACTAGGCATTTTACCATACTCACCTTCTTTCAGACCCAAACACGGAACTGAGTCCGCCCCCCTTGTAGTCACCGAGGAATCCAGAAAAATCCTAGATCAAGGAGGATCAGTGGCAGTGATCCTCCTTGACCTTAGCGCGGCATTCGATACAGTCAGCCACGACACCCTGCTGAACCGCCTATCTAGTGTCGGAATAATGGATAAAGCCTGGTTTTGGTTCAAGTCCTTCTTGAAGGACAGATCCTTTCAAGTATTTGATGGAGAGTCAGTGTCCATGAGTAGACCATTGAGGTGTGAAGTCCCACAAGGCTCCTCTTTAAGCCCTGCGATTTTCAACATCTATATGAGGCCACTGGCTGAGGTTGTCCGTCCATTTGGGGTGAAGATTATTTCTTACGCGGACGACACCAAGCTGGTGGTCTCATTGGCGCAGGAGGCCGACATGCCACTGTCAGGTGGGCTTAGAAAGTGCCTAGAGGAAGTAAAGGGCTGGATGTCTTCATCATCCCTCAAGCTCAATGGGGATAAAACGGAGCTGATGCTCCGGGGCCCCTGTAACCCCATTTTTTTCAACTCCTTGTGACCCTCCTGTCTAGGCACCCCCCCAGCACCCAAGGACAACATTAAGAGCCTCGGGGTGTGGCTGGATAAGACCCTTTCATTTAACATCCAGGCTACAAAACCTTCGGCTACCTGCTTTGGCCTTCTTAGGATGTTAAAGAAAATTTTCCCCCTTCTACCCATGGAGGCTAAGCAGGTAGCCATCCAGGGTTTGATACAGTCCCGCTTAGACTTCAACAATGTCCTCTACCTTGGTGCTCCAGAATACACCTTGCGTAGACTTCAGACAGTGCAGAACTGTGCGGCTCGTAAACTGCTACAGCTCCCATGCAGACAATCAGCCAAAGCTGGACTGATCAGCCTGCATTGGCTGCCAGTGCATCAGAGAATCCTCTTCAAGGCCATGTGTATCGCCCACCAGGCCTTCTGGGACACAGGTCCCTTGATTACCCGTGACCTAGTAAAACACTATCAACCCAGCAGAAGCCTCCGATCGAGCCAGGCCTTTATGGCTATTGCTCCGAGAATAAAAAAGACAAGTTCAGGCGGCAGGACGTTCACCTATAATGCCTCCAAGACCTGGAATACACTCCCCCTCTATCTTAGAGCTAACCCCAACCTTTCTTTATTCCGAAAACAGTTAAAGACATTCATGTTTAACCTCCCTCAGTAATCTCAGCTAGCAACTCTGTCAGGCCACCTCTGTTAGTTCTTAGCGCTTGGACGCCCCCGGGCAGCAATCGCGCTTTTATAAATTTACTTTTCATTTCATTTCATTCATTTCTTCATCCCAAGCCCTATGTGCCTTTTTCTGTTGGTACATTGTCTTTTTGTGGTCTGGTTTGACTGCACAGCTGTCATCAGACTATTATGTAAAAAACACCTGGAGAGGGTCTTCAGCTCCGCCCACATGTTGGTAGTCAGAAGTACATGTTTTGATTGGGTAGACGTTGTGTGCTTCCACTAAAAAGTACTTGCCCTCCCCACAGCTGTGGTCATTTTGCTTTTTTATCCAGCTTCCTGATCTTGAACTTCCAGGGGCACACATATAACATTGTAATACTATTAAAGTGTCTTAGATAACTAGTTAATTTATTTTCCTCTGGCAGCAGCACAGAAGGGAGAAGGGCAGGCATTAATCAGCATGTATTTTTTAGGTCTGGCTTGAGAGTGCAACTGTCACCATACCATTTAACCTAACACCAATATTATTCTACAGTTCTTTGCTTTCACAAAAATACATATTCATTCCCATGCTTTTTACTTGTAATGCTTCACATTATCATACAGTGTTCCTTTAAAGCTATACCTAGTGGCATTACCAATGCTTGTTGGAACAGGTTGCCGCTGTCTTTGAGATTGCATTATAATCTGTTGTCTTTCAGAAAAAACTGAGACGCTGACTTTTTGTGTGGACGTTTTGAGTTTTTAGAGTTGTTCAGCAGCTTCCAGTTTCTCTTGCACCACTGAACAGCCAGGCGTCAGAGAGCTTCACAAAGCACCCACAAACATGCAAATTGCACGTAAAACTTCCATTCACCTCTTACATATTTCAAAAAGATTCATATACACTGTTTGTTTTCTTTTTGATATTTAATCTCCTCTTATGAAATTTTCATACAATTGAGTTGAGTATATTATCTTTCCAAAGCTTTTTGAGTAACAAAATCAAATTCAGCAATTCATCTTAACGCAATAAGTGATTGAAAACTTTTAGCTTTTCGAAATTTACACTGTTCCGTTATACAAAATCAATTGATGTAACTGCTGAACTACAGAACCAATGACATGATGGCCATTCATGACAACTTTGTAACACTCAGTGCGTGTAATTAATTGCCAGACGTTTTTAGCCTGTGAAAAAGGATAGGGGCCCAGGGTTTTTCTAAGGAGCCGACGATTGGTGTGGCCAGGCCCCCATGCAAATGAGAGGACGTCCTCTCACTTATAGTGCTGGCGGGACATGTGCACGGGTGTGTGTCTCCTTCTGTAAAACCATTGTGCCCTGAAGGTGAGTACCATTGAGTTGGGTAACAATAAACATCTGTTATTCAGCACCAGGACACCTTTGGGTAATCGTGCGCTTTACAAATACACCTGTTATGTTATGTTATGTTAAGGTGCACAAAGTGGGCACACTGGGCCATTGCAATCCCAAGGTCAATGTAAACAAGCATTGCCATAGCCAATAGGTCTCACCTTTGGGACCTAGTAAGTGTTTAGCCATGAAGCACATTTTCCTGGGTGTTGTGCAGCCAGGAATTGAAGAGCTATACAACTGTACAATTGTGTGTGAGAAAAAGAAGGAGAGAGAATGATATAGATGGATGAAGAGGCTGTGGTTGTGTATGTGGAAGATAGTGAAATAAGACGATAATATTGTGTGTTTGTTGTTATATGAATGTAACGGTATTGAAAGTGTGTAGTAAGATATAGAGTGTAGTAATATTATAATTGTTATATTAGTGTGTGAGAGAGCAAAATAGTGTTGTGATAAAGAATGAGAGAGAGAGAGCGTGATTTGTGGAACAGTTACATGAGGAGGTGTGAGATGTAGTTTTAATCAACATGAGGTTGTAAAGGTAGTTAGTATGTGTTAGTAGGTAGGGGCTCAAAAGAGAGATGCAAATGATATTAAAGGCTATTGCCACCATTTTAAAAACCTAATATGAAACCAAATTTACCTGCTCCTTCACATGCTACAGAACAAGTGTTTTTTACAACAAAGTAATAGAAAAGTCAGCATCCTTGCATAGTGTTAAAAGGTTTCTGCCTGTTCCATGAGAAGAGCTCTTCTCCTGTACTCCTACAGGCCGTGAACTCCAGACATAAATGTGTCTTAAACAGTGTAAATAGCCCTAGATCACCATATGTTAGGGTGAAGCTTAAATAACTTTAGAAACAATGTGGTACATTTACCCTTTTTTGGTCGGTGGAGAGAAACGTGATTTGGCCAGAATAACACATTGTTAAGCAGAGGCCGTGATTTTAACCTGGTATCTAGCGTTAAAATATGCAGTTCTACTTGCATCTGCTCTCTAAAACGCCCCTATAATGTTTCAAATATAAAGTACATGCTGACATTTTATATAGGAATTTTTAGAAATGTTGCACAGCGAAAACATTAGTGGTTCAGGTGAGGCCTCACAAACTGCGTCTTAATCACAGCAATCCCTATAAGAAGTGCGGGGCCCCCTCCACGCTTGTTGTTGCTGGGGCGCTTAAGTGAAAACTACGGAGGAAGGGGGGGTGTATGGGGAGAAGAGAGAGTACTGCCCCGTTAAGGGACACCAGAGCACTTCGAAATGGAAACAGTACCTGGAATGATGAGGTTGAAACACAAACCCCGGGTGATGATCAAATATGAAGTAGGTCCACTCCTGTTGTCTCAGAAACTGCATCTTGATCACAGCAGTTCCTATTAGAAGTGTCAGGCCCTCTTTACGCTTGTTGTTGCTGAGGTGCTCGAGTGAAAGCTATTGGTGGGGGGTATGGGGAGAAGAGAGAGTGTTGCCCCGTTAAGGGACACCGGAGCACTTCGAAATAGAAACAAGAACAATGAAGTTGAAGAAGAAGCGGAGAGGACCACCAGTGGCAATACAGACTGACACATTCATTCTGCTCAGGGCAGCTGAGCTGTGAACGGCCAAAGGGGAAAAGGGGAAAGGGGGAAAAAAGCCAGGGCCAGCGCGACCGCCATCTGTTTCCAATTAATGCAACCGCGAGACGCAGGCGCGATATTAGGAAACAGATGGTGGTACTGCACGCTCTCGCAAACCATAGGCCGTGGGCGGATACAAATCTGGGACATGCACCCGCCTTTGCCCAATTGCATGCTGTTTTTTTAGAAAGACGCACGCAGAGCCCAATAGCGTGTGAGCACCACACGCACAAGCTTCAAGAAAAGCTTTAGCGATTCCAAGAGGCCCTCTCCTAGAGCAGCGCATGCACGGTGCGCTAGGCTCGACCTAAAAATGAGCCTGCAACCACCAGCACAAATTAAGTAGTGGTTGCCAGGGCTCGCAAATAAAAAACCCTCTTCGTGCTTATGTTCTAAATGTAACTAAAGTACCAGGCTTCACAGTAAGAGCTGATATTCTAAAGTTTTAATTTTTGGATTGCTATATCATGAGCAAATATATTCAATAAACAGACCACACAAAAATAGACCTGTATGTTTGCAGTAATAGCCAATTTATTATGAGACTCGTATTTTATGAGAAAGAAAAGGACAATATTGCATTAGCATGACTACAAATATTAATATATGCTAAAGATTAACCCGTTGTGTGGTAACAAAACACGTTCACTCCAGGTGCCAATTGTAATCCAAATGTATTCCATCAGACAAACTGTGACTGATTAAATAAATTCGGATTACAATTGGCACCTGGAGTGAACATGTTTTGTTACCATTGCACAGCAGTTTCATCTTTGGCATTTTCTGAATGGCTCGCTACCCCGCCAGGGACGGATGGATGCATGGTGTCGAAGATTGCAGTATTGATGTTTTTTATTATTATTACAATACACACTTATTCTTTAATGTATATTCCAAATACTCTTCTGGGTCCTCGTGTTACACTCCCATCCTGGCTAGCAGGAGGTTCTCCGGGTGGATGACACTGATAGAGGCCCTTACAGGTGAATGGCACTTTCATGCACACTACCTCCAACTACTCGCCACACCCTACTTCCGTTCTGAAGGTGGTAACATATATACACTGAAAATGCAGATAGATCTTCTACTGCACAGCAGCCACCATTAAATAGGGGAGATGCAACAGGTCACACACCCACACAAAACCAGACAATTGAGAAACACTGGAAGAACGCGTAATAAACCTGCATCAAGGGATCTACTGAAGCACAGCACACCCACTGACGCCAGAGAACATGCTGCAGCTCTGCTAGTCTCCCTAACAAGGCCATTACTAGCAGGCGGTTCCCAATCAGTGATGACCACAATAAACCCCTGCTAGTTTCAACACCACTACAACCCCAGTGCAGGGCATTTATATCAGGGGCAGCCTGTATGTGCCTGTGACCTGAGGAAAGCAGGGGAGCGCGTGCCCTGGGGTTGCCTCACTGACACACATGTTAGTTGTGCACATGCACATAAAATGTTTACGGTAGAGGTGGGATCAGTGGGGTCATGGAGAAGTACTTTCACTCCAGCCTACAGTCTGACTGTAAATATCTCTGTGTGCATTCAAAGGGGCCTTGGCATTGACCAGCATGTCACTAGCAGGTGTCAGAGGATGAAAGGCGTGCATTGGTTCGGTGCACTCAGGGGCGTAGCTTGGTCAGTAAGATGGGGGGGAGGGGAGGGGGAGGTGTGCGCTTCAGATTTCCGAACAATTACACTGTTTAAAATACATTATACGAGAAGCAGGGAGGGAGGGGGTGCTTAAGGACCAGTAGGAAGGGAGAGGAGTGCGAATTGCGAGGGGTACTTATAAATCAATATTTTGTAAAATAGTATTATTTTAAGACCTTTAAAACAGAGACAAGAGTGTGCATGTGTCTGTTTTTGTCTGCATGTGTATGTAAAAATCCCTTTTGAAATCTGCCAAACACCTCACTATTCCTGACTTGAAGCACCTGTACCCAGGGTCGGATTGGTAATGCGGGCACTCGGGAAATGGTCAAGGGCAGTTCTAGCTGTGGGTTGCTTTTTTTGGCAGCCTGGGGGCTGTCTGTGCTGTTAGGGTGCCGCCAGCGGCTTGGTGGGTGCCTGAGTGGCCTTTCTAGAGGCAGATGGGCAGAGGTGTCACTCCCTTTCTCTCGCTGGGCCATTAATGTATGCTGATTGAGCGGGGGCAGGGGGCCTGAGCAGAAGTGGTCTCACTTGCATTCATGTGTGGCTCAGCAGTGTGAACTAGTCTGTGCATTTTTTATTTATCTAAGTGAAGTTAAAACATGACCTCCACCCCCTTTTTTTTCATAAAACTTCACTGAAGCAGTGTTTTGCGGAAAGGCAATACGCAAATGTGGGACACTTTTTTTGGTGTGCCCGGGGCGATTTTGGATCCCTATCCAACCCTGCATGTACCCAACTATTTTCTACAGAATACAATACATTAGGGGGGTGTAACATACAAAACACCCCCTGGGTAATTAGACAACAGACTGCTTACACAGAACAGCCACAGGGGGTACCTTCAGATCGGTAGAGGTGCCTGGCTGAACTACCATTGTGGAACACAAACGGAATCACTTAAATGTGTGTGCGCTTACACTAACTCCATCGGTGTCCAGGGCGTGCTCGGTAGTACACACACTGCAATGCTCGCTGGGACTCCCTCTGCCCTCCTAGCGCCTTGTTGGGGATGCAGAGCGTCCTGCATGTATCTCCTCCTGCACTGCATACTCCAGCATAGTGCGCGTCATCAGTGTGAGCCTTCAGTGCTGTGCGGCTCAGGCTGATGTCTCACTGAATGGAGTGCTGAGACTCACACAAACCTGTAGCTGCACACTCCTGCTCTGTTCTGTCCATTGCCAACTCATGGCAGTCACATAGCAGCACAGGGACTGCTTGGAGCTGCTCTCAGCCTGGCCTTGTTCAGTAGCACCTCCATGGCCACGTCTGTTCCATTGACGGCAGCAACTTCCCATCTCGCGCCGTTTCACTATCTTCATCATGCATGTCAGGCCTCAAATTCCCTGATCCTTCAATCTCTCAAATCACTCATCCAATCTGTCATCATATCTGCTATTTAATAAAGCATGAGTCTCATTGGCAATTCATTGGTTTGCATTCCGCAGCGACACGATTTGTCTTAA
The DNA here is from genome assembly GCF_964263255.1 of Lissotriton vulgaris. Classification (NCBI taxonomy): domain Eukaryota; kingdom Metazoa; phylum Chordata; class Amphibia; order Caudata; family Salamandridae; genus Lissotriton; species Lissotriton vulgaris. Next base: position 1,403,813,173 of record NC_141696.1, read on the forward strand.
AAATGGTAAGAAATGCCTGAAATTTGGGTCATGTCACTTGAAGGCCCTACGTGTGGGGGCGAGGAGACATCTTTCAGACACCATCATGGATGAGAAGAGAGACAGGCGCCACATGCACGGGATATGTGCACGTGAGATGGATAGTGCCTTGATAGTTTCACAATAGTGCATAGTGCATGGTTTGAAATACAGGCTACCGACTATGCCACACCTTATCATCATCTACAGTACAATGAGGAGGAGGAGGAGGAGCATGGTGTGATTGAATGAATCAATATCTGGGCGAGGGAGAGTGACTGCGCTCTCTGAACCCATCATGGGTGGACTCGCTGCGTTAAGACATCATGTAAGGTGCCTGATGGATGATGGTGCTAGGTACCCCACGACCATAGCTTGTCTTTCTTCCAACAGCTCTATCCAGGTCTGAAATAAAGGTCCCTGATGTGTTCTCTAAGTGGATTGTACAAGTATTTCAATAGCTTCCTTCCTGCTTCATATTGCTTTAGATCAGCCCCTTGTGCACTCACTGCCCTGAAGCTCTTCAGAACACGCCTTGCTACAGTGACAGATGTTAATAACCTTCCAGTTATGGGGAGAATGACTCAAGACAAAACTGAGAAACAGCCACCTACTGTTGCACAGCTGAACCTAGCACCCATCAGGGCGAAACAGTTGAACTCCCACAATTGCAGCCCACAACTGGTACTGACTAATTCAGAAACCAAAACCACACTGCATTCATATTGTTTGAAGCCAGGTCCCATGCCTTCACAACTGTACGGAGACTTGACGAATTAGGGACAAGAATGTGCCTCTCCACCATCAAAGTCCCCTTGGTGCTCACGCCACTGTATGCCTGTCCTGAATCCCTCTTTCTCTATGATATGTCCACAGACCTGAGTAAGGGGATACAGCAACTCGAATCCCCTCAGACCCTGAGTAAATTGCTTTTGTCTTAGTGAGATTAGTTTAAAATATAAAAATAGCTGAGCCACTCAGCCTTAAGTTATTATGCAGGTTCTCCAACACAGAACTGGGGAGGGGGAGAGGGGGACACACACTGTTAGAGTTGTGTTTTTACCCAAAACATTATATTAATTGTGTTTTCATGTCTGACACAACTTCTAAATTGACGTTTTTACCAGCATACCTCAGTCAAGTATTCCGAATTTTACTAACACCAATAGGCAATTAGTGCATATATCCCAGTCTCAATCATATATGCCTTGGACATGGGTCTACCACTCCCATTGCAGGGTTATCCACCATCATGGCTCCTTCACAGAGGAGCTGTGTAAAGTGCAAGGGAAGTGAGGCTGGCAAAGAACTACAGATGGAGCAGATGTCCTGGCTTTGCAACACCTCAAAGGCATTAACACCTTAACCGCGGCGGCAATTCCGCCGTGGTGCGGGCGTTCCATTGAGTGGGCGGGCCGCGTCGGCCAACGGACGTGCGCAACACTACGGAGGTAGTGCTCGCAACAGCCGTTGGCCGACGGGCGCAATGAAGGGGCTATGGACAGTTCTATTTCAGCAAAACAACATTCATCTTATCCCTCTCTGCTCCACCCTCCAACCATCCAGCAGTCTCGGACCCTACTGATATCAAGAACAGCGACTGGCGGTGGGAGGAAGTGTAAACATGAGAGATGAATGCTTGGATGTTCTGCCTGTTAGAATTATTATTTGCTATGTTTGTTTTATTGATTTATTTGAGTGCACAATTTGTTACCACAGTTATGGATGTCTTTTTGTGAATTACCCATTCATAAGGATGACTGCGTCCATTGATAATACCTATATTAGCAGCATTTCCACCCACGTCTTTTTTATGTTGCTCCACTTAGAGCCTGATTCTGATGCAGTTAGGAAGACCTCCTAACGGCATTTGGTCCTTCCAAATCGGATTGGGAACATGTCTTAGCAGAGGATCACCTTCAAACTCCTCACCCACGCACACAGGGCCCTCCACAACACCGGACCAGCATACCTCAACAGACGACTCACCTTCTACTCCTCCACCCGCCAGCATCGCTCCGCCGGACTCGCCCTCGCCGCGGTCCCCCGCTTCCAACGAGCGACCTCCGGCGGCAGATCCTTCTCTTTCCTGTGCGCCAAGACCTAGAACACTCTCCCCACCCACCTACGACAGACCCAAGACCTACTCACATTCAGAAGACTCTTCAAGACCTGGCTCTTTGAGCAGTAGCAGCACCCCCTCACACCCAGCGCCTTGAGACCCTCACAGGTAAATAGTGCGCTTTACAAATACTGTGATTGATGCGGTTAGGAACATATGCTCCTATTAAAGTCAATGGGAGTCCAACCAAATCATATCAGAAAGCATCCGGATGCATCGTACTCCGTCAGTCAGACTCTCACGATCCAAGTGGGTCGGAAACCATTTCCAAACCGATTTGGTTGGGCAGCTTTCCAACCCGCATCAGAATCGGGCTCTAAGTGTTTTCTCCCCTTCTTGACCAGTGGCAGAGCTCATAGGGGAGTAAGAAGGGCAGAACCCCGCCCCCCAACTCACATTGTTCTAGTTGAACCTCATGTCACATCAATGTAGTTAAAAGCACTATTCCCACAAATCAAACAGGGTGACTGCACCTTTCCAAATGAATTGTTTGCCTTCCAAAAGGTTTTAATGTAAAATGCTTAACAATTTATACTGCTGGCCTAGTGGCATTGAGTGGGATTAAAATCCAGGGCACAGAAGGGGCCAGGCAGAGGTTCAGGGGCAGATTTACTGACTCACAGTGCAGTAAACGAAGTTGCTGTGCTGTGTTGCATGAAAGGGAGATGGCAGAATTACAGCAAATAGATCTACTGAGAATGGTGATGTTTTCCTCTCTTCTCTGTGCCGACACGCTTGAGGCTGTCATGCACACCTTTGCAGTGTAGTGAAAACGTTTAACATTTCCTCCACAGTTACACCTGGCTTGAGGAGGTATAACTGTTTGGTACAAATCCCTGCCTACAAATGTCTGTAGATAGAGATTTGCGTCAAAACCCATGGGTGGTTCCTTAGAAACGCCAGGTACCTCCGATAGTACACCCCTTGATGCAAAGTAGCTCTATTTTGTGATACTTTAAGCCACTTTCCAATTCAATTTACGAAGAAAGAGATGGCATTACCTTGTGCCCCCTGAGGAATCTTTGCACCCTCCAGTATCTTCTGCCTCCATCACTCTTCCTGACTCACAGCAATTCATTCGTGCATTTCTTTGGAGTATGGCAGTCTTTAGTTAGCATTCACTTCAAAACTTGTTGTTACTGGTGTTGTCCTCTTTTTAATTAGTTTTCTTCTCTCTCCTGGATTCATGTATGTTTAATGCATTCTCCTTTTACTTGAGCTCGTTATGATACCTTTTCCTTTTTTCCTTTTTCTTAGCAGTGATGACCAGTTTAAAGTAAGTGGGGTCTGTCTTTGATCTAATAGTATATGTTCTACACTACACACAAGACACAAGTGCACTTAACTCTACAGGATTGGCATACAATCATTCATTCTAAAGCACACACTATTAAACAACAAATTTTGCACAAAGAGAGACAACTCTTTCTGTTATTTTCCTGTGTTCTAATCAGTACTTGATTTGTGAAAATAGTGCTTAATTTGTTCAGAAGCCACCCCCGCCGGGGCGATGAAAGGTGGGCGTGCAAACACCGAGACTGTGTAGTCCTGACTCCACTTCATACCTCTTTAAACTACCACAGAACACTCCCTGCCTCTTTATCCCATTCTCACAGGTTTCATTTCATCCCCGAATTCTCCATTTCACACAGTTTTTCTGGACATTTTTCTTCCTTCTTTCCCTCCTTTGTGTATTTCTCTCTGTTCCTTTGGATCAAAGTGTGTTGAGGAAAAGTAAGTGCTAGTCCCCAAAAAGTGGCGGTAGGCCCCTCGTGAAACCACCGGCTCAAATGAAGCACTGGTTATAATTAGTTATTGAATGTGGAATTTCTGAAGATACAAATTTACAGTTAAGGACAGGTTTGTAGGCATTCCAGGGTGGTCCTGACTAAAAGAATAGACGAACAGCACAAACCTTAATGTTTGTGGGTATTCACAAACCACTTGGGGATGTTTACCACCCTGGAAATACATGCAGATTTACTACTGTCATGGACAGGGCTGTGTTTCTAGGCTGGGAATGGGGAAAGAACACTTGAAGATTTGAATCCTCCATGGATACAATCATTTTCCCTATGGAGAGAAATAAAATAACTATGGAAATGCACATTAGTGCCAGCTTTCTACCAGGTGGAAACGGTGCATGCATACATTTTACACATATGAACAGTCATGGGAATCCAAGAATACCATAGATTTGCAAGAGAGCTTTTCGGATTCTTTGCTAATCCCTTCAAAGTTAGAAATGTGCTCCAACTATAGCAGTACTGCCAATCGAAGGCTTTGTGATTCAGGTGATGTGCTCAAAGGAATGTAAGCAAGATAGAAACAAGCATTTACAATGCAATGGTCTCGGCATCATTAAAGGTAGAGCTATTGGCATTGCTCTTGACATTTCTTTTTTTTTCTTTAAATCATAAATAAATGGCATTGTCATTTACATTGCCAATGGCTTAATCGTTAAATAAATGGCATTGTCATTTACAATGGGCAACTGCAAGACTTTGTTTGTAATGTAAGCCATGCTTTCGCAGTACTGTTGAATTTCATTATCCTCGCCTTGTGCTATTTTTCAGCCGTATATAGCGCAGGTTTTGTGGAATTAAGCATAGTGTAACCTACCTTTGTGTTTTGGAACCTTGTGTAACAAGACATGTGTTCAGCTGTTCTTTGTTTTAGCTCCTGTGTGTAAGTGCACCTGCTATTAAATGTACCTAAAATCAGTAAAACCAGGCTAGACGGCAGGGCCTTGTCCGTGGTGGGCCCCAATTGTTGGAATATGCTTCCATTGTCATTGAGACGATGTTCTGACCATCTTCGTTTCAGAAAGAACCTGAAAGCGTTCCTGTTTAGCTCATTTTAGCGAATTTCCCTTTCTTCTGATTTATCCTGAATAAATATTTTTAGATATCTTTGCTACCTCTATAGCTTTTTTTTCAGGCCGGCTGTCATAAGCGCGGAGATACTCCTCTGGGAGTCTATTCATAGTGCTATAAAAACCAGCAAATAATAATAATAATAACAGCACTCTGCACTCAACAGCACTCTGCACTCAACAGCACTCTGCACTCAACAGCACACAGCACTCTGCACTCAACAGCACTCTGCCCTCAACAGCACTCTGCCCTCAACAGCACTCTGCACTCAACAGCAATCTGCCCTCAACAGCACTCTGCACTTAACGGCACTCTGCCCTAAAAGGCACTCTGCCCTCAACGGCACACAGCACCCTGCCCCCAACAGCATTCTGCCCTCAACAGCACTCTGCCCTCAACAGCTCTCTGCCCTCAACAGCACTCTGAACTCAACAGCACTCTGCACTCAACAGCACACAGCACCCTGCCCTCAACAGCACTCTGCCCTCAACAGCACTCTGCCCTCAACAGCACTCTGCACCCAACAGCACTCAGCACTCAACAGCACACAGCACTCTGCCCTCAACAGCACTCTGCCCTCAACAGCACTCTGCCCTCAACAGCTCTCTGTCCTCAACAGCACTCTGCACTCAACAGCACTCTGCACTCAACATCACTCTGCACTCTACAGCACTCTGCACTCAACAGCACTCTGTGTGAAGCCCTGTCAGCGGCACCGTCACCGATCCCACAACGACAGGGCCCAGCCCTGCCTGACGGGAGACTGGGGTATTGACACTGCGCGCGTGCGGAAATGAGGGACTCGTCACCTCTTTTACCCTTTAGGGATGTGCCCCATCATGGATGGGGGACTACCTAGGCAAAAAGTACGCAAGTCACATAAATGCATAAAACACAACCTATAACATCGCCCCTACTAATTTCTGCAGCTGTACTTGCGTATACAATTTCTGTAGGATGTACGTGGCATAAGGGAAAGATCCAGGCGACCCCGCCGAGCTCGCCTCACAATCAATACGAGTGTGGGTCTTTGCGGTAATCAACGCAGTAAAGGTCTCCCACCACCACCAGGTCCAACAGTACAGTGCCCCCCATGCCTTTAAGTGTCTTTATTGTGTAAAAGTGCGCTGTGTGACTGCGGGGGTTCTTTAGGGACAGATAATTCGTGTGTGAAGTTCCTCTACATGTTGGGAGTAGAAATGGGGTACTGATTGCCCTCCCCCCTAAAAATGTAAACGTGTATCATATTTGAGAATTGGTCTGCCCCACTGTATGGAGGTGCTTTATAAGGTAAAACACCGCAAAGAGAAAACCCCTCCATTCCACAGCAGAGCTGCTTTAGATCCCCTGTATGAGGAGCCGTATTACAGGATTGCTGCGCCACGTAAGACGGACGTTCTCCCTCACAGTAAACATCGTGAATAGTCGCTCTAGGCCTCTTTCTGTGTATTTTATACGTATATCAACAGTGCACTTCCACACTGGCATTTACTCTGAGTGGCCAGTGGAAAATCAGCACTTGCACTGACTTGCCTTTGGAAAAAAAGTATTTTGCGTTACCTTGCCAATTACAAAACAGGTACTGTTTGTTGTGAAAATTAAATAGTCGATTGGACATCGCTCAAGGCAAATGTTTGATCCATTTTTTAAAATTACATTTAGTGCACACTTCTCCGCACGTGCTGCTTTCGGGGCAAATCTGCAGTGCACCTGTGCAAAGGGCATGGACCGTGGCCTAGTCACTCTTCCAAGTGTAAAGACGACTCTAGCAATGCTGGTTGAGAGAACCAATACACATGGAGCTGCGCAATATGCATACATGCCAACATTTCAGGAGAGCAAAGTGGGAGATTTAAAAAAATTAATCGGGAGAATGGGGCTTTGAATCGGGTTACTGGCATGTATGGGCTTTGGAAGTGGCTGCTGCAGGATCGGACATTTGAAACGTAAATGCACGTTTTTTTCTTACCTTTCGGAAGCATGGAGCATAATGGCAGGCAGAGAGAGGGCGATGTAAGTGTTGGACACTGGCCTGGCAGATTGTTGGTAGTGCATGCACACCCCACCCCCTGCGGCAGGCAGCCCGGGCTGAAACAGCTCCCCCCCCCACGCCCCAAGTACTTCACAGGTTTTTGAAAGACGATTCCCAAGTTAATGACGCTTTGTTAGTTTTTCACACCTTCGAGAACCCCTGCCTCGCCACTCTTTGTTGGAAGAATTAGCATTTTACACAATACCAAGCCCTGTCAGCTGAAACCCCAGACGAATCGGGGTTTTGCTTGTACGAATCGGTTGGCGGGAGACTTGCCTTCAAATCGGTAGTCTCACGCCTGAATCGGGAGGGTTGGCATGTCTGAATATGTGAGGGGATTTTTCCAGTACGGCACGATGCCGAATGGAGCACGAGAGAGTATATGTAGGCAGGATGGCGGCCATGCGTTACTGCGCACCTGTGGGATCCGTCTCACAGGAGCTCGGCGGCACAGCTGCGTCAAACCACATCTGAGAGGCCCTGAGTAGGGCTCCCACGCTAGTCAGTGCCCCGTCATAGACTTCATAATAGTTCCAAGCCGTACTATCACTAGCGCCTAGAGTTCATTCACTTGTCACCATGAGCTATATAAACGGTCATTTTAAGCTACACGACCAACATCAATCCCTAACAAATAAAGTTTCCCCCAGGCTGGCCTCTGCAGTAAGTTTATGCTTCTCGTGTAACATGTCCCATACGCTTTGTAAATAAATTATAGCGCTTGGAGCATTCTGAAGCAGACCTGTGCATTTGTAGCTATATAAGACAAAATACGTGCTGCTACCAATAACAATAATACAGCTTGTTCCAAGTAGTGCTTCCGATCGCACATGCGCCGCTTCTATGCGCTGCGAATACGTTTACACGGCAGACGTCCATGCAGTTAAACGCATGTTTTAGTAGATTTGTCCGTGTGTCAGACAATAATGCTGTACTCTTCAGTCTCAGCAGTATGCATATTATTTTAGTCTCGTACTTTTCGCCTAGATATTGGTCATTTCGTAAGTCGGCGCTACAAAAAACATACCCTCAACTTAGTCGCTGACTTTATACCTTTATATAATGATCACACGACACCCACCACGCAGTTTACTTTTATGCAGGACTCTGCCTCCCAGTGGCTAGATCCGGTGCATATAATGTTTTAATTACACTTTGCATATAATGTTTTAATTACACTTTAAAGGGAACATATTTAACCGGTCGCTTGCATACATGTTACTCAGCAAGCCGCGCTCGCTACCATCTCTGGTCCAGTCACTGAATCCTTGCCCTCCTTCACAAGAAGTGTCACAGCTCGGAACAGAAGTTCGGGGACTTTGTCCACCACCGAGAAAGCTTTCGTCGGGTCATACCACAACCTCAGTATGTTGGGGTGGGGAAGCGAAGCCACCATATCTCATAACCGCCTTTCACCCCAGTAAACATGCCGTACATTAAGTCGCCCTGGTTATTATATCAATCGTAAGACCAGGTATATATAAACAAGCACAAAGCAGCGGCCTTCTGTTTTATGTCACAGTATACAAGCAAACCAACATCCTGAGATTGTGTAGCACACTTACACCTAGCTATGCAATTGTCATCCCATTAATAACATTTAGAGCTCTTTTAAGGAGCCATCACCACCCTACATGTTTGTAATCACGGCTTCCAGAGGGTGGCGCGTTGCAGTTTCTACAACATGGTCCGGGCAGGTTGCTCTTAAAACACTGTGCAGGTGCATTAATCCAGAGAGCTACCCACCAGGCACGTCTGCTCACAGATATAAGGCTGAGTACCTCGGGCTCCAGAGATGCTGGGTGAAACTGGTCCTTCGCGCGCCAAAGGGGACTCTAACCGCCCCGCGGGTGAGGGAAAGGTGAGCCCTCACAGGTGAACTTTCCCGGCAGGGGAGAGGGCACGGGGTGCCCACCATGCCAGCGGCTCCTGCCTCTGAGCGCGCCAGCGCAACTTCTTACCTTCGCTGCCGGCGGCGTAGACGCAGGGAGCCATGCTGATGTCGATGTACAGTATGTAGGTGGCCATCCCCCGTGCCCAGGTCATGGTCTGGCGCTGCTGGGTGGCACATGGCCGGGGAGCTCTGCAGCCGGCTCCCCCTCTACTCCTGCGCGCCTCATTGCATGAGCGTATGCGCTGCAGCCGGCCTAAGTGCATCCCGCTGCACTTTAAACACACTGCCTCGCATCCACACAGGCAGCCCGAAAGGAGGGTGGGAGCGGACTGTCCATCAGATCCTGTTAGACAATAACATTCCAGAGCTGTGCAAAAGTACTTCTTGTAAGGGCAGCTCATTTTCCCGCGCCTCATACTGGCATTGCTAAATAATCATCTGCTGACAACAGGAAACGAGCAGTGGTGCACGCCCGTAGTCCCGAGCCCTAAAAACAGGAGAATGGTGCGCGCACGCCCGGCATCTGGCTTCAATTACCACGGCCCCTGACAGCTGGTAATTGATTAAATATAGCCTTCTGCTGCGCGTCTTGGCACGGAATATGCAGGAAGCGGAGCAACTCTACAGCCTATGGCCTATTGCGTGCGGCTTGTACAAAAAACAGCCAAGCGAGGGCCAATTGCCATGCAGCTGCCATAAATAACGAGCACAAATCACGTGCTTCTCTGGAATTCGTAGGTTAGATTTTCAAAGTCCTCAGAAAAGGACTCTTAGGCCACACCCACTTCGTGGGATGTAGGCCGAGCCCTAAAAAAGGAAATCTTAGAAGCTATTAATGTTCTGGAAACATGATGCCTACTATCTCAGCCTAAACCTATAACCGAGGGATCCCCACAAGACTAACAAGGTTGTTATATGCAACTTAGAAATTATGAGGTAGGGAGAAATAACGGGAATTCAAAGTTTTGGGTGAACAACACGAGGGGATCATACTTATCAGCCAATTTCCACATGGTTTCCTGTTAGAAATGGGGTCTCTAGTTGGTTGTAATTTGCCCCTTGTCCAATTAGGGACCACCATCTTAGTCAGAGTAAGTCAGATACACACCCAAAATTGACCTATGCTCACCCTCTGGTAGCTTGGCACAGAGCAGTCAGGCTTAACTTAAGAGGCATTCTGTAAAGTATTTGTGTAACACATAAATTAAAGTAACTCAATGACAGTACCACAAAAAGACTCCATACAGGTTTAGAAAAATAGATTAAAACAAGACCAAAACGACAAAAATCCAACCAGTTGAAGTCGAGAGATGAATTTTTGAAGAATAAATACAAAACAGTGCTAAGAAGTCAATAGTGCTAAAGGTTACTTGAGGTTGCACTAGGCCGGGGTAAATAAATCTGAACAGACAAGCCAACCGCGATGGAGCATGGGCCGGATCCAGTTCCAAACAGGTCCTGCTGATGTTCTCAAGTTGAGTGAGGTACCTCGTTTGCGGAGAAGACGGTTGCCGGGAGTATGATCAGTGTCACTCACAGAGTTCCACAGAGAGCGAAAGAAGCTGGGCATCGCAGGCATACACACTGTGGGCTCGAGTTCATGAGCGGCGATGCTGCGTACGATCTTGGGCCCGCTCACGCTGATCCTTCGTGCAACCGGCACAGTTCCAGAGCAAACTGGCCTGTTCACGAAGAGCCCAAAAGCTTTATTTAAATTGCTTTGGTGCAAGAAAATCCACTTCTGAGGCACAAGGACTGGAGGGGCATCTCAGACAAGGTCAGGACCCACAGTTGGCTGAGTCCAGCAGCACCAGAAGATGGAGGAAGTCTTTTTAATCTCTGAGAAGCAGTTCCTTGGTGACAGTCACCGCAAAGTGGCAATCGTTACAGCTCATCAGTCTTCACTCCAGCAGCGCTCTTACCCAAGTCCAGTAGTGTACTGATTTGATAGGGCCAGAGACCTGGTACTTATACCCAAAAGTGGCTTTGATGTAAGAGATGACTTCAAAAGAGTTCTCTGCAGGGCACAATGATACCTTTCTACCCCGTCCTGGCTCCAGACTACCAGTAGGGGTTAAATCAGCTCTTTGTGTAAGGGCAGAACACAACATATTCAGATGTAAGTGTAAGCCACCTCCCCCTTCCTGTCCAGGAAGGCTATTAGTATGCACATGAATGCAGATCTATCTCCTACCACACCCAGCCCTTCCTGTTTTGTGGCTGTCGAGAGGGAATGCACAAAGTGTAGCTGTCACCCAGCCCAGACGTATATTGGAGACAGGCACACAGAGCAAAGTAAAGAGAAAAGAGATATCCACTTTCTAAAAGTGGCATTTCTAAAATGGTAATATCAAATCCAACTTTACCTATAAAGAGGATTTATCACTACCATGACAAAGATATTAAACATGAAGTAGCTACTCTTTTCCAATCAGCAATTATAGATTTAAAAGATATTTTAAGGAATCTCAAACGCTAGCCTATAGAAGGAGTAGGCCTCACAGCACTGAAAAACAAATGTACGTGTTTGTCACTGCCAGGACATATAAAAACTTGAAAGTGCATGTCTTGCCTTTTAATTACACAGCACCCTGCACTTAGGGTCATTTAGGGCTTACCATAGTGGTGCCTTATGTGTAATAAAAGGGGGGTTTAAGGCTGGGCAAGTGGTTGAAAGGCTATTTGTTTGGGTGGCACAACCAGTGCTGCAGGGCCACTAGTAGCATGTACATTACAGGCTCTGGGTATATGGTATACCACTTTAGAAGTGATTTACAGGTAAACTAAATATGCCAATCAGGCTTACACCAATGTGAACATGTTTAGGGGAGAAGCACATGCATGTTAGCACTGGTTAGCAGTTGCAAAGTGCTCAGAGCCCTAAAGACAACAAAAATAAGGTAATAATAATAGAAGGAGGAAGTCAAAAAGTATGGAGTAACCCTGCAGAAAGGGCCATTTCCAACATGAACCCCCACCAACCTAATGCCAGGGTAGCCTAATCAATACGTTGATGCACTTTCCTGCTTAGGGTGCTAGAACCTGGACAATGGCCCACCAATGCAGGTAGTACTTGCCAGTTCTATACCTCTCTGAACCCATCTGGAAACCTCTGTTTGTCCTCTAAGCCACTAAGCTAACCCATAGAGAATCCTTCACCTTATCTGGAGATCCCATCTGTGCAGCACCTAACATTAACTTGCTCACAGGTGCATCCCAGTAGGCAGACAGTACCACCATGGCCAACAAAGTGATGTGGCCCAGTCCACCCCTTGGGTTTCACCTCCGTCCCCAACCCAAGGAAAACTCTGTCCACAGGGGCAGCAACCAACAGATGTTACTGACAGCTGTCAGTGTCAATAGCTAGGCCAAGGGCCATCCAGGGGTCTCTGTCCTTTGTGGTTTCTCAGATTGCGGGCTGTAGCCCCAGGTGCATTGCATCCTTTCTCCACTTCACCTCCCACTACTTCAGGAGTGCTACCCTGCAACTGGTCCTCCAACCCAGGGTCTTTACCCTTGGGCTGGGCTGGAGCCAAGGGTGAATCCTTCCTCCCCCTGCCCCTGCAGCTGGGGTTCTGTACCCTCCTTTTGGGAGTGATGCCCAGAAAAGACTTCACTATCAGGGTACCTGCAACAGTTGCCCCTCTCAGTTCTCCTGTCACTGGGGGAAATTAATTTCCCAGAATGCAGTAAATGGACATTTGGGGACTATGACCCTTCTATGGGTCACTTCTCCACCCTATTCTAGGGACACGAGAACCATAGGGCAGAAAAAGTTCTGCACATGGGCTGGAGTCACCATAATCACCTAACCAGTGTACTGCCCTGGGGAGACTAACCCTTCCACAATCATGGTCACTTCAGAGCAGTGGTTGGGACCCCATTAACTCCAACCTGGTGAAAGTGATGACTCTCACCCTCAGGGATTACCAACTCACCCTCTAAGTCTGTCTCACGGCTGAGGGAGATCATGGCATGTTCAATGACTTGCCTCTGGCAGCTACCTTCTCCTAAGGCCACATGGGCCACCCCTGTAGAATTCCCACCAGTGGGTGGTTTCCTTGGACAGACAGAGTCCCCCTGCTTGTGTCTTAACTGGGAACAAACAAAGCAGTGGCGTTGGAAGTGGGGCATGGGCACCCTTTCCTTCCCCCTTACCCTGGGGCCTGTCTGTGTCTCCCTCGACCTCTTCCCTTGGTGGGAACCTGAACCACTGTTCTTGGGGTCACTTGCAGGTACCTTCTTGGACACTCTGGTGCTGACTCAGATGTCGACCTCCTCGGTAAGCTTCCTGGAGTCAATCAGCTTACTATCCACCAAGTGTTGGCGCAGCTCTGGAAACAATTCTCAAGAATGTGCTGCTTTGAAAATAAGTTGTACAACCCTTCAAAATCATCAACCATGCTACCCTTCACCCAGTCCTTCAGTGCCTTACTAGCATAGTCCAGAAAATTCACTGATGTCTGTGTAGTGAGTTTGTGACTAGCCCTGAACCACTGTCTGTACTTTTCAGGTTTCAAACCAAACTTTCTGAGTTAAATGGCCTTCATGGCAGTGTATTTGGTCTGGTCCCTCACATCTAGTATAATGAGCGTGTCCTTCCCCCACACTGGAAATGTACCACCATAGACTACCCCCCCCCCCCCAGGGGTCCTCTTGGAACCTGTGCACTCTCAGAGCCACTTCATAGGCTGCCAGCAATTTATCCACATCATTCCCCACATTGATGCTGGGCATCACATCTTTGGGTATATGGACTTTGGACTCACATTAAGATCCTGTAGGTACGCTGCCGCCATTACTGCTGTTGCTTGGCCCCACTTGTAGGGCTCTTAGTTCCAGCTCTCTCAGACTGAGCTAATGGATCAACCTCCTTTCATTCATGGCCAGCCTATTCTCCTCCAGAACCTGTTCCTTCTCTAATTTGGCAAGTTCTATTTAAATTTTCTTTCCTACCTCCTCCCTGTCTGCTCATCTGTTGACAGGCACTTTGAAGAGACACTGCTCCCTGCTCTGGTAACCCTTGCTGATCCTTGCAAGTTGTTGGCCCCATCCACTGGCAGTTCCAAAGCCATTTCCAACTCTAGGCTCGGGTCAACCTCATCCTCAGGGATCTCCTGCTCCTTCTCCTCTAGAATGTCATCCTTTGCTTTCCTGAGTCTCTGCCCAGACCCTCAAAGCTTTCTGTAGCTGCACCTTTCTGGTGAAGCCCCTCATAGAAAATTGAAAGTCCTTGCAGCAATCTTCCAGCTGTTGTACAGCATAGCATTTTAACTGGCCAGCTCAAACTCAATTCCTGCAGGTGCAGGTGTGGCATCTCCAGAGAGAGACCTAATTTAGCTGAGAAATCAAAAAGGACAATCAGAGGAAATTGAAAATTAAAAAATGGCAATTAGTACAGGACAAACAAAAATCTTACCAACCAGGAATAGGATCAAATTGGTCTTCGGTATGGAGTTGTAGTGAACACTGAATTACTAGAAGGTATTACACAAACACAGGTCCTAACCTCACTGCTGACCACCAATGTTAGAAATGGGGTCTCAAGTTGGTAGAGGTTTGCACTTGTCCAAGTAGGGACCGCCACCCTAGTCATGGTATGTCTGATACAGACTCTAAATTAACCTCCGCTCCCCCTCTGGTAGCTTGGCACAGAGCAGTCAGGCTTAACTTAAGAGGCAATGTGTAAAGTATTTGTGTAAAACTTGAATTACAGTAAGTCAATGAAAACATCACAAAAAAGACACCACACGTGTTTAGAAAAATATAGAATATTTATCTGATCAAAACATGACCAAAACAACAAAAATCAAATCAGCAGAAATAGAGATATAATTTGTTGAAGAATAAGTACAAAAACTGTGCTTAGAAGTTAATAGCGCTAAAGGTTAATTGATATCGCGCAAGACCAGGGTAAATCTGAAAAGTCAAGCCGACCATGATGGAGCGTGGGTCAAATACACTTCCATACATGTCCTTCTGAAGTTTTACCATCTCAAGTTGAGCGAGGTGCCCAGTTTGTGGAGAAGACGGGTGTCACGAGATTGATGAGTGTTGCTGGGAGAGGTCCGCAAAGCACAAAGAGCAACTGGGCATCACGGGCAGACAGGCTGTGGGCTCGCGGTTGTCAGCTGTGATGTTGTAGTGCGAAGAGACGATCTTGATCCCACTTGCGCTGATCCATTGTGGGAGTGGCGCCGTTCAGGAGGGAACGGGCCTGCTCGCATTCGGATGAGCCCAAAAGATTGATTTAAAGAGCTGCGGTGCAGGAAAACCCACTCCCGAGGCTCCAGGACTGAAGGGGCACCTCAGGCAAGAGTAGGGCTCGCAGATGGCAGAGTACAGCAGCACCAGAAGAAGATTGAGGAAGTATTTTATATCCCTGAGACTTCTAGGAACAGGTGGCAAGTCAGCAAGCCTACGGAGCCACTCTGGGTTCAAGTGAATGTGCCAATCCTTATTCTCAGCAGGGCAAGATCAGCAGTCGGCAGGGCAGCTCAGAAAAGCAGATAATCAGTTCCTTAGAATAGATAGTCACAGCAAAGTGGCAAGCCTTACAGCACACATGTCTTCACTCCAGCAGGGTTTTCCCCAAGTCCTGTAGTGTACTGATTGGATAGGGCCAGAGCGCAGGAACTTATTCCCAAAAATGCCTTTTATGTAGAGGGTGACTTCAAATGATTGCTCTGAAGTTTGTAAGGCTCCCTTCCAACCCTGCCCTGGCTCCAGCCTACCAGTAGGGGGTAAATCAGCCCATTGTCTGAGGGCGCAGGACATAACCTATTCAGATGTAAGGGTGAGCCACATCTCCCCCTTCCTGTCCAGGAAGGGTACCAGTATACAAACAAATGCAGATGTAGCCTTTGTCACACAAGGCACGTATTGTGTTGTGGCTGTCTAGAGAGGGAATTTAGAAAGTGAAGCTGTCACCCAGCCCAGACATGTATTGCAGACAGGCTGAGCTGAGCAGGCACACAGAACAAAGTTAAGAGCAGAGAAATAGCCACTTTCTAAAAGTGGAACTTCTAAAATGGTAATGTCAAATCCAACTTTACCATTAAAGAGGATTTATCATTACTATTCCAAAGATATGAAAAATGATGTAGCTACTCCTTTCCAATTAGGAATTACAGCTTTAAAGGAATTTTAAGGAATCCCCAATGCTAGACTATGGAAGGAGTAGGCCTCACAGCAGTAAAAAATGAATGTATATGTGTGTCACTGTTGGGACATGTAAAACTTAAAAGTACATGTCCTGCCATTTAATTACACAGCACCCTGCCCTTAGGGTCATTTAGGGCCTACTTTAGGAGTGTCTTAAGTGTAATGAAAGAGTAATTTAAGACTAGGCAAGTGGTTTTAAATGCCAATTTCAAGTATCAGTAAGCTGTGCACACAGTCCCTGCAATGACAGGCCTGAGACGGGTTTGAAAGGCTACTTGACGACTAGTGCTAGAAGCATTTAGATTACAAGCCCTGGGTATATGGTATACCACTTTACAAGAGACTTAGAGGTAAACGAAATATGCCAATCAGGTGTACACCAATATCAATATGTTTATGGGAGAAGCACATGCACTTTAGAACTGGTTAGCAGTGGTAAAGTGCCCCGAACCCTAAAGCCAACAAAAAGAAGGTCAGGAAAAAAGGAGAAAGGCAGAACGTTTGGGGTAACCCTGCAGAAACCCCCTGCCCCACCAGTGTTTTACCCAGAGACATCACCTGCTAGAGGATTCAATTCCAGACCAGGCCACAAGAAGGGGGTACACGCAGGTACAAGGTGTCTACCCACTATTTTCGGAGGGTGGACGCTCTCCCCCTGCCAAAAAGTTGGGCCCCACAAAATATGCTGACCGTGTCCTAGTGTAAGACACTGGGACACATTCAGCAGCGCCTGTACATGTCTGCTTTTAATTCCTAGCAGCAACGTGCAGGCAGCGAGGGAGTTTTTTTTCACCTCCAGTGTGGCCGAAGTTAAGGGGCCTTCAGGCCTCCTTTTGTTTGAATATCCTGACTGAAGGCAGTCTGGAACCTCACAATTAAATGTAAATGCCATGGAGGAGAAACAAAGGCACACAGCTTGTTATCTCTTCAAGGGTACTTTAAAGAGCCATGCTTTTTCCTTTGTTCAGTCCCTGTACATAAGAGATTGTATTGTATTGTAATTGCATTTATATAGAGCTTACTACCCCTGACGAGGCGTCGAAGCGCTTTTTCGGCGAGAAGCACGATACTCCGGGACCCATAGAGGATTAGTGTTGAATTAGTATAGTGAAACATGCAAGTAAATTTGAAGTGGTGGATAGGTTAGTCAGTTATATGGAAGGATAGCAGAAGGATAGCAGGATAGAAGAGGAAGAAAAACAAAAAGGTTTGTATTCATATAGCGCTTGTTACCCCTGATGTGGTGTTGAAGCATGCTACTTCGGAAACCCATAAATGATTAGTGCTAAATTAGTATGGTGAAATGTGAAAGTAAATTGAGTGGTGGATATTAGTCAGTTAGTTGGAGGGAGAAGAGTAGCGGAGGGATAAAAGGGAAGAAATGTTTGCATTCATGTAGCACCTGTTAACCCCGATGAGTGTTGAAGCGCTTTTCTGGCGAATAGGACTCTACTCCAGAACCAATAAAGGATTAGTGTTGAACATTAGAATAATGAAGTATGAAGTCATTTGAGTGGTGGATATGTTATTCAGTTATTTGGATAGAGAAGAGTAGTTTGCGGGATAGAAGAGGGAAAGAGGTTTGTATTTATATAGCGCTTGCATGCACTGTAAAAATGTCAGATGTGTTGGTGTTTCCCTGTACTTACACAAATATCAATTCAGTAGCACTATTTTATTTCTTTTATAGCACTACGCAACCCAATGTAGGGTGTCTGAGCTCTTTACGTTACATACACGTTATACATTGACAATAAATCATGTACCTGTGTAAATCAATGTGCCAGATGAGTTACATGAGACAGAATTACAAGGTGTAGGAGTCACATGTCCTTCATAGCTCACTGCGCATATACTAACAGATTACAATTTATGAACTGCAGGAAACAAAAGGATCTCTGTGTTAAAAGCAGTAAGCCACTTTAATATCTACATAAAATAAAAACCTTTCATCTGCATGTTACATGATGTGCTTTGCAGGAGACACAATAACCTTGTACTACTTTGATTCAAATCTGGGACTTCACAAATCGCAGATCTCTCCAACAAATGCATTAAACTCCAGCGTTACATCACCATTATTACGATTCCCTGAGATTTACTGGGCACATTTACAGCAGATGCCTTAACCCAATCAAATATTTTAAAATGTAGACTTTGCAAACAATTAAGTAAGCATAACAAATCTACTACCTGCTTCTCCTAGTTGCTATTTTCTTTGTGTGAGGTCTTAACATCTGATATCCCTTCTTGTGATGTCACTTTCAGTGAGGTCACTTCCTGTGATATCACATGTAATATCACGTGTCGTGACGTCATGCGCTGTGATGGCACGCGTCATGATTTCACTTGCATACTGCCTAACCTGGTTAGTCCCCCTACTTCTTTTTTTAGGACTTGTGCCCTGTTCCAGACTCTTCAGTCCCATACATCTGCTCTCTCATACAGTGAAAAGGTTTCTACCGTAAAAAGCAGTGGTAAAGAGGACATACTTAAAAGTAATTCAAACCTTTCTGCAAAACATCAACGTGTCTTTCAAGTACTGAGGTCATGAACGTGGCCTTCCACAGATTGCTAAGGAATCTTCTTGACAAAGGAAGGTTGGTGTCAAAGAATAAATTCTGACGGGACTGTAGCCACCCATCAATCAACAGTGCAGTAGGTGCAGTGACAGCAGGGCCCAGATTTGTAACTCGCTGCAGCACCCCACTAAGCCATATGTATCAAGCCTTTTGTGATTCGCAAAGGCTGAAATTCGCAGAATTTCGGCCTTTGCGAATCGCAAACGGCCTTTTTGCATGTTTTGGGATGTAAGAAACATTCCTAAAATAAGGAATTGCAAACTTGTGCGATTCCTTATTTTGCCATAGCATTTAGGGAATCGCTATTTTGCGATTCCTTAAATGCTATATATGTAGCATTTTTGGCTAGCGAATTTTGGTTAAGAAATCACAAATTACCACCAACTTGTAGTTGGTGGTAATTTGCGATTTCTTGTAAATATGCACAATTGAGGGTGGCATATGACGCACATACATGCCCATTGGGCATGTATGTGCGCCATATGCACACACATTTAATTTACAGGGGTGCAGCAGGGTGTCCTTGAGACACCCCTGCACACTTGCAATAATTCTCAAATAGCGATTAGCAAATTGCGAATTCGCAATTTGAGAATTATTTGGAAATCATTCCTATGGGCCTCCTGGCCCATAGGAATGCATTGGAAAATATTCCTTAATTGCGAATTCGCAAAATGCGAATTCGCAATTAAGGAAGCTTAAGGAATCGCTAATAAAAAGCGATTCTCTTCATACATACCATTTTGCGATTCCTAAATAGCGATTCTTTAAAAATCGCTATTTAGGAATCGCAAAACGGAACTATGATACTAAATGGCTGGCTTTATCTACGCAAATGTGAGGGGATTTTCCTTGCTTTGCTAGAGCCCATGGCTTTCTCCTTACACCACAGACCAACAGCTAAAATGTCTAATGTGACCACAGTCCCAGAATGGCCTGCGGCCCTTCAGACCTCATTGATGTAAGCAATCCCTATGAACTGCTCCCCCACATGTTGCTCGCCTGCTCTCACGTAATCTTAATGTAAAACATTTGGGCACAATTTGTTTTACAATACTCCCCTAATTCTGCATTCTGGGAATGCGCTGTGATAATAACAGCTTCAGTCTTTCCCAGGCTGATATCAGTCCCTTTGGCCTCCTTCCAGGCCCGGGGGTCAGCAGGGGGGTAGACGTGGAACCTATTAACTTCTCATGTGCTGGTGTAAAACGTCGTGGTGCTTCACATAACTCCTAAATAAACAAATAGATGTATGGAGAACCACTTTCATAGCACACTAAATCGAGGGAGTGATTGCAAGATAAAGAGAGAGAAGATGAAAGGGAGAAAAGAGGCCGCCGGCTGGTTTAATGAGAGCCGTGAAGAATATAATACTGCAATTCGTCTTACTGCTTCCTGTGTGGAGGGGCCATTAATGTTACACGAGTCCAATGCATCCTTTCTCAGACTCAAGTCCTGGCCAAGGGACCCATAAAGCTCAGGCTGAGGTAAACATTGAGATTGAATGCAGTGTAATATTGCAATAAGCAGAGAACAGACGCTGGACGACTCTACCACTGAAGCAGAGGCAAAAAAAGTACATTCAAGGTCAAGGTAAAAAGCGACTTCTGCTGCACAGGGTAGTTTCTCAGAGAAGCAGCTGGTAAAGATCCTGCAAACCAGGTTCGAGTCTGGCAGGGGCTCAAGCATCCTGTAATGCTGAGCAAATCACTTAATCTCCCCATGCCAACAAATATATAATAATATTGTAACGCAACTGGTGCCCATATAAAGCCCTCTGATACCTTCGGGTCGAGTTCACGCTATTTAAAATTGCAAAAAATAATCTGTGTTGTGTTTTTAATTACTGGTTAAAAGTTTTATACTTTTAAATATACATCTGCTAGTACCACCTCGTTGCCAAAACATGTGCCTTTGATGCGTACCCCATTTTACCTCTATCTATCTTCAAACGGCTAAACAAGTTACTTAGGGGTCTATTAGTATGGCGGGCGGATCGCCACCACCCAAACGGCGGTGGCGATCCGCCTGCCATAACATACCGCCATATAATGAGGGCGGGGGTACCGCGGCGGACGGGAAGACCGTCCGCCGCTTTTCCGGCGGTCGACGAGTCGACCGGGTGGAAAAAGGGATATAATATGGTGGCGTGCCTGCACGACACTGCCATACATATTATAATGCAGGCGGGAAAGTGCCTTTCCATGGCGGTGTTGCCTGAAGATGGCTGATAGCCAGAAACCGGTCCTAGGATGCTTGATTTCGGTCCAGGGAAGACATGGCTTGGCAGTTCGGTCTGGACTGTTCCCATGAGGCACAGGGTCAAGACTGATTTGCACATGGCCATGTCTGAACTGGGGTGGTGTGGTGAGCAAAATAACAATGGATTAAACCCAGATCTGTGATTAGGGGTGAATGTTTTGCCAATGTGCAACATTTTGTCCATCACCTTGTGTGTTTTGCTGTTCAGGTCCTCAGAGGCACTACTTTTGCAAGTGCCCAGAAGCAAGAAAGCTCACGATGGCACCAGATCTTTTTGCTTTCTTGTTTCTACACGCTGGAATTCCCTTCTACTGCGGCAATCCCCGTCAGAACCTCAGTTTCACGAAAAACCCCAGGACTTGGCTTTTTTAGGCCACCTCGTCCATCTGTCTCCTCAGCTTCATACCGACTGCTCGGCGCTGGTGCACTCGTTACAGGAGTAGCTATGCGCTCTGTAGGAAAGTAACATCTGCTTTCATGGTCACCCCCACTTTTTGCTGGTGTTATTCTGTTTTCTGACTAGTCTGATTGGGATCTTGCTAATCAGGACTTCAGTCACTGTGTTCCTCCCTGAAATTGACCATGGTAAGTACTTTTGTACCTTCCCAATTGGCTACTGGTGTACCCATGTAAGTCCGTAGTATATGGTACTAAGGTACCCAGAGCACAGGTACACCAGGGGTCTCCCATGGGCTGCAGCATGCATTATGCCACCCATGAGAGACCACTCAAACTGTGACTAGAGGCCTGCCTATGCAGCCTGTGTAAGCTGGTGCTAGCACCACTTACGACAGATATAAATTTCCTTATATCTAAGGACTCTGCACTTAAAACCTATAAGTCACCCCTACAGTATGGTGTGAGGTTATAAGTGTGAGGATACCCTGCATGAGCAGGACTCCCCCTACAAACCCCAGAGTCAATTCTCCAGGCTTTGAATGTGTAGTGAGTGTAGGAAGCTGGGTTTCTGTTGCAGTAACCCCCCCCCACTTTTTTCCAGACTACTGATGCACTTTGACTTGATGTGCCCTGAGTCCTGCCAATCAGGTTCCTAGTGTCCGTGTTCTTTCCCAAAACTGCACCTTGTACCCCAATTTGCACCTCTCTGGCCAAATGCCAGCCCAAAAGTTGTGCCCACCTCTGCAAACCCCACCCCTCAGGTGGAGGTTGTGAGGTGAATCTCACTCTTCAGTACCCTCCATCTTGCAGATCAAACACAAGGAGATGATCGACGGAGCGCTGAATCTTTTCAGACACTCACACCCAGTCACAGATCTGGGTTGAATCCATTATAATTCTTTAGCTCACTTTGCCACCCTAGTTCAGACACAGCTATATGCAAATCAGTCTTGACCCTGTGCCTCATGAGAACAGTTCAGCTTGAACTGCCATCCCTTAACTGCTGAATTCGGTGTAACACCCCTTATAAGCCGGGCTAGCTTGAATCCAGTTGCAAAGTGAGCAAGGGACCCACGTCTGGGCATACCCTGCCAACTTAGGGCAAACAAACCAAACACAAGGAGACGATGGATGGAGCGCTGAAACTTTTCAGACACTCACTCCCAGAATTGATCCCTCCATGACTCCCTGACGTCGCCTGCTGCCTGGTAAGGTGAAATCCTACCTCAAAAACATCCCTGCATCCAGCAACCCTGCACCCTGGAGAAGAGAGCCTGAGGTGCACATACGTCCCTGAGCCCTCCAAAGTACCTGCCCGGCTGTTGGTTCCCCCAGAAGTCTTCCTTAACCGAGCCTGCAGCCAAAATCCAAAACAACAGGGCACCCGATGCCAAAACAGCACCCTTCACCCAGCCGCCACTGCACACCTGCGGGTGTACTTTGAGTGCTAACTCGGATCCCCCTTTGGCCTGAGCCTAACACCAGGAGCTTTGCTCCCACAACCTTGTGGCCTGCTTGTGAGCAGCTACCAACAGGAGGACCCGAATCCCCCATTCCCCCATTGGATCGCATTGGGCCTCAGCACTCTGCACCCGGCCGCCCTAGTGCCACTGAGGGTGCTTTGTGAGTGCATCCTCGACCCTGGGGGGAAACCTTGTTCTAACCCCAGAATACCAATTCCCACAAACTTTTACTTACCTGCAAACCAATAACTTAATGTCCTCTCATAGGATTGCATTGACTGTTTTCCTTGAAAAGTGTGGAGAGGGTTTGTATGAAACACTGAAAAACTACAAATGTACAAAAACTGATTTACTTACCTTTTCTCTAGGAAATGTCCCAGTGTGATATCCCTTGAAAGGCTGCAAGACAACATTCTAACCCTTATGATTTGTAAATCTATGCACATCAACAAATTGGTGTCTTAGAAAAACACATAACTATATATGTGTTTTCTATCTACAGATATATCTGGAATACTGTTAGTCGTTGAAGGGCCCCCTAATTCAAGTTTATACACACATTTGAGTAAGTAATTAAGGGGGAAAGGATAAAAGCGACATAATATATGGATTTACGCTTGAAGGTAGAATTATAAGGACATACAAATATAACTATATAATTGGTCTAAATGCCTCCATTATTTCTCTCTAGATCTTTATCCTGTGCCCCATATTTTGCACAGGACATCAATGCTACTTTCGATAACAACGTCCTCTGGTTGAATTGAACTAAATAAAGTGACTAACAAAAATTAAAAGTTGGAAGACATTGTAAGTACAGCCATCTGAGTTTACATAAGTATACTATGCATATAAACTCAAATGATCCATATTGAAGGGAATTTCTGATGTAAACTCTACTATTATCTCAACAGATTGCAAAATTGGAACATAAAAAGAGTTATAACACTGCCTCAGCACAACTATATCTTACCAGGTAAATAGTCTTGTTTCAACAGTGGTACATAACCTTATCCTGTACTGTGGAGGAGAAGTTTTATATCTATCTTGGCTTAACCATTGAAATGGAGGTCCAGAACAAATAATAGGTATACAGAAATTGAACAGACTTGTTTCCTTCTCTACTGAATATCCACTATGAATGTAGAAGTAAGGTAATACTTAAGGCAAAAGGGAAATATTTGTCCTTCAGATCAACTATGGATTCTTCTTCTTTTTTAATATTTTCTTTGGTGAACTTTAGATAATAAATGTCACACTTTCACACACCTTTTTTTCTATAATTCACGGGTGATCTACTATGGTCTAAGATATATAGTATAAACTGATGTATTTCTTACTATTATTTTGATTGGTGGTTTCATCAATGTAGGTCATGTGGTTTATAAAGATAAAAAATATTGGTACAAATTTTCTTTGAAACTGTGAACAAAGCTATGAAAATAAAAGAAGCCTAATAAGCTCAAAAGAATATCAGAAATGTAGGATCAGGCCAGAAATGTGTTGTAGCTTAGTCTGTTTTTATATTTGATTGTGTCCATTTTCTGCACTTTTTTAGAGAAAAGTTGAAACGGGTTTACCTGAAGAAGGCCTTAACGCCAAAACGCGCATTATGTTTCCTTTTTTTCATCGACCGCCAGCCTTTAAACTGTTTCATAACCCCTCCATTAGGTTTTTAACTGAAAAATAATTCTGTTGGTGTAGGTTTGTGAAAAACAACTTGTGTGTTTTGATATCTTTATATGAAAAGAATCACTATATAAAACAAAAAAGAAATATATATTTGATATATGTGATGAAATTATAAAAATATACAAAATTGAATAAAGATAAATAATTTTGTATCAAAAGAATGAGTGCTTTAGAAATTCCAACAGTATCTAATGTGCACTGTTTTCACAATAATCAAGGCTTGATCTAGTTCTATGGAAATATAAAGTATATCTTGTGGTTAGCTTGTTGTTTACCCCATTTGATACTGTGCCCTACAGCTAGCAAAATCCATTGTTTCTTCGTAGGGGTCCCCCTTTCCTCAATATTTCCAGTGTGATATCTAGGCATATTACACTAAGTAGAAAAAGTAACTTAAAAAGTAATTTAAACGTAAGGTGCAAAGTAATCTGTAAAGTAACTGAAAAGTAATGTTGAAATATTGACTTTCCTGTAATTCAACCAACTGCATTTAAATCTGCATTCAACTGTAAAACATTGCATAGATTTTGCAAAGCATTTATATCACTTACCTGCACCAGGCTTGGCTTGGTTCTAGAAAAGAAATAACTTTCAGTCTTTGAGTGTGTGACATCATTTACTGCCTGGGTGTGTACAACAAATGCTGAACACTACCCTCTGATCAAGACTTACTGCTCGCCCACACTACCACAAATGGAGAGTAAGGTGCTACTCTTACCTCTGCCTACCTTTGTGGTTCCACTGGACTCTGTGCAAACTATACCTAATTGTGGTCTAGTATATACAGAGCCAGCTTCCTACATTGGTGGATCAGTGGTGGGAGATACAACTTTGCATTTGTTGGACTGACCTGGTCAACACCTGATCACATGCCAGAACTCTTAAATTGTCTTTAGAATTCTGATTTTTTAATTTGACAACATGTTTCCAAATTGCTAGAAGTCTTATTAGGACCTTGGTTAAGTTCCTTTAGAATTGTAGAAAAATAAAAACTCACTTTAGTTAGGGTTAAGAGGGGTTAGAAGTTTTTTTCTTTTACAATGTCTCTTAACAAGAACCCAGCTGTTAGTGAAGATAACAATGACATAGAGAACCAGGTCGAGGAGCTAATTAAGGTCTCTATGTAAACTTGAACATATGAACATGGGGTCCCATCCCTCCAAACAAAAGCTATAGGAGCTGTTAGCAGGGTATGCTAAGGACCACCCCTCTGAGAATGGTGAACACCTCTCAGATGGGGAAGAAGATGTAGGGGATGAGATTCCTTCCAAACCCTCTCACCTCTTAGGGAGAGAAGGGCCCCAGTGGCCCTGACTCCAAGAATATACCTCTCAGCACCTAGAGCCCACACAGGTGGGTCAGGTGCTTCTGAGAACATTGGGGACAGTCTCAATGAGGAGACCGCCATTTTAGGGAGGTTGGCTAAAAGATTAGACCCTAGAGACCAGACTCCTGGCTCTAGAAAAAGAAAGAGCAGAGATGGGCCTAGCACCCATCAATGGTGGCAGCAACTTAACAAAGAGGGACAGAGAGCAATCTTATTATCCCAAAATCCCCAAAGGGATTGTCCCTAAATTTGAGAATGGGGATCATATCACCAAGTGGTTCACAGTCTTTGGGATGGCTTGTAAAGCCACAAAAGTGAAGAAAACGCACTGGGGAGTACTCCTTTGTGAACTGTTCTCTGGTAAGTGCAGAGACTGACTTCCGACCCTTAGTGGGGCAGAAGCAGAGTCCTATGAACTCATGAAGGGCACCCTGATTGAGGGATTTGGACTCACTACTGAGGAGTATAGAATTAGATTCAGGCGGACTCAGAAAACTCAGAGTCAGCCCTGGGTGGAATTTGTAGACTACTCAATGAAAACACTAGGTAGCTGGTTGACTGGAAGTAAAGTGCAATATTATGATGGTCTTTATAATGTGTTTATGTAAGAAAACATATTAAGTAATTGCATTGATGAAAAGTTGCATAAGTATCTGGTAGACCTAGATTCAATTTCTCCCCAAGAATTGGGAAAGAAGGGGGACCACTGGGTCAAGACAAGGGTGACAAGAACGTTAACGGGGTGACCAGAAGAAAGGGGTTACAAAACCTCCCCAGAGAAAAGGCAGTGAGCATCATAAAGATAAAAATAAGGAGTATCAGGTAGCCCCCTAAAAACCTATCCAGGAGGGTGGGCCCAAAGATACCTCACAAACGAAAACTGGGTACCAAGGTAAGAGTTGGGATCACAGCAAAGTATGGTGTCACAATTGTCAAAAGACAGGACACCACACCAAGGACCCTAGCTGTCGTAAACACCAAGCCCCTAGTGTAACTCCAGGGGTAGCCATTGTAGCTTTGGAGGATGGATCCTCAGATGAGGAAGTCCCCCTAGCCTTCAACTGGAAAATGAGCCTAAAAGGTGAGTTGGAGATTCCAGAGGGGAGAAGACACTTCCACCACCTACTGGTGAATGGAATCCCAGCCACTGCCCTGAGAGATACCTGTGCCAGTCACACTGTGGTGCATGACAGGTTGGTACTCTCAAACCAGAATGTCCCTGGGCAACAAAAAGAGTAATGACTATCCCAGGGGAGGTCACTGTTAGGCCTGTAGCTGTAGTGTACCTAGAAATAGCTGGGTCCTTTAGTTGGAGAAAGATGGTAGTCACTAAATACCTCCCCCTTGATCGTCTCCTTGGGAATGACCACCCAGAGGTTGGTCTGAGCGAAAGAGATGCACTGGTCCAGTGCTAGACCACATCCCAGGAACCTGATGGAGGGGGGGGGGGTGGCTGAACCTGCAGTTAGTACAGATAGGCCCCAAAAGAAAAAGAAGAGACAGTATAGGCAAGGTGTACAACTCTTAGCCACATTTCCAGTGGGCCAGGGAGATTCTGTCCCAATAAGGGAGGACTCCAAAATTGGCACTGGTGAAGTCCTCCCTAGCCCTCCATAAGACCTGACTAGTCAGGCAACTGTCCAGCCTGAGTTGGTGGATCCTCAGCTGACAGTACAGAGGGTGGAAGAAGGGTGTTCACTACAAAGTGTAGTGGTCCCCTACCCTAAGCCAGCAGACAGGCCATCACAACCCAAAGAAGCCTGTAAGGTAGCCACTTCACCTACCAGTGAAGAGCTAAAGGTGTGGTTCTGGGCACTGACAGCTGTCAGTAGTCTCTGCTCTCTGCTGGGTGTTAGCCTTCATGGCAGCATGGTGACATAGCCCTGTGCCAAATAGCAAGGCCCCCTGACCCTATTGGTCAGGGTGGGGTTACTCAAGCTGTGTGTAACTTCTGTGGGTAAGCTGGATTCTGCCCTAGCTAAGTAAGAATTAGCAGGGGTAGACACCTCTGAACCCAAACTAAAAATATGTGGTAAAGACACTGAAGAGCTGAGAAAGGAGCATTGGGAATTAGGTCCTGAAACTGTTGAGGTAGGTCAGCTCCAAAAAAGGGACTGACCTGGACAGAAGGATGTAAGGCAGAGTATGCCACATTTTGCCAGACTACTGATTCACTTTGACTTAATGTGTCCTGTGTCCCTGCCAATCAGGTTCCCAGGGCCTGTGTTCTTTCCCAAAACTGTACCTTGTACCCTCAATTGGAACCTCTCTGGCCACATGTCAGTCCCTTGTAAACGGTACCATGGGTACCAAGGGCACTGTGGCCAGGGAAGCCTCTAACGGCTGCAGCACTTATTGTGCCACCCTTAGAGGCCCTGTACCATTGCACACACACACACACTGCCATTGCAGGCAGCGTCTTTTGGTACAGAACAAATTGAAGAGTCGACATAGCACACATACCTGTGTGCTATGCCTACAACCCATTGCCCTGGCATAGGTCAGCCACCCTTCTAGCTGGGTGCACTATAACAGTGGTGATGGTACGGGTGCATGAGCTTGTACCCCTACAGTGTCTAGACCAATTCTTAGTAATTCTTGTAAGTGCAGTAATGCTATTAAGAGTATATGGTGCTGGGAGTTTGTCATTACGAACTCCAGTGCACCATAATGGCTTTACTGAAAACTGGGAAGTTTGGTATTAAACTTCTCAGCACATTAAACCCACACTGATGCCAGTGTGGGATTAAATAAAAAATGCTATCATGAGCAGGGGGCCTGCTCCTGATAGCAGGAGAGGCTGGGGGTCGCATTACAAAGGCGGCAAGGCCTTTGAAGCTCCCCTGCCACAGATGGCTCTCCCTCTACTTTTGGGGTTCCACTGGACTCTGTGCACACTACACCTCATTTTGGTCTAGTATATACAGAGCCAGCTTCCTACAGTCAGCCATTTAAACCATAAAGTGGACATCAAGCCAATTAAGAGATGTCTAACTATATATTGGCTGTACTGAAACCGGTCATGTTTGGTATCAAACATGTTGGAATCCTACCCCAACATTGATTACATTGTTGGATGTGGGATCCCATGTACTGTGGGGCTTACCGATAGAGCCCCCTGTATTCCCTCTACCAGACTTTCAGGGTCTAGCAGCAAGCTAGTGCTGATGCCGACCGTAGACACTTTTCTGCTCTCCTGCTGCTAAGCTCGAGCAGGGGAAGGTAGAACAATAGGTTTCCTGTCACAGAGAGGCGTAACCACTTCCCAGACAGGACTACGTGTATTTGGCTGGGGTGGGGGGGGGGGGGGGGGGCTTCCCAGCACCACCAGACTGCTTTAAAGGGCACATTCAGTGCCTTCCATGCATTCTCTAGTTTGAGCCAGTTTAGGGAGCCCTTGGCTCCCGCTCTGGCACGAAACTGGACAAAGGACAATGGAGTATCATGCCCTCTGTCCATCCCCTCTTCTGGGAGGGACACTTAAATCATCCCAACCCTTTCCTTAGGGTACTTAAGGGCTTACCTGTGGGTGGCTCTTCAGATTCGGCATGGGACAAGATTCAAACCTGAAACCAGTTCAACTTCGACTGTCTGGGCACCTTGGCCTTCGCTGAACTTCGTCTGGAACAGAGACTGCACCAAGGACGACTCCTGCTGCTCCTGGTCTCGCTGTTCTGCCAGTCTTTTTTGTCATCTGTACCTGTGCTTCATCCAGATTCCTCTCCAGGCCTATGGGCATCGAGGACACCCAAAGTAATCTGCTTTGGAGTGAAGGAGCTGAGCTGACCTGTCTGCTGCTCCTGACATTCCACGGACTACGAAAGGCTCAGCTACATAGGTGGTGGTTCTGCAACTCCCTTGAGGCCTGACCTATCCTCTCAGTAAGTTTGAGGTTAGAATCCTTCTTAAGAACTGGTGGAGCAGAACCCCTGTGCACCACATCGACTTGCCGCTGCTAAGGCTTGTTGGCTCTGTATTTCAGAAATCTTCGTGCTACAAGAAGCTCAAGCCTCCAGCATCTCCTCCTGCCAAAATCTTCATCCTCACCACGTCTGTCTTTGGTGAGCAGCTCTAGGTCCTCTTGCAACTTCTGTGTCTTCAGGCCATGGGTCCTATTGAGGGTCTTCTTTGGCTTCAGTGGGCTCCCCTGCTTGCTCGGGGGTCCTCTGACTCTCCTCAGACCTTACTGGTCCCAACGTTGCTCCTTTTTGGTTTACCACATCTGTTGCTGCTGCCAAGGGTTATTGATGCTCCCGTCAGACACGGACCCGCTGGTTCTCGACTTCCGGCGTTGGACAACTCGAGAACTGTTCCTGGTTTTCCACAGCATCC
The DNA here is from genome assembly GCF_964263255.1 of Lissotriton vulgaris. Classification (NCBI taxonomy): domain Eukaryota; kingdom Metazoa; phylum Chordata; class Amphibia; order Caudata; family Salamandridae; genus Lissotriton; species Lissotriton vulgaris. Next base: position 1,403,843,336 of record NC_141696.1, read on the forward strand.
ATCGCCAGGTCCTCACAGCTGCAGCGACAAGGTTAATGCCATCACTCCTGCATCTTTCATCATCAGTAGTCATTGGTCTTTCGTGCCTTCTGGTCACCTCCAAGTGGCATAGGGTCCGTCCCTGCTACTTGCAGGTACTTCTCTTCAAGAATCCATCTTTGGATTCTACCGGACTCTTCACCTTCCTCGCCAGCGGCATCTTCCCTGAATTCCTCCATTGTGGTCTACGGTGATTTCGACCTCACTTCAACACCTATGCATCTGGCTTCCCGGGTGTAGGTATCCTGCTTCCTGGGGTATCCACAGGTGGGGTGACTCTTCAGACTTCTGTCTTCGACAGGGTTTCTTCAGGGAAGGGTCCTTCTTCTTGAAAACTGCAACCGCAACTTTCCCATTGACTTGCATTGAGTAAACAACTGTGTTTCCACTCTGCACAATCAATCAATCAATCAATCATCGCATTTATATAGCGCACTACTTACCCAGAGGGTCTCAAGGCGCTGGGGGAGGGGGATCTGCTACTGCTCGAACAACCAGGTCTTGAGTTGCTTCCTGAAGGCGAGGTGGTCCTGGGTCAGGCGGAGGTGGGTGGGGAGGGAGTTCCATGTCTTGGCGGCCAGGTAGGAGAAGGACCTTCCTCCTGTGGTGGCTCTTCGGATGCGGGGGACGGCGGCGAGGGCGTGGCTGTTCGATCGAAGCTGGCGTTTGGGAGCGTAGAAGTTGAGGCGGCTGTTGAGGTATCCTGGGCCTTGGCTGTGTAGGGCTTTGTGTGCGTGGGTGAGGAGACGGAAGGTGATTCTCTTGTTGACCGGGAGCCAGTGCAGGTCTCTCAGGTGTCCGGAGATGTGGCTGCGACGGGGGATGTCCAGGATGAGTCGTGCTGAGGCGTTCTGGATCCGCTGGTGGTTCTTGTTTCGCCAGCTCTTCTGAGTCTTCTGGTCCAAGTCCCAGCTGCGGTCGCAGTTCGCATTCCACTTTTTTAGTATATGGTTTGGTCTCCCCCTGGAGACCACTGGGTATTTGTGCTCACTAACCTGTTTTCAAGTGCAGTATTGTGTGTATTGTGTTGATATTTATGGGTAGGGGATATACTAATGTGTAAGTGAGTGTGTATAATAAGTATACCTATTTTTATAACTACACTGTGTGATTCTTTTTGATTTAATTTACATTATATGATAAGTTCTGGTGAAACAAGCTGCTTAACGCTCCTTCTGGACTAAGCCTGAACGCTGCTCTGCACAGCTACCACTTAAAGAGCTTTGTATGGTTGTCTAAGACCATTAAAATCACCATAAGGGTTGCCTGGATTAGTGTAAGGTGCTTCACGTAGATAAGTGCACACCATATACTAAGCAAGCCTCCTAAATGCTCTACAAAATGTGTATTATCAATATTATTATTACTATTATTAATATTATTATTATAAACGTCTATTCTTATTATTATAATACACAGCAGGCTATAACTCGCATATTTGACATGCAAAGCTCATGACCTCGCCCTTGATGAAATATTTAATTAAAAATGTCTTAAATATGAGATGAAACTTTATTACTCACATTTGTTTGGGGAGAAATACTGTGAGAACATAGGCACTGAATTTAGTGGGTAAGTTATGGATTTGCCCTACCTATAACTTGCTAATTTCAGTTCATTTTTTGTTTTAATTCACAAAAATAGCTCCACTTTACCTGTGTTTTTCTCAGTAAATTCCTCAGGTTTTTTTCCAACCTCTCGCACAGGATCTACACGTTACCTGCCGCTCGGACTACTTCGAAATTGGAAACTCGGTTCTTATATACGGGACCGGGCTAAGACAACACACCGACGTTAAGGAGGAAACACGAGGCGGCATTTCGTCGGATCTTTTTGAAACAAAAGGACCGACCTTCCTGATTACTCTACTCCGCCAATAATTTGCAGACAAAGGATTTATAATAAGGGAACATCGTATCTTGCTGTTTGAGATACAATATACATCTCTACATGGTCTGATGCCCAACTAAACTACTAAGCTAAGACCACGGCTGACTGACGTCATTTTCATCCCGGGCCTAGGATAAACCGTTTGGCTACACTTCAATATACTCTACGTACTATCATCCTGAAAGAATACTATACATCTAATTGCCCTGAGGAAGCTCCCCTTGAGGGAGAGAAACTCGTTGGCTGATGTATGTTGATAAATGTGAAGCTGTTTTTTATAAGAAAACTCAAATAAAGAAGACACTTTTTGCAAATAAATATCTTTCTCTTTGGACTCTTTTTACTACGTGCACCCCCAACCAAACCCATAAACATTTTTTCCAACCTATGTTTATGTGCTACAACCAAACCTAATCATAACTTCACTTTAACCTTTGTTTTTTTTCTGTAAAATATAGGGGCTTTTGATTATATACCACATCCAGTGTCCTGTTCCCAATCCACTGCAGGTGGTGAACTCCTGCTGCGCACAGATTTAGCCTTTGGCCGTGCACAGCAAGGTTTAGACACATAGGGCCAGATGTAGGTAAGTATATTTTACCGATTCATAAATACCGAATTTTACCGATTCGGTATTTATGAATCGGTAAAATAGAAGCGGGGAGATGTAGGTGAAATCGGTAATTGAATTACCGATTCTGTAACAATCGGTATTTACCGAATCGGTAAATACCGATTCGGTAATGCCCATTGATTCCTATGGGCATTGAAGCCCATAGGAATCAATGGGCATTACCGAATCGGTATTTACCGATTCGGTAAATACCAAATGTTGCAAGGGTGCAGGGGGTGTCACTTTGACACCCTCTAGCACCCCGAATTCAGGCACGTGCGACATGTGGCACACAGACATGCCCTAAGGGCATGTCTGTCTGTCACATGGCACAGGTGTGCATGCACACATGTGCATGCACACCTGGATTCGGTATTTTACCACCCAATTGGATTGGGTGGTAAAATACCGATTCTGTAAGGCCTGTGGGACTCAGAAGAGTCCCACCTACATCTGCAAGTTACCGAATCGGAAGAAATACCGATTCGGTATTTTACCGATTCGGTAAATTTCCAAATCGGTAAAATAGGGCCCCTACATCACAAATGACCATTTACCGGTCGGTAACGGCCGAAATCGGCCGTTACCGGTCGGTAAATGGCCACCTACATCTGGCCCATAGTCTGCACTACACCAACAATGCCATGGGTAGTCAATCCTGACTGCACCCAGCCTTCAGCCGTGCACAGCAAGAGTGGCTGTGGGGTCTGGCCCACGGTCAGGACCTGTGCACAACACTGCGGAGCTCACTTCCTGATTGGCTGGCCACTACTTGAAGAGAAATGCTGTGGCCGCCATTACAAGACTCGGTTCACGTGTCTTGAAAATGAAAGCACAAAAAATAAAGCATAAGGGGGCACGGTAGGAGTACCCTAACCTCCTAGGGCCAAATTTCCCCCTTACTCCCACTAGAGTCTAGCAGGATTGAGAACAATTAAAAACAGAAAGTAGGGTGGAAGTCTATTGGGGAAACCCAATGCTGTGCACAGCAGAGGTTTAGACACCATGAGGTGTGAGGTGGACACAGGGCCAGGTCAAAGCTGCAAAAGGCCATGGGTTGCTGTGGGAGTTTGGCTTCCATGATGTTCGGGGGGTTCGTCCACCTGCAGGGTGTGGGAATGGTAATAACATTTTACTGTACGCTAAAAAAAAACTAAAATTCACAAAACAATTACGATGAAAGTGAAGTTATAGTTAGGTATGGTATACACACCTTAATTTACATTAAATAAGGCATTTACTGAAAGAACCCAACAGTTAAATAGAAGTTACAGTTATGTGAAATTGAAGTTAAATTATAACATTTGAAATTTTAAAGACACACTGAAATTCAATGTTATAGTTAAATGAAGAAACAACAACTTGCATACTCACCATGCACCGCTTATATCCTCACATATTATATCACTCATGACATTTTCTAATATATCACTGATAACATCACTGATGAAATCTGAAATGACATCATTAATGACAATACAGTGCATGGCAAGTTTGCCAGTTATTGTATTGTATTGTATTGTATATAGCTCTTACTACCCCTGATGGAGTGTTGAAGCACTTTTTCGGCGAGTAGCACGCTACTCCGGAACCCATTAAAGGATTAGTGGTGAATTAGTATAGTGAAATATGAAAGTAATTTTAGTGGTGGATATGTTAGTCAGTTATTTTGATTGAGAAGGATAGTAGAGGGATAGAAGATGGAAAAAGGTTTGCATTTATATTGAGTTTGATACCCCTGATGAGGCGTTAACGTGTTTTTTTTGGCAAGTAGCACACTACTCTGTAACCTATAAAGGGTTAGTGGTAAATTAGTATAGTGAAATATGAAAGTAATTTTAGTGGTGGGTATGTTAGCCAGTTATTTTGATTGAGAAGGATAGTAGAGGGATAGAAGATCGAAAAAGGTTTGCATTTATATTGAGTTTGATACCCCTGATGAGGTGTTAACGTTTTTTTTTGGCAAGTAGCACACTACTCTGTAACCTATAAAGGGTTAGTGGTGAATTAGTATAGTGAAATATGAAATTAATTTGAGTGGACATGTTAGTCTGTTATTTGGATTGAAAAGGATGGTGGAAGGATAAAGCGGGAAGGATTTAGAACTTTCTTTATTTTTGGAGCTTGCAGCAGTAGGAGGAGGCTTGGGATGAGTTAAAGGGAGGTGGAGGGGGAAGAGTCAGAGCTAAGGGTTTAAAAAGGCTTGTTTTGGGGGATCGGAATAGTAAAAGAGGTATGAGATGATGCAAGGAGGGGTAGAGTAGGAAAGAGTCTAGAAAGGGTTACTTTGGGGAGAATAGGCCACGTTCCAACGCATGCGTTTACAACGTATGCCATTAAAATGGAGTCATTACAGCAACCACGTTGTTATGCCGCATACCATTATGACGCAAGTCATTACAACAACTTGCTGTGGGGGGGGTGCTGGATTTTGGAATAGTATAATTTACTATTCCAACTCCAGTCTGTGCAACAGTAGGGAAGCTGTTGAATTGAACATCCAACTACTTCTGCTGCCTGCAGCAAGTCGTTGTAACAACTTGTGTAGTACTGGTATGCAATGTAACAATGCAGTAGTTGTAATGACTGCGTTGTAATGTCACGGGATGTATCAACATCGTTGTAATCATAGTAGTGGTATGGGGATTGGGAAAAATAAGAGAATGGAAGTAGAGGATATATTGATAGAGGTATAGGGTGATAAATAGGGTAGTGCATTGGAAAGAGTAGTAGAAAGAGGTTTGAGATGAGTCAGAGAGGTGAGGTAGAGGATATATTGAGAGCGGTATAGGGTGAGAAATAGGGTAGTGCATTGGATATGCTGAATTGGAAGAAAAGCAAAAAATGTAGAGATTCATAAGTACATGGAAGGAGTGGAAGGAGTGTGGCTCACTGGTTAGAGGAGGCAGACCTGGAAGCAGAGGTCAGCCCGGGACCAGGGTTCAATTCCCGGCTCGGCGGGGTCTTGAGTCCAAAAATGTCCATAGACTCGACAATTCTTGCTCCGGTGCCTACTCGATTCACGGGTTCACACTCTGCGACTCTGGGCAATAGCTTGCTTAATCTCCACAACAGCCCCTCGCGGCGGGATGCCTGGCTTTCACCTTGCGGATACCCTGCCGTGGTTATCTCACAGGGGAATACCAGGACGGGTTCCCTAAGCAAGCGCTTAGAAACCGGTTGGTGATTTGCGCTATATAAATTCCTGTACATTTACATTTACATTTATATAGATGCATAAAGCAAGGTTGCATATGTAGATTAAAGATTCATTAAATAAACTCCAGCTTTCAAGTGTTGTTATACTTTAAATAATAAAGAACATTTTGTTTGTAATTCAATAGTAAAGCAATTGTAGATAAATAGTTATGCTAAAAGATGTACTTATAGAAGCAGTCACATGTTGTGATGAAGACCCTGGGCGTGACAGCATTACCCTCGATAACCCCGCGGTTGAGCCCATATGGGTGCCTTACCGTGCTAATGAAGATGACGACGACACAGCAAACATGAACTGCATAGTAAATGAGGACCTTTTCCCCGCCCCACAGCATTCAAAGAATGACCCGGAAACAGTTCACCCAGGAAAAAGCGGGACCAGACGAGGTGGCCAATTAGGATCGCCCAGAGGAGGTCAAGAGCGGCAGAAAAAGACAGAAACTGACTCAGTCTGGGCGTCAGCTGTAAGGAAGCCGGTGGAGTCGGAATATGAAGCAGACACCGGAGGAACCAAGAAGACTCCAGAGAAAACTGTTGGTCGCGGAGACATTGAGGAAGAAAACATGGAGGAAGACCCAGAAGCTCCTGGTACCTGGACAGAAGACTGGTGGATCCCGGAGGACACGCACGAGCCGCCACAACTCAGGAGAGTTGTGGCAGACAGCGGTACGTGATGGGGGCAGAGGGAGCACCAGGGAGAGGGGAAGGAGCATATTTGGTCTTTGGGAAGGCGTTAAATACCATCTTGTCTCACCATAGCCCTCATAACTCTTTCTGAGCTGCGCCATCCTTCACGTCTCTCCCTTGTCAGGGATATTACCGCACAGTCGTTAACGGCAATCTCACTTAGGATCGGTAATTGACTGATCTGCCTTTCTTCTCTTTAAATATTTCTCCCTCCACTTTGTTTGCCCCTTTTTTTGCACTCGGACCCCACTCTTGTTAACAGGAACTATCACGTGGTGTGGTGACAGGTTAGTCTGGACATGTAGGACGTGTGCAGTGACCGCTGTTTTTCTCCTTTGTATTTGAGCGAGTGCCAGAACTCCAAGGATCAACCAGGCCACTAGAGTAGCTCCCGAAGTACCTGTGGCATCCGGGAGTCCAAATCAAGAAGGAATCCTCGGAGGGCAACTAAGACCTGTGCTGAAACAACAGGAATACAATATCTATTCTCCTTTCCATCCTGACATTGAAAACTTTCATCTTGATCCTTACTGTGCTGTGCTGTGCTTACTGTGCTGTGTATCAATAAACAGTTCATACAAACAATACATACAATAAAGAACTTCCTGAAGGAGTTACTCTGAGAAATGTTATTTAATACACATCCTCATTTGCAGATAAGTTGCCTATACATTTAACAAACAAAGAATTAAACTTATTCTTATTGCCCAAGGAAGGAGGGGCGTGGGAAAGAAGGACAAGTGAGGGGAGGGAGTGTGATCAGGGTAGTGCAGAAATCAGTCAATATATCAATATATGTCAGTGTGGTACTTAACTCTAAATGTACATGAGACCACTTGTAATTTATTTTGAAACTGATCTGATTTAATAAAATAAAAGCAGCATGCTGGGTAAAAAGAAGGTGTGGCGCATCTCGAGAAGTGGCAGAAACTCCCTATGAAAAAGCGGCAGGAGCCGCGAAACGCGTCAGGGAAAAGAGAAATTGACTCGAGGTGTCAGAAGGTTTGGCAAATAAAAGTTCAGTGAACTGTTTCCCAGGAGTGGCGTCCTTGAGCTCAGGGCATTGTGAATAATTTAACACACGGGAGCCTTAACCGTGGAGGATTGCACCGCCCACGTAAAGGAAGTGTGGGTCTGCGAAGCTCGGATTATCGGAGCGGAGACTGCAGCATGGGGGACTGCTCTAATTAAACTGCCTGCCACCTCGGGACCCACTGGAGGGTTGAAAATACTTTTAAACATCAGTGACATTGAGCCATAACTCGCATCCCACTGGAGGGAAAGAATTGAAAAGCACTACATCTCCCAGCATGCGTGAACCTACTGAGCTGAAATAAAAGCAGCATGCTGGGTAAAAAGAAGGTGTGGCGCATCTCGAGAAGTGGCAGAAACTCCCTATGAAAAAGCGGCAGGAGCCGCGAAACGCGTCAGGGAAAAGAGAAATTGACTCGAGGTGTCAGAAGGTTTGGCAAATAAAAGTTCAGTGAACTGTTTCCCAGGAGTGGCGTCCTTGAGCTCAGGGCATTGTGAATAATTTAACACACGGGAGCCTTAACCGTGGAGGATTGCACCGCCCACGTAAAGGAAGTGTGGGTCTGCGAAGCTCGGATTATCGGAGCGGAGACTGCAGCATGGGGGACTGCTCTAATTAAACTGCCTGCCACCTCGGGACCCACTGGAGGGTTGAAAATACTTTTAAATATCAGTGACATTGAGCCATAACTCGCATCCCACTGGAGGGAAAGAATTGAAAAGCACTACATCTCCCAGCATGCGTGAACCTACTGAGCTGAAATAAAAGCAGCATGCTGGGTAAAAAGAAGGTGTGGCGCATCTCGAGAAGTGGCAGAAACTCCCTATGAAAAAGCGGCAGGAGCCGCGAAACGCGTCAGGGAAAAGAGAAATTGACTCGAGGTGTCAGAAGGTTTGGCAAATAAAAGTTCAGTGAACTGTTTCCCAGGAGTGGCGTCCTTGAGCTCAGGGCATTGTGAATAATTTAACACACGGGAGCCTTAACCGTGGAGGATTGCACCGCCCACGTAAAGGAAGTGTGGGTCTGCGAAGCTCGGATTATCGGAGCGGAGACTGCAGCATGGGGGACTGCTCTAATTAAACTGCCTGCCACCTCGGGACCCGCTGGAGGGTTGAAAATACTTTTAAACATCAGTGACATTGAGCCATAACTCGCATCCCACTGGAGGGAAAGAATTGAAAAGCACTACATCTCCCAGCATGCGTGAACCTACTGAGCTGAAATAAAAGCAGCATGCTGGGTAAAAAGAAGGTGTGGCGCATCTCGAGAAGTGGCAGAAACTCCCTATGAAAAAGCGGCAGGAGCCGCGAAACGCATCAGGGAAAAGAGAAATTGACTCGAGGTGTCAGAAGGTTTGGCAAATAAAAGTTCAGTGAACTGTTTCCCAGGAGTGGCGTCCTTGAGCTCAGGGCATTGTGAATAATTTAACACACGGGAGCCTTAACCGTGGAGGATTGCACCGCCCACGTAAAGGAAGTGTGGGTCTGCGAAGCTCGGATTATCGGAGCGGAGACTGCAGCATGGGGGACTGCTCTAATTAAACTGCCTGCCACCTCGGGACCCACTGGAGGGTTGAAAATACTTTTAAACATCAGTGACATTGAGCCATAACTCGCATCCCACTGGAGGGAAAGAATTGAAAAGCACTACATCTCCCAGCATGCGTGAACCTACTGAGCTGAAATAAAAGCAGCATGCTGGGTAAAAAGAAGGTGTGGCGCATCTCGAGAAGTGGCAGAAACTCCCTATGAAAAAGCGGCAGGAGCCGCGAAACGCGTCAGGGAAAAGAGAAATTGACTCGAGGTGTCAGAAGGTTTGGCAAATAAAAGTTCAGTGAACTGTTTCCCAGGAGTGGCGTCCTTGAGCTCAGGGCATTGTGAATAATATATATATATATATATATATTCACTGAAAAAACCATTGGTTATAGACCATATATAGTTAGGGATTAGCCTTTTCAAAACCTTATTTTACTCGCACAAAACCATTGAAATTTCATATATAGTTAGTTCCACTAACTATATATCGCGCACCCGCAATCCACTGCTGATGATGTCACATATTACATCATTCATGACATGGTTAGTGACATCACTGATGACATCACTGATGACATCTCAAATGACATCACTGATGACATCACTGATGACAACATCCAGTGACTGTATGTTTCTGTAAAGTTAAAATATGTCTTACATATTGAAGAATGAGTGGATGTATAAGTGTCTGGATGAAGGATTTAGTAGGTGCATGACTGACTGTATGAGTGAGTGATTAAATGTGTCTCACTGAGTGCATGGGTTAGTGACTAAACTGTTTTAATTTGTGCATCATTATATCTGTTGTTCTACAAACTGCTGCATATGTTGATCAGTAGCTATATGAGTAACTGTATGGGTTATTCATTGGTTGTCCAAGTATTTGTATGGGAAACTGAGTGTGTGTGTATGGGTGGCTGGGAGGTGTGTGACTCTGTACATAGATGTGTGAGTAGTTGATTCACTATATGTATGGGTTCAAAAGTGCATGTGGAAACAGCTGTATGGGCGGTTGACTGTGCATGAGTGTATTAGTGAGTGAATGGATATCTCAGTGCTACATGTCAAAGTAAGTACATATGTAAAACACAGTACATGTGAGAGTTGACATATATAAATAACGGTGCATAAGAGCCAGTGAATGTGTGAGTGGCTGTATGGATCATTGTGAACATGTATCAGGGATTGTATAAGAGAGTAAAGTAAATATGTGTTAGTATATGTTTGAATAAGTAAGGTGTGTATAACTGTATAGTTGAGAAAACGGAGGTGTGATTGATTTTTTGCATAACTGACTAGGTGTGTGAGTAACTCCATGGATGAGTGACAGTCTGTGACTGTCTGTTTACACTGATTGTATCTAAGGTTATATTAGAGTCTGAAGAGGTTCATGGTATTATCACATGAATGATATCATCAGTGATGTGATCAGTCATGTCAAATGAGATGTTATCAGTGATTTTATCAGTGATGTCATTTGAGATGTCATCAGTGATGTCATTTGAGATGTCATCAGTGATGTCATTTGAAATGTCATCAGTGATGTCATTTGAGATGTCATCAGTGATGTCATCAGTGATGTCACTAACCATGTCATGAATGATGTAATATGTGACATCATCAGCAGTGGATTGCGGGTGCGCGATATATAGTTAGTGGAATTAACTATATATGAAATTTCAATGGTTTTGTGCGAGTAAAATAAGGTTTTGAAAAGGCTAATCCCTAACTATATATGGTCTATAACCAATGGTTTTTTCAGTGAATTTTCAAGGTTTTGTAAATGCAAATTCCTAACTATATATGGCCTATAACCTATGGTTTTTTCAGTGAATTTCAATGGTTTTTTAATAGCAAATATCAAAAGCTGTCAAATGTCAAGTACGTGATAGGTGAAAACTTTTTCGTGTTTATGCACGCTGATGTGCTTTGAACGCTGCCCCCCCCCTCTTTTCTCTTAGTAGTACTCTCTCTTTGCAGATAGTGAAGAGTAGTTAACGCAGGCCTTTACCCCCGTTGTAATCCGTCGTGCCTGCTTGTCTCTCCATTTGATTGATTGTTATCCAAGCATTTACTGTTTTACAATTGATTCTCTTTGGTTCATTCTCTATTTACAAACAAGCACAAAGTCGCAATACTCTGTTTAGTCTTTGCAGATAGTGAAAAATCGTGAAAAATCGTGTAAAAAAATAAAATTAATCGAGCAAAATCAGTAGGCCACTAATTGGATCTCTTTTTGACCTCGCTAAAATAGAAATATTAGGAACAACCCTTCATGAGAAATACGAAAATAGTGAGATGAACTGAGCTCCACACCATGAGGGCTGCAAGACAGCTCGGCTCCGTCACCCACCCCGCTCAAAAAAAACGACAAACCCTATGCAAATATTAAAAATATATACAACACACCAGCAAAGAAACAGGGTAAAACATTTTATTAAATAACTATTTACATAACTATTTTATACTTTTTATTGCCCGATCCGGCTAGCTCAATCGATCGAGTATGAAACTCATGCACTCTGATAGCAAGCGTTGCTACTGATGCTATGCAGACCAAAACTGGTTTTCAGTTTGTACATTTTTCTAGATTTTTCCATCCAAGGTTGGTTGAGTTTGTAGAACGATGGCTTCAGATTTTCAACATACGGTGTGGTGGCACGGACTGGGAGGGGGCGCTTCGCTCCTGCCCCCTCCCCTAGTAAGATTTTCATACGTGAAAGTACGTTAATGGTTTTGGTCCCTGAGTTGCTTCGATGTCACTGCCATTCTCAAATGGCATAAGTTCTGGATGTTGGGTGCCATAGTTCAGAGTTCTGAGCAGCGCTTGTAACACTGTCTGAAGCTTATTTCCACCTACTGCAGCTTCACTATTCTCAAAGTAAGTGAGTGTCGTTTGTGGACCTGACTGCATTTGAAAACAATGTGATATGGTACCTCCCTAAACCGCTTGACGGAGGCCCCCGAGGGGCGGTGTGATGGCACGGACTCGGAGAAGACGCTTGGCTCCGACCCCCTCCCCAAGTCTTATAGCACCGGTTTAGCCTGAGATCGCCCCCGACATAGGCGGCCGGCTCCCGGGGTCCGGCGGAACTTTTTGCCTTTTGGTGACTCTTCTATTCTGGACCTTGTCCCACAATCCGTTTGACCTGAAGACACGCTGTAGTGGGACGCCCCTTTCCCGTTTTAGTTGCCATTCCGCCCGCTTTTGCTACACTGTGCCTCTTCCGCCATTCAGCTGTTTACCGCCCGCTCTTGCGACTACAGCGTCTCGCTCACCATGTAGTTGAGTTGCTCCCGCTCTTGCGATGCAACGATAAGCGACTGCCACAGGACTCTCAAAATGGCGGCCGGCTCTTCAGATTTGGGCGTGGTCCACTAAAATGGCCCTGGGACACCTTGGAACTCAGACGCTTCCCTGATAGGGCTTGGGTCCCATTCTCGAAAGCGTCCCCTCAGCCGTGAAGATTCTACAAAAGTCTTGGGAGCCCCCGACTCCCGCAGGCTTCTGGTGGGGAGCGGCTGCCATGTTTGCTCGTGGAATGGCCACGACGGACCTACGAGATGGTAGTGCTCTCATGCCGACGCCAGCTTTAGTCTGAAACATCCAGAAACACTGTAGACTACCAATTCGATCAGTTCCGGTATAGCCCCAACATGACCCGGTAGAGAAGAACTTGCCCTCCCCTCTTTGACTGATGGTTCTTGTTGCCTGTCCCCTCTGTTGTCATTTTACAGAACTTTTTGGACTGCTGAAAGGGGTTGTGTTCCGAACGCTGGTTGGTGGAGACATTTTGACTATATTCTTGACCTACGTTGTCGCGTAATGCGTTATATGACACGCCGCGTTAGCGCACCCGGAAGTGATCCGGGGCGCGGCGCGCAGCGCGTAACGTAAGCATAACAGGTCATGTGACTTGTTAATAAAACTTTTTATTGGTTCATTTTACTTTTGTTATTTTAATAATGAAAAGCTTGGTCATATGACCTAAAAAATACGCTTTTTATTGATTTCGAACTTTTTTTTTTTAAACATATATATTATAATATTCCAGGCTAATGTACTTTCCCGGAAAATTTACAACTGTCCTGCAAGTAAAATATATTCCTTTTTCGAGAAAAAGGGCGTTTCTTCGTTCCATGACGGAGCCGTTGAGTAAAAGAGACTCGGCCTGCTGTCTTAGTCGCCGATACGCCTGATTATCAGATTCTTATCGATCACTTTATGTTGCAGGAGTGGAAAACACAACTGCCCTTGACCATTTATCTTTACTGCGTTCCTACATATTATACCTTTTATCCGTCATGTAATTGGACTGCTTTATTTCACTTGCCTTTTACTGATTCGAAAACAGTGACTAAAAGTAAAAACTTTACCAATGTAAATACTACTACCATGTTTTGTTTTAAAAACCTTTATTGTGAAAATGTCAGTATACAAATACGGGCCTATAACCACGTGGGCCGGCCACGGAGCAAACTGAAATCGTATATGATGAGGAGACATTTACATTATAGAGGAACGTAACGAGCGGGCCATTAGGTTGCAAGAACTAAGGTGTCTAACAGTTGCGGAATCGGTGGACGTACATTTTGTAATTAAAATACGACAGGGCCACTTACAAAAAAATCATCTAGATATACATTTGCGGGCAAGTACCATGGGTGACGTTAATTCGAACTTTCAATACTACAGTAATCAATAACACATCAGAACTTAATATCAATAGGGATGTCAAAATATTCAATCAATTCTCGTCCCCGCCCGCCATGAGCATCAAAACTGCATTCATATCTCGTGATATCAAAGTTGTTCAACCAGTACACAACAAGGAGTTACGAGTCCCATTTATACCGGCGCCATTTTGGGCGAGGCCGGGCAGGTCCAAGATATAGTCAAAATGTCTCCACCAACCATCGGCCAGACCAGAACCCCTTTCGGCCCTTTATGCTACAAGATGGTGTCTTCCATTCAGAAAATATTGTTGGCAGCATTTTGAAAGGAAAGATAAACAGCCGTTCTCCTAGTGAGTCTCACATTGTTACATTTAGGAAGAATGTTGAAGAGTAGTATGTGGAAAATCTGAAGCCATTTTTCTACAAACTCTCAATCAGCCTTGGATGGAAAAAAAAATCCTGAAGAATGTACAAACTGAAAACCAATTTTTGTCTGTATAGCATCAACAGCAACGCTTGAGTCAGCTTTGTGTCAAGCCGCCATTTTCATTCAATCAATAACGTCCCCCTGCACACATTCAGGGACCTGGTTGTGTCTTCAGTTGAAACGGATTGTGGGACAAGAAGCAAAAAGGAAAAGGAAAAAAGTTCCGCCGGACCTCGGGAGCCGGCCGCCTATGTCATGTGCGACCTTTGGCCACACCAGGGCAATAGTGAAGCTGCAGCAGGTGCAAATAAGCTTCAGACAGTCTTACAAGCACTGCTCAGAACTCTCAACTATGGCACTCAACATCCAGGACTTGCCATTCGGATCTTGGCGCCTTGTGCTGGTTCCGACCTATTCACACATCGGTCCACTACTGACATCACCTCATAAGCCAACGGGGCACCCCACGCCGACTTTCGGCGCAGCATTGTAGGATGGCCACACCAGTGCGGCAACTTACTGGACACCACCTCAGTGCCATCCGGATCTCGGCGCGTTCGAGTCACTGTACCGCAAGAGCGGGAGAAACTCAGCTGGACACGCCGTCTTTCGGCGCAGCATTGTAGGATGGCCACACCAGTGCGGCAATTTACTGGACACCACCTCGGTGCCATCCGGATCTCTGCGCGTTCGAGTCACTGTACCGCAAGAGTGACCGCAACTCAGCTGGACACGCCGTCTTTCGGCGCAGCATTGTAGGATGGCCACACCAGTGTAGCAACTTGCTGGACACTAACTCGGTGCCATCCGGATCTCGGCGCATTGTGCTGCCTTCGGCCTATTCGCACATCGGTCCGCTACTGACGCCGCCTCACGTGCCAACGGATTTTCTACGCTTTTTGTAGCCCTATGCCGCATAACAGGTCATGTGACTTGTTTATAAAACTTTTCATTGGTTTATTTTACTTTTGGTTTCCTAAAGATGGAAGGCTTGGTCATATGACCTAAAAATAACACTTTTCATTGGTTTAGAACATTTTTTTTTCCAAAACGATGAAAGCCCCACCTTGTTTCTGGATGTTTCAGACTGAAGCTGGCGTCAGCATGAGAGCACCACCATCTCGTGGCTCCGTCGTGGTCATTCCGCGAGCAATCATGGCAGCCGCTCCCAACCGGAAGCCTGCAGGAGTCGAGGGCCCCCAAGACTTTTGTAGAATCTTCACGGCTGAGGGGACGCTTTCGAGAATGGAGCCCAAGCCCTAGCAGGCAAGCGTCCGAGTTCCAAGGTGTCCCAGGGCCATTTTAGTGGACCAGGCCCAAAACCGAAGAGCCGTCCGCCATTTTGAGAGTCCCAGCCGCCTATCGCTGCACTGCAAGAGTGGGCAGAAGTCAACTACATGGTGAGCGAGATGCTGTAGCCGCAAGAGCGGGCGCAACTCAGCTGGATGGCCGCCACCTGGGGAGGCCCGTTCACGCCGCCTCCCCCACGCCCCCCCCGGGCCGCCCCACGCCAATTTTCGGAGCAGCATTGTAGGATACCAAAACCAGTGCGGCAGTTTACTGGACATCACCTGGGTGCCATCCACATCTCAGCGCGTTCTGCTGCCTTGGGACTATTCGCACTTCAGACCGCTACTGACGAGGCCTCCCCCCGCACCACCCGGGACGCCCCACGCTGTTTTTCTGAGCTGCATTGTAGGAAACCAAAAACCAGTGCGACACCTAGGTGACATCACCTGGGTGCCGTCCAGAACTCAGCACGTTGTGCTGCCTTGGGACTATTCGCACAAAAGACAGCTTCTGACCATTGTTGTTTTTTTTGTCAAAAAATGTTTAAATGTATTTACAGTTTTTGTTCCGTTCGTTATATTTAAAAGTTAATAAAGTTTTATAATCCTACTTTGTTGGAGTGCTATATATTTTTAAAAAATCGGGTGAATGGGGCCTTGAATCGGGTTATTGTCATGTGTGGGCTTTGCAAGTGTACTGCTACAGGATCGGACATTTCAAACTCAAATGCACGTTCTTTTTCTTACCTTTCCGAAGCATGGAGCGCAATAGCAGGCAGAGAAAGGGTGATGCAAGTGTTGAACACTGCCTGGCCTGGCAAGTTGCTGGCAGTGCCCCCCCCCCCCCGTCCGCTCCTGAAAGAGGACACACACACACCGCCGCCCCGAGTACTTCACAGATCTTTAAAAGACCATGCGCTTGTTCATGAGGCTTAAATGGTTTATCACCCCTTCTAGAACCCCTGCATCGACCCTCTGACGTTTCCTGGAAGAATTACCACGTAACACAATACCAAGCCCTGTCACCTGAAACCCCCGAGGAATCGTGGGGCATATTATCAAGGGGGTTTATCTCCGCTTTTTTGGCTTAAAAAGCCAAGAAAGCGGAGATAAAATTATCTCCCTATTACCAAGCTGTCGCTAACACCAGTTAGTGACAGCTAAAAGGAGATAGCGACCATCTTGGGCCCCGCTTTGCATGTCAGTGATATTTATCACTAATGACATGCAAAGTGGGCGTGCCAAGATGTTAGCGACTGGAAACAGTCCCTAACATCGCTATCTCCTATTACCAACTTTTGGAGATATTCGCGCTAAGCGCGAATATCTCCAAAAGCTAACACCTGCCCTGAGCAGTTCTTAGCCATGTTATCCAATGGGAGGTGGATAACATGGCTAAGAGCATTTGCTCGATAATGCATGAATATCGCTGACTTTTCAGCGATATTCATGCATTGCGGCCGTTTTTTATCGCATTTGCGATAAACCTTGCTAATAACAAGGTTTATCTGCGATAAAAATCGCCGATGTGCGGCGATAATTTTTGTCTCTAAACAAGTTAGAGACAAAAATTATCGCTAGTTGTTGGTAATATGCCCCCGGGTTTTTGCTTGCAGAAATCGGGAGGCGGGAGACTAGCACTGAAATCAGTAGTCTCACGCCTGAATCGGGAGGGTTGGTATGTCTGGATTCTCTACAGCTGGGGCCATAAACTACATCCGCAGGGCTAGGTGATAGCCTGGGACCGGCCTGGCATCTAAAATGGCTGCCGTGCACGACAAAATTGTGGCATTGGAAAAAAGGCAAGATGGCGCAGACAATGTTTATCAATAAGGATTCATTTATAACAAAATATATTATCGCAGTGACAAATTGGCGGTCAACACTTCCTGATTTCCATCGAATCGAACGTTAACAGACGTCACGCAGCAAAAAAAAAAAAAAAACACGCACTGCCGCTGGAAGACATGTATCAACATATATGAGCCTCCTCAGCCACCCTCAGAAAACATAAGGGATCAGGATACGTCTCCCGCACCCCCTTATACCTAGTAATTTAATTAAAACGAAACACAAAATGGCGAATTCCCGTTTCGCTACCAGTTCGCGGCCCGAGAAGCGCTTCTACCGTGAAAAATCATTTTTTTTTTATTTTCCCCACGGGACCCTTTAATAACCCCGACATCATTCCTAGGGGGTCAAGAGGGGTCTACCTTGCCCCCTTTCATTAAATTCCCCCTTCGTTTTTCACCTCTTCTTCTCTCTCGATCCTACCGAGAGATAAGATGGCGGCCGCTCCGGACTGTTTAGAATGTTGACAGACACCGGAGAGCCAATCAGCTTCGCATCGCAAAGTTCCGTTTCGCGAAAAGTAAGCGGACCGGAGCGCAGCCCGGAGCGCTGTTACAGATATATATCTTGTTTTGAACGTTAATTTCTCAAAATCCACTGGAGCACATATATTGAGACCTAGCAAAGGCACATCGGGCTAACAGTCCCTACAATTTTGCCAAGTTTCGTGCAAATCCATTCAGCCGTTCGAGCTAAAAGTGAGGCCAACCGCCCTATGGAAATTAACATGGGGAAAACGCGTTTTGGGACCCCCCTTTTTTCTCGGCCCCCCCTTGACGAAACCCCCCAAAATTTTCAAGAGCTGCTCAGAAACGAAATGTGCCATTTTCCTGAAAATTTCAGCCGATTCCGTCCACAAACGCCAAAGTTATTAGACATAGAATTTTCAAAAGTTCCATAGACAAAAAATCCTAACTATATATACCTACTGGCGAGACGCCAGTAGGTAATATATATATATATATATATATATATATACATATATATATATATATATATATATATATATATATGTATATATATATATATATATGAACAAACCAATCTTCGAAAAAACCACACTCCAGTGGACATGAAGACACGGACCCAATGGATGCAGGCAAGGAGATTTTATTTCAAACCTCTCCGGTTACGCGTTTCGAGCAACTTGTGCTCTTGGTCACACCCAGATGAGATGCCAGGTGACACCTCAGCAGGACTGCGGTAAACCGCAGCTGGGTCACTCTCGCGGCTCAGGCGGGCCTTCGTTGAAATAAAGGAGCAAGATTTTAACTCGGCTGTTTGATGTCCTCTCTCAACAGGCAAAACGATGTTTGGATTTGTGGCGGCCCGCCTGAGCCGCGAGAGTGACCCAGCTGCGGTTTTCCGCAGTCCTGCTGAGGTGTCACCTGGCATCTCATCTAAAGGTCAGAAGGGTGCGTTTCATCGAAGCAAGTTGGCAACACAGAGTCCAGCATACAGCGAGCAGACCCACTAGGGATTCTACAGTTCAGTGGGTGTTTGGAACTGTGCAATTCACCAAAGTAATACCCCATGCACTACAGGTACCATCAGGCCACACTGACGGCCACGCCCAGTGGGGCGGAGACTAATTGCTTAACTGCAGTGAACGGAAACAAGCTGGTTTCGAACATCCACACCCCCAGCAGTCCATGATTAAGTGCATTCATAGCACGAAACGCGTCGGAGAATGGGAGGAGAAAGTATAATAGTTGCCGCGGTAGCTGTTCCCAGTGCTTGCCTTCGTTGAAATAAAGGAGCAAGATTTTAACTCGGCTGTTTGGTGTCCTCTCTCAACAGGCAAAACGATGTTTGGATTTGTGGCGGCCCGCCTGAGCCGCGAGAGTGACCCAGATGCGGTTTTCCGCAGTCCTGCTGAGGTGTCACCTGGCATCTCATCTAAAGGTCAGAAGGGTGCGTTTCATCGAAGCAAGTTGGCAACACAGAGTCCAGCATACAGCGAGCAGACCCACTAGGGATTCTACAGTTCAGTAGGTGTTTGGAACTGTGCAACTCACCAAAGTAATACCCCATGCACTACAGGTACCATCAGGCCACACTGACGGCCACGCCCAGTGGGGCGGAGACTAATTGCTTACCTGCAGTGAACGGAAACAAGCTGGTTTCGAACATCCACACCCCCAGCAGTCCATGATTAAGTGCATTCATAGCACGAAACGCGTCGGAGAATGGGAGGAGAAAGTATAATAGTTGCCGCGGTAGCTGTTCCCAGTGCTTGCCTTCGTTGAAATAAAGGAGCAAGATTTTAACTCGGCTGTTTGGTGTCCTCTCTCAACAGGCAAAACGATGTTTGGATTTGTGGCGGCCCGCCTGAGCCGCGAGAGTGACCCAGCTGCGGTTTTCCGCAGTCCTGCTGAGGTGTCACCTGGCATCTCATCTAAAGGTCAGAAGGGTGCGTTTCATCGAAGCAAGTTGGCAACACAGAGTCCAGCAAACAGCGAGCAGACCCACTAGGGATTCTACAGTTCAGTGGGTGTTTGGAACTGTGCAACTCACCAAAGTAATACCCCATGCACTACAGGTACCATCAGGCCACACTGACGGCCACGCCCAGTGGGGCGGAGACTAATTGCTTACCTGCAGTGAACAGAAACAAGCTGGTTTCGAACATCCACACCCCCAGCAGTCCATGATTAAGTGCATTCATAGCACGAAATGCGTCGGAGAATGGGAGGAGAAAGTATAATAGTTGCCGCGGTAGCTGTTCCCAGTGCTTGCCTTCGTTGAAATAAAGGAGCAAGATTTTAACTCGGCTGTTTGGTGTCCTCTCTCAACAGGCAAAACGATGTTTGGATTTGTGGCGGCCCGCCTGAGCCGCGAGAGTGACCCAGCTGCGGTTTTCCGCAGTCCTGCTGAGGTGTCACCTGGCATCTCATCTAAAGGTCAGAAGGGTGCGTTTCATCGAAGCAAGTTGGCAACACAGAGTCCAGCATACAGCGAGCAGACCCACTAGGGATTCTACAGTTCAGTAGGTGTTTGGAACTATGCAACTCACCAAAGTAATACCCCATGCACTACAGGTACCATCAGGCCACACTGACGGCCACGCCCAGTGGGGCGGAGACTAATTGCTTACCTGCAGTGAACGGAAACAAGCTGGTTTCGAACATCCACACCCCCAGCAGTCCATGATTAAGTGCATTCATAGCACGAAACGCGTCGGAGAATGGGAGGAGAAAGTATAATAGTTGCCGCGGTAGCTGTTCCCAGTGCTTGCCTTCGTTGAAATAAAGGAGCAAGATTTTAATTCGGCTGTTTGGTGTCCTCTCTCAACAGGCAAAACGATGTTTGGATTTGTGGCGGCCCGCCTGAGCCGCGAGAGTGACCCAGCTGCGGTTTTCCGCAGTCCTGCTGAGGTGTCACCTGGCATCTCATCTAAAGGTCAGAAGGGTGCGTTTCATCGAAGCAAGTTGGCAACACAGAGTCCAGCAAACAGCGAGCAGACCCACTAGGGATTCTACAGTTCAGTGGGTGTTTGGAACTGTGCAACTCACCAAAGTAATACCCCATGCACTACAGGTACCATCAGGCCACACTGACGGCCACGCCCAGTGGGGCGGAGACTAATTGCTTACCTGCAGTGAACGGAAACAAGCTGGTTTCGAACATCCACACCCCCAGCAGTCCATGATTAAGTGCATTCATAGCACGAAACGCGTCGGAGAATGGGAGGAGAAAGTATAATAGTTGCCGCGGTAGCTGTTCCCAGTGCTTGCCTTTGTTGAAATAAAGGAGCAAGATTTTAACTCGGCTGTTTGGTGTCCTCTCTCAACAGGCAAAACGATGTTTGGATATATATATAATATATATATATATATATATATATATATATATATATATATATATATATATATATATATTGCGAACTCACTCTCTCCTTCTAACGAAAAGAGTGTGGCACTGCTCCGGGGGTTTTCAAGATGCGGCTTTATTTCTATTAAAACGCTGGCATTAAAAGTCTCTGGAAACGCAAGGCAGACGCGTTTCTTCCTTCAATGGCTTCATCAGTGCCCATTCCAGATAGTCTCTTGTTGTTTCTGGGGGTCTTCGCATGTGTTATTCAAATTCATGACCACTCCCTGGTCATGTGTTCATTGGCCCCTCCTTCACCGCACAAGTGCCGGCACTTCCCGTTCCTTTCACCACTCAGCTGCATTCTGGTAAGTGAAGTCCTCCATAGGAGCCCATGCAGTGATGGATCTTCCTTATACATCGTTTGATGCCTCAATCTTGGTTGGCTGGTGACCCCACGCCGGTGCAGTCATGTGGAAGGTAAAGCCGTCCTTGGTCCCCCTTCTCAGGCAAACGTCTTTGCCTCCTCTCTCCCCATACTGGCTTGAGTTGCCTCGTAGAAGTCTGACGCCTGGGGGGGCGACGCATAACTGATTGGGTACAAACATCGTTTGCAGGTACAACACATAGCTCCAAATCGAGAGGGAACATCACTAAACCAGCACCTGCTAGCTGGGAAACATTGCGAACTCACCCTCTCCTCCTGACGAAAAGAGTGTGACACTGCTCCGGGGGTTTTGAAGACGTGGCTTTATTTCTATTAAAACGCTGGCATTAAAAGTCTCTGGAAACGCAGGACAGACGCGTTTCCGCCTTCAATGGCTTCATCGGTGCCCATTCTAGATAGTCTCGTTGTTTCTGGGGTCTTTGCATGTGTTATTCAAATTTATGACCACTCCCTGGTCATGTGTTCATGGGCCCCTCCTTCACCTCACAAGTGCCGGCACTTCCCGTTCCTTTCACCGCTCAGCTGCATTCTGGTAAGTGAAGTCCTCCATAGGAGCCCATGCAGTGATGGATCTTCCTTAGACATCGTTTGATGCCCCAATCTTGGTTGGCTGGTGACCCCACGCCGGTGCAGTCATGTGGAAGGTAATTCCGTCCTTGGTCCCCCTTCTCAGGCAAACGTCTTTGCCTCCTCTCTCCCCATACTGGCGTGAGTTGCCTCGTAGAAGTCTGACGCCTGGGGGGGGCGACGCCAGTGCTTAATTTGTAAAAAATGAAGTCCCGGGGCTGAAAATGCTGCCAAGGAGGCTATAGCCCACTTCTACCTCCGGTGTGCCCAACTTTCAACACCCGCTCTGCCTCAGTCTCTATCCTGTAACCATGCTCTGCTGTCTCTCCCCTAAGACATGCATTTTACTTCTTTACCTACACCGACAGATGAGTGCAAAAACAAAATGAACACCAAATGAAAATGCTTTTTTTGAACATATTAATCAGTGTGGTCTGACTGGGTTTGTTGCAGATCATGAGGCTGCTTGAGCACAGAAGGGCATGTCACTGCTAGTGTTGCCTGTAATTAGTTTGGTCCAGTAATGACGACGGCATAGGCATCCACTGCTCAGCTTGTTGTGACTCTGCCTGCCACAGCACAAGAACTATCCCCAGCCGCAATGCTGCACTGCCTGTGAGATGTGAGTATGGCTGTTGCACCTACTGGGCTCAAGCATGCACAGCAATTAGCATGCTTGGAGGCAGTGCACCGAAACTGCAGGTGAGTCCATAGCGCACAAAATTTGTGGGGGGCCACAGCCACATTAAGCACGTTAAGGAGGTGCAGCAGACTCGGGGAATAGAATGCAAGCCATTCTTTAATGATGATTTCTATGATTCATGACAGGTTTGACAACATCATCACTAAAGTAATGATACACAATCATGCCTGCCTGAACAGATGTATGCCTGTCTATGAAAACATACCAGCCCGTCACCATGCAAGGTATGTGGTTATTTTTATTTTAAATTGGGCAATTAATATTGAGACCACCACCCGCAGGACCAGAAATCGTAGCCCTGGCCCTGTGAAAGAAGTGCCGGTGCTGAGCACCTGAAAGCACCTGCTCAAATTAAGCACTGGCCGCGACGTGTAACTGATTGGGTACAAACATCGTTTGCAGGTATGACGCGTAGCTCCAAATCGAGAGGGCACATCACTAAACCAGCACCTGCTAGCTGTTAAACATTGCGAATTCACTCTCTCCTCCTGACGAAAAGAGAGTGACACTGCTCCGGGGGTTTTCAAGACGCGGCTTTATTTCTATTAAAACGCTGGCATTAAAAGTCTCTGGAAACGCAGGGCAGACGCGTTTCCGCCTTCAATGACTTCATCAGTGCCCATTCCAGATAGTCTCTCGTTGTTTCTGGCGGTCTTCACATGTGTTATTCAAATTTATGACCACTCCCTGGTCATGTGTTCATCGGCCCCTCCTTCATCTCACAAGTGCCGGTTCCTTTCACCATTCAGCTGCATTCTGGTAAGTGAAGTCCTCCATAGGAGCCCATGTAGTGATGGATCTTCCTTATACATCGTTTGATGCCCCAATCTTGGATGGCTGGTGACCCCACGCCGGTGCAGTCATGTGGAAGGTAAAGCCGTCCTTGGTCCCCCTTCTCAGGCAAACGTCTTTGCCTCCTCTCTCCCCATACTGGCTTGAGTTGCCTCGTAGAAGTCTGACGCCTGGGGGGGCGACGCATAACTGATTGGGTACAAACATCGTTTGCAGGTACAACACATAGCTCCAAATCGAAAGGGAACATCACTAAACCAGCACCTGCTAGCTGGGAAACATTGCGAACTCACCCTCTCCTCCTGACGAAAATAGTGTGACACTGCTCCGGGGGTTTTGAAGACGTGGCTTTATTTCTATTAAAACGCTGGCATTAAAAGTCTCTGGAAACGCAGGACAGACGCGTTTCCGCCTTCAATGGCTTCATCGGTGCCCATTCTAGATAGTCTCGTTGTTTCTGGGGTCTTTGCATGTGTTATTCAAATTTATGACCACTCCCTGGTCATGTGTTCATGGGCCCCTCCTTCACCTCACAAGTGCCGGCACTTCCCGTTCCTTTCACCGCTCAGCTGCATTCTGGTAAGTGAAGTCCTCCATAGGAGCCCATGCAGTGATGGATCTTCCTTAGACATCGTTTGATGCCCCAATCTTGGTTGGCTGGTGACCCCACGCCGGTGCAGTCATGTGGAAGGTAATTCCGTCCTTGGTCCCCCTTCTCAGGCAAACGTCTTTGCCTCCTCTCTCCCCATACTGGCGTGAGTTGCCTCGTAGAAGTCTGACGCCTGGGGGGGGCGACGCCAGTGCTTAATTTGTAAAAAATGAAGTCCCGGGGCTGAAAATGCTGCCAAGGAGGCTATAGCCCACTTCTACCTCCGGTGTGCCCAACTTTCAACACCCGCTCTGCCTCAGTCTCTATCCTGTAACTATGCTCTGCTGTCTCTCCCCTAAGACATGCATTTTACTTCTTTACCTACACCGACAGATGAGTGCAAAAACAAAATGAACACTAAATGAAAAGGCTTTTTTTGAACATATTAATCAGTGTGGTCTGACTGGGTTTGTTGCAGATCATGAGGCTGCTTGAGCACAGAAGGGCATGTCACTGCTAGTGTTGCCTGTAATTAGTTTGGTCCAGTAATGACGACGGCATAGGCATCCACTGCTCAGCTTGTTGTGACTCTGCCTGCCACAGCACAAGAACTATCCCCAGCCGCAATGCTGCACTGCCTGTGAGATGTGAGTATGGCTGTTGCACCTACTGGGCTCAAGCATGCACAGCAATTAGCATGCTTGGAGGCAGCGCACCGAAACTGCAGGTGAGTCCATAGCGCACAAAATTTGTGGTGGGCCACAGCCACATTAAGCACGTTGAGGAGGTGCAGCAGACTCGGGGAATAGAATGCAAGCCATTCTTTAATGATGATTTCTATGATTCATGACAGGTTTGACAACATCATCACTAAAGTAATGATACACAATCATGCCTGCCTGAACAGATGTATGCCTGTCTATGAAAACATACCAGCCCGTCACCATGCAAGGTATGTGGTTATTTTTATTTTAAATTGGGCAATTAATATTGAGACCACCACCCGCAGGACCAGAAATCGTAGCCCTGGCCCTGTGAAAGAAGTGCCGGTGCTGAGCACCTGAAAGCACCTGCTCAAATTAAGCACTGGCCGCGACGTGTAACTGATTGGGTACAAACATCGTTTGCAGGTATGACGCGTAGCTCCAAATCGAGAGGGCACATCACTAAACCAGCACCTGCTAGCTGTTAAACATTGCGAATTCACTCTCTCCTCCTGACGAAAAGAGTGTGACACTGCTCCGGGGGTTTTCAAGACGCGGCTTTATTTCTATTAAAACGCTGGCATTAAAAGTCTCTGGAAACACAGGGCAGACGCGTTTCCGCCTTCAATGACTTCATCAGTGCCCATTCCAGATAGTCTCTCGTTGTTTCTGGCGGTCTTCACATGTGTTATTCAAATTTATGACCACTCCCTGGTCATGTGTTCATCGACCCCTCCTTCACCTCACAAGTGCCGGCACTTCCCGTTCCTTTCACCACTCAGCTGCATTCTGTTAAGTGAAGTCCTCCATAGTAGCCCATGCAGTGATGGATCTTCCTTAGACATTGTTTGATGCCCCAATCTTGGTTGGCTGATGACCCCACGCCGGTGCAGTCATGTGGAAGGTAAAGCCGTCCTTGGTCCCCCTTCTCAGGCAAACGTCTTTGCCTCCTCTCTCCCCATACTGGCATGAGTTGCCTCGCAGAAGTCTGATGCCAGGGGGGGCGACGCGTAACTGATTGGGTACAAACATCGTTTGCAGGTACAATGCATAGCTCCAAATCGAGAGGGTGCATCACTAAACCAGCACCTGCTAGCTGGGAAACATTGCGAACTCACTCTCTCCTCCTGACGAAAAGAGTGTGACACTGCTCCGGGGTTTTTCAAGACGCGGCTTTATTTCTATTAAAACGCTGGCATTAAAAGTCTCTGGAAATGCAGGGCAGACGCGTTTCCGCCTTCAATGGCTTCATCAGTGCCCATTCCAGATAGTCTCTCATTGTTTCTGGGGGTCTTCGCATGTGTTATTCAAATTTATGACCACTCCCTGGTCATGTGTTCATCGGCCCCTCCTTCACCTCACAAGTGCCGGCACTTCCCGTTCCTTTCACCACTCAGCTGCATTCTGGTAAGTGAAGTCCTCCATAGGAGCCCATGCAGTGATGGATCTTCCTTAGACATTGTTTGATGCCCCAATCTTGGTTGGCTGGTGACCCCACGGCGGTGCAGTCATGTGGAAGGTAAAGCCGTCCTTGGTCCCCCTTCTCAGGCAAACGTCTTTGCCTCCTCTCTCCCCATACTGGCGTGAGTTGCCTCGTAGAAGTCTGACACCTGGGGGGGCGACGCGTAACTGATTGGGTTCATACATTGTTTGCAGGCACAACGTGTAGCTCCAAATTGAGAGGGCGCATCACTAAACCAGCACCTGCTAGCTGGGAAACATTGCGAACTCACTCTTTCCTCCTGACGAAAAGAGTGTGACACTGCTCCGGGGGTTTTCAAGACGAGGCTTTATTTCTATTAAAACGCTGGCATTAAAAGTCTCTGGAAACGCAGGGCAGATGCGTTTCCGCCTTCAATGGCTTCATCAGTGCCCATTCCAGATCGTCTCTTGTTGTTTCTGGGGGTCTTTGCATGTGTTATTCAAATTTATGACCACTCCCTGGTCATGTGTTCATCGGCCCCTCCTTCACCTCACAAGTGCCGGCACTTCCCGTTCCTTTCACCACTCAGCTGCATTCAGGTAAGTGAAGTCCTCCATAGGAGCCCATGTAGGGATGGATCTTCCTTAGACATCGTTTGATGCCCCAATATTGGTTGGCTGGTGACCCCACGCCGGTGCAGTCATGTGGAAGGTAAAGCCGTCCTTGGTCCCCCTTCTCAGGCAAATGTCTTTGCCTCCTCTCCCCATACTGGCATGAGTTGCCTCGCAGAAGTCTGACGCCAGGGGGGGCGACGCGTAACTGATTGAGTACAAACATCGTTTGCAGGTACAATGCGTAGCTCCAAATCGAGAGGGCGCATCACTAAACCAGCACCTGCTAGCTGGGAAACATTGCGAACTCACTCTCTCCTCCTGACGAAAAGAGTGTGACACTGCTCCGGGGGTTTCCAAGACGCAGCTTTATTTCTATTGAAACGCTGGCATTAAAAGTCTCTGGAAATGCAGGGCAGATGCGTTTCCGCCTTCAAAGGCTTCATCAGTGCCCATTCCAGATAGTCTCTCGTTGTTTCTGGGGGTCTTCGCATGTGTTATTCAAATTTATGACCACTCCCTGGTCATGTGTTCATCGGCCCCTCCTTCACCTCACAAGTGCCGGCACTTCCCGTTCCTTTCACCACTCATCTGCATTCTGGTAAGTGAAGTCCTCCATAGGAGCCCATGCAGTGATGGATCTTCCTTAGGCATTGTTTGATGCCCCAATCTTGGTTGGCTGGTGACCCCACGGTGGTGCAGTCATGTGGAAGGTAAAGCCGTCCTTGGTCCCCCTTCTCAGGCAAACGTCTTTGCCTCCTCTCTCCCCATACTGGCGTGAGTTGCCTCGTAGAAGTCTGACGCCTGGGGGGGCGACGCGTAACTGAATGGGTACAAACATCGTTTGCAGGTACAACGCGTAGCTCCAAATCGAGAGGGCGCATCACTAAACCAGCACCTGCTAGCTGGGAAACATTGCAAACTCACTCTCTCCTCCTGACGAAAAAAGTTTGACACTGCTCCTGGGGTTTTCAAGACGCGGCTTTATTTCTATTAAAACGCTGGCATTAAAAGTCTCTGGAAACGCAGGGCAGACGCGTTTCCGCCTGCAATGGCTTCATCAGTGCCCATTCCAGATAGTCTCTCGTTGTTTCTGGGGTCTTTGCATGTGTCATTCAAATTTATGACCACTCCCTGGTCATGTGTTCATCGGCCCCTCCTTCACCTCACAAGTGCCGCCACTTCCCGTTCCTTTCACCACTCAGCTGCATTCTGGTAAGTGAAGTCCTCCATAGGTGCATGTGTGCATATATATATATATATATATAAATATATATATATATGTATATATAGACACACACACCAAGGTGTATTGAAGAATGAGTGGGTGTATAAGTGTCTGGATGGTTTATTTAGTAGGTGTGTGACTGACTGTATAAGTGAGGGAT
Source organism: Lissotriton vulgaris (assembly GCF_964263255.1). NCBI lineage: Eukaryota > Metazoa > Chordata > Amphibia > Caudata > Salamandridae > Lissotriton > Lissotriton vulgaris. The sequence goes on from NC_141696.1 coordinate 1,403,871,637, forward strand.
TAAACATGTCTTACTGAATGCATGGGTTAGTGACTAAACTGTGTGAATGTCTGTATTGGTCTGTCAGTTGTTGTGTAAGTGGCTGCATGGGTTGGTGAGTAGCTACATGAGTGTCTATATGGATTATTGATTGGATGTCTGAGTATCTGGATGGGTGCCTGAGTGTCTGTATGGGTGGGTGGGGGTGTGACTGTGCATATATGTGTGAGTTGATGATTCATTGGGTGTGTGGGTTCAAGAGTGTACCTGTGCAGGGTTGTATGGGTGGGTGAGTGTATGTATGGGTGTGTTGGTGAGTGAATGGATGTCTCAGTGGTACATGTGTGAGTAACTACACATGTGAAAGGCAGTATATGTGAGTGTTGGAATATATAAATGACTATATGTGAGAGTGAATGATTGTGAAAGTGGCTGTATGGATGAGTGTGTGCTTGTATCAGTGATTGTATGTGTTAGTATTTGTTTGAATAATTGAGGTGGTGTGTGTATAACTGTATCGGTGAGTAAATGAGAGTGTTATTGATTCTTTTCATGGCTGACTAGATGTGTGAGCAACTCTATGGATGAGTGGTGGTGTGTGAGGGTCTGTATAGGTGTAGAAGTGCAAATGATAGTGCTGTATTGATGAGTGACTGCATGTATGTGTGACTGTAGGAGTGAATGAGTGGATGTGTGTGTAGACATAGGAATCAGTGAGTCGGTATGCAGTAACTGGTATTGGTATGTCTATTGTTTCAAAAATGGTAACTATAACAGCTGAATTTCTCTGGTTTTGTATGAGTGAAATATCCAACTAACTATAACGTCCCTGAAACCTATGGTCTTACAGTGAATTTAAAAGCTTTTTTAAATGCTAATTTCTAACTATAGTGACCGTGAAACTTATGGTTTTTCTGTGAATTTGAAAGTTTTTTTAAATGCTAATTTCTAACTATAATGACCCTGAAACCTATGTTTTTTTTAGTGAATTTCAAAGGTTTTTTAAATGCTAATTTCAAACTATGCCTACATATGTAGGACATATGCAGAAAGAGGAAGAAAGGTGCAGATAGAAGCAAGAGAAATGCAGAAAGAGGCAACAGAAGTCCAGAAAGACAAAGAAAGGTGCCGAAAGAAGCAATAGATATGCAGAAAGACCCAACAGAGGGGCAGAAAGAGGCCTTGTTGCAAAGTCATCCTGTGCCCCCAACATTTTGTTGACGGGTACTGGTGGTAACTGAGTCTGACTAACCAGGCCTAGAACCAGTGCTATGCTAAAAGACACTTAGAATACAATGAAAACACCTACATACACTAGGGTACACTATGGGTTGGGGTACCCCTGTGATTTGCATGACCTCCCTTGTAAGGCTTTAGTACACAATCGGGCAGGGGGATGAAACCTACCTCTAAATCAGAGGTGCTTCTTTAACTAGCAGTCCCATTTGCAGAGTGGTAGAGAAAGGGTGCTGGGTCTCTGACCAGCGCTCAGGAATTCTGCTGCATAGGGCTTACAGGAGGTACCAGGAGGGCTTCTTGGCCCCCAAAGTCCCTCAGGAGTAATGTGGACTTTATCCACCCCATCCCGTAGTCTGCCAGGAGGTGCATTTGCAGAGTGGTGGAGAAAGTGGAGACCTGATGCAGTCTCGCCCGGACCAGGGTTCAATTCCCCGCCTCGGCGGGTCTTGGGGTCAAAATTCCACGGACCTGATAATTCTCGCCTCAGTGCCTATTCCAATCATGGAGTCCCACTCTGCAACTCTGGGCAATAGCTTGCTTAATCTCCACAACGGCCCCCACAACGCTAAAGATGCCTGGCCTCCACCTTGGGGGTGCCCAGGAGTGGACGCCTCACAGGGAAAGCCAGGATGGGTTCCACAGCAGTATTCGTACAAGTGCCTTGAGACCCTTGCGGTGAGTAGTGCGCTCTGCAAGTATCAATTTACATTTACAAAGGGGGCGTGGCCTCCAAAGACGTCTTAGAAAAGGGGGTGGTGATGAACAGAGTGTCTGAATTAAGCAGACCACTCTTACCCAGTCCAAAGATCAGGGCTTGATCCATCACCGTTATTTATCTCACTGCACCATCCCAGCTCAGAACCTGGCTATATGCAAATCAGTCTGTCCCTGGCCCAGTGCATCATGGGAACAGGGCAGACTAAACTACCAAGCCAATTCTTCACCAGAAAGGAGACAAGCTACCGGGGACCGGTTTCTGGCATTTCAGACGTCTTTGGCCGGCTTGCTTGAATCCTGATGGTGCAGTGAGAAAGGGACTCATGTCTGAGTATACCCTGCCACACCTATAGTGGCCAAAAGCGATTCAGAAAAGGGGGTGGTGATGAACAGAGTGTCTGAATTAAGCAGACCACTCTTACCCAGTCAAAAGATCAGGGCTTGATCCATCACCGTTATTTATCTCACTGCACCATCCCAGCTCAGAACCTGGCTATATGCAAATCAGTCTGTCCCTGGCCCAGTGCATCATGGGAACAGGGCAGACTAAACTACCAAGCCAATTCTTCACCAGAAAGGAGACAAGCCACCGGGGACCGGTTTCTGGCATTTCAGCCGTCTTCGGCCCGGCTTGCTTGAATCCTGATGGTGCAGTGATAAAGGGACTCATGTCTGAGTATACCCTGCCACACCTATAGTGGCCAAAAGCGATTCAGAAAAGGGGGTGGTGATGAACAGAGTGTCTGAATTAAGCAGACCACTCTTACCCAGTCCAAAGATCAGGGCTTGATCCATCACCGTTATTTATCTCACTGCATCACCACCCCTTGTTGTTAAATATTTTGTCCACCCTAAGCGTGGAAGGGTATACTCAGATGTGAGTCCCTTGCTCATTGCACCATCAGGATTCAAGCAAGCCGGGCCGACGACGGCTGAAATGCCAGAAACCGGTCCCCGGAAGCTTGTTTCCTTCCCAGTGTAAGAATTGGCTTGGTAGTTTGGTTTGCCCTGTTCCCACATGCACTGGGACAGGAACAGACTAATTTGCATATAGCCAGGTTCTGAACTGGGATGGTGCAGTGAGCTAAAAAACGGTGTTGGATCTAGCCCTGATCTCTTGACTGGGTGAGAGTATTCTGCTTAATTCAGAAACTCTGTCCATCACCACCCCTTGTTGTTAAATATCCAAAGACGTCTTAGCAATCCTACTGTGTGGGACTTACTGGAGATAACAAGAGGGGTAGTTGGCCTCCAAGGACATCCTTAGGGGCCAACTACTCCTCCTATTACCTCCAGTAAGTACCACACAGCAGCATTGCTAAGTTCTCAGTACAGGCCACGCCTCCTTTGCCCACCACTCTGCAAACGCGCTCCCTGGTGCTCTCTTGGATAGGGATTGAAGTCCCCTTCACTGCTAGGGATCCTTAGGGGCCAACTAGCCTACCTCTGACCTTTAGTAAGCTCCACACAGTCTGATTATCCAGAGACGGACAAAGGCCCCACCTCCTTTCTCCGCCACTCTGCAAACGCGTCTCCTGGAGCGGTCTTGGTTGGGGGATAAAGTACTCTCTCCTCATGAGGGTCCCTGGGGGCCAACTAGCCCAGCAGGTACACAGCTGGATTGCAGAGAGTGGTCCCATGCCACGCCCCCTTTTCATACCACTCTGCAAACGCACCTCCTGGTGCTCTGCTCCCCGTGGGAAGAAGTCCACTTGTGTCCTGAGGTCCTCAGGACACAAGAGGATCTCATTGCACCACCAGCCTTGTCTGGCCACGGTGGACCCCATCTCCCGGGGCCTGGCCTCTTTTTAAAAATATTTTTTAATTATGGAGGGGGCCCTGGGCCACTTCTGGCCCTGGGGACCCAATCCCCCCAAGGACCCCAGGCTCCCTGCCGGCTCCCCACCTCCTGCGGGAGCCAGCATTGCTTTTGGGCAAGGGGAGCTGCTAACAGGCACATCTGACACTGAAGAGGCTGCATCTCAGCATCGGAGAGGGGAAATGGTAGAGCTTTGAACTGCATTGTCATCGGAGTCGGTATACCAGGCCCAGGTGCTGAAGGTAGTAATCCCAAAGGGCTGTGCACCGACACGGAAACGGATTTAGAATCCAGTAGCTGAACGGAAGTAGAGGGTGATCCTGCTGGTGTGAACACAGTCACGGCCTTGAGCACCTCCTTGGGGCCAGAGGGCTCTTCATGGGAAGGTGAAGATCCAAAGACACTGTGCAGCTAATTGTAATCTTCTCTCGTTTGGGTCAGTCTCCACCCGGCTCTAGGGTAGGTTGGAAGACACAAGGTAGACTTGTGCACCGACTTTAACCAAAGCTCAGGAATAGGCTTTATGTGGTGAAGTCGGGTGGCCTGAGGATATCCGAATACCTTGGGATATCGATGGAGAGTGGCGCCCACGGGAACTGCTCCTTAATCGGACCAGCTACCTGTTTAAAGAGCGCAAAGGGGACAGAGCTCATTGGGAAGTCTTGGAAGACTACGGCATCTGTGCCGGTAAGTGCTTCATTCGACATTCCCTCAGTGCCTTTGGTTGAAGGGGACGACAGGAGTCGCATTCCTCGGAGATATGGTGCTCCTCCAGGCACCACATACAGATTAAGAGTCTGTGGCAAGGCTTGAACACAAAGGACATGAGTTTGTTTAAAGACACACTGTTCCGTTAGAGGAACTGCTGATCAGATTTGCATTGTAAGCCCTGAAATGGAAAAAACTGACATCAGCGCACCAGGAGAGGGCTTATATGGACTCTGTCAACGTTACATTTGGAGGAAGTCGCTACTGAGTCGGGCGACGTCCTCTACCGACGTGCAGAGGGACTGCTGTAAAATAAGTCCAGATTCAGTCTGGTGCCTGGGGAGAATTCTAAGATGAGGAATTTGCAGCTAGATGTCTATCAGATGCAAGGGATCCAGGATGCTGCAGATGCTCAAGGATGCCATGCATTGGTTGGTATCTTCCTGGGGCTACGCCTCGGTCAATAGATTTGGTGAGGTGATCCTGGTGTCAGGGGTAGATGTCTTTCAAAGTCCTCTCGAGCTCGACAGAAGCCCAGTAGCTTAGTACAATGGGGCAGCTCCTCCAGGTGGGGAGGTGAGCGTCACCCCACTGCTTTCTCGCAGTTCGAGAAGTAGAAACAACAAATGGTATTTTAAATGTTTCTGCTTCTCGCACTGCGAGAAAGCAGAAGCTAGGGTTTGGTTGGGGGTGGGTGGGCGGTCCTGCTCCTGGCAGGGGAGGAGTGGCTAGCCCACTGTTGTGGGCCCCAGGGCCGACCAAACAAGTCATGCACACTCTGCAATTTCCCTTTGTAGGCTGCATGCAGTCTACATAGAGAAAATGGCCTCCCCATATATGCCGGGGGGTTGGCGTCCCAGTCAATCAAAATGCTGCCGTTGCAGCGTTGTGATTGGCTTAGGGGAGGGAGGTTGCCTGCTTCCTGTATGGAGAGGAGAGAGGAGACGCAACGCGGGGCTGAAGGAGATGGTAAGTTTATTAAAAAAATGTTTTCATTAAATTAACCCCCGGCTTCCCCACCCGCGAGTCATGCCGGCTGAGACTGCGACTGCCGGTACAATTGTTTCAGCATTTGTCTTCTATTAGCAGGTTCTGGGCAACCAAGCTGTAATCTGACAACCCTTCCAGGACCGGCAGACTCGGGTGCAACTTGGGAGAGTCTGATCCTGGTCCTTTAGGCTGCACAGTGGCGATGGAGGAGTGATGTTATGTTATGTTATGTTATGTTATAGTGATTTGTATAGCGCGCGGCTGCCCCAGCCAAGGGGCGTCCTGGCGCTGCGAGAAGACTAAATGCAGAAAGTTAGAAGCACAGAGAGAAGAAGAGGCATTACTGAAAAAGGTGAGTTTTGATGGCCTTTCTGAAAGCCAAAAGGTCCTGCATGCCACGGATTGTTTCCGGTAGACTGTTCCATAGCTTGGCAGCTAGGAGGCTAAAGGATCGACCGCCTATTCTGGCCAGTTTGGTACGAGGGATGATCATGAGATGTTGTCCCTCTGAGCGAAGCGACCTCCTAGGAGTATACTCCGACAGGAGGGGGCACAGCATTGGGGGAGAGGCGGTTTTAAGAATTTTAAAGGCTAAACAAAGTGCCTTGAACTGGATCCTTTTGCCCACCGGGAGCCAGTGCAGTTTTTTCAAGGCTCCGGCCACCGAAGAGTGGCGGGGGAGGCCTACCAGCGCCCTGGCAGCCGCATTCTGGACTCTCTGTAATCTGGTGGTTTCGGCAAGGTTAGCCCCCAATAAAAGATAGCTAGCATAGTCCAGTCTTGAAAGGATGGTCGCCTGGACAATTAACTGGCGGGTGCGGCAATCGAAGAACCTCAAAATAGGTCTGAGGTTACGTAAGATGCCGAAGCAGGTGGCAGCCACCTTTTTAGTGTGGTGAGTAAACTTCAATGCCGAGTCCACCCAGATGATCCAGAGACCTCAACTCCAACTCTCCATTCAGGCTACCTCAGTTTTTGGGGCCCTGTGCTGCAAACAGGACAGCTAACTGACCATTGGAGTCTCTTGCTTCTGGCTGGGCTTCTCCATTAGCAGGACACAGCCGGTACAGTACATTCCCTTTGCTTGACCCAAGGTGAAGCAGGTGCACTCCAGCCTGTCTAAGCTGGGTCCTACGGGCTGCAGGTGCAGTCCACTTCTTCCCTCTACTCCAGTCCAACAAAATCTGAGTTCTGGGTGCCTGAGGTGTTTTTCTATGCCCAGAAATAGCATTTGGGAGGTCGCAGCCACTAACCAATAGGCTTTCCCCTCCCTTCTGATGACTCCTACTTGTGTAGTGTGGCATCTAGCTAACCCAGAAGGCTCCATTCTGACCACTTTTAACATGGCAGAACCCTTCTCTTGGTATGTAGAGCTCTTTAGACCAACCCAGAGGTGTAGCTATGTGGGGGGGGGGGGTGTGGGGGGGGGGGGGCTACACAACCCTGAAAAAACGGTTTGACAACAGTTGTTCTCCCTCTGACCCAAGTGCCATCCTGCCTACCTAAACAATAGAGCAGCCCCTCTCCCAATTGATGACCATTTGACCTTCAAAGGCTTTGAAGCGTGCCTTTTGGGTCAACACTTGTGTGGCTTCCTGCCAGAGAGTGGTAACATCTCCTTCCATACAGGCTTCTAGTGTGTCCATTCTTGGGAGCCGTTTACACGTCCCCCCAGGAGGGCAGAAAGCTGTATTGGGGACATGCCGTGTGTGCACCCTTAGTTCAGCACAGGAAACTTTGAGCAACAAAGTGGCCACTTTTTAAAAGGTGTTTTATACCTTGTGTAGGAAGCTGGCTCACTATATGATACACTACTAAGTGGGTATATCGTGCAAAGTGTGCAGGGCTCAATGTCAACCGAAAGAGCTCTATCCATGGTAGTGTGGTCGAGCAGCATTAGGACTAACACAGAGGAGTGTAAGACACTTGTTGTGCACACAGCAATTAATGTTAAAGTCACTTTGTAGTGTAGTTCCTATTTTCCCTATAGGCCCTGCGCATTGGAATAACATAAACCACAGTGTAGACGTAGGACTGAGGTCTTCTAGGTCTCTACTGACTATGTTAGACTTAATTTAGGTTTGCACCAGCTAGCTCAGAGGTCACTGGAAACTTTCTTAAATGAATAGGAAGTGATCAGCTTCCCTAGCTCAGACAAGAAGGGATTCAGCTTCCGACAACCGCATAAACATGACAACTTTGCTCCCTCAGAATAAGAGTCAATCTCTAGAGTCGTGTGAAACAATAAACAGCTATTTCACTCAGTCAGATGTGCATACTTAGTTTCACCAGGGCGCAGAGAATAGAGAGACAGGCGTTTTCAATAAAAGGTATTAATTATTGAGCAGTCTTCCTTCTCATGCAAGAGAAATGAATTGCCACAATTGCAATACTTAATGTAAAGTAAAGTACGTACAGTAAAAGGAGTATTATGAAATAATACTGTAAAAGCATTGATATGGTTTCTTAGCCATAAGACACTTTAAAATGGATAAAATATATATACATATATACATAGGCTAACGTGCTCAACTGGTGCTTCTAAAATACGCCTACCCCGGTGTACCTGACCTAAGCCTAATACGTGGGAAGGAGTAAGTAAGTAGCAGTTTAAGTTAAGTAGGTTTGTTGCCAAGGATCTGTTCAAGAATTCTCTCTAAGGGTTTAGTCAGCACCGTAACTTGGGATTAGAATGTAGGAGTTGTGTTATCTCTCTCTCAGGACTCGATATCCCAGTCACCCGCAAGGGTAGGCTGGAAATGCCAGAGCTGGATTTTCTCGGCAGGAGAAAAGACAGCGTCTTTCTCAGCGCGTCAAAGAGGAGGGGCAGCGTCCGTGGGCTTCTTGCTTCTGCTGGGCTCTTGGAAAGTGCTCCAGAATCACCACCGTGTGTTTGCTTAAGGCAACGTTGGTATATTTATACCTGAAAGGTGCCGAGTTTGACGTAAGGTTTGGACATAAGACGTCAATAAAGATGTCACAAAGAACTGGCCGTTCTTACAGTGCTCGCAGGAGTTCTATTACAAATCAAAACAAAGCAAGCGGGGCTTTCCCATGTTGCTGGAGGTTTGGTGTGTCGAAAGAACTCGGTGTGCTCTCTAGGAATCCAAGGAAGTAGCTTCTGCCGTGCCTTGGACTGCAAGGGCGATTTACTGAAATATGGATCTGATTATTATGCCATTATAGGGATATTATTGATTATAGCCGTATAGAGGCATAAAGGCACAATATTGAATCGGGTTCCTAGATAAAACACATCATCCACTTCACGATTTTATGTCCATCAATTACTAAAAACTAAGCAATAAAGATGCATGTGTATTTCAACCCACCCCAAAATACATTTTGCATTGGAAATGGTGTATGCGAAATACACGGAACGTTATAGGTACTGTACGTTTTTAAGCAGTGTAATCATTCAAAAAAATTGCATATATCTTTAGCTGAACGATTTGCGAAAATTACACATGAAATGTCTCTTAATTACAGAAAAGAAGGTCGAGACTATTTCATCACATATAAATGAAATTGCTTGTGAGTGTGCTAGAGGCTGCTGTAACATATCGTCTCTAGATTTGCTAAAAATAGAAGCTCTGTTCTTTATGAATAGTTCTACTTCAAGCAGAGTACAAGTGCCAAAAAAAGGTAAATATTTTGGAATTTGGAAAAAATAATTTCGTTTTCAGGGGAAAAAATAGTTCCAAATGTTTGCAGTAGCTTTTGTTTTTCAAAACTGAAGGCTGAATTCAGAGTTCATGGGAACGCTGTGTGCCGGTTTGCTTAAAAGTTATTCTTTTGGTTCAGGGGAGAACATGACTTCAGATAGATGTGCAAAAAAACAGTCTACAGCTTCAGGTGAAAGTTCGACCAAGGATGATAATGCTGTAACTGGGCAGTCGTAAGAATGATTGCTATCATCGATTTCGGGATCAGCAATGCTCACAGAAGGTCGTACCTGGGTGATGTTGCTCTCATTTCTTGCTTCACTGCCACCACCTAATCGTAGTGGAGAAGTCTCAACGAATGCCGTCATCAGGATTGGTAACCGCTGGGGACAACACGATGCATGAGCCGTTACTGGACTTAGCAAAGTATCGATAACCATTGGTACTGCTGATTGAAGTGTAAGACAGGTGTCTAACACGCATTCTTCTCCGCATAGCATACATCGACGCACAGGTAAGATGCAGTTCTGCCATATAGGTCTGAATGAAAGAAACCAGGTCATATTCAGATCTCTTAGCCGGGCTAATCCAAGGACTTTAGTTATGCGGTCCCGGTAGCGTATTGCTAGGATCGTTTCTTCCATTGTTGCCGGAGTCATGTCTGCATTTTGGCTTGCCATATCGGAGCAGAAGAGTCAAAAATAAGATTCCTGCTACGGGTCCCAAAAGTAGTGGTAGGCCACCAAAAACTGAATGGACAAAATTGGGAAAGATGCCCAGGACTGCTTCGAAGGGTGTTAACAGTCCCGAAAAAATTGTCTTAATACATTTGCGATACCACTGGCATCTGACATATTTAGGATTTGGCTTAGCATTTCTACGAAATGCACGGGGCAATTAGTTGATAAAAGTGTATGTATCTCTGCCGTTGTCCTTGCAACTTGAAGATCATACGTTTCTTTTGATGACGTGATGGGCACTGTTGTCTGTAAAAGCACAGACTTCATTCTGCTTAAAGTATCAATTCGTATAGAAGAGATATTCAAAGACAAAGACCGGGCTAAGAGCGGGCCGTTTGAGGACGGCAGCGGACGGCCCCGGCCCATAACCCCTGGTCTGCTGTATTACCAGTAAGATAGGCGAAATTGTGCCCAGAGCGGGTTACGGTATTTGTGTATTCGTACTGTCTAACAGGGCAGATTATCTAGTTATTATCGCACTAGTATAAAGAGTGTATTCAGGTCCGATTACAGTAGTTGGTGTTAACTCAGAAATCATGGTTTTAAGATCTGGTAAAAATCGCAATGTCCAAATCCAAACACCCACAGGAGTGGTATCAGGTCCATTAGACGCTTTTATCACACGAGCCACGGGTATCCTGGAAAAGGAAATCGCAATGGTGGAAAAGCGCCTTTCACTAGACTTAGTTAGCGGAAAACGCTCTTCACTAGGTAGGTTGGCCAAGATCCCCAGCCCCGTGCCACCTGCACAAGCACACGCAGCTTTTAATTGCATACACCTAGACACCACGGAAGCTATTGTCCACATGGATAGCGAGGGGACAGATCCTCCCGCTCACACCACACTTTTTCCTAAACATCCCCTGGATGACCATGAAGTAACAGGAGAAATTGAAACTCAGGATAGCCATAACACCAAACAAAGTTCTGATTCTGTTGATTTATTTCCTGACTCACCCAAAGTAGATTCTAATGTTCCTGTTCACATAGACTTTACAGGTATAGACAAGGGTCCTAGGAAAAGAAAACAAGATTCCAGCTATAAGGGAGGGAGAGAACCCAAGATGCCGAAACTAAAAGACCCCGTTGGCAACCCCACATCGGGATCAGGCCATCCAAGCGGAAATCAATGCACAAATGCACTGACTAACACACTATGCCCCTCCCTTATCTCTTTAGGTTCCTCAAACCCATGCCCAACATGCCTAAGCAGTGATGATTCCCTGCTGGCAAAGATAGAGGCTCTAATGAAAAACCTCCTATCACCTGTCTTGGAGAGGACCAGATTAATGACTCTGCAAATAAATTCTCTGGAGGCCGTAGTTAATGCGAACTCTGCAATATTATTGTCCTTATCGGACATAGACTCCGGGTTGGCTAAACACTCCCATTCATCCTCGGCCCCAAAAACAACTATTATTCCACCTAGTCTCGTTGTTAATAATCACAATCCGCCAGGGCCAGTAATAGACAACCTTAACAAAGGGGGTGTTCATAAAAATTCTCCAAACAAGGTATCAAAGGCCGCGTCCCAACAATCTCATATGACAAAGCCTACGAATAAAACCCCCGCTAGACGCCAACCAACCAAACCACCCCCTCAGGTAAAACCCAATACAGCCACCCATAGCCTCCCACCCCATAGGCCCCCAGCAAACCACCAAAATACATTAAATCCCCCGGTAAAGAAACAACCCAGGCATCCTACGCCGCGGGTTGATATCCCAATAGAGGCAACACCTTATACCATGGTGCTGACCGGTGTAGCCCCACTTCCATCTGGCAAAAGGGAGACTCATGACGACCTGCGCAATAAGGTTACCTTTTGGTTGAATAAAAACAGACCCCTGCCCCCATCCTCGCCAACAGAAATCTTATTTGTAAGAAGGGTTGACTGGGTGGGCCAGGGCCCCAAGGATCTGGAGGGGGATTGTATTTTAATATCGTTTAGGGACTCCTGGGTGGTGGATACAATCTGCCGAGAAGCTAGGTTTGCCAGACAGGGGGACGTCCAAACCTTAGATCTTTCTTATTTTTATCCTCAAAGACAGGTTCACTCCCAAAAGGCCCCCAAACAGGGACGAATCATCACTAGGAATTACCCCATGACACCGCATGTTCCAATTTTTCCACCACTTTTCAACCGCTTTGGCCCCCTGTCTGATTTGGAGGCCATTGATTGACTCCATAAATCACCCCAAACACCTGAACCCGTAGAAGATGCTGACACTGGGGTAGGGGGTAAGAGGCAGGGTCAGGCGCCCACCCAACTCACAGTCATGGTAGAGGAGTGTAAAAGGGTCCCAGCACCAACAGGGAGGGATACACCATCTTCGAGGGAAGGGGGAACCTCTTTGTTGTTGACTGAATATAGTTTTACGGGGGGGTCTGAAAATGGGCTGGAAGCTGGGACAGGACAGGATACGTTTGTAGCCTCTGAGGTGGGGGCCCCCTCTATGGTACCCACACCGGAAACTCTTGCCCTAGCGTCCTGGAACATCGCTGGGATTAAAAGTCGCATCCACTCTGGTGACTGGCTCGAGTTTATAGATAAATATGATGTCATCCTACTCCAGGAAACTTGGGCTGCCGACCCAATTTTTAAGCAGGGCTACGTAAATTTTTATAAAGCAGCCACTCGAAGTGCTATTGGGAACACCAAAGGGAGAGCCTCCGGTGGGCTACTGATCTGGGTGAGACAATCCCTGGGTTATTGTATCACGGAGATAAGTGTACCAAACCCGGATCTCCTTATTGTTAGGCTGAGAAAGACTGGCCATCGGGACTTGATCTTGATAAATATATATGCACGAGGCCTGCCAGGTGGCCGTACGCCACCACTGTTGGAGGTATTAGAATCTGTACTGGCAGCCCTCGATTGTACCAATGTTATCTTGCTTGCTGGGGACCTAAATTGTTGTTTTGAACCCCTATTAGACCCTGGGGACTGTTGGGGTTCTGTGGAGGACATAGTATGGGGCATACCCGACCTGTTGACTGTTAAATCTGTACCTGCCACAGAGGCAGCGGTGAATTGGACGGCCTTTTGTCTTAACAGTGGCTTTCGGGCCTGTAATGGCCGAACTAAATCAGACCAGGGAGCCAACTGTACTTTTGACAACGGGCTAAGAAGAAGCCGCATCGATTACATCCTGTTGAAAGTAGCAGATTGGTCCCTGATGGTGGATATGGAGGTAATTCCCCGCCCAGAAAGTGACCATAATCCCTTGACCTTGCAATTAAAGTTGCCAGGACTTGCAAGATTAGAGGAACCTGGGGTCTCTCAGACGGGGGACACCTTCCTAACAAATGATAGGAAGAGGGTAAAATGGTCCAAAATTGAGGGGGATGAGCTATTAAGAAACAAGATTACTAGCGTGGTTAAAATTACTTATAACAAAATGCTGACCCACGCTGAGTTGGGGGACAACACTAGAGAAGCTGACCTCATTTTAAATCTCCATAATCATTGTTTTGATGACTTAAAAATCCTGCTTTCGCAACCCTGCCGACAGGGAAACAACACAGCACCTACTCGTCCCCATAAATGGTACAATAAAAAATGCAGGGAAGCACACACCGCCCTGGTTAAAGCTGTTAAGTCTCGGAACATAAGTTTGGTGAAAGCCGCCAGGTCATCCTATAGAAAAACACAAGGGGAAGCTAAAAGGGAGTGGGAGGATAAATACTGGTCCGACCTCTTGGAAGCCTCCATGTCTAACAACCCCATCAAATTTTGGGAAATAGTCAAGTGGGGGAAGGATCCGGATGGACGCATCCCCACAAACCATGTGCCCCCCAATGAATGGGTGATCTTTTACGCAACCCAGTTCCGTGCAGTAAACACTATGCCACCTAGTACATTAGAAAAGACACCCCAGCCCACCACCCAAAGCGAGATTATCACTTTCACAGAAGGAGAGGTTGAGCTCGCATTAAATTGCACCACGCGAGGGAAAGCGCCAGGTATGGATCTTATACCTGCCGACTTGTTCAAAGCTAACCCCGCCCTGTGGATACCTTACATTGTCACAGTGGCAAACTCCATAGCTGCAGGTGCAGGCATACCCAAATCTTGGAAGGGGGCGGAGATCTTGCCGATCTATAAAAAGGGCAATAGGTCTAATCCGGGTAATTACCGCCCGATTAGTCTTATTGACTCTATACAAAAACTTATCGCTCGCATGGTCTTGGGCAGGGTCCAAGGATGGATTGAGATGGAGGACATTTTATCCCCAATGCAGGCGGGCTTCAGATCGGGAACCAGCACCATCGACCAGGTGTTCAGATTTTGTCTGATCTACTGGAAGGTGGTGCAGCTTGGCGGCGGTACCATCTTTGCAGCGTTCATCGATCTGAAGTCCGCCTTCGATCTTGTACCGAGGGAGAAAATGTGGGGAGTCTTGAAGACTCTAGGAATGCCAACAGAACTGCTTGATCTGATAATCAAATTGCATAAGGAAAACTTTGCAAGGGTAAGATGGGGTGGACAGGGCCAGGTGACAGAACCCTTCCCAGTCACCCGTGGTGTTCGCCAGGGCTGCGTTTTGGCACCCACTCTTTTCCTATTGTTCATTGACCAAGTGGTGAAATTCTTTGAATTGACCCCAACCGACGCCCCCATGCTGGCAGGACAGCGATTCCCAATGCTCATCTTTGCTGATGACACCTTACTCCTCTCCAGAACACGCAGCGGACTACAGCGGGCCCTGGACCGCTTTGAGGAGTTCTGTGTCATCAGCGACCTTAAGGTGAATGTTGGGAAAACCAAATTTATGGTGCTAACCAAGAACCACCCTGTCAGGAGTACAGTTAGTATGGGAGGAGTCAAACTGGATCAAGTAGAGAACATGACATATCTGGGGGTTATGCTAGATAGTCGCCTGAAATGGAAAACACAAGTTGATGCCCAACATCTCAAGCTTGCCCGACTCACTGGCTGCTTACTCAGTGAGCAAAGGAAATCTATTACCAAGCGGGTCACACCGGCTCTCAAAATTTACGATGCTAAAATCAATCCTGCAATCCTATATGGTGCAGATCTGTGGGGTCACAAGGATTTGACTGGTCTGTTCAAAATACAGTGCAAGTTCCTCCGCAACTTGGTAGGCTTGCCACAGTCGTCCCCCTCAATCCCCCTCTGTTTGGACTTAGGATGTCCCCCAATCAATGAGATGGCCAGATTCAGACTGGTTGCCTTTTGGAGGCGCCTATGGACCTCGCCTGACCTTATCCTATTTGCAAATGGGGTAGCAGAAGTTAGGGCAATCAGTGGATCGGAAAAAATTCCCTGGTTCCGAACGGTCAAATCCATTTTGACGGATATGGGCTTAGAGTACCTTTGGACATCCCCAGCCACTAGTACTTTTCCGTCTAAATTGGCATTTAAAGAATTGTACTGGTCCATGCTCCGCCTGAACAGAATAAATGCCTCCTGCTCTACTAACCTTACTGGTAGGTTTCTTTGTTTTAAGTTGGACCCCACACGTGAACATTATTGGGACACGGTTTCCAAATCCTTAGACAGGAAACTTTTCCACCAGTTCCGGGTGGGCACACTGCCGCTGAATACCTTCACGAAAAATTGGTCCTCAAACACCACGGATCAATGCAAATGGTGCCCAGGACAGAAGGAAACAGAGGGCCATTTTCTGTTTGCTTGTCCCAAATATCATGAACCAAGGGTCAAATGGCTAAAACCACTTTTCCAGAGCCTGCCCATAAGAAAATCAGAAGAGGCTATCCATGTATTAAAAACTAACACACTTGAAATTATCACAGTGTGTATAGCCAAATATTTGGGCTGGGCGTGGATACTCAGGGCAAAACAATAGTTTAAATCTGGATAGTATGAATTTACTTGTAATTCAATTTCCCTAGGAAAAATTTGTTTCAGGATTGTCTACAAACTGTTTAATTCTTTTTTAATGTTTGTGTATTTATTGCCAATTAATTATTGCTTGTAATATTTGTCTTTTATGATTCTTTTAATAATCGAAATAAAGACTTTAAAACCTGAACCTGAACCTGATATTCAACGGAGTCCAAATCGCCGCCTCTGAGTCTCCAGGGCCGCTTGGATACAATGCTAGCATACAGCAAGTGACCATGGAACTAACGCTTACGAGATATGCTTTCCCTGGCACCATGCCACAACATCTGTGGTCCGTTATTAGAACGTAACTCCCATTAGAAAGTTTTCTAAAGAATGGCTCTATCCTTGTTCCAGGTGTGCCGGGCTGGTGGATGAAAGGTTATTTGAAGTCCCCTCACAGGCCCCATGTAAATTAATACCTTGGCAAAGAAGTATACAGTTTAGTGATTGTTTACAATTATTACCACTAAGAAATACATTCTGGTTTTTGTCACTATAACATGTGTGTATAAGGTAATTTCCATGATGACTTAATGTACCCTTTACCCAACCTTTCATACTGGCCTGCTGGTATATACTCTTGGCATTTTTTAAATTGGAAAGTTGTTATCGGAATTGTGATAATTCCGTGTATTATCCATTCAATGTCAGGTCTTTCTGACATTGTCAATGGTAATCTCTCAAGTTTTTCAATGCTCAGAATCGTATAGTCTGCTCCTTTCTGTGCCAAACTGATTTGTTTATCAGTAAGGTTAAAGATAGAGAACAATGATGTCGTGTTGATTAAACGCCATGGCACATATCCTGAACGCAGGTTTTGCAACGTCCAGCCTAGCTGTACAATAGAACGTAATTGGGACTGGCCATGTTGTAACATTAGCAAGTCCTGATCTATTATATCTATAGCAGATGATACAATACTGTCCAGTGAATATATTCTGGAGGACAGAGTCATTAACCCATTGTCCACAACAGAAAGTGATTTTTCCAAATTAATACGATCAATTTCTCGTATTTTCTCTGCTGTCTCAATTTGAGTCACTTTCCATGCCTCGTTGTAAGCAGCGTATATACTGGCCGCAATGAAACGTTTTTGACGCTGCTTGCGTGGTCCCATTATGAAATCGCGCAAGTCAGCACCATCTTCAAGTAAAGACAAGTGTTGCTTAATTTCTGCCAGTGTGGATGTTTTTAGCCATTCAAGGCATAGTTTCCCTACACTGTATGTTGTTACTATCCCTGGATGTTGTCTCTGGGAGTATCTAGGGTCTGGTCTGGTCATTTTTAACCCCTGTGTTTTGTTCAGGAATCTATTTTGACATTTATTTGTGTCTGTTGGCCAGATTAACCACTTTTTCCAATCAGGATGTGTTCTATTTTGATGTAAAATGTGGGATACGTCTATCTCAATATCTGTGGTTGTATTATCAGGTATTGGCTTTGGAATAGACGGTTTGTTTAAGTCTTTGATTTTGGCTAGGCCAAAACAGGTAGTTTGTTGAATGGTGTCATTCAAGAACATTATTTGTTCTGGGATCATGCAGGCTCAAAATAATGCTTCTAGGCCTTGTACCTGCCATTCTTTTGTACCCCAGATGGTTTTTGTTTCAATGTTGTTTTTCCAAAAATCAAAACCAAATGTAATCATTTTTTCATAAAATGTTTCCGAATAGATCAATTTAGTATTTGTCAGCATGGTTTTTGTCCCTGTTTTATCTAGCAGTTTATAATAAAATGTTTCTGCATCACTTTTGTTGAAACCTGAGAAGTGTTGGAATTTCTCATAGAATGTTTTTGAACTGCTTTTAGGTGGAGTTGCACAATGTTCCCATTGATTATATTTAAAAACATTTCTAGGTTGAGCAGATTTATGCAAATAGTGGTCTGCATAGTGGGTATAGCAATACATCTGTTCATAATTCAATGAACCTTGCAAATAATCATGTTCTGTAAATGTTGCTGACAATACTAAATCTGACATCATATTATTTATACTTTCAAAGTCCCAATCATCAGAGAATGTATTTGGTTTTACAAAGTCACTTAATGAAACTTTAAACTGGTGTGGATATTTCAAGAGTTCGACCGGTCCATATATTTCGTAATCTGTTTTGTCCCAAACTACCCCGCCGGGTATTGGAATGGCTGTGACATTCACTGATGATAGTTCTCTTTTCTCAATGTGAGATGACTTGTGTGGCTTCAGAACTAAGTTGATGTTCTGACTTGCTGTGTCCATTGTACTGTAATACATTTTTCTAAAATAAGAACTAAAATTAAGCAGAGTAGGAGTATGAGTACGCCTAATATAATCCAATATTCAATCAATTGTGCATTTAGATATGCTTGTTGGAGTTGATGAAAGAGTTCTGTTGCTTTGTCTTTAAAAGTCTTTGTTGCTGGCGTTACTTCAGGCTCGCTTTGATCTTCAGAAAAGTTATCAAAATTGATGAAGTAGCCAGAAGCAATTCTGTCAATTGTTGGAATTGTTTTTTCAATTTGCCTTTCATTAGCACATTCTGATGCTACATCATTGTAGATTGGTGTTGCTTGACAAACTGTTTCAATTTGGGTATCAAGAGGCACAAGTTCCATGGCATTGTTGTTGCATAGTCCTTTTTTATTCACTGCAGGTTTATCAAATGTGATTAGTCTCTCAGTTTGAACCTCTTGTATTGTAGCACATTTTGGTATTCTGCTATTTCTTGGGAGTCCACTGGGCCTACTACTTATTATTGGCCACATGATTGTAGTTTTACCAGGTCGATTGATACAACTCGGTTCTCCTTTTTACCAGCAAGGGGCGGTAGTACAACTGATCTTGTTCCGTTGATTGCTAAGACAGGTACTGCTTTTCTATAAGAAGGCCCAAATTCCTTCTTCACTGCAATCTTCTCTTTGACCAGATCCCCAATCTTTGGAATCCAGACAGGTCTTGCTGGGACAGGTGGTGTGTCTTCAGTGGTTGTTGGCTTCTGTTTTAACTTTATGTTGCTCAGGGCTTTTCTTGTTTCATTTAAGTCCTGTAAAACAGCCAAACAATCTTTGATTTCAAAGCATTTTTTCTTATCTTCTACCACTTGAAGCATGACTATCTAAGTCCTGAACATACATTCTAGTTCTGAACAATAGTTTGTACGAGCTGAAACCTTTTAGAGAATTTCTTGGCAGATTATTAAGACTACGTTGGACACTTGTTAAATGCTGGACCCACCCATCACCCGAACCTAATACCTTTGCCGTTAATGATTGCTTTATGTCTCGGTTTTTTCTTTCCACAACCCCGTTTCCCTCAGGATGGAAGGGACAAGAGTACCGCAATCCAAAGCCCATGCTGGCTATAGCCTCCTTATAAGCTCGAGAGCTAAAAGCAGGATCCTGGTCAGAATGAAGCATGGCAATTGCGTATGTGCTGATAAAGACTCGCAAATCTTTTATAACAGTTCTGGCGTCAGCCGAGCGCTGGGGCCACATCCAAATGAATCTCGTACAGGAATCCACTGCGACCATGATATATTTTTAGTTACCATTCCTTTGTAAGGAACCACAGTGGTCCAGGTAAACACATGCCAATGGTTTATCTGAGATTAGAAGGGGTGTCTGCGCCGGTCGTTTCACTGTTGATACTTTCATTCTTTGGCATATTTCGCATTCTAGCACATATTTCTTAGTTTGTATTCTCATGCGCGGCCACTAATATCTCTGTTTTAATAATGATATTGTGGCGGAAACACCAGCATGTGCAGAAGCAAGCCCTTCGTGTGCCGCTGTAATTAGTCCTAACCTGTGTTCCATGTTTCGAATTACTCTATCCCCCACTCCAGGGATTCAAGCAAAAGGAACATTATTCGTATCGGTTATGTATGTGTACTTTTCTGGAAAGCCTTTTAGGAGTGTTTTTCTATCATCTTTTACTGACGCACTGGCAGCTTGTAGTATATCGCTGTCTATTTTTGTTTTTAACCGGGTGATAGCAGCTACGGAAGCCGTTTGCACAGCTGCCTTTGCGGCTTCATCAGCCAATGAATTCCCCGCAACGTGAACGCCATCACGTTGATCACTCAGAGTGTGTATCACATGAGTCTTTTGTAGTTCTTTCTGTAAAAGAACTACTTGCTCCCAAAGCATTTTATGCTTGATTGTGCCACCTTTTGCATCTTTGAACCCGTTTTCAACCCAATTCTGCAAGTATTCATTATAAGATTGAACGCAATAACATGAATTGCACACTATAAGTGTGGGGAATTCGCGATCGGTATTTTCAAGCGCCATCTTAAAAGCTAGTACGTCAGCTCGCTGAGCTGTACAATCTCCTAGAGATTGCGTTTTAGTGACCAGTGGTCTAAATTTTCCTTTGTACCAACGACCTTTAACAATCGCGCACGCAGCACTGTAAGCTTGTTTACCCCCAACTGCGGGTTGTGCTGAACCGTCTGTATATATTATACATCCGTAGTGTTCTAGAGGCAGGATTTCGGTTGGCAGTGGACATTCATATTCATATTGTAAAAATTCTTGTGTTTTCAGATTAGGATCAAATTCATATACTACGTCTGTTGCAGCAAGAGATTTAACCCATTGGATCCATCTCGGATGCAGAGCTTTAGCATTTGGAATGCTCGCTTTTGTTACCGCTTCTAGGGCTGGTATAGGTGTAACAATTATTATTCGTTTACCTTGTGCTAGGGCCCTTTCTTTTGCTACAGCAGTCTGAACCGCAGTTAAAAAATTTTCAGTTGAACTGAATTTTATTTCAGCCTTTGTGTACAAATGTGATTTGTAAGCTATTGGTACCGTTTCTCCCCCATTAGAGGTCAGGTACGTGAATCCGCATCTTCCTGGGATGACTCGGATTACAAGGTTGCGTGTATTGTCGCGTGTTTCTAATTTTGTTTTAGCTAACATGTCTGTTTGTAGTGATCTCAAAATTTCTGTGTGTTTTTGAGTCCAGTTGATTGGTTTAAAATCAGGTTTTATTAATTCGTAGAGAGGTTTAACCCTCTCTGCATAATTTAGAATGTAAGTTCTTCCGAAATTCAGAAAGCCTAGAATCGATTGTAAGTTCTTCAGCGTTTTTGGTGCTTGGAGTACAGCGCAATTCTCTAAGAAGTTGTCTGCTAGGCTTTTGCCTTCACTTGATAATTCGTATCCTAAAAACAGGACCGTTAGATGGGCAATTTGTGACTTTTTAAAGTTGAATTTGTAACCCTCTGCTGCGAACCCAAGTATTATGGTGTTCACTCTTTTCAAGTGAGTTTCCAAGTCGTCGTCTGTGAGATAGATGTCATCAACATAAGATAATGCCTCATCATCATACATTTGTAGTAACTCTGTTACTCTGGCTGAGAATAATCCTGGGCTATTGTTGAATCCCTGTGGAAGTCTACAGAAATATTTCAGTGACCCCATTATTGAGAAAGCGGTCAAGTACCTGCTTTCCGGTGCAATATTTTGACAAAAGAACCCATTAGAAATGTCTAATGTTGTTTTGTATCTTTTGCGAACTATGTTATTCATTAGTGTCGCACTGTGCGAATTTTGTACCGCAAATGTTTTGCAACATGAGTTAAGGTGTCTGTAGTCCAAGACTAGACGATATGAATCGTCTGGTTTGGAGACAGGAAACAAAGGATTGTTCATTTGAGAGGTGCATGTTTCAATCACCCCTTGGTATTCAAGTTGATCTAAAATCTCCCTGACCTGTTTATTAACTTCTTGCTTGATCCGGTACTGCCTTTGTGCAGTAGGTTGACATTTTAATTGGATTTTGTGAGGAGGAGAGTCCTCATCCCATCCTACATGATTCTTATATAATGCAGGTGCTTGAGCTACTGCCCATGTTCTTGCATATATATATTTTCTGTGAATTGGAATATGATTTGAGAACGCAGGCATAATCATTTCTTCACCATGAGAGCACTCCCTGACAAACTCTGGTGGCCAGCCTTTCTCGGCTAACAGGATGTCATAGCCTTTCGAGAAGTTATCCCAAAATAGACCCCTTATTTTCCTAGTCTTATCTCCCTCTATACGCAATGTTATTTTGTATATTTTATGAGGTTCGCTAACTCTGGTATCTGCAGTTTCCACTTGAATGTATACATTCGTGTCCACTGTCTCCAGATGATTCATCAGGATCTTACGAGCTATGCTGATTTCTGCTGCGCTGTCTAGCATTGTCTGTGCCCACTCTCCGTTTTTCAGCTGTGTCCTCAGTATCCTCGGCATGTTTGATTACTTTAATACTGGCTACCTTCTTTCTTGGAAATTGTAGTTTTTTACTTTGAGCAGGTTCCTTGTCTTTGGACTTGGCGTGCTCTTCCCTTTGTTCTGACCGTCCTCTTCTTTCCGATTTCTGCGAAAAAGATCGAGAGGGACGTGTATCAATATCTTGATATCTATCAGGCTTTTTCAAATTATCCCTATTTCTAAGGTTGTATGTTTTTTCAGAGGGCTCCCTTTGGGGAGACTGGTGTTCCCGGCTCGGAGCTTTTTCTCTCCGCTGAGGAGACCTTCCTCTGGATTGGAAACCTTTTTCTTTGGGAGTGGATTGTTTATTTCTATCCCAGCTCTTTTTAGGAGTGTTTAGATTTTTTTAATAAATAATTTTTCAGGATTTTCAAGTAGTTGGGGTTTTACTGGTTTCCCACCCAAACTATCTCTACCTAGTTCTTCCTAGCATTTTTCTATGATTCTGGCAAGCTCAATTGGTTGATCTGTTATATCTGTTTCTTTCAATTTTTGGTGGATCGCCACAGATGCTGCTTCTCCTTTTATGTTGGCTAATAGTATAGCCGAGACCTGCTTGAAGTCTTTCAGTAATTTCATACCAAGAGTTAAAGCAGGTTCTGGACTGTATTCATTCTGAATTTGTTTTAGCACATCTGGTATTACCGCCAGAGACGGAACACCATGTGTTTTTGTGTAAATGGAAGCAAAGACTTTGCCCCAAGTGTCACAGTCCTCCACATGTGGTGCGACCCCCATTGGAAGGCAGATAATCAGAATTCTGTGTTTCTCTATATGGGTAGTATTCGGGAATACTGCCTCTATTTGAGTTATTTTCTGTGCTAGCCAGAATGGAATTTGTTCCCATTTTGCGGGTGTTTTTCCTCGACATGATTGTATGTTCTGTGGTGTAATTTTATTTGTGTTCCCCTGATGAGGGGTCAGCTGTGGAATAATAACAGTTGGTTGGACTGTTGCAGTCCGCATTACATATTGGACTAGCTGTCTGTGAATTTTAATTAGTAATTTTAGCTGTGCTAAAAGTTCTTCGTGTGACATTTTATCAATGTCTGGATGTGGTGTGTGGCTGGCTAGAACCAGCCACGTTGCTCCTGGTCTACCTAGTGGACCGAGCCTGGTGATGTGATCAGTATGTTTTAGGGCGCCTTTAAACCAGAGCAGGTGCTCTTGGTAATTTAGTGGTATTTCAATATCCTCGAAAGGTGTATATTCTTCCGGTGGTTCCTCTATTTTGTAATAGTGGAATTCGTGTGTTGTAGCGTTTGCCGCTGGAAAGTTTATCCATGAATAGAATACCTCTGTCTGCCGATATTCGTGTGCCTCTATCACGAAAATGACTGTACCACCTCGTGATGTAAGTCCGTTTTCTATAGGTCTTAAAGTTATAGTTTTTCTTATGTTGACCAGAATGAAGATAGCATTCCGGTCACTCTGTAGGAGACTCGTGTCTTCCTCTAATAGTCGGGCTGCTAATCTAGCTGCTTCCCTTTCGTCTTCACTATCTGGCATTTTACTGGCTGAAAGGTTTTTTTTTGTTGCAGATCAGGTTTCAAGGAGACAAAAGATTAGGTGCACAATATTTTGGAACACTGTATCCTTCAACGTTGACTAAGCCAGAAACTCTACATAGGAATCCCTTCCTACTAAGTTCCGGCGGATTTTAACCTTTCACCCACTCCAGACGTCTATTGGAGTATTTACGGGAGAAAGGGTCTGTGTGAAAAAGCACGACTGAGTTACTCTAACGTCTTGTGTTAGTTTTATCACCTTACCAAACGTTGGGCGCCATGTAGTGTAGTTCCTATTTTCCCTATAGGCCCTGCGCATTGGAATAACATAAACAGCAGTGTAGACGTAGGACTGAGGTCTTCTAGGTCTCTACTGACTATGTTCTCTACTTGTCTGAGGAACTGTTGTTGCTGCCTTGCCACGGGACTAACTGCTGCTGCTGTTCTTTGCCCCTCCACTTACAACACCTCGCCGGACCCGCTTCGTGGGTCCCGCAGCGCTGAATCCTTCAGCGGGAGTTGAAGCTGCAGAGGGGCTGCGCTGCCTGAAAGGTCCTCGGGGTGTGCTGAGTCAGGGCTGCGAGCATAGTATCAGGGACTCCATATCCCAGGAGTCCCTGTGAGCCCATTGCTTACACCTGGGCTGCTCTCCCTGCCTGCCCCCTTACCGACGGAGAAAAAGCGGATATCTGTGGCTTGTTCTGGATATTCTCCACTTGTCTGAGGAACTGTTGTTGCTGCCTTGCCACGGGACTAACTGCTGCTGCTGTTCTTTGCCCCTCCACTTACAACACCTCGCCAGACCCGCTTCGCGGGTCCCGCAGCGCTGAATCCTTCAGCAGGAGTTGAAGCTGCAGAGGGGCTGCGCTGCCTGAAAGGTCCTCGGGTGTGATGAGTCAGGGCTGCAAGCATAGTATCAGGGACTCCATATCCCAGGAGTCCCTGTGAGCCCATTGCTTACACCTGGGCTGCTCTCCCTGCCTGCCCCGCCCCCTTACCGACGGAGAAAAAGCGGATACCTGTGGCTTGTTCTGGATATTCTCCACTTGTCTGAGGAACTTTTGTTGCTGCCTTGCCACGGGACTAACTGCTGCTGTTGTTCTTTGCCCCTCCACTTACAACACCTCGCCGGACCCGCTTCGTGGGTCCCGCAGCGCTGAATCCTTCAGCGGGAGTTGAAGCTGCAGAGGGGCTGCGCTGCCTGAAAGGTTCCCGGGGTGTGCTGAGTCAGGGCTGCGAGCATAGTATCAGGGACTCCATATCCCAGGAGTCCCTGTGAGCCCATTGCTTACACCTGGGCTGCTCTCCCTGCCTGCCCCGCCCCCTTACCGACGGAGAAAAAGCGGATACCTGTGGCTTGTTCTGGATATTCTCCACTTGTCTGAGGAACTGTTGTTGCTGCCTTGTCACGGGACTAACTGCTGCTGCTGTTCTTTGCCCCTCCACTTACAACACCTCGCCGGACCCGCTTTGCGGGTCCCGCAGCGCTGAATCCTTCAGCGGGAGTTGAAGCTGCAAAGGGGCTGCGCTGCCTGAAAGGTCCTCGGGGTGTGCTGAGTCAGGGCTGCGAGCATAGTATCAGGGACTCCATATCCCAGGAGTCCCTGTGAGCCCATTGCTTACACCTGGGCTGCTCTCCCTGCCTGCCCCGCCCCCTTACCGACGGAGAAAAAGCGGATACCTGTGGCTTGTTCTGGATATTCTCCACTTGTCTGAGGAACTGTTGTTGCTGCCTTGCCACGGGACTAACTGCTGCTGCTGTTCTTTGCCCCTCCACTTACAACACCTCGCCGGACCCGCTTTGCGGGTCCCGCAGTGCTGAATCCTTCAGCGGGAGTTGAAGCTGCAGAGGGGCAGCGCTACCTGAAAGGTCCTCGGGGTGTGCTGAGTCAGGGCTGCGAGCATAGTATCAGGGACTCCATGTCCCAGGAGTCCCTGTGAGCCCATTGCTTACACCTGGGCTGCTCTCCCTGCCTGCCCCGCCCCTTTACCTATTGTTCCTCCCTATATAATCAGGCCCAGCCCCCTGCCGTGCGGGAGCGCACGGGAGCGTCC
Organism: Lissotriton vulgaris; assembly: GCF_964263255.1. Taxonomy (NCBI): domain Eukaryota; kingdom Metazoa; phylum Chordata; class Amphibia; order Caudata; family Salamandridae; genus Lissotriton; species Lissotriton vulgaris. The sequence goes on from NC_141696.1 coordinate 1,403,897,181, forward strand.
CGGGAGAAGCCCGGGACAAGGGCGGGACCGTCTGTGGCCGTCAGAGGCTGAAGTAGGCTGGGCTGGGCCCCGTTCCTTTGGCTTGTTCTATTAATTTGCCACACTTAGTTTTTTGCATTTTAAATTCTCTAGGCACTTCAGCACTCTTAGCCGTCACTGTATTTTGTCTTCCTATGTTTTTTCTTTGTTCATCGAACTTATCCTATTTCTGGTTAAGAGTGATATATTACTGTTTTGTTCTTTCTGTTGTGCTCTTCCTTTTTTTAATATGACGGCAAAAAAACTTTGTTTAGGCCGAGTATTAGTGGGGAGGTCATGTTCTAAAACGAAATCTAATCCCCTGCGGAATAAAATTAATTCTACCCTGCAATTGAAAGGTCAATGCCAACTGTACAGTTTATGGGAAAGGGGAAAGGATAAAGTTGTGTCTGATGCCCTAAACTCTAATGAATTAAAGGGCAAAGAGTCAGAGGCAGTTTCTCTTCCTGTTAAGGATAATATCATTCAGATCGAGGCTCCCTTAACGCCCCATCCTGGGAAACTCTCCTCTGAAATAGTGGGTGGTCCGCCTCTTGTTTTGATAGATTTACAGAGGCAAAATGGATCACCCTCTTGGGGCTTTTGGTTTTAACAATTTAAAAACCTCTAATGACATTTCTTTAGAATTATCTGATTAGCAGTGCTTAACCCAACACATCCAATTAAGGAGGAATCAAAAGTCTCTCCTGGCTAACCTCATACCCCCGTAATCCCGGAGGGTGATTTTACATTACCTGATATAGATTTAGAGTCCCAAAAGAGGCATTCAGAACTTGCTCATGCTAAAGCTCAGGTCAATACAAATGCTCAAGAAGTTCCTTTAACCCCTAGGCTTAATCTCTACAGCAGCACTCCCTCTAACAAATTAGATTTTTCACTATCTCAGCTAAACCTCACCTCTAGCCCTGGCACTAATATGAATAACATTCTCCCTAGTTCTCTTATTGGCAACAATAATTTAATTTCTAAATCCTTGTCTTCTTTAGAACACTTGTTATCATCCATTCTACTTTTACTGGAAAAATTTGTTGGAGGCTCAGATTGTGTCCTTGATACGGTAACCCAAATTCTTAGGGTGCTATTACGTAATAAATGTGGGACCGATTTCGGGTCGCATCTTGAGTCTGCCAACTTATTGGTGAACACGAGTAAAGACAAGAGGTTAACAAAGGAGATGGAAACTTTAGACCCAGTTCAAATGGACCTGAATCTCGTTTCCGAAGGTCGGATTGGAAATAAGATAGCGGCTATCCTGGCGAGTCTCATAGTCGACAATGCAGTTTAGCTGGAGGCAATTGTATCGCCATCCTTGACGAAGAGAACCCTTGATTGACTCGGTTGATATGCAAAACATGGAAACGCCTCCTGCATTTCCTATATTTACCCCTCATATAAAAAAAGAAAAAGAGGCACGTGCTGCTCTCCCAAATAATGATGAAAAGGTAGTACCCTGAGTGCAAATAAAGAATAGAGCTAAAAAAAGGAAACCCATCCGAAGATTCTATAAAAAAAGACCGAGGAAAATTAATTTTGAAAGCAATTTAGAGGCCTCGCCAGAAAAATCCTGCCCTGAAGAGTTGTCACCTAACCTACCTGCTGACACAACTGGTGCATCCAAAGGGGACAATGCGAATATTATTATTGAATCTGCAGGACCCTCGAGTTATTCTCGAACGGTTGAATCGATTTTTCCCGTAAATGCTTTACTCCCAACCCTTAATCCTCTGGCTAAGCCATTTCAGGATTTACCTGTAATTGAGCATGTCCCCATCCAGCCGATTCAGGAAAGAGAAAGTGTAGATACCGCCTTCTTGGATTTTATTCATCTTTTCGATACCGATCTTATCTTAAATAGATTGGTACTTCTTAAATGTTTCCGAGAGATCGAAAGTCTAAAACTAATTCAATCTTCCGATTTAGACTTGGTATCACTTCTGAACTCCAGTATAGGGAAAACAGCTAGGGTTAAATTTCATTCTAAACTGGTATTAAATTATATCTTTCACTGGGCAGAGGAATTACAAATAAGAGGGATAGATTTACCCCTTTCTTCATTGAGGAACGGGGTAACAAATTATCCATTAACTTGTCAACAGTCCACGGAGTAAATCCGGTTTCTACAGACTGGTCCTCAGCCAAAACTGAGGACTTAAAAATATGTGTATCAAAAAACGAACGACAAGTAATCTATAAAAATCCTCCTCCTTCTAAACCAGTTTTGATGGATGACATTTCTAAATGGAGTTGGTTGCCTGGCGTTCTCTCAAGCAAATCCACCTCTACCCTTAAACCGCATTTAAATTTTTAACACTGATATAAAAATTATTTCTTGGAACATTGCGGGTTTGAAGAATAGTCCGGAAAAATTGTCATTCTTGCAATCCCTAGAAGCTGATGTTATTTGCCTTCAGGAGACCTGGGTGGAGGGGAAACTAACGATGGAAAAAGATTATTATGTTTTAGATGGTAGTGCACTCCCCTCTAGGAGAGGCCATGCGAAGGGTGGATTAGCTTGTTTACTCTCCAATAAGATTAATTGGAATTTTTCCAATTTTTTAGAGCCAAATAAATTTTTCCAGGCAGTAACTCTGAAAAATGTGGTTAAGGATGGCCCAACTAAATCGCTTGTCCTGATAAACACTTATATTCCACCTGACACTTGCTTTAATGTTGACCTAAAGTCGCTTTTCTCCTTTATACTTAAGCTTATGGACGCTACATCCCCTCCGCATATATTGTTATTAGGGGACTTCAACTGCAAAATTTCTAATTGTGGCCTCGACTTGTTCAGGAATAAGCTTAAGGAAGAATCTCTCCATATTCCGCAAGCTCAGTTCCCGGCAAATATTAAGTCCAACAAAAGGGGGAAATTAATTTTGGAAGGTCTATCGAAGGTGGATTGCCTAGTAATAAATGGCAGGCTCCCCTCTGACATCCCTGCAGCTTTTACACATAAATCAAAAATGGAGAATCAATTATTGATTATGTAATACCAGATAGCTCTTTCTTCCCTTTCCTGAAGGATGTTTTGGTTGTTAATTCGGAACTAAGTGACCACAAGGTGTTGACTGTTACAGTTGATCTCAAGCCCCCTCTGTCGGATTCCTTGTACATTGATACTGATTTGGTGAATTTTGGAGCCAAGTCAGGGAAATGTTACTGTAATTTTGGGGCTATCAAGAGTCTGCTGAGTACCTTGGTATCTACTGTGGAGAATTTGTCTCAATGGGATGGGAGGGAACTCCTAGGTTTTTCTGATTTTTTGAAATTAGTAACCTCAATAGCAAAGAAAGCCCTTCCTGCTAAAAAACCTACAGTAATCCCTAAACCCCTTCGGCAATTAAATATTGAAATAAATAAATTGATAAGAGATCAATATTTATTATTTAACCAGGAAAGGTACCATAAATTAGTCCTGTTAAAAAGAAGGAGAACAAGGTTGAAGGCTAGACTGAAAAGAGATAAGGAAGATTCTTTATGGATCAAACTCCGGGAATCCTCGCATAAGGGTCAAGCCAGGACATTCTGGTCATTAATTGGCGAAGGTTGCGGTTCTAGAGCCAGACCCACGCCAATTTCTATTGATGAGCAGATCTGGGTGCAATATATTAAGCATTTGTATAGCAGTAATGGCTCGCAACGGGATAATGATTCTCTTCACGAGGACAATCTTCCCTATGATCCCCCGTCCGAAAAGGACATCGAATTAGCTATCAAGGGCATGTGCTCTTCTGGCGCGATGGGTCAGGATGAGGTCCCTATTTCTGTTCTAAAACATCAGAGTGAATTATGGAGTAAAATCCTTTACACAGTGTTTAAATTTTGTTTTATTAGTGGAACAGTTCCTCCATCTTGGAAAGGGAGCATACTAGTCCCTCTTTTTAAAAAAGGGGCTAGAGACCTACCTCAAAACTACCGCCAAATCGCTCTATTAGATGCTATTGGCAAGGTCTTTGCAAAATGTCTTCTTAATTTAATTAACGATTGGGTGTCTAAGGCCGAAATTCTACCCTATGAACAAACCGGTTTTAGGCAAAGGCACAGTACCCTAGATAATCTGACTGCACTCCAGGTTATAACTGAGAAATATGTCAAGGTTCGTGGAGGGCGAGTTTATGGCGCCTTTATCGATTTCTCCACAGCTTTCGACAAAGTGGATAGAACATTGCTGTGGGGAAAGTTATTCGATTTAGGGATGCCATCAACTCTTATCAGATTAGTCCGTGCCTTGCATTCAGATACCTGGTGCAGAGTGTTGTTGGGTGGGGAAAGAGGACTGTCTAGAATTATCTCCACAGCTAATGGGTTACAGCAAGGCTGCCTATTGGCTCCTTTTCTGTTTTCCCTATATATAGCCGATCTACCCCAGGTTCTTTCTGCAAGTACAGGTATTGTTCCGAACTTGGGGGGCTCTCCAATCGTATTTCTTATGTATGCTGATGACATTTTGATTCTTGACCTAACTCCTAAAGGGTTGAATAATCGCCTGCATGCTTTGTACAATTATGCAGGAAAGCATCATCTGCTGATAAATATTGCAAAAAGTAAAGTGATGTGTTTGACGGGTAGGAAGAATTCTAAATATGCGAACTTTCATTGGACCGTGGGGGGCCAAAAGTTGGAAGTAGTGCAATCTTATACTTTTCTTGGCAAAATCGTTACGAGCAACTTAAGTGAAAAAGCTCACATAGCTAATAACACCCGGAAAGCTATTGTCCAGGGAAAGAGTTTGGTTTCACTATATAAGGCCACAGGTAGAAGACATTTCTCGATACTGCTGGAGGTATATCGAGCAAAAATTCCTGCCTCTTTACTTTACGGAATGGAGTTAATCGATATGAAAAGCTGGAGTTTCTTGAACTCCTCTGAAGGTAAAATCCTACGTAGCCTTTTATCTGTCAACACAGCTACTTCAACAGCTGCTTTTAGACAGGAATTCGGATTACGTAGCAGCTGGGTTCAAGGTCTAGCGGGGAGTGTGCACTGGGTCTTTAGCCTGGCAAAGGGTGAGCCTGGCACATTAAGACATCTTATAAAAACTGAGCTGCTGGGAAATTTTAATGATTACTCTTTAATTCTAAAAAAATGTAGATGTGCTGTGAGCCAATTACAACTAGATGAAGCTGTTTTGTTTTCTTTATCTGCATATCAGCTGAAAACCCTCCTGAAGTCCGCATCTTGGAAATTAGGGTTTAGACTGGATAGAGAGACTCGTATTTTAAAAAAAGGCACTACTCCAGTTATTGATTCCTGTCTGGTGAAGAATGCGCAACCTTATGTTTTTTGGAACATTCCTCATGGAGTCAGGCGTCTATTGTTTTTACTAAGGCAGGACTTACTTCCTTTGAAATCTCTCTTATCCAGATGGTATGGTTCATCAGCCTTATGTGATCTCTGCAATATGAAAAATCAGGACTTGCTCCATGTCATCTTTGTTTGCCCAGCTCTAATGTCGCACAGGCGAAAGTGGCTAAGACCCATCTGTCTCCAATTGAATATTCTGTCTGCTACTGCTTTTATTGCGGCTATGAACAACCCCCCTAATGAAATGTTCTGTTTTAAATTGTATAACTTTTTAAAATGTTTTTTGACTCTGTATTAGGTGGTTGTTTCGACGTCCAGTTCACTCTGTATTTTTATTCATTATTCTATGTAATGTAATATCACTTATTCAAGATTTTATGGAATGTAATGCTATGTCTTTTATGTGGATCTCATGAGAGTTCCGTAATCATAAATAAAAAAATAAACTTGACTATGTTAGACTTAATTTAGGTTTGCGCCACCTAGCTCAGAGGTCACTGGAAACTTTCTTGAATGAATAGGAAGTGATCAGCTTCCCTAGCTCAGACAAGAAGGGATTCAGCTTCCGAGAACCGCATAAACATGACAACTTTGCTCCCTCAGAATAAGAGTCAATCTCTAGAGTCGTGTGAAACAATAGACAGCTATTTCACTCAGTCAGATGTGCATACTTAGTTTCACCAGGGTGCAGAGAATAGAGAGACGGGCGTTTTCAATAAAAGGTATTATTTATTGAGCAGTCTTCCTTCTCATGCAAGAGAAATGAATTGCCACAATTGCAATACTTAATGTAAAGTAAAGTACGTACAGTAAAAGGAGTATTATGATATAATACTGTAAAAGCATTGATATGGTTTCTTAGCCATAAGACACCTTAAAATGGATAAAATATATATACATATATACATAGGCTAACAAGCTCAACTGGTGCTTCTAAAATACGCCTACCCCGGTGTACCTGACCTAAGCCTAATACGTGGGAAGGAGTAAGTAAGTAGCAGTTTAAGTTAAGTAGATTTGTTGCCAAGGATCTGTTCAAGAATTCTCTCTAAGGGTTTAGTCAGCACTGTACCTTGGGATTAGAATTAGGAGGTCTGGTATCTCTCTCTCAGGACTCGATATCCCAGTCACCCGCAAGGGTAGGCTGGAAACGCAGGAGCTGGATTTTCTCGGCAGGAGAAAAGACAGCGTCTTTCTCAGCGCGTCAAAGAGGTGGGGCAGCGTCCGTGGGCTTCTCGCTTCTGCTGGGCTCTCGGAAAGTAGATTAGCTGCTCTGCTCCAGAATCACCACCGTGTGTTTGCTTAAGGCAACGTTGGTATATTTATACCTGAAAGGTGCAGAGTTTGACGTAAGGTTTGGACATAAGACGTCAATAAAGATGTCACTAAGAACTGGCCGTTCTTACAGTGCTCGCAGGAGTTCTATTACAAATCAAAACTAAGCAAGCGGGGCTTTCCCAGGTTGCTGGAGGTTTGGTGTGTCGAAAGAACTCGGTGTGCTCTCTAGGAATCCAAGGAAGTAGCTTCTGCCGTGCCTTGGACTTCAAGGGCGATTTACTGAAATATGGATCTGATTATTATGCCATTATAGGGATATTATTGATTATAGCCGTATAGGGGCATAAAGTCACAATATTGAATCGGGTTCCTAGATAAAACACATCAACTTTCCTTCAGTAAAGTAATATCTGGTAGAGACACCGTCTAGCCACAGATTCATCAATCCCGGAATTCTCCTCAGGCACCAGTCCGGTCCTGGAAACTCCCTAGCAGTACCTCTGCGTTTTGGGGGACGGCGCCACATGGCTCCACGGCGGAGCCCACTCCAGTCCCGATGTCAGCTGGGCCACACAAGTCCCCTCCAATGTGTGGAAGTCAGCCCCTTCTGTGAAACCTTCCATGCCAGAATGCGGAGCCACTATAGAAACTAGTTGTTGAAACAGTATGCCAAAAAGAACAAAAATAGTTACTTTATAACTATAACTGGTAAACAGGAGTTTTGTTAGTTTAAAACTTACATTTTCAACTAACTAAAAAGTCACCAAAACCTACGTTTTTTCAGTAAATTTCTGATTTTTAAAAAAATATAAAGATATTTTTACCATACCTACCTAAAATGTCACTTTAAATGACACTTTTTAAATATATATATATATAGACATGTTTCATGAAAAAGTTTCACAGGATTTGAGGCTGTTGTACCAAAAACAGGTCAATATTAATAAGAGACACCATTACCGTGATTTTGCTTACCATCAACTTATCAAGAAATTGCAAAATAATGTGAATGTCGTGTCTGCCAGTCAGATAAAGGTGGGAACGTCATGTTGTGGCCTAGGGAAATGAATATGAAGGTGGCCCTTGATCAACTCAACGACAGGGACTGTTATAAAAGATCAATAATGACAGAGGTGGTACTGGCCTGGAATCTGTTTTACACTAATCTACTGGCATGGAGGAGCACGGGTTTACTAACTATGGATGAGTTTACATTTTTAAAGAATGATCACCTGGTGATGCCCATAGTTTATTTTATACCCAAAATTCATAAAGACAATGTGAAGCCACCTGGTCGCCCCATAATTTCAACTTGCAATAGAATATTGGAGAATGGCAGCAAGTATGTTGACTTTTTTTTTACAGGACCATGTCAAAAACCTTCCTTCTTTTATCCTTGATACTGGTGACTTGCTACAGAAACTAGAGGAAATGACATGGTAATCTGAGTACTTGCTGATATCTCTGGATGTAAACCCTGTACGTCAGTGTCCATCAAACGGGTTGAATTAAAAGTTATTGAACATTATTTGAACACGAGACCCATCTGTTTTTACGAACACAACAGAATGTTGTTGTCTATGATTAATCTGTGCCTTGTAAACAATTTCTTTTTATTTTCCAACCAAGTATTCCAGCAGGTGAGAGGTGTAGCTATGGGAGCTTGTTTCTCCCCTAGCTATGCCTGTCATGGGTACACCCCCCAACAACCTGGGGGCTTGCAACGGGCCCCCAAAACACGAAGGACCACATGCTTTTCCACGGCGCAAAAGCGGCAGCGAAAAAGCATGTTTTCTGCCCCATCCTAATATGGCTGGCGGTGTCTGATAGACACCGGCGGTGTCTGATAGACACCGCCACCATATAAGAGCTTTTCCGCCACGGTCAGAGGGCGACCTCGGCGGAAAAGCGGAGGACGGTCTTCCCGTCTGCAGCTGACCCCCCAGCCATCCTCATGTGGCAGGGGGTCTTTGAAGGCACCGCAGCGGTGAATCCGCATCCTCCGGGCCGGCGGTGGCTTCCGCCGGCCTGGAGGATGCGGATTTACCGCAATCCTAATCAGCCCCTTAATTAAGAGCATTCCCTACAGGGAAATGCTCCGAATAAGAAGAATTTGCAGCACTGACCATGAGAGCATGACAGCACAGACAGATTGCAGGGACAGGTTTTTAAGAAGAGGCTATCTCCCAGAGTTAATTGACAAGGTCGTATGTAAAGCTAATGAACCTGGTAGGTCTCAGGCGTTAGCAGGTAAAATTAAGTTGGCCCAGACTGAGCAAACTGAGACCAGACTGATTCTAACCTATAATTATCAACACCAAACAATTTGCAAGATTGTGAATAAAAATTGGGTAGTGATTAAAAGTGACTGGGTATTGGGGATCCAGTTACCGCGTTCTCCAAGTATAACATACAGAAAGGCGAGATCTATGAGCAACTGCCTGGTGTTCAGTAGCCCTGAGGTTAGAACCAACAGCTCTAGTCTTAACAGCAGTAAGGGCTTTATAAAATGCTCTGTCTGTAAAGCCTGCTGAAATGGGGTCAGTAAGACTGAATATATGACTCCCTTTAACAACAGACCTGTCCGCATTCAGAAAAAGCTTACTTGCAAGACAGAGTTTGCAGTATATGTGCTGGAGTGTCCCTCTGGCCTGCGCTACGTGGGTAGCACTAAGCTGCAGGTCCACAAGAGGATACTCCAGCACATACGTGCCATTAACAACGGCGATGCTGCTTATCCTGTTGCAAGACACTTTGATGAATCTTATGCTAAGAATTCTGTTGATCTGAAGTACTATGTGATTGACATGGTCCCACCACTGAGAAGAGGTGGGGATCGTGAATCTCTGTTACGTAAACTAGAGACAAGGTACATCATAGTAATGGACTGTAAGGCACCGAATGGATTGAACGCTAGTGAAGATTTTTTCACTTATCACGCTGCCTACCTAAATGTGAAGCATGTTTTTAATATTTTAATTTGAGAATTCTATTTTGTATTGTTCGTTGCTTACACTTTTGCACACAGTTTGCACTTTTTATTGTGACATGATTTTGCGCATTTTTGCACTGATGTAAATTATCGACATGGATGATTTGGTAATTGCCCACTTGGGCTCTATTTTTCTAATCATCTTAAACCGCATGGGTTCATCTTAGGTACGATTTTAGACGTATATGAATTTTGAATAATGCTGCTATTTCATGAGATAAAAAGTTTTACACTGTTTTAACTTTTGTTAAACCTGCAATTTTATTCATCAATGTAAGTATGGTTTTACAAACACATGTTATTTTTAGAGCTGAATAGTAATGTATTGAGTATTTATTTATATACTCATTCAATTTGCTGCTATCCTCATGATACTTTATCATGCATGCTCTATTTTGCACTTAGTGAATGTATTTACATTTTTGGTGACCCTCGACCAACCGACTTATATGTGGCATTGATGTAGTATTTTTTCCATGTCTGTAACTCAGTAACACAGCTGATGCACAGGAAAAATGTCAGACACTTGCACTTTAAATGTTGAACCCCCTCCCCTCAACTGTGTCATGTGATCAAGGCCCCACGCGGGCTGAAACACGTTATAGCGGCGGTGGTGTTGGGCATTAAATAAAAATATTGCAGTATCAATTGGGGTCGCTATGTCTGTATCCTACGGATTTTTACCTTGAGACGATTCTACTTCATATATATACATAATCGGGGGCTGCGTGGCTGGATGTTATCGAGCTGCAATGCGGAGCATTGAAGAGGGATCTAGACTGGTCACTGCTGGCGGTGGCCCATCCGAGGGCTTGAAAAAGTGACAGACATTAGAAAGAAAACTTTTGAAACACGTCAGGCTCACCGCGCAACTGACTGTCTGATTGAAACTGCTAGCAACTGACCAGTTGTACCCTACAATAAAGGCTTGCCACCTATCTTCAGTGTTCATGTGCTGTTCTAGCAAGGGCAAGTTGGAGCTTTGATATTTGGGTGGCGGTCCGGCCCCCGAACTTGCACTACCCCATAATTGGGGGCTGCGTGGCTGGATGTTATCGAGCTGCAATGCGGAGCATTGAAGAAGGATCTAGACTGGTCACTGCTGGCGGTGGCCCATCCGAGGGCCTGAAAAAGTGACAGACATTAGTGCCACCATATGACACAAAATCAACCTGAACTGCGGTCCCCCACAATGCCCCCAGTCATTCGACAGGCCCATCTAGGGGTGTGACATCAACATTGTGAAAACGGGCCCAGGTGCACGCAATCAGCCAAGCGAGTGCATCTAAAAAAGAAAGAACATTTTTGAAACGCGTCAGGCTCACCGCGCAACGGACTGATTGAAACTGCTAGTAACTGACCAGTTGTATCCTACAATAAAAGGCTTGCAACCCTTCAGTGTTCGTGTGCTGTTCTAGCAAGGGCAAGTTGGAGCGTTGATATTTGGGGGGCGGTCCGACCGCCGAACTTGCACTACCCATAATTGGAGGCTGCGTGGCTGGATGTTATCGAGCTGCAATGTGGAGCATTGAAGAGGGACCTAGACTGGCCACTGCTGGCGGTGGCCAATCCGAGGGCTTGAAAAAGTGACAGACATTAGTGCCACCATATGACACAAAATCAACCTGGACTGCGGTTCCCACAATGCCCCCTGTCATTCGACAGGTCCATCTAGGGGCGTGGCATCAACATTGTGAAAACGGGCCCAGGTGCACGCAATCAGCCAAGCAAGTGCCTCTGAAGAAGAAAGAAAACTTTTGAAATGCGTCAGGCTCACCGCGCAACTGACTGTCTGATTGAAACTGCTAGCAACTGACCAGTTGTACCCTACAATAAAGGCTTGCCACCTACCTTCAGTGTTCGTGTGCTGTTCTAGCAAGGGCAAGTTGGAGCATTGATATTTGGGCGGCGGTCCGGCCCCCGAACTTGCACTACCCCATAATCGGGGGCTGCGTGGCTGGATGTTATCGAGCTTCAATGCGGAGCATTGAAGAGGGATCTAGACTGGTCACTGCTGGCGGTGGCCCATCCGAGGGCTTGAAAAAGTGACAGACATTAGAAAGAAAACTTTTGAAACGCGTCAGGCTCACCGCGCAACTGACTGTCTGATTGAAACTGCTAGCAACTGACCTACAATAAAGGCTTGCCACCTATCTTCAGTGTTCGTGTGCTGTTCTAGCAAGGGCAAGTTGGAGCGTTGATATTTGGGCGGCGGTCCGGCCCCCGAACTTGCACTACCCCATAATTGGGGGCTGCGTGGCTGGATGTTATCGAGCTGCAATGCGGAGCATTGAAGAAGGATCTAGACTGGTCACTGCTGGCGGTGGCCCATCCGAGGGCTTGAAAAAGTGACAGACATTAGTGCTACCATATGACACAAAATCAACCTGAACTGCGGTCCCCCACAATGCCCCCAGTCATTCGACAGGCCCATCTCGGGGTGTGACATCAACATTGTGAAAACGGAACCAGGTGCACGCAATCAGCCAAGCAAGTGCCTCTGAAGAAGAAAGAAAACTTTTGAAATGCGTCGGGCTCACCGCGCAACTGACTGTCTGATTGAAACTGCTAGCAACTGACCAGTTGTACCCTACAATAAAGGCTTGCCATCTACCTTCAGTGTTCGTGTGCTGTTCTAGCAAGGACAAGTTGGAGCGTTGATATTTGGGCGGTGGTCCGGCCGCCGAACTTGAACCACCCCATAATCGGGGGCTGCGTGGCTGGATGTTATCGAGCTGCAATGCGGAGCATTGAAGAGGGATCTAGACTAGTCACTGCTGGTGGTGACCCATCCGAGGGCTTGAAAAAGTGACAGACATTAGAAAGAAAACTTTTGAAACGCGTCCGGCTCACCGCGCAACTGAATGAGACCCCACGGGTATGTAGCGCGCTTTATAAGTGTCACTGATTGAATGTCTGATTGAAACTGCTCGCAACTGACCAGTTGTACCCTACAATAAAGGCTTGCCACCTATCTTCAGTGTTCGTGTGCTGTTCTAGCAAGGGCAAGTTGGAGCGTTGATATTTGGGCGGCGGTCCGACCCCCGAACTTGCACTACCCCATAATTGGGGGCTGCGTGGCTGGATGTTATCGAGCTGCAATGCGGAGCATTGAAGAAGGATCTAGACTGGTCACTGCTGGCGGTGGCCCATCCGAGGGCTTGAAAAAGTGACAGACATTAGTGCCATCATATGACACAAAATCAATCTGAACTGCGGTCCCCCACAATGCCCCCAGTCATTCGACAGGCCCATCTAAGGATGTGACATCAACATTGTGAAAACGGGCCCAGGTGCACGCAATCAGCCAAGCGAGTGCATCTAAAGAAGAAAGAAAATTTTTGAAACGGTCAGGCTCACCGCGCAACGGACTGATTGAAACTGCTAGTAACTGACCAGTTGTATCCTACAATAAAAGGCTTGCAACCCTTCAGTGTTCGTGTGCTGTTCTAGCAAGTGCAAGTTGGAGCGTTGATATTTGGGCGGCGGTCCGGCCGCCGAACTTGCACTACCCCATTATCGGGGGCTGCGTGGCTGGATGGTATCGAGCTGCAATGCGGAGCATTGAAGAGGGATCACTGCTGGCGGTGGCCCATCCGAGGGCTTTAAAAAGTGACAGACATTAGCGCCACCATATGACACGAAATCAACCTGGACTGCGGTTCCCACAATGGCCCCTGTCATTCGACTGGCCCATCTAGGGGCGTGGCATCAACATTTTGAAAACGGGCCCAGGTGCACGCAATCAGCCAAGCGAGTGCCTCTGAAGAAGAAAGAAATCTTTTGAAACGTGTCAGGCTCACCGCGCAACTGACTGTCTGATTGAAACTGCTAGCAACTGACCAGTTGTACCCTACAATAAAGGCTTGCCACCTAGCTTCAGTGTTCGTGTGCTGTTCTAGCAAGGGCAAGTTGGAGCGTTGATATTTGGGCGGCGGTCCGGCCCCCGAACTTGCACTACCCCATAATCGGGGGCTGCGTGGCTAGATGTTATCGAGCTGCAATGCGGAGCATTGAAGAGGGATCTAGACTGGTCACTGCTGGTGGTGGCCCATCCGAGGGCTTGAAAAAGTGACAGACATTAGTGCCACCATATGACACAAAATCAACCTGGACTGCGGTCCCCCACAATGCCCCCAGTCATTCGACAGGCCCATCTAGGGGCGGGACATCAACATTGTGAAAACGGGCCCAGGTGCACGCAATCAGCCAAGCGAGTGCATCTAAAGAAGAAAGAAAACCTTTTAAACGGGTCAGGCTCACTGCGCAACTGACTATCTGATTGAAACTGCTAGTAACTGACCAGTTGTATCCTACAATAAAGGCTTGCACCCTTCAGTGTTCGTGTGCTGTTCTAGCAAGGGCAAGTTGGAGCGTTGATATTTGGGCGGCGGTCCGACCGCCGAACTTGCACTACCCATAATCGGGGGCTGCGTGGCTGGATGTTATCGAGCTGCAATGTGGAGCATTGAAGAGGGATCTAGACTGGTCACTGCTGGTGGTGGCCAATCCGAGGGCTTGAAAAAGTGACAGACATTAGTGCCACCATATGACACGAAATCAACCTGGACTGCGGTTCCCACAATGCCCCCTGTCATTCGACAGGCCCATATAGGGGCGTGGCATAAACATTGTGAAAACGGGCCCAGGTGCACGCAATCAGCCAAGCAAGTGCCTCTGAAGAAGAAAGAAAACTTTTTAAATGCGTCAGGCTCACCGCGCAACTGACTGTCTGATTGAAACTGCTAGCAACTGACCAGTTGTACCCTACAATAAAGGCTTGCCACCTACCTTCAGTGTTCGTGTGCTGTTCTAGCAAGGGCAAGTTGGAGCATTGATATTTGGGCGGCGGGCCGGCCCCCGAACTTGCACTACCCCATAATCGGGGGCTGCGTGGCTGGATGTTATCGAGCTGCAATGCGGAGCATTGAAGAGAGATCTAGACTGGTCACTGCTGGCGGTGGCCCAGCCGAGGGCTTGAAAAAGTGACAGACATTAGTGCCACCATATGACACAAAATCAACCTGGACTGCTTTCCCCCACAATGCCCCCAGTCATTCGACAGGCCCATCTTGGGGCGGGACATCAACATTGTGAAGACGGGCCCAGGTGCACGCAATCAGCCAAGCGAGTGCATCTAAAGAAGAAAGAAAACTTTTGAAACGGGTCAGGCTCACTGCGCAACTGACTATCTGATTGAAACTGCTAGTAACTGACCAGTTGTATCTTACAATAAAGGCTTGCACCCTTCAGTGTTCGTGTGCTGTTCTAGGCAAGGGCAAGTTGGAGCGTTGATATTTGGGCGGCGGTCCGGCCGCCGAACTTGCACTACCCCATAATCGGGGAAGGCTTAATTCAATAAAGAAGCCTTTACCTGACAGGTCCTCGTGTGCGTGCTCTTTTCCTGAAGTGGAGAGGAGATTTCTTTATATATATATAGGGTGTGAGACGCTAAATAAATTTCATGGTGAAAAGCAAAATGGGCCTCAACTTGTTGTCTTTGTAAAAAGGATTTGACAGCGTTCTCTGCGGATATATATATATATATATATATATATATATATATATATATATATTACCTACTGGCGGTCGCCAGTAGGTAGTTATAGTTAGGATTGGCTATCGCAATATTCTATTGGGAATAACTCTGGCGCCGGTTGAGGAATTTGTGTGTAATTTTCCAAAATTTTGGCCAGCTCCGCCCCGCTCCTTCCCTTTAAGTTTCGGGGGGATTCGTGAAGTGGGGACTGAGAAAAAAGGGGGGTCCCATAACGTGTTTTCCCCATGTTAATTTCCATAGGACGGTCTGACAAGTCTACATTCCGAACAGCAGAATGGAATTACGCCAAACTTGGCAAAATTGTAGGGACTGGTACATAGATGTGCCTTTGCTATATTTGGTGGAAATTGCTTCAGTGTTTTTTTTTTAAATTAACTTCAAAAACACATCTATTTCTATAGGCACGCTCCGGGCGCTCACCGGTACGCGTACCGGGGAGCGCCTCCGGCACGCCACGGGAGTGCGCGAGTGGAAAGCTGATTGGCTGTCGGGTGTCTGTCAACATTCTAAACAGTCTGGAGAGTCCGCCATCTTGTGTCTCGGTAGAATCGAGACACAAGAGGTGAAAAAGAAAGGGGGAAATAATTAAAAGGGGGCAGAGTAGACACCCCCTGACCCCCTAGGTTTTCTGAGGGGGGCCTAGAAGGACCCTGAAGGGCAAAAAAAACTTTTTTTTTTTTTTTAATTTTCGCGGTGTAAGCGATGGGTGCGTTCCGGGGTACGCTCTCCGGTACGCGCACCCTGAGCGCACCACGGGGAAAAACACTTCAGTTACTCTTTTTCATTTTTTTAAGAATACAACTCTTTGATGAGAATTGGAGGTAGTTTTTATTTTTTTATTTTTTTTTATTTTTCACCTCTTTTAGCTGTGTTGTGTTATTCTAAAATCTGTTCTCCTTACCTAAAGCGCCGGGACACTCTTTTTGAGTAACCGTTGCGCTATACAAAAGAATAAATAACATAACATAACATAACAGTTCTGAAAATAACTTTTTTTTTCTTCTTTTTTCCTTTTCTTTGAACAAAAACAAAAACAGGGAATGGGAAACTGCTCAACAGGAGCAAAAAAAAATAATCAAAATTAGGGCTGGGGATGGCAGCGGTGGTTCTCTATTGCTCGAACCATGAGCATAACACTTTGTTCCCCATAACAAAGTAGCTGATCACATTGTCTGCATTTAATTGTGGCTTCATTAAAAGCAGGCTGAATATTAGGGATCAGCTGTTCTGGTCGCCCCCTCACTGATGATGCAGTTGCTCCTCCAGTTGATGTGGAAGCACCGTCCCCTGGAGCCTCTTGTGCCAGAGCCATGACACTCTCTCGGGCATAGTTCTGAGGGTACCTCCTCTCGACGTGCCGGATCATGGTTGAATTTCCAAAGGAATATTTTTTGGTAGGGTCACCCCGTGACAGGACAGTGTGACAAATTCGACACTCCACCTTTGGAGCATTTACTTTTTTTTGGTCTGCAGGTATGGAAAAAAATGACCAGATAAAATGCTCCTTAACTCTAGGCTGAGGAACCTCTTCATCTATAAATCCATCTGAGTCATCACTGTTTCTGGATGCTCTGGCAGCCATGATAATCCAACAAAGATTAAGCAGCAAAAAGACAGGTCTTGCAGTCACAAAAATGAAAGAAGAAGTGAAGGAAATGGGTGGGGATTTCATTCTTTGTAAAAAAAAACTGTTAGCAACCAATGAAAAGTGTTATTTTAAGGTCACATGACTTGATGCGCTTACGCTGCGCGCACCGAAGCGCTTCCGGGGGCGCTTACGCGGCACGAACGTAGGTGCTTATGCGGCGCGGACGTAGGCGCTTCCGGGCGCGCTTACGCAGCGCGCCTGAGTGACGTTTTTCTAGCTTTAGGGAAATGCAAAATCATTTTCATTTCGTAAATCACAAATACTGCTTTTTTAAGTATGGTACTGAATGTCTTGCATTATTATTTAGTTTTCATACATATTTTTTTTTACGAACGCAGAATTAGCACTCTCGCTACGCTCTCGGAAGAGCTTACCGGTGTGCGCACCCGGAGCGCTACAAGACAAAATGATACGGGTAAGCTCACCGGTGCGCGCACCCTGAGCGCACCAGGAAAATATGATAACAAATATATATGCATTGAACAAATATATATATTTTTTTAATTAATAGTTATAAAAAGCAGCTAAAAAAAAAACGTAGGTTACAAAGTCGATATACAAAGGAATTAGCTTTTAAAAAAACTATGAAATTCAATGAAAAAACCATAGGTTTCACAAATGTTATAGTTAGGAATTAGCTTTTAAAAAACCTTTCAAATTCACTGAAAAAACCATAGGTTTCACACCAGTTATAGTTAGCAGAACATTTTACTCATCAGTGATGTAATCAGTGATGTCACTGACCATGTCATGAATGATGTAATATGTGACATCATCAGCAGTGGATTGCAGGCGCGCGAGTTATAGTGAGTCCAACTAACTATAACGTGGGAATTTCAATGGTTTTGTATTGAATATATTGAATATATATATATATATATACAATTTTTTTAAATTTAATTAAAACATTAAGGGCCAGATCTAGGTAACCAAATACCGGTCGGTAACAGCCGAAAAGCGGTATTTTCGGCCGTTTCCGACCTGTATTTGGATATTGAGATGTAGGGGCTTCAAAAACCACCGAATCGGAAATTTTACCGAATCTGAAAATTTACAGAATCTGTACTTTTTCCGAATCGGTAAATTTACCGAATCGGTAAATTTTCCGATTCTGTATATTTACCGAATTGGTAAATATACCGAATCGGTAAATTTACCAGTTTGAGAAATAAGAAATTGAGAAGATTAGAATCGTGCTATATTATAGATTTGAAGAGTAAAATGCCGAATGGATTGAATATGCATGAGGAATTGTCAGTACATTTGGGATAGGACATTGAGAAGACAGTTTTCCGTTTGGATCTGTGACACATGTCTGATGATAATGTATGAACCTGCTGTATTTATTTATTTAATTATTTAATGATACTGATGAAATATGTTATTGAATATGTCAGATTGCTATTAGACCGTTGATGAAGTATAGAATGTAAGCGGCAATTTCCATCCGCGACATGGCCCATTCAGGGTAACATTTTATGTTAGAAGTCCTCCTATGGAACGCAACAGTGAAGCTTCGCCCATCCTGGGCTTTATTGTTTGTATAGAATCCTGAGTATACAGGGTATTGATCGATCGCTATACACGTCTGTTGCTTCACGCCCATTCTGGGCTTTAATGTTTAAAAAGATTCCTGTATATATTAGGAGACTTACAACTATTACATAGATCTGTGAATTTACAGAGATGTAGTGGTGTGGAGGACGATAATTTATCGCTATCCTCCGGAGGTTGTATGTTCCAATATGGCGGTACTTCTTGACAAGAAATTTGTGTCCTATGTCAGTGTCCATGAAATGGGTATGGATAAAATGCTAATGGCCGCCGCGCCATAATATATATATATATATATATATATATATATATATATATATATATATATATATATATATATATATATACACATATATACAAACATATATTTGAAGTTTTATTAATGTACTTTTACAATGTATATGACTTTACCACACATGCATTTGCGTTATAATGGCATGCGTGATAAAGTCATATGCGTTGTAAAAGTTTTAGAAATTATGTTTTTGCAGAGTAATAGTCCTGCGTTATAAAAATTGCGGAGTGATGGTATGCGGGATGTTGGTTTCAGAATATCATCACATATTCCCGGGGGAGGGATAGTCCCTTTCTTGCTATTTCTGTGGAGGCGGGCCTTGTGTCCGGATGTGCGTGGCGCGAGGCCTGTGCGCAACAGAAGTGGAAAATCTCCAGTGTGCGCTTCAGGCGTCACCGGAAGTTTATTTATTTATTTATTTATATCATTTATAAAGCGCACTGTTACCAACCGGTGTCCTGGCGCTGTAGTGATAGCTCCCATGGATTCAGGCCTCCTGCCTAGTGAGTGAAAAGCCACGTTTTAAGGCTTTTCCGAAAGGCCAACAGGTCCGATCTCTTTCTCAATGCCATAGGTAAGGCATTCCAGCAATTGGTCGCCCCTCTAACAAAACATCTGGCCCCTCAGCGTGCCTTCCTAATACGAGATGTCCTAATCAGCCCATACTGGCCGACCTGAGCTGTCTACCAGGCTTGTACCATTGGAAATGCTGCTGAAGAAACGATGGGCCAAATCCATGGACCGTCTTGAAGACTATGCACATCAATTTGAACATTATCCGTTTGCGCACTGGGAGCCAGTGTAACTTCTCCAGCTCCCGGGACACGGACGCAAACTTAGGTAGGCCCACAATAAGACGGGCTGCAGCATTTTGCAGAACTTGCAATTTGTTGAGCTGTCCCTGTTGGGCCTCTAGGAATAAACTATTACAATAGTCAAGGCGGGAGAGCACGAGTGCCGTCACCACCGTTTTCTTGCAACCATCCGGTAGGAAGGGGAGGATCTTCCTAATGATTTTCAGAGACCAGTGGATGGAGGAAGCAAGCGCATTTACTTGGGGATTAAAGGAAAGTTGGTTATCAATCAAGACGCCCAAGTTCTTAGCCTTCATTACAGGAAGTTAAGGCGAGATTACATTTCCTGCACAATGGCCCCTGTTTGTGCTCCTTCCGGCCCTTGGGAATAGCGCCATGCCTGACCTCCATACAGTAAAGCAGGTGGACGTCACTGGGAGCGCGGGGCAAGCACACCCGGAGCTGGAATGTACAGAACCTGGTAAGAAAAAACAATGAAATATTGGGCACAACGCTCGCTTTTTTTCCGTAATCCCGCGCCCCGCACATGCCCACGCCCCCAGCACATGCCCACAGCACACGATATGAGACATGGCATGAAGGGCAGAACGTACCACACGCCCCCAGCGTTTGTCACGCCCCCAGCACACGCCCACAGCACAACGCAGACACGCCCACAAGGGACTACTTTGCTGGCACTGTTCTTTTATCTTTTAAATGTATTTGGTGGGTGTCTGCATAGCCTATGTCCTTCTGCTGCAACTGACCTTTGCAACGCTGTATTGGGTGTTGTGATTGGTGCTATGGTTCCTGAGATTACCTGCCTCAAATGTTTGGGCTCTCTCTTTATTATATTAGTATAGATGTGCTTCTTTGTTTGGTGGAGATGTCTCCATATTCATCGGCATCAAGAACTTTACCAAAATCTGGGTGTAACACACTGGGGAGGCCGCTTGTTACGATCTCCATCATCCTGGCAAAAGGCAGGAAGACCTTTGGATATTACTACGGTGGGCGGGGCCAAACAGTGAAGCATCCAAGTGATTTCCAAATTTGCATACTCCTAGCAATTTACAAGAACAAAAACAGGGCTGCACCACATATGAAATGAAGAGACAATATGTTACAATGAGGTACAAGACAATTTGAAAATGTCAACTTCTGGCAAGATCCAGTTGCGTTTCTTCACTTTATTGTACATTCATTTGAAATTCATTAAAACAACAGCCAACGCGCTTCATCCAGTAAAAACTTGGACTTCTTCAGAGCGGAAATGATTTGATGCATTAATGTGAAATGACATTCAAGAGTTAGGAAACAGTTCTTGAAAAAATTTGCATCAAAGATCGATATCTGTATGTTAGCACCAAGAGTGAAGAATTATCTCACAAAATCCGGGTCGAGCAGACACCTCTATCCAAATTTGAGAGATGCTGCAGTTCCTGCAGCTAGAAAACTCGCTGTAGGATTATAGTTCCTCGTGTTGTGATTCCAATGCGTGGTAGCATTAGATAAGGTGGGAAAATTAACCACCCTGCAGTGGGCACTTTGCTTGGTATCCACGGAGTTGCTAGGCCGGCTAAAAAGCACGGCGTCCCCCTCGTAGTGTCGACACTTATCTAAAACAAACAGCTATGTCCCGAGGGTGGTCTCTTTGAGACATAGCAGGAACCAACCCTGGCCCCTGTATCCCCAGGGCCATGTATGGCTCCAGGAGGGGGAGTGCAGGTCCCACCTCCTTTCTGGTGCATGGGCCACCCTATGTGGCCTGGTAGGGGGGCTGTGCAGCCATTCTTTAAAACAAATGTTGCCCTGGGGAGGTGGTGGTCCACGGGGCATGGGGGTGTCCAAGGGGCCCCCCTTAGGTCTTATTTAACCCTCGGGAGGTGGGAGTCCACGGGGCTCAGGAGTCCACGCAGCCCCCCATCAATGTTTCTTGAGCCCTGAGGAGATGGTGGTCCCTGGGCCTTTTAAATCCTCAGGAGGGTGGCCCCATGCGCGCCCTCCTTCTTTTAAAAAAATGCACCTGGGACGTGGCCCACCTGAGAGCTCTATTCAAAACAAGCACTGTAGCCCCCACTTGTTTTTTGCAGATTTGCAGCTCCATGGCTAAATTCTTTTTTTAAAATGCCTATTTTCACTGGCAGAGTCGCTCTGGTACCCCATGACCGGAGCTAAGTAGTCAGGGTATTCCTGTCCTGCCCCTTTTATGTTTTAAAACTTTTTTTGTGGGACCCATTTGAAGCTGAGTCCCAAGATGGCCGGCAACACTTCCTGGTTGAAATGTTGGCAGCCAATCAGATTTGAGCACGGGGACTGTCAGTTTTTCTGAACATCCCCGTTTCTATATATACAAATTTGGATTTCTTTGAATAAATACTACTGAATAGATTTACACCAAATAACAAAAAAAGGTCTTTCTGGAACAAGAGCTACATTTCTGACAAATTTGGTGAAATTCCATCCAGCAGGACGGGCTGTAGTCGTGTCTAAAATCTCTTTGGAAATTAACATCGGAAAAACACTTTTTTTGACCCACCTCTTTTCTCATCCTTCGCTTGGCGGATTACCGCAAAACTTTCCATACACAACAAGAATCAGCAGTGGCACTTTTTGGGCGCATTTCCTGAAGAATCATGGAGTTGTAAAAGGCTTTTGTCATTTTACAGCTCGACATGAATGGCACTCTACTAATTCTATGCTTAAAGACTTTGCTGTAGAAATGCCAAAAGTAGGAACAATGATGCCCACAGTGCACTTTTTTATATATATTAATTGTAGGACAGATACTACTAATTATCTTTCCTTGACACACTAAGTTATCTTCAGAATTAAATCAAACTCGCATTCTGAACAAACTCTATTCGTATACATGCATATCCATCAAATTAATGACTCAGAAACAATTCAAAAAATTAATTTGTATATTATGTTTATCTTTCTCTTTTTCCCTTATTTTGAAAACACACATATATATATATATACAAACATTTAACTAATATATATACACATATATACAATATTTATACAAAATCACAAATTACAAACATAGAAAAAATTCAAACGTAAATCAAGAACCTTATTTCTGGTTCAAATGCCCACAATCAATTCAAGTATGGGATGTTACCCTATCATTATGTCAAAACATTCCATGTACTGAGGTCACCAACAATAAGTGTTTCTCCCTCCATTAGTATCAAGCTCCTTTCCTGTACTTTCATATGTTTAATATCAATTATCTTATGTTGATGCCATAAACAAGCAGTCGGCGCGTTTCAACCTCTCTTTTACTCCAGGCCTCTTCAGGACTTAGGGCAATTCAAACAAATACTTCCTACGGAATTAAATATACCTAATTAATTGTACTACCATTATTTACATAACTACACAAACACATACAACACAACCAGAGCCATGATTATATACAGCAATAGTAGTAGTGTCTAGTATCTCGAGGTGTATGGCAACCAGATTTAACACCCATTGTGAAAACCAATTAACTAAAGCAAAAACAAATATGTGAAAAAAGGGGAAAGTGTAGTCAATTATCACCATGTGGATTCCCATAGTTCTTTTAATACCTCATGCGCTAGTGATTTCCTACCAATGTGGCCAACGACGTCTATTAAAACATACCTTTATTCCATCTCTCCCTGAGTGAGCTATTCAATCCTATTTCTGACTTTGCAGGTTAGATAACACTGAGGGAGAGCATACAAAATCGAAAATAAATCCAGAAACACGTTCTCACCCATAGTCAGACCGTCGAAATATAATATGTAACGGGCGCATTAAGGGGCAGATGAGCTTCAATTACTATAGTGCTTGTCCGCAGCTTCTCATCGGGAGACCCTTGCTCTTAGTATCAGCTACCAGGTTTCTAACCAGAACCAGAAAGCACTAAAAAGTACAAATGCACATGTGGAAAGCTCTCGATGGTCACATTAAGTGAGACACCAAGCTGTTAAAGCAGTGCTCACCTTAATTCCACTAGCGATGATTCATATCCGCTCTAATAAAATCGCTGGAGTCGCATTACACCCCTTCCTGCTTACGTTGTTTTTAAAGTCTCACGGTGGCACTTCCGTGATAGAAACAAGGGACGGACTATCGGGAGTCTCGGCCTAATAGAGAGTTACTCTTCGTGGAACTACCCAGTTAGCCGCACAAGACCCATTAAGGCTCTTGCGATGTGAACACCCTCACGGAATACTTCCGTGTAAGATACAAAAGACGGACATAAGGGAGTTACAGCCATACAGAGATTCACCCTTTTGTAAAAAAAATGTGTATACACCGAAGGACGGACTATTATGAGCCTTGGCTTAGGCGAAGGTGGGGAATCAACCTATCCTTCCCTATTAAGCTTGGAGTATATGTAGATTAATATTCGAACGGATACAGAATATTTCAGTCCGTTCCTATAATACTTGAAGTAAATAAATCTATGAATTACATAAATCCAGTTGTAAATAATACTGGGTAAAAAGCCAAAATTAGTAAGTCCGGCTACAAATAATAATCAAAGTGCATCAAAAAACAAAATAAATTAATCAAACGCTTCTAGTGCAAGTGCATACTCTATGGACCTTATAACCCCGTGTGTTGCCAACCTCTTACAATCTTTCAACTACTAGTACCATGCGAAACATGTAAATGTTACTTAATTGCGAAAATCAGAACCACAGAATTCATGACATCAAGCCAAATAACATTTTTCATGAAATAATTTACATTGTCATAGCAACAGAGCCCAAATTTCATCCCTATCATTCAGGCCTGTTTTAGATGTTTGATATTTTTCTATCATTCTTGCCTCCAATCGATTCAATTTAATTTCTGTCTCTCCTTTGCTAACATTGGTCACATTACACAGCACAGGCCAGTCAATGTCTCTTTCTGAGTGGTTGTACATTAAGAAATGACTTACTAAGGGAGCCCCTGGTGTTTTGCATTTTACTCTCGATTTATGTTGTAAAATTCTTGTTTTTACTGTTTGAGTCGTTTGACCAATGTAAAATTTATTACACAACCATCTTATACAGTAGATTAAGTTCTTCGAATTGCAATTCAAAAAAGCTCTTTGAGTATGTGTGATTCCGTTTATCAAAGTTTCTTTGGTCTCTTTGGTTAATTCACAAGCCAAACAATTTGGACATCTATAGTGTCCAGTTACTGAGGGTTGTACTAGAAGCTCTCTAGTCCCTTTAGGAAGTGGCGGTGTTGTGATAGTTGCTCTCACTAATTGATTCCGAATATCCTTTCCCTTTTTAAAGGCAAATAAAGGTTTAGGTATGCCAAGTTCTTCTATTATTTTCCAGTTTTTTTGGATTATTTTCTTGACTTTGTTAGCCCTTGGGTCAAAGGTTAACACACATGTCAAGGGAGTGTCCTTATCCTTGCTTTTTTGGTACCAAAAGTGTCTCCCTCGGGCTGTACCAGGCTCTTTTCAGAGCTGTTTTTACAAATCTTTTGGGGTGTCCCCGATTTATCAGTTTGTCTTTTAGTTTTTCTGCATTGTAAAAGTAGTTTTCTTTACTACTGCAATTCCTCCTGACCCGGAGGAATTGACCATATGGTAAATTCTCTTTCAGAGTGCGCGGGTGGCAACTCGTGAAATGTAAAAAAGTGTTACGATCAGTAGGCTTGGAATATAAACTGACACATAACTTGCCCTCTTCATCCTGGATGTATACATCCAGAAAATTATTTTTTTCTTGATCACTCGTGATTGTAAGATTAAATTCCCGTGTTCTGCAGTTAAGCCAACTATGAAATTCGGTTAGCTGAGAATTATCTCCGTTCCAAATCATGAAAATATCGTCTATATAGCGACACCAAAACTCCACATGATGTTTAAATGGGTTGGTGTCGCTATATACCCACTTCAGTTCAAATTGGGACATAACCAGATTGGCTATTTCTGGTGAAAAACGGCACCCCATTGCCACTCCAGATATTTGTAGGAACAGGTTGTTTTTAAAGTTAAAGAAATTATTCTTAAGACACAGTTTGGCAAGGGCTAGAATGAACCTTGTCGGAACTTGGTGTGGGCGATCTCTCGGATCTAAGACATGCTCCATTACTCCTAGTGGGTTATATACTATTACTCTGGGTTATATACTAACCCCTCCACCTTTGATAGCAAATCCATCGTGTCACGGACAAATGCTGGTGTTTTCTTGACTAAAGGAAGCAAAAAGATGTCTACATATTGTGCTAGTGGCTCTAGAATCGAGCCAAAGAAACCCACAATTGGTCTACCTGGTGGGTTGGTAAGGGACTTATGTACTTTAGGAAGTACATAGATGTTGGGGATTTTCTTTTTGTCACTATTCAAAAAATCTAATTCATTTTTACATAGCCATCCAGCATCTAGTGCTTCCTGGGTGATCGTTAAAATCTGTACTTTAAGTCTATGGGTTGGATCGTTTTCTAATGGTCTGTAATGTTGTAAATTGGACCGTTGATTGTTGACTTCTTGATCATATTTTGAAGTATCCCACAGGACAATTCCCCCTCCTTTGTCCGCCGGCTTTACTGTTATCGCCGGGTTGTCAGAAAGATTTTTTAATGCTATCATCTCTGTTTTACTACAGTTGGCATTAAAGAAACATATTTTACTTTGTAGTTCATCTAGTTCTCGTAACACGTGGTTTTCAAAAATTTGGATCTCAGGTGGTAACAGCACACTTTCGGGTAAATAATTAGATTTCTTTTTTAAACCACTAGTATTGTTCTGTTGGATACTATCCCGCTCTAGAAAGAAAGCCTTTAGTCTTACTTTTCTCAAGAAGCTTAATACCTCTGTTTTTTTATCAATCGGGTCATGTAACCTAGTTGGAACAAAGGTAAGTCCTTTAGCCAAAATAGATAGTTCATCTTTGGTAGGGGTATAGTCAGACAAGTTATAAATAGGAATAGTTTCTATTTGTCTTTGAGAATTTTCACCTTGGTTTACCGTCTGTATGTCTTCTTCCGTGTACGAAAGGGTTCTGCCTCTTGATTTTGGTATTGTTCGGTTTGTTGGTATAGAAATGCCGAACGACTGTCCCTTTCTATCTCGCCATGGATGGCACGGCACTAATCCTATGCTTATAAAAATTGAGTGAAAAGCAGACATTTGAGGTGAGAAAATTCAGAGTGTTGCTGGTGTTGTAGGGTACTCTATACAGGACCTCCTAAACTTGGGGACTACTCAGAGTTCTCTGCTCCTTTTTGTGTGTATATATATATATGAACAGTATACAGCTAGGAGGTTTTTTGAGTATTCCAGAATGACTAGGCGCACAACCTGAGTAACCGCAAAGTAAAAGGTAACAAGAGGTAGTCAGTATAGGCAATGGGGCGAGCGGTAATCCCTCACAACCGCTCAAGGTTGGACAAAGGCGATCCACACAATTAACAAGAGACAACAAAGCCCCTGCACTATACAATGTCAATCAATTCTTGGTAATGCTGGTGTCAGTTGAAGTGGTTGATTAAGCACATCAAAACTTTCAGTGTAAAACTTCGAGAATGAAAAAACATCAATAGATATATAAAATTTCAAAAAGACGTTCTGTTCTTGGTGTAGTATATCAGTTTATTGTTCCTTTGTACAGGCCAACACGTGTTTCATCGCAGGGAACAGACTGCGAATCTTCAGGGCTGGATAGAAACATAAAAAGTACATTTGCGAAAATGTTCTATTCGTGAAAATATTACGGTAGTGACTTTATCGTGTATACCAGGGTGAAAGAAAGCATGCCATTCAGTGACTCTGTGTCATTGTGACTCAAGATCACTAGCTAGGTGACTCTTGTGAGCTATGAGGTTTTTAAATGGTTGGATGAACCAAATTCATTTCTTTACTTTTTAAAAAAATTTTTTTTAGAAGAAAAAATATATATACACACTGACCGGAAGAAAAGTAAGGTGACAAAGTGAAAAGAGTGTTTATGTGTTAGAGAGGAAGGTATCCCATGTGACTCAAGTGATATATCTAGACGTCTGAGTAAGCATGGCAATTGTGACTAGTTCTTTATATCTACGACATCGTGCTCATGCTAAATAGAGAAATGCTTTTTTACTCTGGATGGTATAGCTTCACATTCAGTGCATTTGTTAAAAGAATATATACCTCGTTTGTATTCAGAGAAACATTAATCTTGGATGAATGTAGAACTATGAGTTCAAAATCCCCTGGTTTAGACCTAATTTTAATTGGATATTCAGAGGTATGTAGTGCTCTGTCAGATGAATCTAGGGACAGAAAGCCAGTCAGTGAGTAAACTCTGTAATGTGTCTACAGAGAAATTTTATAAATAGTAACTCAAAAGAGGACAAGGGAGGAAAGTAGAAATTGGATTGTCAGGTATATGGAACACAAACTCTGGCATAACGGACTGGAGTGAACAGATTGGCAAGTATTTGGGTAGCATCTTGATAGAAAACGTGAAGGTGTAAATTCCTAAATATACAAAAACTCACCCTCATAGGAATTGGGCGAAGTTACGTTGGTCAAAACACCCGGTTGGGGCGATACATGGAATCCTATATTTGGATTTCCAAAACGTGCGTACTAGCTGTTTGCGTGATTTATTGAATCTAAAAGGTACATATAATATTAATTCTTTTCTTATTCAGTTATTACAAGTTCAGAAAATGGATTCGACCATCCATAGAATGTCCTACCTCGATTGTTTACGATTGGAGCTTTAACCGGGAGGAGAAGAGAGAACTAGTCACAATTGCCATGCTTACTCAGACGTCTAGATATATCACTTGAGTCACATGGGATACCGTCCTCTCTAACACATAAACACTCTTTTCACTTTGTCACCTTACTTTTCTTCCGGTCAGTGTGTATATATATTTTTTCTTCTAAAAATTTTTTTTTTAAAAAGTAAAGAAATGAATTTGGTTCATCCAACCATTTAAAAACCTCATCGCTCACAAGAGTCACCTAGCTAGTGATCTTGAGTCACAATGACACAGAGTCACTGAATGGCATGCTTTCTTTCACCCTGGTATACACGATAAAGTCACTACCGTAATATTTTCACGAATAGAACATTTTCGCAAATGTACTTTTTATGTTTCTATCCAGCCCTGAAGATTCGCAGTCTGTTCCCTGCGATGAAACACGTGTTGGCCTGTACAAAGGAACAATAAACTGATATACTACACCAAGAACAGAACGTCTTTTTGAACTTTTATATATCTATTGATGTTTTTTCATTCTCGAAGTTTTACACTGAAAGTTTTGATGTGCTTAATCAACCACTTCAACTGACACCAGCATTACCAAGAATTGATTGACATTGTATAGTGCAGGGGCTTTGTTGTCTCTTGTTGTCCGGGTATGAATTGCTGCCGGCCAGTAGTATATTGTTTTGTAGGATTTTGTTTTGATAGCATTTCCTATCTGTGACAGACCTGGGAAACGCTCCGATTCACAGTGCACTGGTGATACACTTAAGAGTGCGCGTTCAGTAGTGAGTGAACTCGAGTTTCCCTACTTTACTTTTCCTTGCAATATTATAGAGCGCGAACTCGACAACATGGCATGAGCACAATTTACATTACAGAAGAACACATTCATTTGTGGTAGGCACGGGGAGACAAAGCGATTTGCTTGGAATCACAGGATGTTGAGCTGATGCCAAGATTCGAACGTAGCTCCCCAGCTCTAAAGTTCGCAATTCCAGAACTTGTACAGTCTAAAAGTGTATGTCGGTGCTGGCCATCAATGGGAGAGACCTGTGCATTTTTCAAATGGGTGGTGAAAAAATAAGAGTATGTTGCTGGAGATGTGGGCCGCTGTGCCATCAATGTACTTACCGGGGGAGGGTAAACACCCAATATTCCGCAACTTTCTTTCCGCATACCATCACTCCGCATACTTTCATTACGAAAGTACCATGACTCCGCAATGCCATTATACCGCATGGCATTACATTTTATATGCTTTTACCACGCATACATTTACAACGAAATTCATTGTAAATGCATGAATGGTAAAAGCATATTTTTTTAATGTTTGGATAAGGTAAGTACGGGTATAGGGGTATATGTTTTGGGGTACTGAGGTATATGTTTTGGGGTGTTTGGGTATTTTAAGGGTTCAGATATAGTTTTGGGTTATAGGGTACAGGGGTAGTTTTAGGGTTTAGGGATAGGTATGGGTTTTGGGGTACAGGGGTATTTTTAGGGTTCAGGGCTAGGTTTGGGTTTGGGGGTATAGGGGTATTTTTAGGGTTCAGGGATAGGTTTGGGGTTTGGGGTACAGGGGTATTTTAAGGGTTCAGGGCTAGGTTTGGGTTTTGTGGTACAGGGGTATTTTTAGGGTTCAGGGCCAGGTTTGGGGTTTGGGGTTCAGGGGTGATTTAGGGTTCAGGGGTAGGTTTGGGTTTTGGGGCAAAGGGTTATTTTTAGGGTTCAGGGCTAGGTTTGGGTTTTGGGGTACAAGGGTATTTTTAGGGTTCAGGGGTAGGTTTGGGTTTTGGGGTACAGGGGTATTTTAAGGGTTCAGGGCTAGGTTTGGGTTTTGGGGTAAAGGGGTATTTTAGGGTTCAGGGGTAGGTTTGGGTTTTGGGGTACAGTGGTATTTTTAGGGTTCAGGGCTAGGTTTGGGTTTTGGGGTACAGGGGTATGTTTAGGGTTCAGGGGTAGGTTTGGGTTTTGAGGTACAGGGGTATTTATAGGGTTCAGGGCTAGGTTTGGGTTTTGGGGTACAGGAGTATTTTTAGGGTTCAGGGATAGGTTTGGGTTTTGGGGTACAGGGGTATTTTTAGGGTTCAGGGATAGGTTTGGGTTTTGGGGTACAGGGTATATTAATAAGGGTTGAGATGGGTTAGTGTTTAAGGGTGTTGGGGTATTTTAAGCAGTACAGGTGGGTTATGATTATGGGGTGCAGGGGTATTGAAAGGGAGCAGGGTGGGATTAGCACACGATATGAGACATGGCATGAAGGGTGGAAAGTACCACACGCCCCCAGCATTTGTCATACCCCAGCACACTCCCACAGCACAACGCAGACACGCCCACAAGGGACTACTTTGCTGGCACGGTTCTTTTACCTTTTAAATGGATATGGTGGGCGTCTGCATAGCCTATGTCCTTCTGCTGCAACTTCCCTTTCCAACGTTGTATCAGGTGTTGTTATTGGTGCTGTGGTTCCTGAGATTACCCGCCTCAAAGGTTTGGGCTCTCTCTTTATTATATTAGTATACTAGCAGCCCGCTCCAGCGTTGCCTGGGCCAGAAAGGGGCTGGGGGCAGTACACCCGCTCCCGCCCGACCCCCTCCCGCCCCGACTCACTCCCGCCCGACTCACTCCCGCCCCCCTCCTGCCCCGACTCACTCGCGCCCCCCTCCCGCCCGACTCACTCACGCTCCGACATTTTCCTTTACTGCTGCCTCCTTCTTGCCTCCCCCTGCATCACACAGAACTTTCCCTTTCCTTACCTGTGCCGCCGCTCCTCACTGCACAGCCGCTCGTCACTGCACCGCCGCTCCTCCTTCGTCGTCATCACGCACGTCGCGTCGCGGTCATCACGCAAGTTGCGTCGCGGCCAGCGCTAGGTCCCGGCCGGCGCTACTTTCAGGGGACTACTTTGTTTACAAACTTAATTTTTTGAATTTACTTTTTTTTTAAAATGTATATAGCCTATGTCCATCTATACACCCAGACATTTTCATAGATGTATCGGGTTTACCTGGCCAAAATGTGCAAGTTCTCTCTTTATAATAGTAGTATATATATATATATATATATATATATATATATATATATATATATAGATGTACTCGCAACTTGCCTCGTCGCAGGGGGAGCACAATGGAGCTGGTGCCAAACAACAGGACCAAGGCAGGATCCCGTAATTTATTCACTCAAAGTTCAACAAATGATGGCACTCCACTCAGGAAATCCTTTAAACAGCATTTATTGTAGGCTGTGAAGACCTACGCGTTTCGAACGTGTCGTTCTTGATCACGGTAGTGGTTTAAACAATAAGTCCCTTTTCACTTTTGCCATATAAACAGATTTGACTCTATGCATTCTGGGCATTGTAGTTAAATTGCATCATTCAACATTTAAGCAACATTTCCTAACTGTTTTGTTAAAGCATATGGAAATGACAAAGATTTACATAAATCGTAACAGGTTTTGTTATTTGTTAATCGGACTAAGTGCCCTTTTGATGTTATGCATACTGTGTTCAGTTCAGCATATTGTGTATTAGTGAGAAATTTTTTTTGTTGCAAATTTCATTCACTTTTAGGAAATGTTGCTTAAATGTTGAATGATGCGTAGGTCTTCACAGCCTAAAATAAATGCTGTTTAAAGGATTTCCTGAGTGGAGTGCCATCATTTGTTGAACTTTGAGTGAATATATATATAGATATATACATAGATAGATATATTTTATATGAGAGAGAATAAAAAAGAGAGGGAAAAATATTATGCTTCAGGGTACTACTATATTATGAAGTCAATCTATTACTTTTATAGAAAGGATTGAGTTGCAAAAGTCAGTTGTCTATTTCAATGTCAATGAATCTATGTATACACAGAAGTACAATGCATACCATTTTGTAATTCTGGTTATGAGAACAGCCTGCCTGTTGCAGGTTGAAACACATGGAATAGGCTATGACAAATCAAACAGTTTTTTATTGCAATTGGAGAAATATTGATTAACTGATGTGTGATATTTCTAATGATATTATCCTAAATATTGGTTTACCATTATTTATTGCCCCTTCTGTGGGTTTGTTTTGGAATTTGTTATGTGGGTTAGTGCACACATACATTTGTTTGTCATACTGCTATTCGGCCAGCCAATACATTGACTTGATGTTGATTACTGTCCGTTTCACAGTGTGTGCCTGCACACCGATGGATATAAGTTCACGGAACTGGTAGCATTTCATGGACGTATTAGCCCAAGTGACCAGTGGCAGTACACACCCCAAAGGGAAAAAAATTAATACCAGTCCAAAATGCTGGCTAACTGATTATTATTTTTAATAGGCCTGGATTAAATTTCTGTTACTCGCACATAATCTCATGTTGTCACGATTCACTCCCTGTGCTCTCATGCCCACAACTAGGGGGCCTAATGGTGGGGCTTTCCAGCATTCAAATAGGCTTCTGGGCCTTCCACTATTCCCATGTACTGATTTGAAGACTCTTAGATGCTATTCAGAATTTCCAGTTTATTCCCAAACCACACCAAGTTTTGTGGAGGCTAGTCTCCTTATGGGAAAAACTCCAATACCTAGAATTCCCTGCTCACTGTTTCATCTCCACACCCACATACCAAGGATGGGTGGAGGAATTCAGTACACCTGTGGATGCCAGGTGCTAGCCTGCTCACACCTGATGCATGTGATTACAGTGAGCTCTTTTAAGCCCCAGTTCCCTTCGATCCACTGTTGGTCATTGTAGCAGTATTCCTCTTTGACTGACTGACTATTTGTTACCTTAGTTTATGTTAATCCCTGTTTTCTGAAGATACTTGATTCCTGAGCAGTAGCTAATTCCTTGCTCTTTTAACTAGCACTGCCTGTAGTGCTGTATTGATTCTTTAATTTCTGAGCCAGCACTATTTAGCACATCTTTGATCCTTTAACCTTCAGTCCTCTGTATTTACCCTTTTCCCGGTGCCTGCCTTCATCCCATTTTTTCCTAGTTCCAGTTTCTAGTTTACTACTTTCCTGTTCCTGCTGTCTTCGCTTCCAGTAAGTTCCTTGGGTAGATTGTTATTTGCTGTCTGCCAAGTGTGCCCTTTGTTTGCCCTTATTTCCTGTAAGCATTCCTCTGTGCTAGCTGCTTGCCAGTGTATTTTAGTTCTACCCTCTTTCTGTTACCTTCTTGCGTGTTCCTGTTTGATCACCAAGATTCGCGGACACAGCTGATAACCCAGGTGGTGCTTCTTGTCTACTGTGAGTATTGTCTGTGAGTTACTTTTATAAAATCACCATAGGTATCAGCTCCACAGTCCCTGTCTTTGAATGTATATCCTATATGTGGGTATTTGCAGTAAGTATCTGTAATAGCAATTGTGGGTGAGGAACTTACTGAGCTTATTTCTTACCATATAGAGATCCCCAGTACTTTACCCTACATTCCCTTTATTGGTAATGTTTGTAAACATATTTATTGCACTTACGTCCTGGGTGTTAATTAGTCTGAATGGTAAATTGCCTGTTCCTTCTAAGCTTTGACTTTGTTGTTGCCTTGTGCAAAGCTTTCCCTCTTCACCCCTGACTCCCCGTGTGATCTTGGGTGGCCATGTACGTAATATACTGTTCTATCTTTCCACCAGTCCTTGCCAAAGTTCCTCACCCACGTAATTTCAGTAAGTTTGCAGTAGACATGTTATGTTAAAATCACAAAAGTATGCTGTTACACCTTGATGCATAATTATGTGCTGTTCATGGCAAAAATGAGTGTGAGTGCACGGGAACAACGCAAATGACCAGAACGTGAGTGGCAGCTGTTCATGGTGCTTGTGAGTTTTTTACACTATTTTGAGAGCCTAGAATGCGTTCTCATATCCAAAATGGACACGGGGTTGCAATTTGCACTATAATATCATACCAAATGCTATGAATGATTTTGCACCTTTTTGTCGAAATTTCACGTAATTACGCAAAACCAAATTGCATTGTTGACTTTTTTTAGGTCTCGCCTGTCGATGCGCATGCGCATCGAGCTTGCGAGACTATGGGGGCTTAAACACTCTTTAACCAACTTGCAAGGAATCGTGGCGATTCCTTGCAGTGCCCGTGAAATTTAAGCTCAATGCGCATGCGCATTGAGCTTAAAAGCGCGTGCACATGCCCCCAGCCGCCTGCCTTGCCCACTCTCTCTCACAGCCTCCCCCAGCTCCGCCCCCTCACTTCTTGGTTGCACGGCCGCTAGGCCGTGCCTCCCCTACTCTCCTCCCCCCTCCTCCTCCTACTCTCCTCCCCCCTCCTCCTCCTACTCTCCTCCCCTGCCTGCCGTGCCGCACCTCTCCCCGCTCCGCCCCCTCCCCTGCCCGCCGTGTCGCAGAACACAGAAGTAATTGTTCTAAACATAACAATACGAAAAATATAATAAATGTAATTTGAACAACAAAAATATAAAAGCCATTGCGAACAGGAACTACTTGTTCTGCTCAAGGTCAAACTCCGGCAGTTTCAAGTGACAAAGGAATCCGCATTATTTACACCAATATGCTTTAATGGAATCCGTGGCTTCGCTTCAGAAGCACTGCATTAACAGCAAGAAGTTCTCGATATCAATGTAATGGTTTGAAAAATGTTGACAAGCTGGCAAATCGAATCACGTGGAGAGAGCCGTGGCTGCACATTGAGGATGCAACTGTCGGCACAGAGTCACAAATCTTTACCATCACTGACCCGAGTGGATTTTTTTTTAAACATGCCTTGTCATTTTGGATCTCAGGTGCTGGAAAACCAGGATTATAAACTGACAGAATATTTCAATAAATGAAGGATTGCCTTAAGTGGCAGCATTTAAATAGCGATCATGCAAGTGTGTCGTTCATGACCTGTTCCCTTAGGGTCCTTTCACTTAAAGCCAGACAACGTGATCAATGGTTACATAATCAATAGGCCATCTCGGCTTTGGGGCGCCACACTGCACCCGCGTTTGGTTGCAACCCTCAAGACTCCACAATCTAAAATACATTAACTGCATCACTAAAGAGACACAGGCACTGAACAAAACGATGCACAATTGTTAAAAACTTTGAGAGGAGTCGTTTTGTTTTAGAACACTGGTGTATTTTTAGGTAGTTCTGAGGCTGAACATGGAATTTTGCAGAAGTTTTGATTCTGGGGCTGTGGATGGGAGCACTTTGAATGGTCAGGGACGGACTCCATCAATGGAGTCTAATAAGACTAAACAAACTAAGACTAAGACGCCTCCCTCCGAGAAATGCGCATTGGCAAAAAATGCGACTTCTGATTTTCCATGTAGATAGCACCATCCAAGAATCTCATATAGCACCAGCCAAGAATCTCATATGCATTAAACTATAGCCCCAGAGTCTACAAAAGCACAGGCAACACGAGGCAACATTCAAATGCGAATATATGAATTTAAGTTTGAGTCAAATCTCTACATCAAGACCGGACCAAAAACATTTCTGCTTTTGACCATAACTTACAGAAAGTGGAGACAAGACTTCACCAGCCCAAAACCTTCATAATGGAATAGGTTCATGAGAAGGACACTCTCTCTCTCACAGCCTCCCCCAGCTCCGCCCCCTCACTTCTTGGTTGCACGGCCGCTAGGCCGTGCCTCCCCTACTCTCCTCCCCCCTACGCCTCCTACTCTCCTCCCCTGCCTGCCGTGTCGCACCTCTCCCCGCTCCGCCCCCTCCCCTGCCCGCCGTGTCGCAGAACACAGAAGCTTTTCCCCCTTTAAGGTTTTTATGACAACATAGCGTTTTTTCTATCAACATGAAGTAAGGCTGCAAAATTTACAAATACAGCCTCAAACATTTCCAAAAGAATGCACCTAGAAAGCGTTAACACACAGACACATACGTTGAGTCTATAACGACAACATCCACGAAATTCGGTGTTTAACGATCCCTGAAGGTTTAAGAAGCAGTTTCCGTGCCGGATTTTTTACTGGTGAGAAGGAGCTTCTGGAGAGACCAGATCCTCCCCGGGAACTGTTTGTTAACTCTTTTATTAGCGCGGGGAAAAGAACGGCACCCTAACTGGCGCTTGAGTGACATTGAATATAATCTCACGGCGGCGCTGTTATCAGTCGTATAAACAAACACCTTTTTTTCACGAGTTTTCCCTTGCTTTGACGGGCGCGTGCAGCGTCCACTAGGGGGCGCGCGTGCGCTCCCCTACTGGAGCCAGTCTGGCGGGCGGGAGACTTTCTTAATGAGACCAAATAAGGGCTGGAATAAAACCGGCCCCTTTGAAAATAATCCAGTCCCGGCCCATGTGCACTGGGGGAGGAAAACAAAAACAAAGGTTGCATGTCTCATGCATCCCGTAGATTCTTTACTTCTGCTTGGATTTTTTTGGGGAAATCTGGTTTATCCAGGGAGTTACTGGGTATTTTAAAAGTTCTGCTTTCATCTCTGCGCTTTTGCTACTCGGAATCTCATGGATGTTCCAATTTAAGAGGCACTGACGCACATCAGAGAGTCCTTCAAATACCGTGAATTTGACCAGGCTGGCCCACCGCATCCACCACCACCACATCCACCACCACCACATCCACCACCACCACATCCACCACCACTTCACCACCGCATCCACCACCACCACATCCACCACCACTTCACCACCGCATCCACCACCACCACATCCACCACCACCACCACCACATCCCCCGCATCCACCACCACATCCACCACCACATCCACCACCGCATCCACCACCACCGCATCCACCACCACCGCATCCACCACCACCGCATCCTCCACCACCTCATCCACCACCTCATCCACCACCTCATCCACCACCTCATCCACCACCTCATCCACCAACGCATCCACCACAACCACCACATCCACAACCACCACATCCACCACAACACCACCACATCCACCATCACCACCACATCCACCATCACATCCACCACCACATCCACCACATCCACCATCACATCCATCACCTTCACATCCACCATGACATCCACCACCACATCCACCACCACATACACCACTTCCACCGCATCCACCACCACCACCACATCCACCAACACATCCACCACCACCACCACATCCACCAACACATCCACCACCACCACCACATCCACCACCACCACATCCACCACCACCACCACATCCATCACCGCATCCACCAACACCTCATCCACCACCTCATCCACCACAGCATCCACCACCACCACATCCACCACCGCATCCACCACCGCATCCACCACACCCACCACCATCACTTCCACCACCACATCCACCACCACTTTCACCACATCCACATCCACCACCACCACATCCACCACATCAACACCACATCGACCACCTCCACCACCACCACCACCTCCACCACCACCACCACCACCTCCACCACCTCCACCACATCCACCACCACCCCCACATCCACCACCACATCCACCCCCACATCCACCACCATCACCACCACATCCACCACCACCACCACCACATCCACCACCACATCCACCACCACATCCACCACCACCACCACATCCACCACCACATCCACCACCACATCCACCACCACCATATCCCCCAGATCCACCACCACCACATCTACATGTGTGTGGCTCTGTGTGTGTGTGTGTAGGTGCAAATGCAATGTTCTTGGATTGTCGTCACAATAAAATACACTGAACATAATCTTCACAAAAGTTATTTACAAACGTTTAAGCTATTGCCATTATAAATTACAATAACTTTTATTTAAGTATTAATTATTTACAAAATTAAAAGCCATTGTTATTTGTAATATCAATACATCTAAGTCACGTAAATACAACACACATTGCATTACAAATGCTATAGGTGTCACATTTGCAAAAGTTAAAACTATTGACATTGTAACTGACAAAGCTATTAATTTTGCTACTTTCAAAACCAACACATAAATAAAAAAAGTCTCATTTACAATACCAATAGCTCAAACTTTCCTAATGCGAGACCTATTGCATTTCCAATGCTTGTCTTATTTGTTTTTATGATGTGTTAAACCACTAATAAATCTATTTTGAAGACAAGTATTAAATGATTCATTTCACTTCTTCACCACAACGATAGATTACTCCTTCAGCTCTAACATATCTCATTCAGTAACTCACAGGATCACACCAAAAAAGAAACCTATGATTGCTTGATTCCTTTATTTTATGGAAGAGCTGGACAACAAGAAACTCTTTGGTAAAATGCAATATATGGTATATTTTCCTTCACGTTATGCTAAAGCCATTTTACTCTGAAGTGCATGTGAAATGCAATCAGCATTACTTCCTGGGTCTACTAACCTCTACCTTAGCACTCAGACTTTCCCACTCGTGACAGCAAGCAGCAAGCTACAGCAAGCAAACACACTCATTTGGGTGCTCGTCTGGAAATGGGTAATCTCTAGATGTACTCTCCTCTCTTAGGTACAAACCGTGGGCACAGACTTCTTATCCAGAAGCTGGGTAGCCCAAATAGATATCCCTGGACAACATCAATGGATGGTGCAAAAAAAAACCTCTCACATACTTTATGTTGAGTGTGGCGGGCTGTCTTTGGCCGGAAGTTGTCCAGACCCAATGAAGCCTGCAGGACTCCAGGTGGGTCTCTTGTTGGTGGTAGTCAGCCTGATGCTACAGGTGCAATTCTCCCAAACTCATCCTATTCTGCACAGTGGGAAGTCATCCTGTGTTCGGACCTCTCCCTGTCTCTACTGCACATCAGCTGCTGGGCACATTGTAAATGTCCAAAAAGGTTGTTTTCATTATTCGGACTGCTGTCCGTTTCTAGGCCAGACAAGTCTGAAAGAAAATAAACTAAAATTACACCTGTTTCTCAGGGCCAGGCTATCCAACGTTGGTAATAAGCACTATAAAGGCTCAAGAAGGCAAGCATGATTTTATTTACAAGCTGTCTTCATTTAATTCCTGATCCAATTTTCAAGGTAAGTCATCTAGGGCCTGATTCACAACAAATAGCAAATCTCTAATCAAGAGCTAACTGTGTTTTTAATTTACATAGATTCACTGATGGCGTAGTTCATAAAATAGCACACCACAATGAATATTTCGCGATTCCTTCGCTTTACGATTGAAAATACTATGAGGCCCTACCGGCACATTTGCGCTCCCGGAACGTCACTATTTTATGTTCCGGTTTCGCAATGTGCCACCGCATATTTATGAGGCCACGTAAAGCCACTTTACGTGGCTTTTCGTGGTCTTATAAATATGTGCCCCTTTCATGCAGAAAACTGTGTGAAAGGGACATGCCATGGGTGTTGCTGTGGGTGTTCCCACGCAACACCCATGGAACCTGACACATTCCCAGATTTAAGAGGCATCGTAAAGCTGGGAAAGCGTCAGAACCTCACTCCACCCAAGGGGTGGCGTTGGGGAGGCGCAACGAAGAGAAATGAAAACATTTATCCTCTTGCTTTCATTTTTCTTTCTGTGCTGCATTCTGCAGCACACATAGATGAAAGAAAAGCGCCCGAATGGATTGAATTTGTGCAGAAAGATGTCCCTAACTGCACAAAATCAATAGTCCCTGCACCCTTGCAACATGGTGCAAAGGTGCCTGCGTTGGCTCACGGCAGCCCATTGTGTGTCGGCGCAGGGGAAAAGGACAGGAATGCGCCATATCACATAGATACAGCGCATTCCTGCCCTT
This sequence comes from Lissotriton vulgaris, assembly GCF_964263255.1. Classification (NCBI taxonomy): domain Eukaryota; kingdom Metazoa; phylum Chordata; class Amphibia; order Caudata; family Salamandridae; genus Lissotriton; species Lissotriton vulgaris. The sequence continues at coordinate 1,403,937,007 of NC_141696.1, forward strand.
TCCTTTTGCCATAGGGCAGTGCAGCAGGGAGGAATGCAGGGCTGCCCTATGGCAAAAGCCAATAAATAAGGCCCTGAATTGCTAAATGCAATTATGTTATGTTCTGTTATGTTATATGGGAATTTGTAGCGCGCACAATTACTCAAGAGTATCCTGGCGCGAAATGGGCTACAGACATGCAGATGGAGAGGACGAGAAAGCCTGTTTGAAAAGATGAGTTTTAAGAAGTTTCTTAAAACAGCGGAGGTCCTGTATGTGGTGCAGCGAGACAAGGAGACTGTTCCACAAAATGACTACTTTGACAGAAAGGGACTGATCCCATTATCGAATAATGAATCGCTATTTCGTGGTATAAAGCTTTCACAAATAGGAAATTGGCTAAAACAAAACATTCTGCAGGTGCAAAATGCCATCAATTGAAAGCAGGTGGTAGTTGAGTGCTAAGTTTAAAAGTGGGCCCAAAAGGCAATGCAATCTTTCACAATAGCTGCACTCCATGCTGCAGTGAGGAAGATGTGGATTCTGGGGTCTCAAAGAGAGGGAGGAGGAGGGAATAGAATGTTAGAGGGTGACTCCCAACAAACAGATGAGGGGGTTTATGGCAGGTACAGGTTTACCAAAGATGTCAATCTTACTTTAATAAATGATTTAGACTCTGTACTAAACAGGCCTGCACAACACAGTGGTACAATTCTTACACACAATCAGGATTTGTGCAGTTTACACCTTTTCACTTCTGGTAGCTACCAATGCGCTGTTGCAGGAAGGATATTCAAGAGTTCGTTGTGCAGGGTTTTCAGGAATTTTCTTGATGCAATGTTGGATAGAATTCATTCATACGTTGCATTTCCAGGTATCCCTGCTGAGCTGGAAACTAAAAAAGTAAAATTTTATGCAATAAAATAACAAATGTTTTTGAATTGCTCTTTGGCTATAGGAAAGGTACGTAAATCATATTTAACATTTCAGTATTTGTCGCAATTTAGGAAAAGCTATATATCCCTTTCACACAAGAGGTCCTAAGTCTACAAGAGAGGATCACTTTGAAGTTGCGTTATAGTGGTTAAAAGTTTCCTGCATTTCAGGCTGGACACGGAGCCCTTCAAAAGCAGACAAAAGCTTGTAGTCTCAGGCTCTTTGGGCCCGATTCACAGAACTAACTTAAGACAAAATCCTAAACTTACTACTTTTGGTATTCACAGAAGTTAGGATTTTGTCTTAAGACAGACTTACGACAGAATCCTAACTTAAGTCTGTCTTAAGTCTGTCTTAAGACAAAATCCTAACTTCTGTGAATACCAAAAGTAGTAAGTTTAGGATTTTGTCTTAAGTTAGTTCTGTGAATCGGGTCCTTTGCTCTTAGACTCCTCTTCAGAGGGAAAAGAAAACCACAGGTCTGCATCTTGCATTTTCCTCCTTTGAGGTACTGTTATTTTTGAAGTCTCAATAGGCCTTTCAGCTTCTCTCCATGCCCTTAGACTCATGTGCAACTACTTCTTCATGAGACTAAATACATTCGGAAAAGCTTCTTTTTACAAACCTTTCCAATGGCTTGAACATTCAGTCAAGACAAAGAGGCATGGTCTGTCTCGGTTAAAAAAAAAAAAATTTGGTACTATCATTTGCTTTGAACTTGACTCCAGTATTTCCAAGGCCACTAATAATGTTGTAAACCTGTATGGATATTGCACTACAGACACCATATAAGATAGCCATCCAGCAAGTTGAGGGCAATGAGGGGTCAAAGGTGCTCATATGTGCTATGTCTCAAGATCCACAACAATTTAACCAGAAGAAAACTCCAGAGGCTACCTCAAGACAACCTTTAAAGAGCCTTGTCTCACCCTTTAGTGGCATTGGCTAAAGTTGAAGGTTGAAAACTCAATCAGAGAACATCAAACAGTAATTCAATCAGAGAACTGCCCTGCATTTTAGTCCTTTACATAGCGCTTGGAGGGCTGAAAGCATGCACAGTTGTGTCTGTCATGTGGCCTATTTGAATAGTGCAACAATGTTGTGTATAAGGACCAAAATAGTGTCTTCTTGTGTTTTGTCATTGTACCTGTACGTGAATTCGAGTAGGCCAAGTAGGCAGACCATTGCAGCAGAGAGGAAACACTGATCAGCGAACCCCAGAACAAAACATTTTAAAACAAACAGAAACTTGTACAGGAAAACAAGGAAACAAACAGAAAAAAACATATTTTTATAAAAACAAATTTCTGACAAGTGGTTCTGAGCAAGACATGCAATTTGGCATATCAGTGCACATTAAAAGCAGTTCATGCAAACACCAATTACAAAACAAAAAAGTGGTCTCCAAGACACCTTCCACAGGGGGGGACGGCCCTAGGCCAAAAGGGGGGAGAGACACAAGGGGGGGGGCTTGAAAGGGGGTTGGAAGGGAGGTGGGGGAAGTTTAATTATAGTTGAGTTAAGATGGAACACATACAAGCATTGGCATAGCCAATAGGTCTTGCCTTTGGGACCAGATAAGTGTTTAGCCATGCAAAAGTTGATGTTCTTGCACCAGGGATATTGTGCTACATAGCTAAATACTTTTAAGGTCCCAAAGGCGAGACCTGTTGCGTATGCCAATGCTTGTTTTGATCTAGGTTCTAATGTTAACATGCCAACATGAGGGACAAGATGTGGGCAGAGCTGCCTACTCTGGAACTGGTGAGCCAGGTGTGAAGTCCCTGCATTGGGTCAACATCCTGTGATTATTGGCAAAAAAAACACCACCACCCTTGTGTAGTGTAATCTGCTGCGCATTTAAAGCATCCGAATACCCTTGGGTCAAGGTTGAACTATACAAACACTTCTTGTTTCCTTACTTCCCCATAGTAACAGCAGCCCTGCCTATTTCTTTTGTTCTTGGGTGAACCCTCCCTGTGTTTTTGTGTGTTATGATTGCCAGCCCAATGATTATCTGCTCCAAGAGTCCCTCTGTACCCTGATCTCCCTGTCCCACCAGAGCTGTACACGAGGTTGCCTTTGCCTACAGTAGTCTGAAGTTCATTTCCCAAAGGTCACCTGTTCCTTGACTCCCAGGTAGACGGATAGCCAGACCGCAGTGCATATAGCCAGGGCTATGGCAGCAGAGCTGGGCAATGAAGCATAGTTCATCCGTGACAACGAAAAGGTAACTGCTGTCTGAGCCACATAAGGGATAGCTTTGCAGTCTGCATTGACAAATATTAGCCAGCAGAGATCTGGTATGATTTATAGCATTGTAGTTGCATTTATACATTGTGTCATACTTTGACAGAGCATGCAGCACATCGGTGGGTTGATAGCATGGTATATATATATATATATATGTATATATATATTACCTACTGGCGGTCACCAGTAGGTATATATAGTTAGGACCTAGTTACCATAGGAAATCCCCATTCTATTGGGAATAACTTTGGCGCCGATTGAGGAATCTGCGTGTAATTTTCCTTAAATTTGCTCAATTACGCTCCGCTCCTTCCCTGAAAGTTTCGGGGGGATTCGTCAAGCGGGGGCTGAGAAAAAAGGGGGGTCCCAAAACGTGTTTTCCCCGTGTTAATTTCCATAGGGACCTTTAGACACGGCTACAGCCTGAACGGCTGAATGGAATTACACCAAACTTGGCAAAATGGTAGGGCCTGGTATGCAGATGTGCCTTTACTATGTTTGGTGAAAATCCCTCCAGTAGTTCTTGAGAAAATTGAATTTGACATTTTTCAAATGGCATTTTCTATGGGACCTTTAGACATGGCTACAGCCCGTACGGCTTAACGGAATTACACCAGACTTGGCAAAATGGTAGGGACAGGTATGCAGTAGTGCCTTTTCTTTATTTGGTGAAAATCCCTCCAGTAGTTGTTGAGAAAATTGAATTTGAGCAAATTATATATCTATATGCGCTCAACATTCTATTGAGAATAACTTTGGCACCGATTGAGGAATCTGCGTGTAATTTTCCAGAATTTTGGCCAGCTCTGCTTCGCTCCTTCCCTGAAAGTTTCGGGGGGATTCGTCGAGCGGGGGCCGAAAGGGGGTCCCAAAACGTGCTTTCCCAATGTTAATTTCCATAGGGACCTCTAGACACGGCTACAGCCCGAACGGCTGAATGGAATTACACCAAACTTGGCAAAATGGTAGGGCCTGGCATGCACATGTGCCTTTGCTATGTTTGGTGAAAATCCCTCAGTAGTTCTTGAGAAAATTGAATTTGAAATTTTTCAAATGACATTTTCTATGGGACCTTTAGACACGGCTACAGCCCGAACGGCTGAACGGAATTACACCAAACTTGGCAAAATGGTAGGGACAGGTATGCAGTAGTGTATTTTCTTTATTTGGTGAAAATCCCTCCAGTAGTTGTTGAGAAAATTGAATTTGAGCAAATTATATATCTATATGCGCTCACCGTACGCGCACCGTACGCGTACCGTACGCGTACGTGCGCGTACCCTTACGAGTGGAAAACATGAAAAGGGGGCAGGGTAGAGACCCCCCAACCCTCTAGCCCTTCTCAGGGGGTCCCAGAACGACTCCCAAGGGCAAAAAAAATAAAAAAATCGAGGGTTACGCACACCGTACGCCTACCGTGCGCGTACCCCGCAATTTAAAAAAAAATAATACTTTTTTTTTTGCACTTGGTGGACAGAAATGTAGCACCCACTTGGGATTATTTTTGAACACGGACTACATGCACCAGACGGCTTTGGAGTGCCACGCCCACTGAGGCAGGTGTTAGTGATATAATGTGCGTGTGCAGCGCGAACTTCTAGTCTCTGCTGCCACTGATGAAAGGACTGTTTGTACCTGAAACGCGTCTGGCTTGGCTATTATTGCAAAGAATGCCGGTTTCTTGTTGAGCTGCTGCTGGCAAGAATTTGAAATAAATACAACACTTTATTTTCTGGTTTCCTGTGGATTTCCTCGTAGTGTGCTACCTGAAAGATTTGTATATATATATAACGCAGGACTATTACTCCGGAAAGACATCATTTCTAAAACTTTTACAATGCATATGACTCTATCACGCATGGCATTATAACGCAAATGCATGTGTGATAAAGTCATATACATTGTAAAAGTACATTATTAAAGCTTTAAATATATGTTTGTATATATGTGTATATATATATATATATATATATATATATATATATATATATATATATATATATATATATATACACATTATTAAAGCTTCAAATATGTTTGTATATATGTGTATATATATATATATATATATATATATATATATAAATACACATATATACAAACATATATTTGAAGCTTTAATAATGTACTTTTACAATGTATATGACTTTACCACACATGCATTTGCATTATAATGCCATGCGTGATAGAGTCATATGCGTTGTAAAAGTTTTAGAAACGATGTCTTTGCGGAGTAATAGTCCTGCGTTATAAAAATTGCGGAGTGATGGTATGCGGGATGCTGGTTTGCGGAATATCATCACATATTCCCGGGGTAGGGATAGTCCCTTTCTTGCTATTTCTGTGGAGGCGGGTCTTGTGTCCGGATGTGCGTGGAGCAAGGCCTGTGCGCAACAGAAGTGGAAAATCTCCAGTGTGCGCTTCAGGCGTCACCGGAAGTTAAGGCGAGATTACATTTCCTGCACAATGGCCCCTGTTTGCGCGCCTTCCGGCCCTTGGGAATAGCGCCATGCCTGACCTCCATACAGTAAAGCAGGTGCACGTCACTGGGAGCGCGGGGCAAGCACACCCGGAGCTGGAATGTACAGAACCTGGGAAGAAAAAACTATGAAATATTGGGCACAACGCTCGCTTTTTTTTCCCGTAATCTCGCGCCCGCACACGCCCAAGCCCCCAGCACACGCCCACAGCACACGATATGAGACATGGCATGAAGGGCGGAACGTACCACATGCCCCCAGCGTTTGTCATGCCCCCAGTACACGCCCACAGCAGACACGCCCACAAGGGACTACTTTGCTGACACGGTTCTTTTACCTTTTAAATGTATATGGTGGGCGTCTGCATAGCCTATGTTCTTCTGCTGCACCTGACCTTTCCAACGCTGTATTGGGTGTTGTGATTGGGGCTGTGGTTCCTTAGATTACCCGCCTCAAATGTTTGGGCTCTCTCTTTATTATATTAGTATAGATATACATATATATATATATTCACTGAAAAAACCATAGGTTTCACACCAGTTATAGTTAGGAATTAGCATTTAAAAAACCTATTTAATTCACTGAAAAAACCATAGGTTTCACACCAGTTATAGTTAGCTGGAAATTTTACTGACATAAAACAATTGAAATTCCACATTATAGTTAGTTGGACTCACTATAACTTGCGCGTGTAATGCACTGCTGATGACGTCATATATTACATCACTCATGAAATGGTCAGTGACATCACTCATGACATCACTGATGACATCTCAAATGACATCACCCCCGCGCAAATCAAAAAAATATATATTTTGCACCGCGGGGCCCTTTTATAGCCCCTACATCAAACCTAGGGGGTCAGGGGGGGTCTACCCTGCCCCCTTATGGTCATTTCCCCCTTTTTTTCCACCTCTTGTGTCTCTATCCTACCGAGACACAAGATGGCGGCCGGTCCGGACTGTTTCGAATGTTTACAGACACCCGAGAGCCAATCAACTTTCCGTGCGCACCTCGCGTGTCGAGCCTGCTGCGCTCTCCGGTGCGCGTACCGGGGCGCGGCCATAGATATATATATTTTTTTGAACCTAAATTCCTCAAAATCCACTGGAGCACATATCTTGAGACATAGCAAAGGCACATCGGGCTACCAGTCCCTACAATTTTGCCAAGTTTGGTGAAAATCCATTCAGCCGTTCGGGCTAAAAGTGAGTTTGACCGCCCTATGGAAATTAACATGGGGAAAACATGTTTTGGGACCCCCCTTTTATCTCGGCCCCCGCTTGACAAATCCCCCCCAAACTTTCAAGGAAGGACCGGAGCTCCGCGAGGCAAATTTGAGGAACTTTTCAGGCAGATTCGTCAACCGGCGCCAAAGTTATTCCGAATAGAATTTTGAGATTTTGCATTGAAAAAAATCCTAACTATAACTACCTACTGGCGACCGCCAGTAGGTAATATATATATGTATGTATATATATATATATATATATATATATATATATATATATATATATATATATATATATATATCAGCAGTCACTCCAAAGAACCACCTCCAATCCGACAGGACCGGCGAAGACAGGAGACAGACCATAGCATTCGGGTGAGTATTTTTATTTGCCAGTTTTTTCCGCTACCAACCAAACATGACGCGTTTCGGGCTATGCAGCCCTTGTTCACATGCAAGGCATTAGTGCAATTCACAGTGCTTATAAAGTGCTTAATGTGCTCCGCCTACCACCCTGTTTCCCAGAGGGTCATGTGACCGCTATCACCATGGAAAACAGACTATCTCATATAAAAAGCATGTCATCCTTTCACAATAAACAAAACATTTCTGCATAAATGCATAATTTGCACCACATCCAGGAACAGTTGTTAATTTCCTATTATCTAGCGTGTACATCAGAAAAATTATATTATGGCATATAGTCCTAAAAAGGAACTCATGACTGGATAAATCCAGATAACACATGTCCATAGCGAAAGTAAAAAGCAAAATAACACATGTTGTATAGAGATAGTGAAAATACATGAGGTAACCAATATAAACACAGGTATTACAAAGGAGTTAGCCTTTGTCCATGAAGTTATTGGCCTGACGGAGCAATTTAAACTAACAACCACAAACAAGCTAGGACAAACCATGCCTAGTGTGCAAAGGAGGCTAAAGATAAAGTGCAGTCTGCATGTTCGTTAAGACTATAAGTATCAAATTCATGGAATTTCATAGAAAGCACTGAGAAAAAAACATTATTATTACCCATGATAAAATCAGGGACTGTTCTATGTTTTTTATAAAATAGCAATTCTAAAACCATAAATTTCATCTAAACATTGTCTAAAAAGAACATATCAGCTAATATTATAAACATTAAATAGTGATAAAAAGTGTTAAAAGTGAAGGGAAGACATATGAACCCCCGGTGTAAAAAGGGATCTGACACAATATAAAAAATTTATTAATTAAATAACACATAGATATGCAAACAATTCATCTTTTTATACATATTCAGTGCTATTTGGTCTTGACTGATGCATGAACCGTGATAGATAACAGGGATCCTGACTATCTATCACCAAAAACAGAGAGAGTGTTACAGTAAGGATCTGCCCTATGTAGTATATCATGATGAGCAACAGGGAACCTGACTACTCATATATATATATCCACACGGGTTCTCATGTAACAGCGCCGTAGTCTCGATATCACCGCAGCACCATCAGAAAACAGCAGACCCAAGAATTTCCGTGAGTAAATTAATTTATTCTGCAACACACGGACAGCATAACGTTTCAGCCTCCAAGAGGCCTTGGTCACATCAACATGCATATATATATATCATGGCGGCGGCAGGCTTGCTGGAGAATAAAGACTTCAATTGAGCACTGAATCTGGGTCTGTTCCTTCGTCATTGTCTAGCTGTGTACTGGGGCGGCTGCTCCAGTTTGACGAATTTACGTTCATATATATATATATATATATATATATATATATTTCAGCTTAGACTCTCCTCCAACTAGATAGATAGATAGATAGATAGATAGATAGATAGATAGATAGATAGATAGATAGATAGATAGATAGATAGATAGATGGATAGATGGATAGATGGATAGATGGATAGATAGATAGCTATTCAATAAGATATAAAACGTGAAATTAAATAAAGTAAACCTTTACTTACTATATGTAATTTCCTGGTCAATATTTTGGTCCTCGATAATTTGTCAGCGATATTCTGGTAGTACAATATTCTCGAATCACTATTAATGAGAACCACCTTACAGAGCCACTGCCCCATTTTGAGGCTGTGTTTCACCGGGATGGTTGTCGGAGCAAAAGTAGGCAAACAAATGGAGCCGTAGGTAGGTCTGGACTTGTCAGTCCAACCTATAATAAACCAAGATAGCTTTTCAAAATGATGAACACGTTTTCAAATAGTCTTCACTGAAAGTCATACTTAAATGTTGATCGTACAACCCCATTTCTGATATTACCCACGGTGTTGGTCACGGTGCAAAACAATTATTGGATTTTACTTTTAGTTTGGTGAGATATCTCAGTGAGCTAAGCGCTGACTGCTGAGACTTGGGAGGGATAGAATCCAGACAGGGCCCACATAGTCCTTCAGCCATCTGAGGTCGGCATATTGAGCACCGTTACATTGTGTAAATGTATCACTTGCTGTTTCCAATGCTATGAATCACCTCAACGTTATTATTATTACTATTATATTGATTATTATTAGTATTGTTCTCATTATTCAGTGGGTTGAAAGGGCAGTCAGAGCTACTGTGCTCATCTGTAATAACCAGGGCCAGGGGGATTATGCAATTCTGTGGGCGCGCCTTTTTTCACATAATTAAGGAATTTCCGCGTTTGTCATGCAATGCATCATCTCCTGAATATTCTGCAGATTGTTTTAAAAAAAATGTAGTTTCTAGCTCAAACAGATCAAACTTTACTAAAAACGAGGCCATGTGTGTTTGCGCGCAGTGGAAGACACTTCGCAAAGGTTAACAGGTCATCTTTCAGTTGCTTATTTATGCATTTGCTTGTCAAACTAGTAGTAATAAGGTGAAATATTTGCCAAGCCAGAATTGCCATGTATAAAAGATGAAAATAATGAAGTAATGCTATCAAAAAATGTGTCGCAATATGCCACATAATTAGCTTTTTCTTAGCACATAATTTAGTCAACTCTACCGCATAATTTGGTGCTGTGTTGCCGCATAATTCCACCGGCCCTGCTATTAACAGTAAGGCAGAGTGTTGTGCATACACTGATCTTCACGCGGCAGCAATGAACTCCGCGTGTGGTCCTCCTACGAAAGAGGAAGCTGCAGTTCTGACTGGATTGACCGCATTGTCGACAGAGGTCGCTCAGTTTTCAGAAGTGTTTCCGATAAACCGCCGTTTGTTGAGATGAAATCATGAACATGCTGCATGCAGGTGCCGTGCTCGCGTGCTGCCAGGGAAACGCAATGCTGAGATGCACGTGAAGTCCGTTCTTTGGAAACAGCCGGTGAGTAATGAGCACGTGTGAGAAGTTGGGGAAACTGTTGCTAAGCGATATCGCAAGATCATGCAAATGACTCCTCAGCAGAGCACAGCATCAGACAGTCGTCAAAAGACACAACCGGGCTTTCTCTTCTTGGAATTTAGAATTTCGGAATGTGCGGCTCCTGATGCACAAACGCTGTGTCAGTTCGTGTTTACATGTATGTTAGACGCATTTAAGCGGTCTGGATAATTCAATCTCTAATGCAGGAGCACCGCTTTCATAACAGTGCAAGCACTAGCAAAGCCAATAAGTCTGGCCTAGGCTGCAAGCCTTGTGACAGTTGTCATGGCTTGCTTTGTTCTGGTATTTGTAAAACTTTGGGGCAGATTTATGAGGCCCTTGCGCCTCCTTGCGCTGCAATTGCGTCACTTAATGTGACGCAACGGCGGCGCAAACAATGCACCCTATTTACAACGTGACGCATCTAGGAGATGCGTCACGTTGGAAAGCCCTGCGCCATGAGGAGGCGTTCCTGCGCAGGGTTGGCGTTCCTGCGCAGGAACGCCTCCTAAAAGTGGCTGAGTGAAATCTATGAGATTTCACTCAGTCACTTTCTACGTCAATTCCTTACGCCTGCTTGAAGCAGGCGTAAGGGTGACGCACCATGCATTGAAGAGGTGGCTCCTGTGCATTGCAGGAGTCATGTCGCACTTGCGACATGACTCCTGCAATGCGCCGCCCGTACGCCAAGAGATGCGTCACGCATCTTCACTAACTTGCACCATGGTGCGCCGCATCATAAATGCGGCGCACCATGGGTGGCGGAGCAGTGGCGCACTGTGGCGCATGTTAACTGCCGCATCCCTGGGGATGCGCCAGTTAACATAAATCTGCCCCTTTATTTTTGGGTAAGGTGCAGTATAAAAAAGAAAAATATTAGCTAAAAGCAACAAATATTTTTGGCTCAAAAAGCACACATTGTCACTGTAGACCCTAGAACTGAAAGAAACTGCTTTGTGAGTGTATGTGCTACTTGTGAGAAAACAGAATATGTTTTCACTCACAGTAGTCAAAGTCTGAAAAGGCGCTGATCCATTGCAGCTTGCAATTGGCTGTAGTGAATGAGACACCATCCGGCCAATGGATGAAGAGCGCCGCTGGCATAAAGCTCCTATGAGTAAGTATTTTCTGTATATAATTTTTGCAAAATCAAAAGTGTTGGCCAGACCTAAAAAAATTGGGCCTATTCAAAATGAAAAATGTGCACAAGAGTAAATCTACACATGTAAATTTACTACTACACTTTATAGTACATTTACTATTTTTGGATATTCGCCATTTCAGGGTGTAAATTTTATACAAAGTGTAGAATTTCATGTCTTCACACACTAAAACAGGCAATAGAGCCAAATTTAGAAGTGACTGCAGCCTAAAATGCCCAGGAAATGTACTCCAGTTGAGACCTTGCAGAAAATCCAGCACCATACTCGGCCAAACACTGGTACTACAACACCTGCTGTAGGAAATAATGGACATTACAGGTAAGGGGTAACTCGTTACAAGTTTGTGGGCCTGGGTAGCATTCAATATGGAAGAACAATGGTCCTCAAGCCAAACATTCACGATCTCGGAATTAATCCTAAAATCATAATTAATGAGCAAAAAAATAGTCATGAGTAATAAAACTTCACTATAATAATTTCTTACGATATGCATGAAAGGATGTGCAGAGATATGAGATTCGTATGTAACAAAAACAAATTTATTTACATCAAAGGATTTAAATCACTATACATTTGGTGGTTGCTCCAGGGGGGAATGTGCAAAGAACGTGGTGCTCGAAAGTAAGTGAGTGGGGCTAAATTTATTCCCAAGGTAAAGAAAAACAGCAAAAGAGTAGAGGTTTTTGGTGAGATTGATCAGATGTATCAATCTTGGTGTCCTGTCCCAATACTATTTTACAGGGTTTATTTACAATGATTGGTACAATCACAGATTGTAATCACCTGTGGCACGTGTCAACGATAATGAGAATAGGTCCAGGTACATGAATGTATATCATTAAGGTCATACTTTAAAGTTCTGCCACAAGTCTTAGATTTGGTGAAAGAGGGAGCCTCCTGTAAAGCAGTATCTGGGTGGGTGTCCCCCTCCCTGGAGCCCTAGATATGGAAGAGCTGGCAGGGCCCCCATTAGCGGTCGATAACCTCCTCCTCAACAGAGGGGCTCCAGCTACCACCTCAGGTGTAGTGAGCCGTACAGTGGAGGTGGTTGAGGGGATTCCGGGGTTGGAGCAGCAAACGGAGGCAACAGCTTCTTCTCAGGGGGACACAACTTCAGGGAATGGTAATCCTCACTGGGGCAGGCCGCTCAGTGGCCTCCTTGGAGTCCATGCTTACAGCCCTTTCATTGGATATTAAAAGGGGTTTTGAAGTCTCCACAGCCAACCAAACTGAAATTAGAAGTTTTTGTGAGTCACTGGAGAGCAAAATCGATGTGTTGAACGCCAGACCTGTGGCTGTGGAAACACTGTGGCCAGCCTCTCTGTTCATCTTGGGAAAGCAGCATCAGACATCACTACTCTAAAAAAAGAAGAGCTTGTCCTCTCAGAAAGGCTAGAAGTATTGGAAAACAATGCACAGCGAAACAATCTCCCTATTCTTAATGTTCCAGAGGGGAGCGAAGGGACTGATATCAAGCAGTACTTGATTAGCCTCTTAAAGGAATCTCTGGAACTCGAGCAATCAGCGAATGACCTGGGAATAGATATCCAAAGAATACATAGGGACCTCAAGCAATCAGCGGATGACTTGGGAATAGATATCCAAAGAATACATAGGGACCCCTTTAGTACTCTTTGAAAGAACAGATTCTCAATCAATCGCTGAAACAAAAGACCTTGAGTATTAAAGGGTTCCCATTTCAAATAAGATCAGACTTGTCCAGGGCAACCTTGGACAGGCAGTGGGAGCTGGGCAGGAGGCTGGGGCCTTTAGGAAACTGGGGGCTGTTGCACAACTTAAGTTTCCGGCTGCCCTAAAAATCATGCATAACAATAAAATGTATAATGTTAGAACTGTACAGGCGGCCGATGAGTTGTTGCTAGATTTGGGCAAAGAGGAAGGTCCGTTGGGGTAGATTTAGTTCTAGTTCTTAGCGGCCCTTTAATATTTTTTTGATCCCCCTGGTGAATTCTGCTGTGGCCCCAAGCCCATGCAGTTTCCTTGTTTAGTCTGGGTGCGATTCATACTTAGTATAGGGGTACTACCTTAAACGGTTCATTTTTCTTCTTTTACCCATTATTTATCTTTAATAGTTGGAGGCCTGAGAATGTGTATGGAATTGGTACTCACTAACTTCTGACTTTTGCATGACTTTTACATGTAACGAAAAGTCGGCATTCTCTTTCACACTTTTTCTTTTCTTCTTCTTTTTCACTTTAGGGAGCGAGGGTCAGTGGGAGCCCACGGGGTGTAATTCTCTGCACTTTGTCTGGATAATTGGGGCAAGGGTTCCCCGGGGTGGGGGTTGGGTAGGTATAGGCACAGGGTACAGGGGTGGGTGTTGCAGGGAAAATAAATTAAAAAAATTCCTCATTCTCTTCTTAACAATTTTCTTTTTGTTGGATTAACCTATGCTGTAAATATGTCTGGACTAGATAGGCTGAGGTGGATTCTTCTTCAAAAATTGGTACGATGAAAAGCGGCTACTCTATTTATGACTAATCTGCAGATCCTCTCCTGGAACGTCACTGGCCTGTGTACTAGACCTAGAAGGGACAAGATTTTACAATATCTTCGGGATTCTAGTGCGCAGGTTATTGTCCTTCAGGAGACCCATCTATTAGAATTGGAGATGGTCTCTCTTGCCGAGAAAAATTAATGGATTGATTTTCAAGTTAGTATGACTCAGACTGTGAATATTAGGGGGGTCACGATTCTCTTTAAGAGAACAGCAAAGGCTGGTCTCATTTCAAAATTAGTGGACCCAGGTGGCAGATGGGACATTGCGACTGTTAACATTTTGGGGGCTCAGATTACTATTGTCGGATATTACGGTCCTAACCAAGATGACCCTTCCGCCCTTAAATCAATTTTTCTCATTTATTAGTGTTTCCAGAACCAACTATTTTGGCGGGGGATTTCAATATTGTTTTGGATCCTTTTCTTGATAAATCACCTAACAGCCGTGCTTCAGTCCCCTCTAAAACCATGGCTTTCTTACTCGAAGCCATGAGACAATATGCTTACTTTGATATTTGGAGGTTAAGGTCAGGCCAACAATCAGGATTCTCGTTTCACAACTATAAATACCGGCATCAGTCCAGGATCGATTTTATTTTGGTTAGTCATGCATTGAAAGATACAGTCAAGAACATCTCATATCTTCCCTCTCATTTATCTGATCATTCTGCAGACTAGCTGGAAGTGGAGGGCATAGTTCCTGGTTTTTCTAGGTCATGGTCCTTTGATCGCGCACTACTTTTGGAGGATGAGGTGATCTCATCCTTGACTGTGGAGACAGAATGGTTCATGAAAATATAGCTTCTGCCTCAATAGGGTGCATATGGGACGCTTATTAAGCTTTTCTAAGGGGCCAAATTGCAAGCAGGAAAAAAATATATAGAGAGGATGTCTCCACTAGGTCGGCTCTGACGACTTACAAGGTGGTGGCAGCTCCTTGGCAGTTTTTGTTTTGATATCAGAGCTCGTGCAGATTGCGAGGGGCTCCTCCTCTGCACACTGGGAATCATTATTGTGTACCTTTTAAAATCGTATTTTGTACTCTGTTTTAAACGCGCTCCTAATTGAACAGTAATTGATTGCCTAAGACGCTTAAAATACATGCATTAATTTACCGTATTTGTGGACCCCCAGCCCCGTTCCATCGCGGCTTTGTGCCGATTGTGTGGAGGGCAGGGTGAGCTTCAAAATTACAGAGCCGCCTCCCCGAGCAGAACGGAGTTAGCGTTCCAGCTGGGGGCGGGGCTGAAAGGATAAATACAAGCGTGATTGAGGGCTCTGACGACTTACAAGGTGGTGGCAGCTCCTTGGCAGTTTTTGTTTTGATATCAGAGCTCGTGCAGATTGCGAGGGGCTCCTCCTCTGCACAATGGGAATCATTATTGTGTACCTTTTAAAATCGTATTTTGTACTCTGTTTTAAACGCGCTCCTAATTGAACAGTAATTGATTGCCTAAGACGCTTAAAATACATGCATTAATTTACCGTATTTGTGGACCCCCAGCCCCGTTCCATCGCGGCTTTGTGCCGATTGTGTGGAGGGCAGGGTGAGCTTCAAAATTACAGAGCCGCCTCCCCGAGCAGAACGGAGTTAGCGTTCCAGCTGGGGGCGGGGCTGAAAGGATAAATACAAGCGTGATTGAGGGCTCTGACGACTTACAAGGTGGTGGCAGCTCCTTGGCAGTTTTTGTTTTGATATCAGAGCTCGTGCAGATTGCGAAGGGCTCCTCCTCTGCACACTGGGAATCATTATTGTGTACCTTTTAAAATCGTATTTTGTACTCTGTTTTAAACGCGCTCCTAATTGAACAGTAATTGATTGCCTAAGACGCTTAAAATACATGCATTAATTTACCGTATTTGTGGACCCCCAGCCCCGTTCCATCGCGGCTTTGTGCCGATTGTGTGGAGGGCAGGGTGAGCTTCAAAATTACAGAGCCGCCTCCCCGAGCAGAACGGAGTTAGCGTTCCAGCTGGGGGTGGGGCTGAAAGGATAAATACAAGCGTGATTGAGGGCTCTGACGACTTACAAGGTGGTGGCAGCTCCTTGGCAGTTTTTGTTTTGATATCAGAGCTCGTGCAGATTGCGAGGGGCTCCTCCTCTGCACACTGGGAATCATTATTGTGTACCTTTTAAAATCGTATTTTGTACTCTGTTTTAAACGCGCTCCTAATTGAACAGTAATTGATTGCCTAAGACGCTTAAAATACATGCATTAATTTACCGTATTTGTGGACCCCCAGCCCCGTTCCATCGCGGCTTTGTGCCGATTGTGTGGAGGGCAGGGTGAGCTTCAAAATTACAGAGCCGCCTCCCCGAGCAGAACGGATTTAGCGTTCCAGCTGGGGGCGGGGCTGAAAGGATAAAATGGTCACTCTGAAGCGCAGCGGTCGAGCGCAGCGGGAGCGCCGACACCGCGCCGAAGCCGTGCCAAAGGGGTGCCAGTCTGCGCCAGTCCGCGCTGCGCGCCAGACCCCCTGCCTCTTGCGACATCCACAATATTCCCAAGGTAATAACTTACACTCGATCCCAACTTCTGTGTATAGGCAATACTTTAACTGATAAAAGATGTTCCCACTTTTCTGCTGACTCTCTGGCCAATCTGCCTATTAATCCTTGTCCAAATTGCGCTTTTAAATCTATTTCTCCTCACTCTAATCTAGCTGCCCCTAGGTTGCCACTAATCCCTGAAGAATATGTACACTGTGCACTTATAAACGCTCGTTCCCTTGTCAAACATAGGTATGAGGTCGCTGAACTTATAGCCACCCAAAATCTTGACATACTGTTTATTACAGAGACCTGGGCAGACTCTGCCTCTGGCCCGGATTTTAATATAGCTACCCCTGATGGCTATTATGTCACCCGACTAGATAGATCCTCTGGAAAAAGAGGGGGTGGTTTAGCTATCATACATCGTGCTAACCTGGCTCTAAAAACTGAACCAATGATCCACGATTCCATGGAAGCCTTATGTTTCACCTTTACTCTTTCTCCCACTCAAACTTTTAAAGGCACATTACTTTACCGACCTCCCACCTCACGCACATCTTTCCTGGAAGCTCTCAATCCTCTATTAGAACCAGTAGCTGCCTACACAGAATACACAATACTGGGTGATTTTAATTTTCATCTAGAAAATCAGGCTGATAAAGATTCCATCAAGATTATCTCTGCTTTTCAAGCTGTAGGCTTAGAACAACGAGTCTCCTCAGCCACCCACCAAGCTGGTCATATCTTGGACGGACTATTCACTAATAACGTATGCATGAATCAACCTATGGTGATTCCACTCACCTGGACTGATCATTCGGCAGTCGTATTCTCTATATTAATCAGGAAACGTAAACACTGCGTACCATCTGTACGCTCACAAATTAAATGTCGTGATTGGAAAAATATTGACCATCATGTTTTTAATAATATACTCAAAGCCACTAAATGCAAAGAATCAAATGACCCAGGTGAGGCTTCCAATAACTACGTGCGCTGGTTGAACAACGCACTAGATTATGTGGCACCTGTCAAAAAACTGCAGCCTAACCGTAATAAACCTTCTGCTCCTTGGTTCTCCGAACCACTAAGGCTCGAGAGACAAAGGTGTCGTAATCTAGAGAGACGCTGGCGTAGGAACTACGACAACAACGATAAAGAGAGATACAAGACAGCCCTGCAAAACTATAAAAAACTTCTCACTAGGGAAAAATGTAACTTTTACACCACACAAATAGAATCAGCTCAAAATTCGAGCAAACAGTTATTCCAGGTGGTAAAAAAGCTATCCAACCCTACGGTTCCTGATTCCATAGAACCTTCTCAAGCCTTCTGTAATGAAATTGCGGATTTTTTTAAAGGAAAAGTCACAGATATCTTTAATAACTTTACCAAAAAAACTTCTGATGTTACAGCAGGCCCAATTGCTCCTTATATACCTACCAGACCTACCCTGGAATCATTCTCCTCACTCTCTCAAGCATCTATAGAGGAAATTATGAATGCGGTCAAATCAGGATCTCCTATGGACTCTTGCCCCCCAAGCATTCTTAAATTAGCATCTGATCAGGTAGCCCCGGTGCTTACCCATATTTGCAACACGATGTTCCAGACAGGAGATTACCCAAAAGTCTGGAAGAAAGTCATCGTGAAGCCCCTTCTAAAAAAATCAACACTAAATCCAGCAGAGTTAAAAAGCTATCGACCCATTGCCTCGCTTCCTTATCCTTCTAAGGTATTTGAGAAAGCAATGAATTTACAACTTTCAAGCTTTATTGATAACAACAACTTACTAGATGAGACCCAATTTGGGTTCAGAAAGGGGCACGGCACCGAAACCGCCCTGATAAAAGCAACTGAAGAAGTTAGAATAATTCTAGACCAAGGCGGCACACCAATTTTGATACTTTTAGATCTATCGGCTGCCTTCGACACGGTCGATCACAACATCTTGATCGACCATGTCGATGCCATGGGCATCCAAGGCAAAGCTAAGACTCTTCTGGCATCTTTTTTATCAGACAGAGAACAGTCTGTGAAATTGGGTAGCTATTATTCGCCTGATTTCACCCTGCCTTGTGGAGTTCCTCAGGGCTCCTCGCTAAGTCCGACGCTTTTTAATATCTATGTATCGGACTTAGCGAGGGTGATTAAGTCATTCGGCATAGGAATAACATCATACGCCGATGACACTCAATTAGTCCTGGCTATTCATAGAAATGGAGCTGCAGTGGCCGCTAACTTCCAGGAAGGAATGAGAGCGATTTGCACCTGGATGGATCAGAACTGCTTAAAATTAAACTCCGACAAGACGGAGGTCATGCTCTTTGGCGACCTGACCCCGTCTTGGTCACCAGTCTGGTGGCCAGCAGAGCTGGGAGATCCACCTCTCCCGGTGCTAAAAGTTAGGAACCTCGGAGTTCTATTCGATAATAAGCTTACTTTCCTTAGCCATGCCAACGCAGTGGTTTCAGCGTCCTTTTATACCTTGAGAATGGTAAAGAAGCTTCTTCCGTTTCTTCCTCCAAACTCAGGTAAAACCCTAATGTCCACGCTAGTCCTCTCAAAAATTGATTATTGCAACGGACTATGGCTAAATGCACAGGAACAAGTCATGAATAAATTACAACTAGTGCAAAATGCTGCTGCAAGAATCTTAACCGGTACACCCAAATTTTCATCCATCTCTCCCATCATTCGCCAACTACATTGGCTGCCTGTCAGAAGCCGCACAAAGTTTAAGGCTCTCTGCATCATTTATAAAACATTGAACAATACCGGACCGGACTTCCTAAAAAAATCCATCATTTTCCATAAACCCAATCGTTCCTTACGCTCTGCGGCATCTCAGCTACTTGATATTCCACGCACGAGGAAAGCAACATGGGGTGACAAACGTTTCACAGTTGCTCCCTCTAAATTGTGGAATCAGCTCCCCCTTAATATCAGATCAAGTTCTTCCTTACTTATATTTCGGAAACACATAAAAACTTGGCTTTTTAACCAGTAAGTTTTTGTAAGAGCTCCCTGCAATCTCAACGAAATCCAGCGCCGAGACACCGAAAGGTATTTGTGCGCTCTAGAAATTTTATAAATAAATAAATAAATAAATAAATTAGATCGATCCAATAGTACCTCCCTCGAAACATCTCAAGAGTTACAAAACAAATTGACGAATTTGAAAGGACGGCTGGATACAGTGTTAAATACACGGTTACTTCGTAGGTGGGAGGTAAGTAAAATTGCTCATTTTGAGTATGGCGAAGGAGCAGGGAGGCTCCTCGCCTGGAAAGCAAAGACTGATCAAGTTAGAAATAACATTGGGTTAATTACGCAAGGCAACCTAACGTTTACATCAGATGAAGATATTCAGAGGGTCTTCCAGTCGTTTTTTAAAGATATTTATAAAGAGGATAAATGTATTGACCATTCTTGTATTGAGGCTTGGTTGAAGGAGGTCACATTGCCTTCCTTAACCAGAGAACAACAAGGTTATCTTGATCAATTGATCACACAGGAAGAGGTTAATGCAGCTATTGTGAGATGTAAAAAGGGGAAGGCGGCAGGTCCTGAAAGCCTACCCTCGGAAATCTACAGGGTCTTGGGTAAGGAAATTGTTCCTATTTTGACTGTTCTTTTTAATCAAATACTCCAGGAGGGGGTAGCCCCTCCAGCTTCGTGGGACAATGCATCTGTAACTCTGATTTTAAAACCTGGTAAAGCTGCATCTAGTTGTGGGTCCTATAGGCCAATATCTATTCTCAATGCTGATTATAAAATCTTAGCCTCTGTTATGGCCAAAAGACTGGGGCTGGTAGCTGGCGACATCTTGCATCAGAATCAGAGGGGCTTTGTTAGGGGTCGACAGCTTTCCGTCTTGACATACGACTTGATCAGTGCTATCGATATTGCATCTACTCAAACTCTCCCTCTGGCAGTTCTGACTCTTGATGCAACCAAGGCCTTCGACGGGGTTAATTGGTTATACCTGTCGGGGGTCTTGGGTAAGTTTAATATCTGGGAAAAATGTTGCAGAGCTGTTGGGTTGATTTATCAGAATCCTTCTGCATGCCTTTTGGTGAACGGAACTCTTTCAGACCCCTTTAAGATCACAAGGGGTACTCATCGGGGCTGCCCTCTGCCCCCTCTTCTATTTGATCTATATATCGAGCCTTTTGCCCAACGGCTGAGGAATGATTTTAACATCAAGCCCTTCAGGTATGGGGAGTGGGAGAGGAAGGTAGCCCTGTACGCAGATGATATTCTGATGTTCTCCTGCGATCTGCATACAACTCTTCCTTTGGTTGTCAAATTAGCCCAGGGCTTCGGAGCGGTCTCCGGGTATGAAATTAACACCTCCAAAACAGAAATCATGGCCTGGAACATGGGAGAGATCCAGCCAGGGCTGCAGCTTAGCTCTAAAATGAGGTATCTTGGAATCAGCATTCTTCAGGACGTTTCCAAGATTGTTGAACCAATCGCTCAGATGTGGCGAAGGAGTGTCGGAAACTTATGCGGGCATGGGCTTTATTACCCCTGTCTACTTTGGGAAGAGTAAATCTAGTAAAAATGTCAATCTTACCAAAAATTAAGTTTCTTTTTAATACCATTCCACTTCACTTTGAGAATGCCTCTTTAGTTAAGTTGCAGAGTGATATTAATTCATTTATTTGGTCATATCATACGCCGAGAATCGCCTGGGAAAAACTAAGGTGGCGAAGAGAAAAGGGAGGCCTAGCCGCTCCGGATCTTCAGTTGTATGCATGGGCTTTCCAACTCTCCCATTCCCGCATGCTACTGAAAACGCCAACTAACATTGGGGCTAGTGGCATGTTCCTGGCCATGCTTAGAGGGGCTAGGTTACCAGATTAGGGTTTTTTGTTTAAATTCGGTCATCCCACATTTTCCCACATTTAAAAAAAAAATTAAGCTAAAGGTTTTACAGGACTAGCTAAAACATGGGCTAAGTTGAGAAGCTCAGTAGCACTAGGATATTTTTCCAGCATGACCCCTTTGTGGGATACACCGGGTGGCCCGGGATGGCTTAAAGATAGATTGGTTTTACCTCTGAGAGAAGCTGGGGTTGAGGTCTGGGGAGATCTGTTTGTGGAAGGGACCCTTATTTCATGGGAGTCTCTTAGAGTTAGGGTTGGTATAGGCCTTTCTAGGTTTAAATACTTGCAGATGGCTAGCTGGGACCAGTCGCAGAAGTCCACCCAGAGCAAATATCCAATTGGAGGGGGCAACCATTTGGAATATCTGCTTGTTAGCAAAGTTCCGGGAAGGAAAGAAGTCTCTTTCTGGTATCATGCTATATTGGAAGAGGTAGATGGCGAATTTCAACTGGCCAGCAATCTCTGGGGCCGCTCCCTTTTGGATCATGATAGCGAACATCTGTGGATAAACTCCTGTAAGACCCTGTGGGAGGTAGTTAAACCAGAATGGCTCCGAAGGAACCACCTCTTCACCATACACAGGGCCTACTATTCACCTTAGAGACTATCAACATTTTCAAAGGGCCCCCCTGTGTGCTGAATGAGGTGGGGGGCAATAGCTGCCTCTGATATTCACATGTTTTTCGATTGCCCAGCCCTTTCCTCCTTTTGGGACTCCATTGGTAAAACACTGACAATATCTCTTGGTTGTCCCGTCATTATCAATCTATCGTTGGTTATTTTTGGCTTGGTGGAGGGCACGACAAGCCCGGCTAAACAACTTCTTTTTCATGCCATCCTGTTGGCCAGAAGAGAAATATGTAAAAAATGGATGGAACCCTCATCCCCCTCCTTTTTCGATTGGCAGGCATCGGTACTAAAGGTTTCCAGATTGGATTTTATGAGAACAGGCAATCAAAATAAGCGAACCTTCTGGAATCTTTTGAAATGGGGGTAGTTACAGAGGCAGTGGATACATGTTTTTTTTTCCCACTGTCCTATGATTACGCTGCCCTGCTACTCTGTAGACACTTCCAGAGCCATCAGGTTGCGTCCTGATATGACTAAGTTGGTCAAGCCCGGTAAGACGGTTCCCCATAGGGGTCCATATAGGCCCCTTAGTATCCTTTAACACTGGTAGGCGAGGGCCCTCACCTTCAGATGCCTATATATCCAGTATGCTGAGGCAGTGTGCGGATGTCTCTAGGGTAGATTGAAGCTTGTTGGGTAGAGAATGAGGACAAAAAAACTTAAAAAAATTGAATTTAGTGCTAAAGAATTATATGTAAATAAAAATAAATATTGTATTAGTTTTGTTGTTGTGTACATTTCAATGGTACATTTTCATGATTAGTGTTGCTTGGTATTTCCAAAATAAAAAATAAATATTTTATGATAAAATGTTTCAATAACCATTTTTTAATTGGAGAAGAAATGTAACTTGATTTTTTATAAATACTTTATTTCATTTAAATAATTTGACACATAAAATGTATATTTTTTTGTAATTCTTTAGAAGTGCTGTTTGTGAATAGCAATGGGCTTACTCGTTTGTGGGTCAATGTTTGTCCCTCCCAAAATCCCTCCTTAGCCCTCACTAAACCGCTGCCATTTATTAGTAAATATGCCCCATTGCCCAGCCACTCCACCGGTCCCTGCACCATTTCCTACTGAGGGCCTCATTACGATGTTGGTTGGAAAGGCTCCAAATGGCATTTGGATTTTCCTAACCTGTGTCGGAACCTATGTTTCCGACCGACTCGGAAACATTTCCGCCCGACCGATTACTATAGAAGGAAACTGTTCGATCATTCCAACTCAGTTCCGACCGGCATTCGGAGAATCCAAGTCGGTCGGTGCTGATTCGAACAGCTCAATGGACAGCGTTTCCGACCGCCCGATTATGATGTCGGATTCCGACAGCCTTTCTGCCTCGGTCTGTCCGACATGAAAAGGCTGTCAGAAACTGACTTTGGGGGCCCGTAGCAGGCCCCCCTTCACCCATAGGCCTCCGGTTGGGGCCCATGTGCATACCCAGTGGACCTCTCTTTTAAACCGTGCACCGTGTGGCAAGCACCTTGGGCTGCCAGCAACAGGGTGCATGGTTTTCCGCAATTACCACTTTTTGCAATGGGATCCTGTGTTATCGGTCGGAACACAGGCTCCCATTGAAGTCAATGGAAGTCTGACCGAACGATGTTCCGAACCATCATAATCGGTCGGTCGAACTCCTCGAACCCGAGTCGGTCTGAAATGATTCCGACAAGGAGTCGGTTGGAATGCTTTCCGACCAACATCGTAATGAAGCCTTAGTAGTAAACTACATATGTGAGACTCTCCCCATAGAAAAAGTTAGGAGAGGTGGAGGTGGTCATTTACACTTGTAGGTTTGTGATTTATACATTTTAGTACAAGTGAATTACTGTCTTACGTAGTACAAAGTGCATGTTTGTGAATCAGACCCAATATGAGGCTGTTGCAGTACACAGCACCATTTCATTATGACTGTTGTTACCTGCCTCTTCATTTATATACCACACTAGCAGCCCATCCCGATGTTGTCCGGGTATAAATTGCTGGGAGTATATTGTTTTGTAGGATTTCGTTTTGATAGCATTTCTTATCTGTAAAAGGCCTGTGAAACGCTCCGATTCACAGTGCATGGCTGATGCACTTAAGAGTGCGCGTTCAGTAGTGTGTGAACTCGAGTTTCCCTACTTTATTTTTCCTTGCAATATTATATAGCACAAACTCGACAACATGGCATGAGCACAATTTACTTTACAGAAGAACACATTCATTTGTGGTAGGCACGGGGAGACAACGGGATTTGCCTGGAATCACAGGATGTTGAACGTAGCTCCCCAGCTCTAAAGTTCGCAATTCTAGAACTTGTGGCGGGAGGTGTGTTTAAAAGTGTATGTCGGTGCTGGCCATCAATGAGAGAGACCTGTGCATTTTTCAAATCGGCGGTGAAAAAATATGAGTATGTTGCTCGAGATGTGTGCCGCCGTGCCACCAATGTACTTACCGGGGGAGGGTACGAAAGTACTATGACTCTGCAATGCTGTTATAACGCACAGCATTACATTTTATATGCTTTTACCATGCATACATTTACAACGAAATTCGTTGTAAATGCATAAATGGTAAAAGCATGTTTTTTAAGAATGTTTGCATAAGGTAAGTATGGGTATAGGGGTATATGTTTTGGTGTACTGAGGTATATGTTTTGGGGTGTTTGGGTATTTTAAGGGTTCAGATATAATTTTGGGTTATGGAGTACAGGGGTAGTTTTAGGGTTCAGGGCTAGGTTTGGGGTATAGGGGTATTTTTAGGGCTCAGGAGTAGGTTTGGGTTTTGGGGTACAGGGGTATTTTAAGGGTTCAGGGCTAGGTTTGTGTTTTGGGGTACAAGGGTATTTTTAAGGTTCAGGGCTAGGTTTGGGTTTTGGGGTACAGGGGTATTTTAGGGTTCAGAGAAACAAGGAAAAAAGCGATTGAAGACAGAATCTCCACCCACGCACACAACAGCAAGGAACTCTTCAGCATCATCAAGGAGTTCGCCCAACCCACCAGCGAGTCTACCGACATCCCTCCCTCACAAGACCTCTGCGACAAACTCAGCACCTTTTTCCACCACAAAATCAAGAGCATCTACGACAACTTCGACGAAGACAACCAACACACTGAACCCTCACCAACCACCCCCGACACCCGGAAACCAGCGATTGATGACTGGACAGCCCTCACCACCAAAGACACACTGAAGACAATGAAGTCAATCCACTCAGAGGCCCCCACGGACCCCTGCCCCCAGCACATCTTCAACAGAGCCGCTGACACCATCGCACCCATGCTCTGCCACACCATCAACCACTCCCTGGCGACCGCCTCGTTTCCTGACGACTGGAAACACGCCGAGGTCAACCCCCTCCTGAAGAAACCCTCAGCGGACCCCACCGACCTCAAAAACTACAGACCCATCTCCCTGCTCCCTTTCCCAGCGAAAGTCATCGAGAAAGCCATCAACAGCCAACTCGCCACATTCATTGAAGAACACAACATCCTCGACTCCTCCCAATCCGGCTTCAGAAAAAACCACAGTACGGAAACCGCCCTCCTCGCCGCAACAGACGACATACGCACCCTACTGGACAAAGGAGAAACAGTAGCCCTCATCCTCCTAGACCTATCAGCGGCGTTCGACACAGTCTCCCACCGCACCCTAATACGCAGACTCTACGACGCAGGAATCTAGGACAAGGCCCTCGACTGGATCTGCTCTTTCCTCTCCGGCAGGACGCAATGGGTCAGACTCCCGCCTTTCCTCTCAGACCCCACACCTACCACCTGCGGAGTCCCCCAGGGCTCCTCCCTCAGCCCGATGCTCTTCAACGTCTGCATGGCTCCACTTGCCCCCATCGTCAGAAACTACGGACTCAACATCGTGTCATACGCAGACGACACCCAGCTCATCCTCTCCCTATCCAACGAGCCCAACACTGCCAGACGCAACTTTCGAGAAGGCATGGAAGCCGTCGCCAAATGGATGAAAAACAGCTGCCTACAACTAAACACCAACAAAACAGAAGTACTCATCATGGGCTCAAACCCCGACGCCTGGAGCGACACCTGGTGGCCCACCGCCCTTGGAAACCCGCCACCCCCCACAGACCATGCTCGCAACCTGGGAATCATCCTGGACTCTGAGCTCAAAATGGACCGCCAGATCAACTCTGTCTCATCTTCCTGCTTCCACACCCTCCGCCTCCTTCGTAAGACCTTCAAATGGATCCCCCTCGAACACCGAAAGACAGTCACTCACGCCCTGGTCACCAGCAGACTCGACTACGGCAACGCACTCTACGCCGGAATAAACAAAAACCTCATCCGCAAGCTACAGAACATCCAGAACGCTGCCGCAAGACTGGTCCTCAACCTGCCAAAACACTGCCACATCTCCCAGCACCTGCACACACTCCACTGGCTCCCCGTCGAGGCGAGAATCACCTTTAAGATGCTCACCCACGTACACAAGGCCCTCCACGGCACCGGACCAGCATACCTGAACAGCCGGCTCAAATTCCACGCACCCCAAAGGACCCTACGATCAGCCCAGCTCTCCTACGCCGAGGTCCCCCGCACCAGAAAGACCAGATCGAGAGGCCGCTCCTTCTCCTTCCTCGCGGCCAAAGCATGGAACGCCCTTCCGCTCCACCTCAGACAGACAACATCGCTCCCCATCTTCGCAAGAAACCTCAAAGCCTGGCTCTTCGACAGACCCCCTCCTTGATGGAATAAAAAATAAAAAAAAATTGATACTTGTATAGCGCACTACTCTCCCGCAAGGGTCTCAAGGCGCTTGTACGAATACCGCTGTGGAACCCGTCCTGGCTTTCCATGTGAGGCGTCCACTCCTGGGCACCCCCAAGGTGGAGGCCAGGCATCCTTAGCATTGTGGGGGCCGTTGTGGAGATTAAGCAAGCTATTGCCCAGAGTTGCAGAGTGGGACTCCATGATTGGAATAGGCACCGAGGCGAGAATTATCAGGTCCGTGGAATTTTTTAGCCCAAGACCCGCCGAGGCGGGGAATTGAACCCTGGTCCCAGGCTAGACCTCTGCATCAGGGTCTGCCGCTCTAACCATTGAGCCACACTTCTCCAATGGAACCTGCACCCCCCCACCCCTAGCGCCTTGAGACCCTTACGGGTAAGTAGTTGCGCTTTAACAAACTCCTGATTGATTGATTGAGGGGTAGGTTTGGGTTTTGCGGTACTGGGTTATTTTTATGGTTCAGGGCTAGGTTTGGGTTTTGGGGTTCAGGGGTATTTTTAGGGTTCAGGGGTAGGTTTGGGTTTTGAGGTACAGGGGTATTTATAGGGTTTAGGGCTAAGTTTGGGATTTGGGGTACAGGGGTATTTTTAGGGTTTAAGGATAGGTTTGGGTTTTGGGGTACAGGGTATATTTATAGGGTTAAGATGGGTTAGTGTTTAAGGGTGTTGAGATATTTTAAAGAGTACGGGTGGGTTATGATTATGGGGTGCAGGGGTATTTAAAGGGAGTAGGGTGGACACCCGGAGCTGGGATGTAAAGAACCTGGGAAGCAAAAACAATGAAATATTGGGCACAACGCTCGCTTTTTTTTCCCGTAATCCTGCACCCCGCACACGCCCACGCCCCCAGCACACGCCCACAGCACACGATATGGCATGAAGGGCGGAATGTACCACACGCCCCCAGCGTTTGTCACGCCCCTCAACACACGCCCACAGCCCAACGCAGACACGCCCACAAGGGACTACTTTGCTGGCACGGTTCTTTTACCTTTTAAATGTATATGGTGGGCGTCTGCATAGCCTATGTCCTTCTGCTGCAACTGCCCTTTCCAACGCTGTATTGGGTGTTGTGATTGGTGCTGTGGTTCCTGAGATTACCCGCCTCAAAGGTTTGGGCTCTCTCTTTATTATATTAGTATAGATAAGCAGACCAGGCATGATTTTGTGAGATATATATACGTACATTTAGCTGTGGCAATGTGGGGCCACTGGAGAGTGTGGTGAGAACATCCCACGCCCCTTCTCCCTTGTGATGGCTCTGGTTATATACCTTATTTTACCACTAGTGTTGAATGGCCCATATCAGATGCCAAGTATTCATATGAGTCTATAATGAGCCCCAAATTGAAAATACATTTAACATCCAACGGGAGAGGAACATCGTCCAAGTAAGTCTCAAAGCCTGTCAATCCGCCCCGGACCGTACTGTCACCTTTAGGACTGATTCAAAAATTGGTATTGCGAATACAAATTGGGCCGGGGGGGGATCGGCCCTTGGTGAAAATTAAACTCGTAATTCAAGTGAGCCTCTGGAAACTATCAACCCCTACAAGACCCTTGGTATCGACCATGAAAATCCGAAAGTCCTGTTATATGCCGAATATACCTTGCAGGGGAGCTGGAACATTCTCAACAGAGGGAACCTTCTGAAGCTCTGCGAAAGCATCCCAGGACTGGAGAATATCAAATCAACTGATATTGAGAGGGTGGCTTTTTCTGGCCCAGGGCCAATCGAATTAAACGAAACAACGGAGATAACCTTCTCCAACCAGATCATGGCGAATGCTCTGAAAGGATATAAAACACAACTGGACAACTGGGGCATAAAAATTAAGCCTCCAATTGTTACCAAATACCCAGAGATTCTGAAAAATAAAGGGCCAAATGCCCAACAGGGAGATCAAGAAATGAAGGGACAGAAAAGGATAAACAGCAAACACCTAACTTCACCTGCCACCGGATCGTTCTTACACGGCTCTATAGGTGGCACACAAGCAACACAGTGTGGCAACAATTCAATCCAAATTATCAAATATATAGACGGAGGTAATCACTCCTGCTTAACTAAGGGACACAGTACCAAGGATTGGACCTGGCTCCCACTGGCCTTAAATTCTAACTCCTAATATCAGCCATTTGGGGGGATCGGCCCCGGTAATCATCTGATACCATCAAAGATCACCCCCGGCCACACCCAGCACAATAGCTCCACTGCAAGCAACCGAACAATCAATATAATTTCCTAGATCGTTGCCTGGATACATAAAGGTTAGCAAAGTCCAGTGGCAATTACATTTCTAGCAGGAGCAGACATAATCTGTGCACAGGAAACATGGGCTATTTCCTCAACTCCAATAGGGGACTACACTGAATACTTCAAACCCGCAACAAAAGCCAATATTTTTGGCAGACCGTCTGGGGGCATCTCAATATACGTCAGGCGTGCACTAAAACTAAACTTTTCAGTAATACAGAATACATCAGACATGTTTTTGGCTGACATTCTGAAAGGCTTGATTACGACAGACGGCCCAACATTAATACTCCTAATCAATGTCTATTTCAACCGCCATGGGCCGGGTTCAAATGATAAACTCAACTAGCTATTAAATGAGATTGAAACTCTATTATTACGCTATGTGGGCATGTATTCCTTTATTCTTGGTGATTTTAACATGCATGACATTGGGCAAAAGACCCCTGAAAATCACTGCAACGGAAGCATCGGAAGATTCAACGCCCTAATGCGGGCATATAAGGTGGCAACGACACACTGTTTAACTAAAAAAGTTAACCTAACAGCATTGATAGTACCCACTTACAATAACCAGACAATAGATTATATTCTACTAAGTGAGAGCCTACAAAAATACATGTTGAATTACAAAGTCCACCCCGAAAGCGACCACGCTGCTCTTACCTTAGAGTTGGCCATTACCGCGAAAACACGTTATACTCTCCGTTGTATTGGAGCCACAAAGGAGGAAGAGCTATATAGACTCCTCAGAAGAATTAAATGGGGGCTGTTTCCAAGCCATAAGTTTGCCGCATGGAAACTAACATGGAAAGGCTGGCAGACTGGCAATAATGACAAGGGCAGAAAAGGGGAATTGGGCTCACTTGCATTTGATTTAGTCCACCAGCTTCGTGGGAGCGATAACCAAAGAATGCATGGTAACTCTGCTTACAAATTGGGACACCAACCAACATTTAGGAAATGCTCAAGAGAACTTAAGTCTAAACGTAGAGCCTATCGAGCAACAAGATCAGAGTCTGCAAAAAAAGAACTAAAACAAGCGGCCAAGAGTCACGCAACAGTAGTCTGGCAAGTAAAACGTGAACTTACAGAGGAAAAATGGCTGAAGATTTTTGAGATGCTTGCCCCCAGCAAATCCCAAGAATTTTGGCAATATATAAACAAGGTAATCCATGGAGTTTCTAACAGAGAGAACTCATTAGATGCAAGCACTTGGTCAACCCATGTAAAAACTCTCTACACCAACGATTCGAAGAAAAAGCCAATTGAAACATCAACCTTCGGGGAACCTCTAAGTAAAACAACAACTGAATCCATGGACCCCTTGGACGATGCCACCCTTACTCAAACACAAGCAATATGAACTATTCTGAAAAAAATACGCCATAATGGAGCCCCTGGACCAAATGGCCTGCCTGGCTCCCTCTTCTGGGAGGACATCAACTTTTGGGCTCAGAGTTTGGGACAGTTGTATGCGGAGTGCAGGTTCTTGGAGGATGTCCCAGATTCCTGGAGGGGATCATTACTACATCCACTCTATAAAAAAAGGCCAAGCACGAACCCTAGGAACTACCACATGATTGCCTTATTGGACATTGAGGACAAGGCTTATGCTAGCATTCTCCTGACGGAACTAGCAGACTGGGCAGCAAGTAGGATTTGCTTCCTTTCTATCAGACGGGTTCCGTCCAGGAAGTTCCACCTTAGATAACATCATTGCCCTATCATATTTGTACACCAAACAATGGCCCGTGGCAATCAGCCGCTTTCTGCTTGTTTTATCGATTATACAGCAGCATTTGAAGGGGTCGACCGTAACATCCTATGGAAAAAATTGGCCTGCTGGAACATGTGTCCGAAACTGCTGCAAGCCATCAGATCATTGTACACGCAAACTTGGATACGAGTTAAACTCTCGTCCGAAACAGCTACAGGAAAAATCAGCACAGATCACGGGTTAAAGCAGGGCTGTGTACTTGCTCCGCTGCTCTTTCACCTGTATACAGCAGATCTTGGGCAGCGCACTGCACAGAGCAACTCTGGTGACTCCCAGGATTGGGGGAACCAGAATCCAATTGATACAATATGCAGACGACCTGGTTCTTTTGGACCATACAAAAGTCAAGCTTCAAAAAGCGCTAACAGCACTCTCAGAGTGTAATGTCAAAAACAAGCTGGTTGCAAACCCAAAGAAATCTAAGATAGTGATCTTTGGCTGCCATCCGAAAAAGAAGCTTATGAAATGGAGTTTGGGGCCATTAACATTGACTAGTACACAATTGTATAATTA
This sequence comes from Lissotriton vulgaris, assembly GCF_964263255.1. Taxonomy (NCBI): domain Eukaryota; kingdom Metazoa; phylum Chordata; class Amphibia; order Caudata; family Salamandridae; genus Lissotriton; species Lissotriton vulgaris. The sequence continues at coordinate 1,403,968,222 of NC_141696.1, forward strand.
CCTTGGAGTCTGGCTCAGTGAAACTGGTCGGCCACAGGCTCATCTCCACAAGCTTCAGCAGAAAGACAAAATGGTTACTTATGCCATCTGTAAACTTAACGCCACCTTGGAAAGTCCAACAGCTACGGCCATCCAACGAGTCTTAAGGGCAAAATTACTGCCTTCCCTCAATTATGCGATACAAGAGTTCCCAGGCAAATTCGTGCAAGACCTTGAAAAGATCCCCTGTGCAGCCTACAAAAAGCTATTTTGTCTTCCATCATGCACAAGGAACACTCTAATTCACCAAGAATTTAACCTTAATCGACAATCTTTGGAAGAACTGGCAAGTCTGGCAAAATACTTTTATTTAACCACTGTGGCCCCAGAGAACTCAATAAAGTTTGTTGTAAACAAAATATTTAAAAATCTGGGCAACCTGTGGTCAACCAGTCTTGCCTCAGCCAAAGACCTCTTGAACCTAGCTACAGAGAACTGTGACCCCAACATAATTAAGTATACCACTATTAAAACAGCAATAAAAAAGCACGTAAGATCATGCTCTCGTAAACTGGACATCGAAGCTTTGACAGCTAGAGGCTTCCATGAGACCCAAAGTTCCCCTCACACTTTATATGGCCTCAAACCACATCTCACACAGCCGGTGGGGAGGCAAGCCCTACAAAGGATTCTTGTAGCTAGACTGCACGTGCTTCCTTTAAAACATCTGTATCCTTTGGAGAAAGTAAGACTAGCGATTACGGAGGGTCGCCTCTGCTATTACAAGCGTGAATTACAGGCCCACATCTTACTATGCTGTCTGGCCCTGCTGCCAGTCCGCCAAATCCATCTAAGGCCCATTCTCCTCCACCTGGGCACGCGGATGGCAAAGGAGACTGTTCTTCAGTTATACACATTGGACACAGTGAAGCACATGGCCAATTTTGCTAAATTCATCTATCATGCTTGTCAGGCTTTAATGGGTAGGTCAACCATGGCACTGCATGGAACCCATCCGGAGGAAGGTCCTATGCAGTCTGGCTCCCACTAAAAACTTGCCCGGTGCACCTAAAGGACAAATATGTATTACATCTTAGAAAACAAAACAACAAATGGTGGTTTTAGGACTAAGTCTTGTAAATATATCATTACATTAATTAATTTTAACTATATCTTTTATATTGATCATTTCCTTTTGTATTGGTTTTTAATAATCACACAAATAAAGTGTCATTGTCATTGTCATTATTCATATGAGTCTAGACTTTCCAAAGGTTTTAGTGTTGGAGCTGTCAGGTCTCATTTTTGGATGTGATGATGGTTTGGAATTGGGGTACAATGTGACTCAATGAAGTCAATGTCTAGTTAAAACTATAGTGCTAAATTATTCTAGGTCTCTATTTACAACATCAAAATGTAGCTTTGGGGCTGAAACATCAGCACATCCAGAAGAGATTGTCTAGAAGCCCAATCCATAATTTACATACAACTGTAATTCCTCCTTATTAATTAGATTATTTGGGTTTTATTTGTACCTCATTTCAGACACCTCTCTCTCTCACTTATTTACACTTGTTCTGTGCACCGTTGCACCTCTTTATCTAACGCAGCCTCTTCTAATAAAATGAATGTATAAAGTTTGAATATAATTCATGTGAACTTATCCTTCTGCACCATCCTGCATATACCACTCCACAAGGTTTAGTGAAAATTGATCCCACATGCTCACACAAATGACTCAAATGCAAAGGAACACTTATAAAGTTCAGCCACCTGTGGTTTATACCTGAAAATTTCAGCACATACGTTATTGTGATGTTTATGATGTTATTTATGTTTGATCATGGTTGTGTACATATTTTTAACTGATATTGTAGTACACTGAGCCTGTGTTGACTTTATCTGACCATGGATAGGACTTGATTTCCTTATTGTCCCAAGTTGCTTAGGATTGTTGTTTCAGTAAGTTGGCTTCAGAAAGAACCTGGCCCCTTATTGACACTACTGGGTTACGTTAAAACTCTTCCATCCAGCTCTCGGCGCTTCACTGCCATTGTGCTGCTACTGCCCAAACACTGGCTGGCCATTTGTTGTGATAGCAGCCGATCTCTCACCAAAGACGAATTGCTCAAAGGTATGATATATTGCAACACCACCAGTGAGGTATACAATACACTTCAGACCCTCACATCTAGGTCCAAGGACATATTATGTTAAAATATTTATAAAGCTCATAGCTGCCAGATCAATGGGGCGTCCCAGCGCTGACTGTCTGGTAGAGTGGGAAGAAGAGGCAGCTAGTGATTGGAAAATAGCCAAATCTTCACCGTCCTTCTAAAATTCCAGTGATCAGAAATACTGCGGGTGGAGAGAGGTAGAGAGTTCCAAAGGGCAGGTGTTAATGCCTTGAACGACCGGCCACCCGCTCTGGCCCTGCATAGCCGAGGCACTCGGGCCAGATACAAATCCGCTGGCAACCCTTGTGTGACTATTGCTAACTCTGGATGCAGCTGTCTTAGATAGTGATACAGACTGAAGCCTATAGAGTCCGCTCCGCGCTGGCGTGCTTTGAGAGCCACACTGTTATCCAGCTCCGAATGAGTTCACTACATCCCTATTCTTTCCCGTCCCCCATCCTTAGTCATCTCCTCTTATCAGTCCTATGTACCCCTTATGTAATTGTTTATTATTCCCTACTGTGATTATTTTGTACATGCTATTGCTGGGCGCAGTGCTAAATGTGTGACTCATGTATAGATATCTTTCTTTGTTTGTTATGTTCTTTGTAAAATCATGCAAAAATAAAGGGCCCGATTCACAGAATGAACTTAAGACTCAATCCTAAATTTACTACTATTTTGGTATTCACAGAATGCACTTACTACTTTTGGCATTCACAGAATGCACTTACTACTTTTGGTATTCACAGAAGTTAGGATTTTGTCTTAGTTTGTCTTAAGACAAACTTAAGACAGATTTAAGTTAGTATTTTGTCTTAAGTCTGTCCTAAGTCTGTCTTAAGTTTTTCTTAAGACAAAATCCTAACTTCTGTGAAAACCAAAAGTAGTAAGTTCATTCTGTGAATGCCAAAAGTAGTAAGTGCATTCTGTGAATACCAAAATAGTAGTAAATTTAGGATTGAGTCTTAAGTTCATTCTGTGAATCGGGCCCTGTGTCTTTAAAAAAAGTACCCTTCTGCATAGTAGGGTCGTGCACTATTCTTTATATTATGAAGAGAACATTGTCTTCTTTTGTACTCGCTACAATGTGGGCTGATGTTTCTGCTGCTGAACAATAACGCTTCTGGGCAGGCCCGGCTTTAGTGCTTGTTGCGAGAATCTTTTTTGGCACCTACCAATGACCTCCTTCATGTATCCCCTCACTACCACCCTCCAATAGTGCCCCTCATCTCTCCATTGCGCCACTATCTAATGGATTTCATTTGTATAATAGTGCTATTAATACCAGTGTACGGTGTCAGTGCACTTTACATCATTTGCACATTATATGGAGGCAAAGAATTATATATGTGTAAATCAGTCTGTAGAAAATGTTAGATAAGAAAATGAGGGTTACAGGACTAGGAACCACATGCCATCACCCATACTGGTAGGCAGTATATTTTAAGAGTGTTTGGTCTGAAGACGTACCACAGTGGTTGGGGTTGGCTTTAATGATAAGAATGTATTTTTATCTAAACAAATCCTATGTCACAACGTTAGGATAATGAAAGACTGTGGGGGAAAAAATCATTACGTTCAAACCTGTTCTATGCAGTTTGCATACAGCTCCTTGATGACAGTTCAAGAGAAAATCGCCATTATTGACAGTTTATGTGCAGGAAGGTGTCCCCTACCTGCACATAAACAATTGCCCCTGCAGCGCAGGCACTCTTGCAACATGGCGCAAGAGAGTGTCACAAACTAGGCAGGATGACTAACCTTAAGAGTCAGATGCAGCAGGAGCGATGTCGTAGCTTAATTCCTTCCTCCCTAGAAGCAGCCCCCCCCAGGCGAGTCATACATATAACACGCTTCTAGGAAGACCTCCCCCAGGGAAGGGGAAAAAATTGAGAAATAAAATATAATAGGCTGGCAGCCAGAAATCATCTACAGCAGGCAAAGGCAGGTTAGATGTCCCTTTTCAAGTCTGCATGCTGAGTCTGCATGGATACACAAGAAGACACTTGTCAATACTAACCCCCTCCCCCTTCTTAGAACCAAAAGCATTAGAGGTATACAGAAAAGGTAAGTACTCACTTATCTAGGCTGCCACAAACATCCAAGAAGAAAATATCCAAAGAAAAAGAAAAGAAAAGTAATCAGAGTTCGAAAGAGCCACAGCTCTAGAGAAAAAGCAATAATCTTAGTTTTGAATGCACATCTAGGAAGCTAATGTGCTCTCTCAATGTCAAGAAGCCTGTTCCACTTCTCCTTGGCAAGTAAATATATACTAGTTCATGCCTTTCCCAAATCCACAAGAGAATTATGCTGGGGGTCGCGTAACTAGCTGCAATTGCACCAAACAATATCCAGCCTAAAACATAGGGGCGGGCTGGAGAAAGTAGAGTCACGGTGCTCCTGGAAAGAACACTAATCAAGGCACCCACCTCTCTTCAAATATACAGGGAGGAGGCACGGGTGCAATCGGCGTCCCTTCACTATGCCAGTAATTTATGTCAAACAGTGCTCACGCTACTTGAAGGCAGCAGGCGTCTTCTTCGAGTCTTCCCCTTTCAGTGCGAACAGCGGTCTCCTTCTCTCAGCGCGAACAGCGCGGCTCTCCGAGGTCAAAGGGCGTAGACGAGCCGTGAAGCGGAAAAGTCTTGCACACGGCTATGCTCGGTCTCCGCTTACTCCGAGCAAATAAATCTTCACTAGGAAATCTCCATGAGCCCCGTAAGGCTAACCTAGCGCTCGAGTTCAGGGCAGATAGGCTCACAAGTGACAAGCACCGGAAGCAAGGAGTGAGAGAAAGATATAGCAAACAGATAAGATGAACAATAAACACAAACAACAGACTAATCACCAGGCACTCTGGGAGATTCAGTTCTCATAACAAGGGCCTAAATCGTGACAGAGAGCCTGCACTGGTGCTAGGGAGATTTTTTTGCACTAGGGGAAATGCAGGGGTGCACCGTAATTTTGTAAATACGGCGCATCCCTGTGTTTTGATAATATCACAGTGTGACGTTGCCAGGGTAGGCATAACACTGCATGCTGGCATTTTCTTGTAAATATCCCCCAGTGCCTCCCGAGGTCAGTACCAGGTGTGGCTGCACCAGTCACACCGCCCTAATACCGGCCCTGCTCCTGGGTACCGTGGTGGCTCCTGAAGTGCAAAACACAGTGCTTGACTTTATTATTTCAAAATGTGCTTCTTACTGGGGCCCTATAGCTTCATTCTACAAACACCCTTAAAGAGGTTTGGACGTGCTTGGTAGTGGTTGCTTCTCACTGCAGCCAAGCCCATGGCTGATCTCCAGTAGTCTTATAGACTAATAATATACCGTAGTCAATACAATTTCTTTCACAGGCCTTTCTTAGAGGAAACAATAAGGAAAACAGGGACAATGTAGATAAATAGGCCACAGGTCTGGAGGTTGAAAAAGTGGGACTGTTTCAATAATGAAGTAATTTTTTCCACTATTCCATCATTGGGTCAGCTTGAATTGTTCACATCCAATGGATCCTGCTATCACAGTACCAATTTTCTCATTCTGTATTGCCGCCCCCTCCCATGTGTTTCTTATGAATCTAGGAGAGATTCCACTGGGGTAGAACGCGGATTATAGACCAGTAACTTCCCTTCTCCTTCAGAAATGCTCATTAACTTGGAATACCAAACCTAACCCTTGGCAAGTGTGGCAAAAGCAAAATCAAAAGAAAGCACCTTTAATCTGGCTACTTAATGAGCCTTCCCTACTTGGTTGCCACCCCTGCAGTCTGATTCAAGACAGTAGTGTTTTGTTAAGATGTGAACACACTTCTAGTTGGCTGCTTTCCAGATGTCTGCTTTTGGGATTATTCTCAGCAGAGCAGCAATAAGAGTCTAGCCACTAGTAAAGTGAGGTCTAGGTTTACTGGAAAGACTTGATAGCCTTTTGTTAACAGAGCAGATTACTAGCAACTATCTACCGCACGGCAGACTTTTTTTAAGCATCTAATGCACTCTCTTAAAGGTCTTTAATTGACAAAATATGTTTTTCTATTGCCTGTCCTGTTTGGGCACAATTTCTAATGTCTAGGGTGTGAAGAGATCTTACTGCAGGGTGAGAGGTATTCTGAAAGAATGCAGTCAAAGTATTCATTTGGTTAATGTGTAAGTCTGTAACTTTGTTGTGTAGAAACAGAATTTCAATTTTATTAAGTGTGGAAAGTCCAAGTTCATGGCTTTCTTTTGAAAAATAGTGGGATTTTCATTATTCTGTATATACCAAATGCAGAATCTCTTAAACTTTAAGACAGAGGCACACTCTGGTGGATGGATGATTGGATTCCTACAACATATTCATACAATCTTCTGTAAGACTAAAATGACTTATTGTTTGATTTAAAAAAAATCAAGGTGCATTGGAAGGTTGTATTGCAGAATCTGGCATTCGAAGTTACACAAAAGATCTTGTCTGCATGTCAATGTTGTGTAAGGCTGCTCCTGTAACAGATTGCCAAAGCCAATATGCAGGATTATGGATAATCCTGCTTTGGAGTTTGTCTGTTTCATATCAGAGACAGGATCGGGTGGGGATCAGTGACAAGGCATATAGAAACCTCCATGACCAATTGGTCAAAAAAATCCTAATCCATCCTTGGCTGGTACTATTTGGAGACTAAGAGCCTGATTTAGAATTTGTCAGATGGGATACTCCATCAAAAATGTGGTGGTGTCCTGTTTGTGGTAATGCAAGTGCATTACAACCAGTGCCACTACGTTTATGTGGCATGGGAAGACCATATAATGCAGCAGGGTTAACTACATTTTTACCAAGAAAAGGCAAATTATGCAGCGTAATGAAACACATTTTGTTATAGTATTACTTCACTGTTTTGTCATCTTTACTCATAGTAATACAGTTTGGACAAAGATATCACATCACTAACACCAGTTTAACAACTAAATACAGCAATAAGCAACATGAAAGATGACCAGTCAACTTTTGCAAAGGGCCGTTCACTGTGTGGGAACAACATGTTGCAACGTTTTTAGTAACTTTTGATCCAATTGAGATAGAAACACATTTTCTTTTTTGTTAAAATCTGCAGATTCTGCAGTACATATGATCCATTATGTGTCAAATATGTCAAATCTATAGTTATGTAGAACACACTGCAGCTGCAGAATCACAAACTTTGAGGGCCCTGATTATAGCACATGGCACTTGGCACTTGTATCCCATCTGTAAAACTCTAATTAAGGCCCAAAGTCTTGGCATTTTTGCTTATATTAAGAGATTTATAGAAATCCTTATCAGTAAAAATGTTTACATAGCGTCTCTTTGATTAGAATACATTTGAGGTTTTCTTTGAAGAGTCTACTGAGGTATCTCCCCACTGCATTTTACACACCAGGGAGGTGACTCCTGTGAATTAGCAGGGTTATGGACCTATGATCCAGACCAGGTTTTTGTGCCCGCTCCCACCAAACGACTACTCTGAGCCGAGAGCCGAGAGCCGAGAGGACTTCGGATTGCTGCTTGTTCTCAGGAGAAATCTCTGCCAAGACCCGCCAAAGCCAAAGCCAAAGCCCTGACGCTGTTGTGGGCATTTATTTACAGAGGCGGCGGAGGTGGTGTGAGGCGGTGTGGGGGCCAAACAGAGATTGGGGTTGCTGCTGCCGCTGTAACCACAGCAGGAGAAACAGCAAGAAAGGCACCGCCCCATTACCAGTCCGTTTACCGGCAGGAGGTTGCAGCTGGCCGTTGATTAATCTGGACCCTCTCACAGCTTTCATCAAGGTACCTTAAGGCTCTTGGTCCTTCTCCGTGAGCCGCTACTCTGTGAGCCACTACTGGAGCGAGGTGAGGCCGATTGAGCCTAGCCTAGCCTAGCAAAGGTGAGAGTGGGGGCAAAGCGGGGGGTTGTACCGCAGCAGCTGTCCTGGGAGCGTTTGCCGGAGAAAGCACTTGGGGAAACTTTTGGGAAAAATTCGGTGGTGTGAGACAGGCATAGATCCCTGTGACTGTGATTGTGACTGTGATTACGACTGCTGGGACTACAACGCCGTGGTGCTGAGAGCGGCCGAGTGTCCGCCAATCGCAGACTCTGCCTACACCGTGTTTTTGCTCTGCGCTGCTTTGCTCTGATTCAGGCTCTGATCAAGGCTCTTGCTACTGCTGCCATTTTGTCACTTTTGCCACTAGCCTGCACAGCTGCTGGCCTGCTGTTCCTGCCACTGCAGCTCACCCCCCCCCCCGCTTTCATGAGTGGATAGCGGTGGTGTGGTGATAGCGGCGGTGGTGGATGCAGTGGGTGCAGCGGCAGGTGTAGTTGAAGTGTAGTTGAAGTGTGGTGATCTATGCCTTAGGCAGTGTTGCAAGGATCATTGAGCATTGAGCAGCAGTGCAGCAGTTTTATCAAGGTGTGTGTGCTTCAGATCTTCAGCACCCCCAGAAGGCCTAGAATCGGGCCAGAGTACAGAGGAAGCTAAGGTGTGGGGTGAGAGGTGGGCCAAAAAACTACATGCATAGCAAGAGGAAATTTGAAGTGAGCGTGGGGAATCAACACCAACTCCAACCCCTGAAAATAACTGCACATTGCCTTCTCACTATCCGGCACCCAGCTTCCAGCTTATAGCTTTTATAGCTCTTATAACTTCTATAGCTCTCAGCACTAAGTAACAACAGAAGTAAGTAGTTATAAGGAGGAATAAGGAGAGGTGTGGAGGTGAACGGAGGAGAGAGGTAAAATCTGTGCCGGCTCTCAGCAACAGCTGAACACCCTGCTAACATACAGAGGGATGGAAGGAAGGAAGTGGAGGGAAGCAGTATAAGACTTGCAAACATAGTAATGCGCTCAGGGAAAATAACAGAAGCACAGGAATTCGTGCGGAAGAAGCAAAAATTTCAAAACAGGGCGGCTTCTGCCGACAAGGACAATGATATTGATTATGTTGCAAATGGGGCGCTTATGGAGAAGTCTTGCTCGGAGGGGCTAGCAGCACAGTGCCTTGATTGAAACCCAAATTGTGACCAAAAAAAAGGATAGGGAAGGCAGATTTTTCGAAGAACCCAGTTGATGTTCTGTTCACATATCGAAAAGAACTGCATACTAGGGAGCTGCAAAGCCCAATTCAACCACAGGAATCGGGGCCTTCCAAATCGGTCCCTATTAAATTATGATTGAAAACGAAGAATTGAAATCTTGCTCGACCATGGAGGGGTTAAATATAAAAAGAAACACCAAAAAACTTTTGTTTAACTGGGAAACTTGGCGTCTAAGTAGTGACCGGCTACGTGAGAAGGAAAGTTCTATTACAGATGCCCAGCAAGGGGAGTCGCCAGTCTTTGAGGTCTTGGAGGAAGTAGGCACTAACGGCGATCGACAAACGATCTTAGAGCCGCTTAACAGTAGTAAGGCGCAAGAAGGGCATAAGGAACAAATGATTCAGTCTTGTTTGGTAAAAGAAATTCAGATTCAAGCTGAGGTGCACCAACAAGTAAACAATGAGATGGTATACATGGATAATTGGGATGAATTGGAAGATTTAGATGGAATAGATACTTTTCGGAAATTAAAATTGGAAACAGAGTTAACAGAGTTATTGGACACTGTGGAGAATAGTATAGTACTTGTGGTGGGAGAAGTGCGTCCAGAAAAAGTATCGGATTCATTGGACGATTCAATTAGTGACCCCCGTCAGGACGTATTTCAGAGAAATGATGATATTGGAGATAATACAACACCAGTTAAAATAGAAGTACAAAAATGACACATAATTTAACACAGAGAGAGGACAGGATTGAGATAATTAAACATGATTTAACACACAGAGAGGACAGGATTGAGATAAATGAATTACCAGGGGCTCAACCTGCTGGGTCCATGGTAATGGGCACCCTGGCTAATGATATGCAAGTTGGATCACCAAGCAGAGAATCATTGGGGGAAAAAACCCTGAATAACAGCACTTGGGGGATTTTACTTAATTAATTTCAATCGGTGGTCAATGCATTAACATATCAGTCAAGTAAATAGGATATCCAGGTGGATCTTTTAAATACAATGGCATTATACATTACAGCGATTGATAAAAAAATTGGGGCATTGAATCAGTTGATCGTAAAGGCCCAGGCAGTAGTACAGGTGGAGCCTGAAAATACGTGTGAATGTAGCCCAGTATTGGATAAACTGTCCTCACTGCCAGGGATGCTGGAACAGGTTCTGGCAGAAATCAAGGGGCAACTACAATCTACTACTACAGAAGGGAATAGCCCTGATGGTCAAAGAGTTAACAACAGGGGGATATCAGAGGGAAATAAACCTGAGCGTGTACGCGAATTGGTGAAGGGGAGCCTTGGGGGGAAATTTTAAGCATGGAAAAGATACAGTTGTGGAATAATGTAGACTTAACACAGGGGAGTTACTCAGGAAAGAACTTAGATAAACCCACTGCCATACACGAAAAGAAAGCTATTAAGTGATCAGGCATTGCCTAGCATACTAGGTAGGAATTGTCATGTTGAGCAGAGAGCCCTAGAATCGCCCGCACAAGGGGAAGCAGTCAATACATTTAAGCTTTCTAAGAGACAGAGAAAGAGACTTAGGAAAAGCCACAATAAAAAATAAGTGGAGAAGAGTCCAGGTCTCCAAGGGAAGGTGTATCCAATTTTTGGCCCTAATATGGGAAGACAAGTGACTCCTCCGGAACAAGAAAAGAGTGATGGCAAGGTAAGGGAAAATAATGTGGAGAAGGAAAATGAGAATATACTAGCAAGTGCGAAAGGGAAAAGGACGAAGAAAAAGGAGGGTCAACTGGAAGATATCCAACAGGACTTAGTCCAAACCAGAATAGTAAAAAAAGAACATATAAACCAAATCAAAACAGTAAAGAAGGTGGAGCTTTTGGAAACATCGCTCAATGTTGTAGAGGGGAAAGATGCAAAGGAGAACAGAATGCAACAAGTATGTGAACAATCGCTAAGGAATGATGATGAGCCCCAAAGGGAACAGAGGCAACGATCATAGGAGGAACGCCAATTGGGAAAGATTGACCGAAATGAAACAGGTCAGGTTAAAAACATTCAGTAGGAAATAGTCTGCATGATCCAGCAGGGTCAAAAGGACAGAACAACTCGGAACAGCTTGCCTAGTATTCATTGTAAAATAATATTGTAACAAAATATAAATCCAGGGGTCACTTTGATTGAATAAATAGAGGGTCTATGATTTGAATGACCAAGGAAATAGAGACTTTACAACACATAGAGTCCACGGATATACATTCAGTTACATTTGTAAGTAACCCGTCATGGGGAGGTGAGGAAGCGACAATGATCACATGGATGACTGCTGAGGTAGCGGGCCAACTATTGGCAGAAAAAGAGAAATTTGAAACATAGGGTATTGAGATGATAAGGGAAAAGGAGGAACCCTATCCACAGTTTCTAAAACCAAAGGGAGAAGACAAACAGTTTAAGAGGGTCAATGAAGAAGGTGATAGGGGAAGATAGAAAATAACAAAAAGTCCACAAATGGGCAATAAAAATCAGCAATCGGGTTCAATGACTATCTTGAAAGGGGCAAGGAGTAGCTCAATTGCCCCTTTAAGGGACAATACTACCCTTCAGGCTGATAACTACACTGAAGCCAAGGAGAGCAAAACTCTTTACTCAAAATCGGACTGGTCCTGGCTACGGAGTGCCTTGAATGTCAGGACAGACAAAGGTATAAGAGACTGACAGGATATAAACCGTCTCGTTGACAACAAAAATAAAGGTGACACCCGTGCATGGAATTTAGAGGGTCTGGCAGCAAAGGTAGACATCTGCTTATAGAACATAGAGGGTTTGGCAGCAAAGGTGGACAATCATGAATTCCTAACATACATTGGAAGATATCAGATAATCTTCGTTCAAGAAACATGAGCACAGGAGGAAATTAAGTTACCAGCATAATTATGCTATAGTAAACCAGCGATTAAAACAAAATTGAAGGGGCAAGCAGTAGGAGGTTTGGCCATATATGTTACAGTGGCCTTAAAAATAAAGATCGAAGAAGTGGAAATCGACCATTCAAACATGGAATGCACAGGAAATAAGATCCCTTCTTTGATGATAATAAATGTATACATTCATCCTCTTGGCAGCAAAAAAAAGTAACAATAGAGATAATACTGAGCCTATTAAGAACACTAAGCATGATGAATCCAGTCCCTTGGATCATCTTGACAGGGGATTTCAATATGCATTTCTTCCATGGGGCGCCTAGGGATCAAAATATTGGAGGTGATTAATCAATTCTGGCATATCCCGGCAACTGATGCAACTAAACAACGATCAGACAAAATGGTTAAAGAAACTGTGATAAACCTGGAGCATCTGGGCCTTCGAGTTTTGAATGGCCGAGTGGTTTTGGACATCCAAGCTCAGGCTACCCATTTTACGGCACAATCCAAAGCTGTTATGGATTATACTTTAGAGTCTCTCCTACTGTACCAATCAATAATAAGCTATAATCTGGGAAATCGACTGGAAAGTGATCACCAACCACAAATGATCAGCCTTAATCTTCATATTACCCGACATGAACAAAGCGCCCCCGACTTAGGGGAACCTAAGGGTCTGACCTATAGACAGATAAACTGGACTGTAAATAATATACAAAAGATCGAACAGCAAGCAAGAGACTAGTGGGAGGAAGAGTTAAATAGAACAGATCAAAATCCATTGACCCTCTGGGAGCAGTTCATAACTAATCTAGTAGAGAGAAATGTTGTGCGTTCAAAAGGCATGGTAACATCGGCTACATCTTTTCCCCAAAAAATGACTGTTCAACTTAAGATAGCGAAAAGGAAATTGAACAGTGCGCTGAGGGTCCTAGGAAATCAGCCACCCTCCAATGTCAGGAGTAAGATATTACACTGAGGTCACTCTATAAAAAAGAAGTATGGATACAAACAAAAACTGAGCTTGATCTGTTGTGGAGTAAAATTAATTATGCAGCAAAAAGTAAAGATGCACGTGAATTTTGGAGACTGGTCAATCAAGCCAATGGTGGGAAACAACAACTGACTACAAATATATCGGAAGAAGTCTGGGAGAAGCATTTGGAATCAATGACAGGTTACACCAGAAATATAATAAAGCCAACAGAAGTAAATTTAGAAGAAAATATAAGGGTCAATGATAATGTAAGAATAAATGCCCAGCAAATGATCCAGCAGACAACAGTGGAAAACATTATAAGTTCTAACAGACGGAGTAATGCACCAGGGCCAAATGGCCTTCCTCAAGAACTATTTAAAGAAAATCCACAATATTGGGCAAAGAACTTGTCAAACTTGTTCAATTATGTTTTATGGAAGGAAGAAGTCACTGGGGGGGCGGAGGCTCCGGGACGTTTTTGGCGACTCGGTGGGCAGTGGCTGACAGTGGACGGGCCCGGTGCTGATGCGGCCTTCCCCCCCGGTGGCAGCCAGGGACTAAAGTTGGGGGTGTGTCCAGGAGGCCCCTGGCGCCTAGCGCCGGAAGTGCCGGAGCCTGACTTCGGAGCGCAGTCGTGGCACCCTGACTCCTAGCGTGCCTTCCGGGGGCAGAGTGACGACGGGACTGACCTGTGGACTGGCTGACCCAAACGCAGAGTGGGCCCTGGGGAAGCGAGACCCATAGCCAGCGAGAGACGCGGCCTACAGGCCCTGGAGCGTGGATCCTGTGACGCAGACGAGAAGGTAGGGGGGCGAGGCTGGTTACAACCGGGGGGACATCCAGTGGCCTTATCCCTCGCCCTCCCCTCCCCCCTCCTTCCTCCCTTGCCTGGAAGACCGTCACCGGCGAGGAACACCAATACCAGCTGCCACCACTGCAATTGGATGGCCACATAGCAGAGCCCCGTGGCACTGCGGAGACATTGCCGACACCCAGAAGCGGAATGGGTTCCCCTGGCACTCCCATGCGCCACACCCTGAAGAGACACGCCCGACTGACCGGGCGCCCTGAATGTTAATCCTCCCTGGCCCACAGTTGATGATCCGGAGATACCAGTGAGCGAGGAGGTGTAGGACCCTCGACCACACAGCCACACAGTGGAGGTGCCCGGACGACCCCTGCATGACTTAGTGGGGCCCGCCGCAGTGTAGAGAACGCGACCGGCGCGGGTCGCCCTGAGCCACTGGACATACTCCTGAAAGTGCTGCCTCACGGAGTGTTAGACACACCCGGTCTGCGATAGCCATGGTCCGGAAAGGGGCCAAACTACTAGATGGCCGGGACGGCCCTGCTGCTACGGCGCCCGCCCAAGAGAATGCACCAGGGGAGACCCTACCAGGGACAATCGAACTGAATCCTACCGGGGGCCAGCACATGGACATATTGGACCTGATCTTAAAAGAGATCAGAGACTCCAGATCAGCAATGGAATCGCAGTTGGGGGCCCTCACTACCAACCTCTCCTTACTTAAAGCAGACCACAATAAACTGTCCCACAAGGTCAAAGACCAGGGCATTGTGTTAGCGGATTTGACCCCGACGGTGACGGACCATACTACCTCCGTCCAACAACTACAGCAGCAGGTGGCATCTCTGATGGACCGCGTGGAGGGTGCGGAATGCCGCAATCGGCGCAATAACATCCGCGTTATTGGCCTTCTGGAGCGCAGTGAGGGGACCCACGCGACGGACTTCATGGAACAGTGGTTCCGAGACCATGTGACCACAGAGGGCCTTTCACCACTCTTTTGTGTGGAAAGGGCACACCGCATCGCCACTGGACGGCCTAGACCTGGCCAATCGCCGCACCCATTGATCGTCCGGATACTTAACTACCGGGATAGAGATATCCTACTGCAAAAGGCCCGGGAAAAATCCCTCATAGAATACGAAAACCGGCGCATCTCTCTGTACCCGGACTATACCAATGTGGTACAAAAACAATGATCCTCTTATTTTGAGGTCAAGAAGAGACTCCAGAAGGCCAAGCTACGTTACGCTCTACTATTCCCAGCCCGCCTCAAGATAGTGTACGACAAAAAAACACACTTCTTTGAAAGCCCTACTGACGTGGAGGAGTGGCTGGAGGTGATGGACATCGAAGGTAGCCAAGTAACAACCCAGGGTGCGTCGGCCAGTAGTTCCCGGAAAGATTCGGAACGTAGTGATGGACCATCTCTCCCCTCAGTGACAGGGCTGGGACGGCGAAGACCCTCCCGGGAACAACAGAAGGACCATCAGCTAGGAGCCGTCGCCTTGGTGGGCAACTTTAGAGACGACACGGACACGGACGACAGCACAATACACTCAGACTCGGAGCACAGCATGGTTTTATTCCCGACCGTAACGCCCAGAGCAGCAGATGAAATACTGGACAATGGACAGGAGTAACCTCCCAATGAGATGTGAACTGCAAGTCCTAAGGACTACTGATATCCTTTTTTTGTTACATGTTTGCTGCCAATACCTACACAGTATGGGAGGGCAATAGGGTGGTCGGGAGGCTATCTTTACACTGTATTGTATGTGATGGGCCCAAGAACAGATTTCACGCACTTCCCTAAAGAGTAACTACAGAGGGTAGACCTACTGTGAATACAGGATCCCGCTGGATGCTGACATCCCTCGATTGGGATTCCCCAGAAGCTATATGGAATTAATCTCCTGATAATGACGGGGCATATTATCAAGGGGGTTTATCTCCGCTTTTTTGGCTTTAAAAGCCAAGAAAGCGGAGATAAAATTATCTCCCTATTACCTAGCTGTCGCTAACACCAGTTAGCGACAGCTAGTAGGAGATAGCGACCATCTTGGGCCCCACTTTGCATGTCAGTGATATTTATCACTAATGACATGCAAAGTGGGCGTGCCAAGATGTTAGCGACTGAAAACAGTCGCTAACATCGCTATCTCCTATTACCAACTTTTGGAGATATTCACGCTAAGCGCGAATATCTACAAAAGCTAACACCTGCCCTGAGCAGTTCTTAGCCATGTTATCCAATGGGAGGTGGATAACATGGCTAAGAGCATTAGCTCGGTAATGCATGAATATCGCGGACTTTTCAGCCATATTCATGCATTGCGGCGATTTTTATCGCATTTGCGATAAACCTTGGTAATACCAAGGTTTATTTGCGGTAAAAATCGCCGCAGCTCAGCGGTAATTTTTTGTCTCTAACCAAGCAATAGCGATAATTATCGCTATTGCTTGATAATATGCCCCGACATCCCTGGAGGCACCGTTGAGCCGGCAGCGCAGAAACAAATGGTTACGTTGACTAGAACAGTGCTTGGCCACCCCCTCAATGGCGCATGCACCAGTACTTGGTATGCTATGTTTAAGGTCTTCTTGTTCGGGACAGCAATGTTCTAAAGCTGTGCCAAAATAGTTTTGTTTTTGGGTGGGAAGCCTGGCTTTCACCTTGTGGATACCCTGCTGGGGTTATCTCACATGGGAATACCAGGACGGGTTCCCAAGGCAAGCGCCTTGATGCCTTCGGGTGATACGTGCGCTATATAAATTGCAATACATTTACATTTACATTTACGTCTCCTGGCTGTTATTGACACTATATGCTGCGAAGAGCATGGCACTATTTTGTTGCTTCACCTGGGGCCGATTATGGCTGACACTATAGGGAAGTACAGGCTGGCTACCTGGAATGTATGGGGGTTTGGGGCCATACAGAAGAGGCACAGGATCCACGCATTCTTACTACGCCACCATGCCCAAATAACGTTCATACAGGAATCTCACTTAACAGTATCCGAAGTACACACATTACGGAAGAGATAGAGGGGAACCATATTCTCTACTTCTTACTCCGCCTTCTCCAGAGGGGCAACCATTTGGGTACGGCATGGCACTCCCTTTGTAGAACTGGAGAAGAGGGTTGACGACCAGGGGAGATATGTCCTGGTGAAAGGTTCACTAGATGGTACACTGCTTGTTCTTGGCAGTATTTATGCCCTGAATTTTGAACACGATGCATTCCTTGCCAAAGTAGGACGGGCCTTAGGTGACTGGGTAGATATCCCCTGGATCCTGGGGGGGACTGGAATATGGTATTAGATGTAGACCTAGACAGGTTGCACCCTCCCCTTCAGATGACCGGAGTGCATAGACTGGCGGAATCATTCCGGACTTGGCTCGCGGGATGGGGGCTGGTAGATGTATGGCGTGCAATAAACCGACTCACAAAAAATACTCTTATTACTCCCCGGTACACAACCTTCATACATGACTGGACAGGTTTTTGTGCACTGGTTCTCTATTGCCCAAGTGCAATTTATCAGAATACTTAGCTAAAACTTTCTCCGACCATAGGCCACTAACACTCGACCTGCAATGGGGCAGGGTGCCGTCCTCGGTGCCCACTTGGAGACTTAACCCACAGCTATTAGAGAATGGTCCCTTTCGCGCGTCACTATCGGATGCCCTATACAACTACTTTCAGGAGAACTGGGGCACGGCAACGTCCAATCTGATGGCGTGGGACGCCATGAAGGTTGTGATACAGGGGGCTGCCATAGGACAGGTAGTGGGGGCCCGGCAAGAAATTCGCAAGAAACTTTGCGAGGTTGAAGATCGTCTGGAGACCTTGGAGAGGGAGGTGAGCGTGGACCCCGAGCTGAAGGGGGAGCTGCAAGCTGGCAATATAGAACACGCGGAGTTGTTGGAAACACTACGGGTCATAGACCATAAAGAGTATCGGCGACGTCAGCAGGCCGAAACAGACAGGTCGGGAGCCCTACTAGCCCGCCTAGTACGGGATTGCCCTGAGCCCCCGGTAATTACACGGAGCCGAGATGGATCCGGGAGAGTCGTGCATACGCAGTCTGAAATTAACAGTGCACTCCGAGATCACCTGAGAACATTATACGCCCCTTTTCCCACAGATGACACGAGCGGGATACTAGATTTCTTACAGGACTTACCCTTCCCAGTCCTGACTCGAGATGAGCGGGCGGGGATGGACGGGCCCATCCCGCAGCTGGAAATCCGGATGGCTATCCGATCCCTTAACCGTGGTAAGACGCCAGGCATGGACGGGCTCCCGGTGGAGTTTTATCAAACTTACTCTGCAACCCTGGTGCCTATCCTAGAGAAAATCTACAAGACTTCGTATGAGTCGGGTCATTTACCTGTCTTGTCGATGCAGGCCCTAGTTACATCTATACCCAAACCTGGCAGGGATACCCTTGAATTGACTAATTATAGATCCCTCTCGATGCTATCCACAGAGTATGAGATACTCAGCAAGGCCATTGCTCTGAGGATACAGACCCAGCTCCCTGCCCTGATCCACCCGGACCAATGCGGATTCTTCCCGGGTAGGAGTACTTCCCAAAATACGTGGAGACTCCATGCCCTCATGTCGGCCACACCGCAGGACCTCCCCCGGGCAGGCTGTATCGCGCTGGACCTCCGGCAGGCGTTCGACTCCCTGTCGTGGACGTTCATGTTCGAAGTGTAAAGACGTTTTGGCTTCCCAGAGTCACTGATAAAATGGGTGCGGCTATTATATACGGACCCTTCGGCCAGGGCACGTACTGGCAGATATATCTCCGACAGTTACTCCGTTCACAGAGGCACCCGGCAGGGCTGTCCGCTGTCGCCCCTTTTATTTGTCCTGACGCAGGAACCCTTAGCTATAGCCCTCAGAGCACGTGCGGATAGGGTGGGAATCTCCATTAGGGGAACACATAACCTAATATCGATATATTCTGACGATATCTTACTGTACTTTCAGGACCTGGATGGAGACCACTCGCCCACAGTGAACATCTTTGACCGTTTTGAAGCTGTGTCTGGCCTAGCTGTTAACCCTGCAAAATCTATCGGCTTTTATTTTAGGGCAATACAACACCCTCCCCACATTTCATTTGGTGGGTACCAGATTCCAATAGCGCAGACCACATTCAAGTACCTAGGCATTAATGTTTATAGACGCCTGAGGACCAGATCGAGGGCAATGAACGCAGGGCCATTAATAGTCTCCGTAGCAGTGTGGGATTTTGGACGTCCTTGCCCCTGTCCGTCATGGGTAGAATTGCCGTTTCCAAGATGTTCCTACTCCCTCGCATGTTATACTATTTTGTAAATCTACCGGTTCTCCTCCCACAACAAATCTTTAATACACTAAACAAGATCCAGACTACTCTAATTTGGGGCTCTGGACTGAGGAGGATCAGTCTCCGAAAATTACAACTAAGCACTAGTCTGGGAGGCCTTGGAGTACCGGACCTACGTGGTTACTATTATGCGAGTCAGCTCCAGTGGCTAGCGCGGTGGGCGGCGGGTAGGAATCTCCACGAGATTGATTTCACAACAGATCGACTGGCCCGCGGTGAACTACATTCCCTACTATTACCTAAGACCAATATCCTTCGGGATTGCCACCCTCTTTTGTACACTGCCCTGATGTGCTGGCGGAAAGCGCTGGCGTACACGTCTGGGACCAAGCCTTACGCAGACAATGTCCCTTTGTTAGGTATCCGGATACCGCAGGGATGACTGACACAACGTAGATTGCAGCCCTGGATGGAAGTGGGGGTGGACACAGTGGGAGGCCTTTTTGGAGACGACACACTGTTAGACCATGACTCCTTTTTGCAACTTACTGGGGCACCCCCACGACTATACATTCTACACGCCACAGTATCACACTACGTACGACACACATGGGTCCCACAACGGATTAAACCCACACAGCACGAATTAGTACATCTACTCTATAACATGGGAACCGGAGGACACTTAGTGTGATGGCTGTACACTGGGATCAGGGAACATGCCGCCATCTCTCTTAACGCACTCAGAGACACCTGGACACTGGACACAGGAGAGGCTCTGACAGACGCTGCCTGGAAGATTATCCTGGAATATCCCAGGAAGGTGTCCCGGAATGTTAAGTTCAAATTTATACAGGCCATGGTACTACATAGGGCGTATCTCACCCCTCAAAGGCTACATAGAATGTTCCCAGACTCTCCCCATTGCTGTCCCCGTTGCAAGGCAGACGAGGCCGGCCTCCTTCACATGATATGGGCATGCCCACGATTACGTAGATACTGGGGGGATGTTTGTCATGTACTACGTGCAGTCATAGCCCTGCAGGTACCGGAGGAGGCGTTATATTGCTTGATAGGGCACCGGAAACACCCCAAACACCATAAAGCCCAGTTGAAGCTCCTCGATTTATCATTGCTACTAGCAATCAGAGCTTTAACCATGAGGTGGAAGTCCGCTTGACCTCCAGACCTAGAGGTATGGCGATCCGATCTGTTGAGATGGGGCAGAGCGGAGGGAGCTGCTTTGCGTAGGGAGGAAGAGAAAGGGCAACGAAAATACCCAATTGCGCAGGATTGGGAGCGGATGCTGCTTGACCTGGAGGAAATAGAGCTGATGCCATCACAGGCAGACAACCCATAGCTGCGAACATATGGAGGAGGGTTATGGGGATGTCCTGCAGGGAATAGGCCCAGAGAGCATACAGGTTAGTCAGCCGAGTGCGAGCACACTATCCCAGGTGAGATTGTTTTCCGTGCCAGGAAAGGTTGCCCTGTAGACGCAGGGACCAGGAGACGTGCGGGATGGGGTGGGGGAGTTGGGAGGGACGGGAAAATGTTAAGACTTAAGTTTTCCAAGATCAATGCTATACAACTTGAGTGTAATGTACAGCAGTACATGAATGTTCACCTCATAGATAATTATTGTGCCTCTTTTATACTGATTATGGCTAAGTGATACCCGGTACGTCTCAGAAGTGGTATGATGAAGTCGATATCATTTAAGTCTGTTAAAATTTGCTGTGGAGGTAAAGAGAAAAGACTGTATACTGTTGGAACTGCCTAATTGTGTAATGTGATAAGTCATACAGTTGCAAATAAAGAGTATTAAAAAAAAATTTAAGGAAGAAGTCACTGACAAATGGAGGGGTTCAATTTTGGCCCCGATTTACAAAGCTGGTCAAGTCTCGGATCCTGCTAACTATAGACTTATAGCTTTAATGGATTGCAAAGAATTTTTTTTTGATAAGTGTTGATGAAGCGGG